>NC_132995.1:17602500-18300000 GCF_048564905.1 Vicugna pacos
TATGTCTGATGCTGGGGCTTCAGCCAAAAATGTGACTGCCTATCACTGTCTTTACCCTCGTGAAGTTGAAATTCTAGCGGGAGAGATGATCACGTTCTGAGTAAATAATGTACTAATTGTAATTGTGGTGAATGTCATGGAGAAAAAGTACAGGGTGCCAAGCCATCCTGTTAACTGGGAGGGCCTGTGCTAATTTGGGAAATAGTTCTTTCCCATCTTGGTTCTATGATATCTTGTAAAATGGTGTCTAGATTAGAGTGTGTTATCACGGGTAACTTTCACTCACTTTGTAAAAATGCCACGCCGTGGAACGCTGTTCTCTCTCAGGAGGCTCTGGAAGGCCTGTCTGTCTTGCTCCCCACTGTGTTGCCAGCACTGAGCCCGGCTCTTGTCACCCAGTAGGTGCTTTTCCAGCTGCAAGTAGTAGAATCCCACACAAGCTCACTTTAGTAAAAGGGGAATTTTGAAGAAGAACTTCAGCATCTTGGACACATTCCTTTTGGGTACGGTGAGGAGCAGGAGATGCTTCTTAAACGGCGTCACCCCGCCTTCCCAGGGGTGCCCTAGGCCCCTTGCTCCGACTCCCCTGAGATCCACAAGGAGCCAAGTGGGGCCCACATTTGGCAGCGCTGGATTTCTGACCTTCCTTGGCCTTGTTCGGTGGACTCGAGAATCAGTAAGGCCCCCTTCTCAGCACAAGTCAGGTGTGGGAAGGGCCTAGGGATGGCTGCCCCGCTCAGCCTGCCCCCTGTTGGCTGTGTGGTGGGAGCTCCGGCTCATCCCTGTCTGATCTGTCCTAATGCTTCATCCATGTCTGTTGGTTGCATGAAACAGTAGAATATTCCAATTGCCCCTAGGGGAGGGCTCGTCCTCTCGGCCACCTCTAAGGGATCCATGTGGCCTTGGCAGGTGAATGCCGAATTGCTTTCCATGGGGCTTGGCCCCTGAGCCAGGTTTGGCAGCCCCTGAATCTGCCCTGGGAAGTCAAAGAGTCCTTCACTGGACTCTGAAAATCACCACTTTTATGTTTATTTTATATTTTTTGATTTCTTAATTTTAATTTTTTTATGGAAGTACAGTCGATTTATAATGTGTTGATTTCTAGTATACAGCATATTGGGGTGTGTGTGTGTGTGTGTGTGTGTGTGTATACACACATATTCCTTTTCATATTCTTTTTCACTATAGGCCATTACAAGGTACTGACCGTAGTTCCCTGTGCTGTAGGAATCACCACATTGAAACATGTGTATCCCGAGGGTTAACTGGCCCACAGCCTTCTTTCTCCCTGCAAGCTGAGCTCATGGGCCCCCTCATCCTCATGCAGTAGTGTGTGTGGTAGCTGAGGGTGCAGGTTGGCTGTCTTCCCCGCAACCTGCCCCAGCCCCAGCCCCTCCTCGAGTTTGACTTCCTTCCCAAACCTTCCTCTGACAGGGCTGCCCCCGCGTCCAGGCCGGCACCCCCTGCCATCATACGCTCTCTGGTTGGATGGTGGAAGCCCTTTTCCCCATGTTCCGCAGAGTCCAATCCCAGAGGCCCCCGATGCCTACGTCCTGCTTCTAAGTCACCCTGTTCTTAGAACGATCTAGCTAATTATGCGCTGTGGCTTCTGCAGAGCTGGCCGGGCAGGCCTGCTGCTCCCCTGGGGCTCTTGTCCCGGGGGCATCGGGGGAAAGTCCTCCAGGTTCCCCAAGTGAACAGGGGTGGGTTCATTTGCCTGCAGGAAAAAGAAAGATTATAAAAGGAGATTAAATTCGTTCCTTTTATCGGAGCCCTTTAATTATGGGGTTCCTGGGAACCTAGCAGCAGGCTTCCGCATTCCAAAGAACTGACTTTCAAGTAAGTATCTATGCAGCCCAACTAAGGACACTGAGGCCTGTAGCCCAGTTCTCAGGATTTGTTCAGTACAAGGATTCATCCGATAAACATCCAGCATCTCCTGCGTGCCGGGCACTATGCTGGGTTTCCAGGGTTACAAGGATGAGAGACTGCTCTTAAACACGAGTCCCGGGGCCAAGCACAGATCCGAGTGTGGTTGCTGGGGCAGAAGGCAGGTTGAGAGTCTAGCTCCTTCCCTTTGCTGTGTTGAGCAGAGAAACTGATGCCTGGTCAGCGTGGTGGCCACAGTGGGTCCAAACTTCACATTTCAGGTTGAGCCGGCCCCACAGATAAGAGTCTGGCACCCTCTCTGGTGGAGGTGGCAGCTTCCGGTAAGCAGCAGTGATTCTGTGGCCTGTATTTTATCAACTGTAATCACAATTAGGCTTAAAAAAATGTAGGAAAAAGATGGGCAGGAAACTATCTTCAGTGTGCAGTGTTTACCCCTCAGGGGGTGGGATTACGTGTAACGTTGTAGATTCACTTTTCTGTACTTTCCAACCCATCCTTTCTTTATCTGGAATCATTCCCAGTCCTGTTGAGGACAGAGTGGGGCACCCAGGGTAGCTGTGGGGAGGGGCCCAGCGGTGTGGGAGTGAGCTGGCCAGTCTGGGGTCTGAGATGGAAGAGGCTTGTGCCACCTCCCTCTGCCCAGGGGTGGGGGCAGCCTCAGCTTCCATCACCATGACAACAGATCAGCTGCTGCCACCTTGGCCAGTGACCCCAGGTGTCCTCTCTGCCAGCAAGTCCCCACAGCAGTTCCAGCGGGAGCATCTTTGGCTGCATCCTGTTCTGCTAAAGTTGTAACTGACACATCTGTTTAAGAGTCACCATAATTTTTTCTTTTTTGCAGATCTTAGTACCCTGCAAAGGAAGCCTGTCAAGCAGTGTTCAGTCTACCTGTCAGTTTGAGTCCTACATTTTGATCCCCGTGGAGGAACACTTTCAGACCTTAAATGGCAAGGTATTCACTCACTTCTGGTGGGTCAACCAAGGCCACTCACTCAGTGTGTGGGAGCGGGGGAGGGGAGAGAATCCTGCTTCTCACCCTTTTCATGTCTCTGTTACATGAGAGCTTTGACACCACAGCAGCCCTGCTGCCTGTCAGGGAAGAGGAGCTGGCAGTGGGGAGCAGGGCCCTGGCTGAGGCCCGGAGCAGGCGAGGGCCGGGCACCTCTCCTTCAGCCCCTGGGGCTTCTGCCGGGGAGTCGGGGAGTCGTGGGACACCGCCTCAGAGAGACCCTGTCAGGGAGAGTTGCTTATCCCAGCACCTTTGAAGGCTTGTCAGTTTCTTGACCACAGACTGGACGTCATGGACGATTTTCTCATTGTTGAAGAACGTTTTGATTTGAAATCATCTCAAACCTATGGAAGGTTTCAGTCAAGTACAGAGAACTCTCACATACCCTTCCCCTAGACGGACCAACTGTTAGCATTTTGGCCACATTTGTTTTATCTCCCCATCTGTCTGTCTACACACACACACACACACACAATTATTACTTTTTCTAAACCTTTTTCAGGAAGAGTAAGTTGCAGACACCATGTCCCTTTACTCCAAAACAATGTGCATTTCCCATGTAACTGCAGCATAGCGATCACACTCAGAAAATTTGACACTGATAGAATACGATTTTCCAGCGTACTGTCCTTATGCAAACGGTGCTAACTGTAACATCCTTTTATAGCAAAAAACAAAACAAAACAAAACTATTTTGTCAGGTCCAGGATCATGTCCAGGATCACGCAGTGTATTCAGTTGTTAGTCTCGTCTTTTTAGTTTCCTCCCCTTGGGAACAGTTCCTCAGTGTCTGTCTTTCATGACAGTGATGTTTTTGTCTTGCTCTGTCGATCTCCCGCCGTGTGGGTTTCTCTGACGTTCCCCCGCGGTGAGATCGCAGTTGTGCGTTTTTGGTGGAACGCCTCAGAAGGGCACTTTATCTCTTTCACTGTATCATGTCAGGAGACACGTGACGCCGGCCTGTCTCATTGTTGGTGTTAACTCTGGGGAAGGCATTTTCTCATTTTGTAAGTGGAAGCAGATGGGTTCTGAGAGGGGGAGGTTCCATTTCCCAGTGAGGACTGGCTGTGGTCTTCAGCCGACCCATGGTCAGGGGTCCCCACTGGTGATGCTCCTGCAGTTGGGCTTGTGGGCGATGTGGGAGTTGAGGAGGGACAGGGTCAGAGGCAGGGTTGGGGGTACCAGTACACCAGCTCGGTGGGGGGACTGTAGCCCCATGCCTCCTGAGTATGCTGCTGTTTTCCTGCCAGGGATCTGCTCACCACAGCTGCCAGTCACTGGTCAGTTTACTTGTTCTCTTCGTGGTACCCAGATCTACCAGGAGAACATTGTGGCTGGTCTTCCTAGGCACCCCAGCCATGACCCAGTGGTGAGCCGTTCAGCGGATGCAGCTTGCATCCTCCGGCCCCTCCACGTTGCAGCACCGGTCATCCTGGTCTCTTATTCAGAGAGGAGAGCCTTCTTACTTTTACCTTTCCCCGAGGGTACAGGTTTTCTTCTGCTCCGAGGAGCAGCTTAATGCTTTCTTGTTGCAACATGTGAAAAGGATCAGGGTACTACGTAGTCCCAGGGACAGGGTGAATGCAGGAAAGGAAACATTTCAGGATCAGGAAAGTAGAAAGGTTGGTGTCCCCACAGACCCACCCTGGAGGGAGGGCAGGCAGGTGGGGTGACGTGCTGGATTGTTGGGGGCCGGGGCAGTGGCAGGGCTGGCTGAGAGACCGGTGGTCACACTGGCTGCTGCTGGTGCAGTGATGGCTCTCTTGTTCCAGGATGTCTTTATCCAAGGAAACAGGATTAAACTAGGAGCTGGTTTCGCCTGTCTTCTGTCAGTGCCCATTCTCTTCGAAGAGACTTTCTACAATGAAAAAGAAGAAGGTTTCAGCATACTCTGTATAGCCCATCCTTTGGAAAAGAGAGAGAGTTCAGGTATTCTGGGAGAAAGCCCCACTTCTCCTGATTTGGAGAAACATGCTTGTTGAATTTCCTCCTGACAGAGCTGTTAAAGTATTCAAGAGGCCACTAGAAACCCGTGTAACTGTTTACAATAACGCCCCGTAGAACTTAATCAAAAAGTCGACTCGAGCTCAGGAGATATGGATTAGGCTGCTGTGCATGGTTGCATCTGTTGGATGTTACACCTGTAGACATCAGTGTCGCCCCCTGGAGTTGTGCAGAGTGGTAGCCCTGGCTTTGTCTCTGGGCCTCAGCTTTAGGGCTACCTCATAGCCACCCAGCCCCACTATTGTGCCTCTTTGGAATCTCATTATTTTTTAATGGATAATAATTCTTCAGTGCTCCAGGAAACTGAGGTAAGATTTAATGTGCCAAATGCTGTCTGAGGCTCTTACTGTCAGGAATCAGGACTTCTTCACCAGACCCTCACAGGTCACATCCATGGTCCCAAAGGAGCTGAGGTTTTGTCTCTAAGAGGACCAGGCTCTCTGGACCCCAGCTGTCCTGTAACTGGGCTGCTCTTAGGCAAGATGTTGAAATAAGATCATTCCTCTCCTCCCATGGAAGATGAAGCCTCAGACCCTAGAAGAGCAAGGCAAAGGATTGTGGGACTTGCCCTGGTGGAAACAGTGAAGGCTTCAGCCAGCCTGACCCTCAGTCTCTTTTTCAGAAGAACCTTCAACATCTTCAGATTCCTTTTCCCTAAAAACCATCGAAGATGTGAGAGAGTTTTTGGGAAGACACGCGGAGAAATTTGACAGGAATATCGCCTCTTTCCAGCGAACGTTCAGAGAGTGTGAAAGAAAGAGCCTCCGTCATCACATAGTTAGTAGCCATGTCTTGCTCTGCTAGGCGTGCCCCATCTCAGGCCAGCTCAGAGCACCAGGTCCCCTCTCGGTTCACTCTGTAACTTTGCTGCCTCCACTGTTGGCAGTTTTGTTTAAATGTTTCTTTCTACCTATAACAGTAGTACAGACCATGTAGAAAACTTGAAAATCACAGAAAAGTGTAGCAATAAATGTTATCATCTATTTTAACCCTAAAGGGATTTTTTTTCTGCTCTTAATGCATATATATATATATATATACCTAAAAAAAAGTTGGCAAAAAAAAAATCACATCCTTGATTTGATAGGACTTAGGACATTAGGACTTAGAGCTTATCACCCAGGAAATACGGTTTTTTTTGTGTGTGTGAAATGTTCTGCCCCAGGTTGTGTTACACGTCCTGGGTGTTGTGTTATGGCTTTGAATTACGAGGGTGACCTGTGTCTCTGTTCTGTGTCGCACAGGACTCCGTGAATGCTCTCTACACCAAATGCCTCCAGCAACTCCTGAGGGACTCCCACCTGGTAAGCAGCACGACCTCCCAGAGGGAGAATTTGCCCGCTTTCCCATCCCAGCTCGATAACTGTGCTCCTCTTGTTCTCCAGAAAGTGCTTGCCAAGCAGGAGGCCCAGATGAACCTGATGAAGCAGGCGGTAGAGGTAAGAGGCCAGGGCAGCAGCGGGAGGGAAGGTGGCAGCGGCGGGGGACCGTGTCGCCCTCCGCACACCTTGAACCAGGGCCTGTTGGTTTCACAGATGTATGTCCAGCACGATATTTACGATCTGATCTTTAAATACGTGGGGACCATGGAGGCAAGTGAGGTAGGTTCTACATCACCATCGCCCAGGATGGAAGCTTTACTCTGAGCTTTTTAAGAGATTTGAAGCTTCCTTATAATCTGTTGTTAGGATGCTGCCTTTAACAAAATCACAAGAAGCCTTCAAGATCTTCAGCAGAAGGAGATCGGTGTGAAGCCTGAGTTCAGGTGAGGGATTGTGCTGCAGCAGCGGCGTCCTTGGTGGCCGGGGCGCCGTGTCCCCGGGACTCAGGGCCCTCAGCAGCGGTGGCGGCACTGATTTGACGTGGTTCGTACTGAGGTGCAGGGCCATTATCTGTGACCAGGGATCAAGGGCTGAAGCCGGCAAATGACTATCTCGAAGCTGTCACTCTCCCATGCCTACCTGCCGGCGTGCCAGTGGGTGGAGCCAGAGGGGATGGGGTTTTGCGCAGCTGGTCTCTGGGTGGGCACGTAACTCACCCAGGTGGGTCCTGTAGCTGGCGGCTCTCTTCACCTGCCCATCTGAGGGACCCCTGCCATAGAGGCACCTCCTTTTGAATTTAAGTTCTGTTAGGATACAAAAATGTCTAAAGTGTTTATGTTTAAACTTTCCCCCCACCCCTTTGGGCTATTTCACTCTGGGCTGAGGATTATTGATTTTTCTTTTCTAATTTTCTGCTGCAGCTGTATGATTGGGACCTTGAAAGCTGTCATGTTTTGCCATTGAGTTGAGTCAGATTACTTCTGAGTTTCTATTTTTGTTTTTCCTTATGTGCGGTTTGCTGTAAGAAATGTAACTCTGAGGTATGTGCTTAGCTCCAAGAAGGTGGGCCCTTGCACCGTGCTCTTCAGTCGTCCCCTTCCAAATTATGTTACAGCTTCAACATACCTCGTGCAAAGAGGGAACTGGCTCAGCTGAACAGATGCACCTCACCGCAGCAGAAGCTGGCTTGTTTGCGAAAGGTGGTGCAGCTGATCACCCAGTCTCCTAGCCAGAGAGGTCTGTGCCCGGGGGAGGGGCTGGCTGTGGGGTAGCTGCACGCGTCCAGGTTGGAACATCTGTCAAGGAGCAGTGCCGCCTCAAAGGGTCCTAAGGACAGGCTGATGTGCAACAGAGCATCCCTGCCTGAGGTTCTGCTCCGAGGAGTGGGTGCCTAGGAACGGGGGTGAGGGGGTGGGTCAGGCGTGATTAGGTCAAGAAGAGGGCGTCAGAGAAGCAGTGGCCTCAAAAAACAAGCCAAGCTGGTGATGGGTACCTGGGGGCTCAACTGTTTGTTAGGTTGTTCTCTCTAATTTTGTGTATATTTAAAATTTTCCGTTAGAAGAAGTAAAACGGAACAAAATAAGCTAAGACAAAAGTAACGAGGAGGCAGATCTGTGTGTGCAGCTAGGGGACGGTGTGCCAAGCGTATTAAGTGAAATAAGCAGGAGTGTATAGGGTACACTTCCAGCAGCATTGCTGGGGGGGTGGGTGCTGGACATCCACACGTACCACGGCGAGTCAGAGACTGTCTGTGGAAAGACACGTGGGAAGCAGCAGCACTTGTCTCTGGGAAGGAAGTCCGGGAGGCAGGCGTGGGACAGATGTGTACGGTTTTTGCTCTTTAGTACTGTTTGAAATTTTCACTGTGTGGATGGATTACTGAAACAAAATTTCAGTGAAAATGATGGAGTCCAGCTGCATGTGAACATTAGACTCATTAGGCTCCTCAGAGTGTAAAACAGAAATGATCCCAGGAGGAAAGAGGCTTTTGGCAGTGGCTCAGGCCCGTGTTCGAGTTGTATCCACCATCACTGACGTCCTGGGACTCGTTATCTGTCCTGGAAGGTAGCAAGGGGTAGTCTGCTTGGAGTTTGCTGCTTTTACACGTGTTCTGAGGATGCCAGGCATTTGTTTCCCCCTGGGATCTGATGTCTCCTCAGGACACCAGAAAGGATATTGTGCAATTGCATTTCTCCCTGGTGTGTCATCTTCCTGGGTTGTGGTTTTGTGGGTTGGATGGTGGCGGGGAGTTGGTGCCCCTGTCGGTGCATGTGAGTCCTGGGACGGCTTTGAACGTGTGTTTCCCCCCTTTGCAGTGAACTTGGAGACCATGTGTGCTGACGATCTGCTATCAGTCCTGTTATATTTGCTTGTGAAAACAGAGATCCCGAACTGGTAATCTTTTTTTGTTAAGATGCTTTTTCAAAACAGCAGCCCTGCACCGTGATTGTTGTAGTGCCCTGCTCGGAAATTGAGCGCCCCTTCTGAGCCTGGTGCCATACCTGCCCTGCCTTCATTCTGCAGGGGCTGCCTTTCAGTCCACTTACAGATGGGGAAACTGAGGCCCAGAGAGCTTTTGTTTCTCATTCTGGAACGCGTGGCCAGCCAGTGGCTGAGCCGGAGGCTGACGCCAAGTCTGTCTGTCTCCAAAGCCCATCCTTTTCCCTCAGAAACCCAAGTTCACTTTACAGTAACCAGCTTCCTAAAAACAAGCCTATTCCAAGACAGTGACAAGGAGCTTGACTGATTTTCCTAGGTGTGCACCCTCTAAATAGAGATACGGGGAAGCAGCCGTAGCTCCCTGTTGCTAAGCAACTTGACGACCAAGCCATTAGCCTTGTTTCCACCCAGATGTCAGTTGGGTCCACAACAACGGAACGTTCTCCTTCCTTTCATCAGGATGGCAAATTTGAGTTATATCAAAAACTTCAGGTTTAGCATCTCGGCCAAGGATGAATTGGGATACTGCCTGACCTCAATCGAGGCTGCGATCGAATATATCCGGCAGGGAAACCTCTCCGTCAAGCCACCGGTAAGCTCTCCCTCCTGCCCTTTTCCTTGTGGGTGTCATGGCATGTGTGATGGGGTTCGGAGGGTGGTGTCGGGGACGGGCATTCATAAACGCTGTCCTGAGAACACAGGGCCTGAGCCCTTTGAGGGCTGCGAGGCTTCAAAGCTGCCCAGCAGACTGAACACCTGGCACCCAGTTGGTTGTGAAAGTTGGTGGGGTGTCCTTGGCGCTCATGTTCCCCCCCACCCCTGCTGCATTAATCCTTGTTGTCCTCAGAAGCACACGGGCAGGAAGGGAAGCTGGAAGCAGGGACCACCATCAGCAAGAAATGAGATTTTTGTTTGTTTGTTTTTGGGGGGAGTAATTAGGTTTCTTTACTTATTTTAAATTAATTTTTTATTTTATTTTTTAGTGGAGGTACTGGGAGGTTGAACCCAGGACCTTGTGCATGCTAAGCACACACTCTAATGCCGAGCTATACCTTCCCCCAAGAAATGTGATTACTAACGTCTGCAGTTTGAGGACTCGGTCGCCCTCTTACTATTTTCTTGGTTGGTTGGGGAACTTTGGCTGATGGAGGCAATCCTTTTCCCACAAGGACTGTGAGACCCTTAAACCAAGGTTGCACTGCTGGCTTATTTCACTGTGTACTGACCAGCAGAACATGAGCGTCCTCACAGAAATCGCAGAGTTGAAATCAATCAAATGAAGAGATTTCTGTATGAAAAACCAATACCTGAGTATTGGACATTCACTTGATCTGAATTTTCTCCTGATGTTAGAAGCTCCTAAGTAATGATACACAGAAACATCTGGAAAAGAACATAGGCCTGCCCAGAGAGGGGCCCTCGGGTACAAGCAGTTTCCCTGAATTCATTCATTATTAACGTGTTTGTGTGTTTTTCACTCTTTTTCCTATCTGTGTATACTTTACATCATTGAAATGATATCGTAGCTAATCTTGTATACTGCTTTTTCCCCTGAAAAAGAATAGTTTCATTTTTTTTCTGATTAGAAGACTTGTATTTGCTTCTAAACAATATTTGAAGCATATAAAGTTGCAGTAGAGACAACAAAAGCCTCTCCTGAACTCACTAGCTGGGGATGACTTTTATCAACACGTTGGTATATGTCTCTTTTTCTGTGCTGATACAGTTGTATTTTTATCCAGAATTTGAGCTTATGCTGCACTTGTTGGCACGCAGCCTGACAGTATCAGGGCGCTGGCTGAGAAATTAAGTTCTGTTCTTGTCCAGGGTCTGATCTGATCGCCCTTGGGATGTGGCTGTTGGCCAACACATTTTATGGCGGTGGTGGGGTCTTTCATTCAGTGATAAAATTTAAACTGAAAACAAGCCAAAAATTACAGGGTTCTTTCTTTTCACTAAACAGGCAATTGAAATTCATGGTATAAAACGTCCTGCATCTGGATGTCTCTGTTTCCTGGTTCCCTGGTGCATCGTGCATGGCTGGGTGGCCGTTAGCTTGGGTGGGCACAGCCCAGGGCGCCCCTCTTGACTGGGCTGTCAGACCCCGGTCCTGCCTTCCCGGATGGTCTGCCCAGACTTGGGGACAAGGTTTCATCATCCTTACGGCTGGCTGCTGAGCTTGTCCCTTGGGTCTTGAGTGAGTCAGGCCTGAGAGATGCCCTTTACCTTTATTGACAGAGCAGGTGTGGTGGCTTCCCTGTCTTTTGTGACACCCGCCCTGGGATCACACCTGTGGGGTTGCCCCTGCCTTAGTGCCGTTCCACCTAGGGACGTGTGAGGCCACGGCTCTGTGTTGGTGGTGTTTCCTGGGCAAAGAGCCCAGGTGTGTCTCCACACAGCAGGTGAGGTTTCTGAAAAGCATTGAAGACTAAGTGTTAATTAGTAAATTGGACTATATTTTACCATCAGCTCTTTATAAAATATAATGTAGTTTCACAGAAATTTTTTCCCCAAGACATAATTATACTTGAGATGACCATCAACATTCTTTAAGCACGTTCATAAGTAAATGCAGGGGACGGGGCTGTGCAGGCATTAGGACAGACATTGGAGAGGAGGGGGAGGCTAGGACAGTCCAGGTTTTCCATCTGGAGGACGATGGTGTGTGCATGCTGTATTCCACACTGAGAGATGCCACACACACACACACACACACAGACACACACACAGACACACAGACACACACACACACACACACAGACACACACACAGACACACACAGCCCATATCCCAACACCCACTGGGAAGCTATCCTCAGAGCCCCACACCCCGGAGAGGCAGTCCCAGCCAGGTGAGGGTCTGCTGTGCGGCTCAGAGAGAGGGCAGAGGCACCGCTGGTCCTAATTCCATGGGAAATGGCAAGGATCGTTCCTGGGTCCTCTGTTTTCAAGGATCTGCACTGACAGCCCGTGGCATGTTATATAATGGATTGTTGGGTTTTCCTACAGGAGTCTGAGGGATTTGGTGACAGACTGTTCCTTAAGCAGAGAATGAGCTTACTGTCTCAGATGACTTCAACTCCCATTGACTGCCTGTTTCAGGTAAGACACCAGGAGGCCCCGTGGGCACAGCTGTGTGAGGAGTGCTGCCTCCTTCCTTGTCTCTTGTCTCTCTAGAACCCATCAGGGCAATCTGCGCACTTACACATGGACATTCATTTTGTGCTCAAGTGGATGATAGGAAGGCTGAGGTCTGAACTGCTGCCCATTGCCCCTCCTGTGAGCTATGCTGTAGCCCCACTGGCCAGCACAGCCAAGGCACCAGGCCTCTGCCAGGGCTGTCCTCCCTCTCCATTTGGCAAAACACAACTTGTTCTTTAGGGTCAGCTCAGTGGTGCCTCACTGGTGCCTCTTCTCTGCCCCAGGAGCCCGCATGACAGATGGTTGTGTGAGTGCACTGGGCAGGGAGCGTGGCACCTGGTGATGGCTTGATCCCCTGGTACCTGCAGGCAGCTCCCTTCCCAGATCTGATTGGTTGCGGGAGGCTGGTGCGGTGCCCTGCGAGGCAGCCATCAGGAGGCCAGTGGGGCCAGAGTGGGTTCTTTGCAGGGTCCAGAGCTATGCGTCCCCCAGAACATCTCACTCCCTGAGGGGAACACCTTCAGGAACCACAGGGGTGAGCCCTGTATGTTTGTTTGTTGATGGGATCTCACGCTAATTGTAGCTGTTCTGCAAACCAAGGCTCTGTTAGTTACAGGGTCAAAATCCACACCGAGGTTCTGGATGTATTGCCCCTCAACTCTTGCTGTTCTGGAAATTTTGTCATTTTTTTTTTCAGTTACGGAAAATTTCTAACATTTACAAAAGTGAAAGAGAATAGTGTAATGAATTAACTCCCGTGGAGCCAGCTCCCAACCTTGTTTTATTTCTGCCCCCACCCACTTTCCCTCTCTGTCCCAGTTATTTTGAAACCAGTCCCAGAGAGCAAATCATTTCATCCACCCACACGTGGATGTGTGTTTCTGTAAGGACACACAAAAAATCCACACCTCAAAGGGCGAATAGTCCCTTAATATCAATAGTGCTTTTGATGTCGCTTTTTAGCACATCGCAGCAGGTGACCAGAAAGAAGTGGAGAGACTTCTGAGCCAAGAAGACCAAGATAAAGATGCCGTCCAAAAGATGTGTCACCCCCTGTGCTTCTGTGATGAGTGTGAGAAACTCGTGTCCGGGTAAGAGGGTCCCAGGCAGGCTCAGTGCCGGGATGTGGGGGACTTGGGGCCCTGGGCGGAACTTTTCCACTTGTCTGCTGTGTGATTTTGAATGAGGAACATATCCTCTCTACACCCTGCTTCCTCTGCTGTGAGATGGAGGCTGCACCTCCGTCTCTCTTTGGAGAATCAGTTGGGATAAAGGTCATAAAAGTACCTGGCACACCGCTGGGCTGTTTGCCAGGGTAGGTGGGCAGAGGGCCTGACCGAGCCTCGGAAAATGGGTTGTTTTAGGATGGGAGGAATGTCAGCTTCTCCCAGTAACCTTTTTGGCTTCCCCTTATCTTTGTCAGGCTCTTTTGCTGGGTGTCAAGGCCTAGTGGGGGTGGGGCAGGAGGAGGGGCACTGGAGCTGGGTGTCTGGTCCTCACCCTGAGGAAGCCAGGCTGATGCTCTCCGGGACACTGTTGGAGGAGGCCAGCTTGGATCACACATGCCCAGAGATCTGTCTTCTCGTCCCAGGACCCACAAGTCCATTCCTAGGGTGTATTTTGCTGAGCCTTCTTTCTGTTTTAGGAGGCTGAATGACCCATCAGTGGTCACTCCGTTCTCCAGAGACGACAGGGGTCATACACCACTCCATGTGGCTGCCCTCTGTGGTATGTGATCTTGTGTTGGCCTCTGTGCGATCAGGGCAAAGGGATGGGGCTTGAGGGTGGCCCCGCAGAGGGTAGCTGACGGGGGCGATGGTGTCGGGTGGTAGAAGGGGTCGTGTCATGGCCCACCCCCCGGGGGCCTCTGTATGCTGCCCCCAGGCTGGATGAGCGCGTATCTGTGCTCTTACTGTGTGGACGCCTGACACCGCCCCTGGGCTCGTGGGCCTGCCAGGAAGGGCTTGAATCCGAGCTGTGAGAATGTCCTCAGAATTGGGGTTCTTATATCCTGCTTTAAAAAGTTAGCTGTCTTTCAGGGTGCACATTAAAAAAAAAAAAGTACCCATTCAAGGTAGAAAACACAGACATCTGTAGCATCACCCCTCCCCCCTCCTGTCATTTTGATTTATAACTGAAGTTTCAGCATGCTCTTGTGTACGTGTAGAGAAAACATATGATACTGCGGGGATTGTACTGCTCTGGTTGGTGCTTTTTTTCACTTGGCAACATGTAAGAACATTTCTCCACGTCAGTGTTTTTTGAATGGTTGCACAACATTCCTGTGAACTGATGCACCACGGGCTCTTATGTGGACGTCTGAGGCTCTTTCCTCCTACCTTCCGTTGCTGGGATGTGGGCTGCAGCCGAGTCCCCCCCAAGGGCCGCCCCAGAGCATTCTGAGTCTGACTTGAACTTAGCTCTGGTTCCTCTCAAGCAGAAAAACGCCTCCTGGCGTGTCTCGTGCCCTGGAGTGGGAGAGTGGATAACGCCGCGGCTTCACCTGCAGGGTTTGGGAAGCACCCCCTGTCTTCCCTTCTGTTCTGCAGGGCAGGCATCCCTCATCGACCTCCTGGTTTCCAAGGGCGCGGTGGTGAACGCCACGGACTACCACGGCTCGACCCCGCTTCACCTCGCGTGTCAGAAGGGCTATCAGAGTGTGACGGTGAGCGGAGCTGCCCCCCCATGCCCCCTCTGCCGGGCACGAGCTTGGCCGGGCCGGGCTCTGCGTGTGGCTTCTCAGTTGTCCTGGCGCCTCCTCTGCTCCACGCTGGCTCTGCCGCTGCCCCGTGGGAAGGTCTGGGGGTCTCAGGCCCCTCCCCGAGGTTCTGCTGGACCAAAACTGTTAGGTGTAGATTTGAAACATCACGTTAATGTTGGGGAAGGATGGTGGGGCTTTTTAATCTCCAAACTTCTCATCAGGAAGGATGAGAGTGATGATACAATTTCTTTTCCTGCTTTTTAAAAAATGTTTAAATTTATTTTAAATAAAAGTATAGTTGATTAGGGTAGGGGAGGATGTAGCTCAGTGGTAGAATGCATGTCTAGCATGCAGAAGGTCCTGGATTCAATCCCTAGTACCTCCATTAAAAAAAAAAAATCAATAAACCTAATTACCTTCACCCCCACCAAAAAAAAAAATTAAAACTACCAATGCCTGGATCACCCCAGCCCAGTTAAATCAAAAGTATACTTGATTTACAACGTTGTACTGGTTTCAGGTGTACAGCACAGCGATTCTGTTACCCATATATACATACACACATTCTTTTTCAGTTTACTTTCTGTTACGTGGGTGATGCACCTTTAATTATAGTGTTAAGTAGATGAGACCAGCGACGTCCCCCTGCAAGACCCCAGGCCACGCCACTGAGGAGGCGTGTGCCTGCACCCGGGCTCGCTGGCGCTCACCTGCTCTCTCCTCTCCTCCAGCTGCTGCTCCTGCACTACAAAGCCAGCCCCGAAGTGCAGGACAACAACGGCAACACGGCCCTGCACCTGGCCTGCACGCACGGCCACGAGGACGTAAGTGGCACTCAATTTTCCCAGGGTGGCCGCGCTGACCCTCCCTCCCCCCCTCCCCCATGGAGAAACGTGAATTTCTGATTAGTTGAACGTCATGTGTTACGTTGACAATGATCTTGACGATGATCGGAGCATTTGGTGGGCAGTTTTTTTTTTTAATGAAAACATTCAAAACCTTATTACAGATGCTGTGTTGAAACCGCAGAAATCTGAAACTTAACTGCCCATTTGTCTTTTCCTGAGATTTCACGCGTCCCTGCTTCCCATCTGCTTCTTACCTCTGTTCACACTCAGCTTTTGCACTTTGTATCTTTATGGTAACATCAAGGGATTTTATCATTTTCACTTAGTATTTAACTCCATGTTTGTGTGTGTCTGTGTGTGTGTGTGTGAGAGAGAGAGAGGGATTTCCCCCACTCCTCTCCATGGTATATTCCGGGTAGATTTATACTGACGGATGGTTCAGGCTGGGTTGGGTGGGGTGCATGGGTGGTTCAGTGATAGAATTCTCACCTGCCAGGCTGGGTTAGGTGGTTGTGTGAACACGATCGCACCCCACACGTTTTTATGCAGTTTACTGTCGTAACTTAATCCATCGTGGACATCCCATAGGTCAGTAGATGTTGATCTGGTTCTGTAATCACTGCATGGTAATCTGTTATGTATGTTGTGTCGGGGTCCCTGAGAACACTCCCCAGTACAGTGATCCGGGCTCACAAGCCTCAGCACAGAGTTTGTACTCAGAGCTACGATTTATTGCAGTGAAAGGACTCAGAGCAAAACCAGCCAAGGGTGAAGACTGGAGGAATCAGGCCCAGGCTTCCAACAGTGTCACCCTGTGGAGTCACACGGGACATGCTTATTCCTCCAGCAGCCAGGCCTAACAACACAAGTGAAGTGTTTTCCACCAGGGAGACCCACTGGGGACTGGGTGCCCAAGATTTTTGCTGGAGGCTGGTGGTGTAGACACCCTCTGCCTGAGCATGTATCAAAATTCCAGACTCCCAGAAGGGAAGTGGGTGTTCAGCATAAACCCCCATTGTTGCAAAAGGAACTTAGGTCCATTAAGCCCCTCTTATCGGTTATTGGACTCTGGGCACACTCCCCAAATCCAGAGTCTCGAGGAACACCCCAAGTCAAGGGCCAGCCTTGCTGGCAGGCCTTTCAAGGGGTAGGGGTCTCTGGCCTGCTGTGGTGACCCGTCTGCACACGGTATGTCACAGTTTATTCAGCCATTTCTTATTGATTGGTAGTTGGGTTCTTTTGAGAAAATGATGCGACCTGATCAGGTCACCTGGAACCCTCGAGGTCTGACTCTCTGTTAACGGCATTGTATGGGGCTGTGGGGGCTGTGATGTGCGCAGAGCTGCCCGAGGCTAGGTGTGGGACTTAATGGCGGCATTTCCCATTTTGTCTGCAGTGCGTGAAGGCCCTGGTCTACTATGACGTGCAGTCGTGCAGACTGGACATCGGTAACGAGAAAGGAGACACCCCCCTGCACATCGCCGCGCGCTGGGGTTACCAGGGCATCATCGAGACATTGCTGCAAAATGGAGCGTCTACAGAGATCCAGAACAGGCTGAAGGAAACGCCCCTCAAGTGTGCGTTAAACTCAAAGGTAGCCTTTTTCACCTTGAAGCAGCAACACGACTCTTAGAAAAAATCAACTTCCACAGATTAGGTCTTGGCCAAGCTGTTCAAACTGTGCGTTAGTGTGTGAGGCTAGAACATGGCCTGCACCCTCTCTGCTGCGTTTGGGACCCGGTCATTCATGGGTTTTACATATTTACATTATTCTCAGTTTTAGTGGTGGCTTTTCTCAGTGTTGTGCCCAGAGCTGCTCCCAGCAGAGTTTACCGCGGCCTCTGAATGCTGCGGATTTATGAGCAAATGGCAGCGGCTCTGGCCGGGAGGAGCAGGGACCGGGTGTGGGAGCAGGAGGTGTCTGCCTGGTTTCCCTGCTACTTTACCCTCAGCTCCTGAAGTTTAACTTGGCTGATCTTGAGCATCACCAGGTATAGTTTCCTTCATATATGCTTTGTTAAGGACCTACTCATCTTTTCCTGCTAGTAATTTCGGGAAACACATAGCTCTGAGCAGCATGTCGTGACGATACCCACCTCATGAGCAGTGGATGGGGTACGCAGAGGCCGGGCCTCTGTGCCTGTCTCCCAGCAGCAGCTCCGGTGAAGGGATGCCTTCAGAGACGCATGTGGCCAGTTAGCCAGAGGGCGCATAGCGCCACGTGCAGTGGACGTCCAAGGTCATCAGATTGATGTGTCCAGAACATCCCAACTAGAGGCTCACATAAGTAATTCCAGTTTTTAAAAATTGAAGTATAGTTGATTTACAGTGTTGTGTTAATTTCTGGTGTAACAGCATAGTGACTCAGTTATACATATATGTTCCTTTTCATATTCTTTTTCATTATACGCTGTTACAAGGTGTTGACTATAGTTCCCTATGCTCTACAGTAGGACCTTGTCATTTACCCGTTTTATACATAGTAGTTAGTATCCGCAAATCCCAAACTCCCAATTTACCCCTCCCCACCACCTTTCCTTTTTGGTGACCATAAGTTTGTTTTCTATATCTCTTAGTCTATTTCTATTTTGTAAATAAGTTCATTTGTGTCATGTTTTTAGATTCATCATATAAGTGATAATCATACAGTATTTATCTTGCTCCATCTGATTTATTTCTCTTAGCATAATGCCTTCCAAGTCTATCCTTGTTGCTGCAAATGGCATCATTTTATTCTTTTTTATGGCTGAGTAGTATTCCGTTGTGTATATGCCACATCTTCTTCATCCAGCCATCTGTCCGTGGACATTTAGGTTGCTTCCATAAGTGATTCCGTTTGAATACAGGCCTCCAGTCGTCTCCTTTGGCACAGGTCCTGCTTTCTGCCTCTTCGTGTTTCACTGGCTCCCTTTAACAATTTCCAGCTCTGTTCTAGAGAGTTCTTTCAGTTCATGTCTTCTGCTAGGAGTGGCACAGGTTTTCCTTTTAAGCTGCTTTATTGAGGTATGATTGACATACAAAAAGCTGTTCATCTTTAATGTATACGACTTGATGAGTTTGGAGCTAAGTCCACGCTCATGAGACCAACCCCACAACCCAAGCGTAAACATGTCCATGCCTTCCAAAAGTTTCCCTCTGCCCTCTTTTTTAAAAAGTTACCATTATTATTTTTTATTGTTGTGTTACTATTTTGTGTGTGTGATAAGAACACGATATAAAACCTATGGTAGTGCGGTTTTTGATGGTTTAAATCCCTGCTCGTGACCTGGGGGGCCCCAGTGGTGTTGCCCGTGTGCTCCTGGGGTCTCGGCTTTGTAGCAGCCAGAGCCTCCGGACTGGCTGATGCCACCCTTGGCCCGAGATGCCCATGGCGGGCCTGAGAGCACCTCTGCACTGTAGCTTCTCCCAAAGGCCCTTCCAGAGGGAGATGTGCAGGCGGAAAGGGCAGACTTGCCTTCTGCGCTCAGCTCCGGCTGCTCCTGCCTGAGGCCTGGGACTACAAGTGGAAAGGTCACACTTTAAGCCTGCAGGCAGGCAGCCCTGGCTGGACGAGGCAGTCTTTGAGGCCCTCTCTGTGCCTGGCTTTCTCTTGTTCCCTGAGCCCATTCCTGGGAAGCACCAGCTCCTCCTGCCGGACATGATCAGCGTGACCCCGAGACGGTTCCCTGTCTCCCCGAGGGGGCGCCTGGGCTGCGGGCTGAGATGGGTGATGAGGCTTTGGCAACCCTCACTCAGGGCTTTTCCCTCCGGCTTTGTCCTCCTAGATTCTGTCCATAATGGAAGCCCATCACCTGTCCTTCGAGAGGAGGCAGAAGTCTTCGGAGGTGAGTGAGCGGGGCTGCGTGTATCGGCCGTGTTTGAGTGCAGCCTGTCTCTGGCCCTCACCTCTGTCCCGGCGTCCGGCTCCCTTGCCGCAGGCGCCCGCGCCGCCCCCTCCGCGCCCCGTGGACTCCGTCAGCCAGGGGTCCTCCGCCTCCAGCTTCTCCTCCGTGTTGGCGAGCCCCAGACAAGAGGACCCCAAGACGGACTTCAGGGAGGTGAGGCCCCCAGATGGGAGGGCACGGAGGAGGGGGGCCCCTGTGTTATGGGGGCCTGATGAGGGTCGCCCCGTCACTGGGACAGCTGCGTCTGCTGTGGCGGAGGTCAGTGCCCTGGAGGGGAGCCCGGCCAGCCTCAGCCTGCCTGCCCTTCATGGCCTGCGCCCTCCGCGGCTCTTTGCTTTGTGGAGTGTGGGTTTGTGTGTGTGCGTGCGCGTGTGCGTGTGCGCGCGTATGTGTGTGGGATGGGATGGAGGAGCATTCCAAGAAAAGTACAAGTCGAGTCACCCAGAGGTCCCCTGCTGTAAGACGGTTTTACAAAGTAAATTCTCTGCCCTTTCCTCCCACCTCGCCCACACCCCTGTTCCCCTGAGGTGTGTCGCCCCCGACTGCCTGCAAAGTTATGTAGACGTTTACATGTACTCACACGTTGCGTTTTGTAAAAGCTGATTTATAGCCTGTTTTGTTTTGTTTTTCCATCTAACCTGCCATAGAGCCTGTCCAGTGTCAGTCACTGTGCAGATGTTTCCCCATCCCTTTGCCCGTCCCCTGTGGGTGGGGGACCCCTCCTGCCCCGCCACCCCCAAGCCATGATCTGCTCTTGGAGGGCCCAGTAAGCTTAGCTCAATGCAGAACCACAGCAAAGGAAGCTAAGAGACATGCTCCGGAGTCTGATGGAGGCCTGGCAGCATTCCTAGGGGTGTGGGGGTGTCTGCCCCGGTGGTCCCCGCCAGTGTGGACAATGAGGGCTGAATTGGTGCAGCTCTGGGTGTGGCCGCCCTCTTAGGAAGCTCTTGTTCTTTCAGGTGGCCGTCATCCCACAGTGGCACATGAATGGCAGGTCGTTCTATAGACCTTAAGTGGATGGGTTCCCTGCCCACTAGCCCCACCCTGCAGGCCCTGTCTGAGCAACTTTAGGGATGTGTTTGAAAGGTAGTGAATGAGATGTCAAAACTCCACAAATCAAGAGACAAATGAAAGCTACTAGGTCTCCAGAATGTTGTTTTTTTAATTATTGAAACTATTTTCCTAACATTCTTTTTTCCTTTTATCAAGGTAGAAAAACTTTTAAGAGTGGTTGCTGATGGAGATCTAGAAATGGTGAGTCTTTAGAAGTGCGCATAAAACAGCTTGCTCTCGGTTTAAACAGCTGTGCCTGGGTCTCTTGCCTCCGGGTGAGTTTGGGGCTGTGTGGGTTCTCATTCAGTCTCACATGGAAAGGGTGCATTTTATATAAATAACTTGGTGGCGGGAGGTGACGTTTCCCCCTACGAGTAATGAGGCAGGCGGAATAAAGCCTGAGAGCGAGCCTGTCCCTGCGTTTTGGACATTCATATTCCAGGAGGGTGGTGAGATGTGGGCAGGAGGGCCAGCCTGTGTCCGGAGGCACCGAGAGCAAGGCGAACAGACAGGGTTGGGGAGGGGCGGAGATGGCGTTGGTGTGGCCCTGCCGAAGCTGTGGGCGGCTGCGACACCCTGGCCAGGAGGCTGAGTCTCAGGCTTGGACTTCCAAGGAGTCACGAGCAGGTGTCTGGATGAGATGGCGCTAAGGTGTCTGTTGTAACCCTCCCTGTCAGGTGTCCAGGAACATCTGTGGTGAGCTCACTAAAGCCTCCCGTGGGCAGTGCCCCTGGCTGGCCTGTGGCTTCCTGAAAGGAGTTTGTTATGTCTTCCACTTTAAAACAGAGGAGTAAATGAGCGCTCACCAGATTAGGAGCTCTGAGTGGAATGGATTTACAGGAGAGCTTCGCAGTGATGTGTGTTTCAAGAGTGCTTTTCTCAGATGACTGAGTTCGAGGCAGTGGACAGAAATGACTGGGATCTGGTTGTAACAGTCTCTGGGGTGTGAAGACTTGGGATGTAGCTTGCAGTGTGTTAGCCTTGGCCCAGGGCCACTGTTCCTCCATCAGCCTGGCGGGCGGTTACCCTGAGGGGAGGACGCAGGTGTCTGGACCTGGCTGGTGCTGGCTGTTCCCTTGGTGAGTCCAGCCCCAGGGGACCCAGCGTTCCTTGGGGGAAGCAGAGGAGGAATTCTTCCGGCTCCCCACCCGCTGCAGTGAGAGCCGATGTGGAGAAGAGATGGTGACTGTCCCTAAGGCAGGACACATCTGCTCTTCCCCCTCCTGTGGGCGGGCGAGGGGGTCAGGCCACTTGGGGAGGAGAGGTGAGGAACGTCCGGTGCCCTGCGGTCCCATCCAGACCCACCTGCACACGTGAGAGCCTCCAGCCCGCTGCCCGAGGCCGCCGCTCACATCTCGTTCCTTCTAAGCACCAAGAGGAGCTGCCCTCGGTCCGGTCTGTCCGGATCAGCTTGTTCGGTGAGGCCTTTGGTGTTTTTACCCTGAGGAGCATCTGTTGTCAGACATGGAAGGGACCTGGACGGGGGAACATTTGTGGTCGAACAGGGTCCTGCCTGCAGGCATAGGCTGACTTCCTCAGTGCTCAGAACCAGGCCTAGAGGTGTTTCTATATTGTTTTCTTTTCTCCAAATGTAATAAAAAACTAGAAGCTAGTCTTTCCTGAAACAGGAATCTGACCTGTTTGGGGTCTTTTCAGTGCTTTCACCGGTGGGCCAGGGCAATCAAGAGGAAAGGACTCCGCGTGGAGTCAGAGAGCCTGCATCTAGGTTCGGTCACCAGTTACTTGTAGCCTTGACCCAGTTGTTGGCCTCTTGGAGTGAGTTACCTCCCCCAGCTGTTGAAAGCAGACGGCTGGATCATGTAAGAGGAAGTGCTCACGAAATGCCCCAGGGCCAGCAGCGCTCTGCCCCTTTTTCAGATAGAAGAAGAGAATCATTCTCTGCAGGAACGGTGGCTCGACCTGGGAATGTCACCACTGAAAGGATTTAGAAAGGCTCGTTCGAGCGCAGATGAACCCTGGAATCCTTGAGAGGGAGCTGCAGTCGTTTATAAGTTACTTTAGTGGCTGAGGAAATGCAGGTCCTGATTTGGGAACAGTTGAGGGGCGGCGGGGAGAGAGAGTGAGTGTGTGTGTGTGAGAGACCATAGCTTGCAGCAGAGCTGCAGGATGAGTTTTTTCAGACCCCGTTTCTCTGTACCTCCCGACCACAGGTACGTTACCTCTTTGAGTGGACAGAGGAGGACCTGGATGAAGTGGAGGAGGCTGCCGGCGCAGTGGATGTTGAATTTTGTCACCCCTTGTGCCAGTGCCCCAAGTGTGCTCCAGCTCAAAAGGTGTGGCTTTTCTTCGTTGAAGGGTGGGGGTGGATTGTTCTTTTTCCCCTTAGGCAAGTTGTCTGCTTCTCAGCCAGCTAATGACCAGGCATTTCCTGAGATACGGCGGGAGTAGCCAGCTCAGGGCTGGGGAAAGGGGACACGTGTGCAGGATCTGGCTCTGGCCGCCTGCTTTCGGAACAAGGCAGGTCAGGGAGCAGGGCAGGGACGCGCTCTCAGGCTTAGTGTCTTAATGCCTCTCAGGGCCCCTGAGTCACAGGGCAGGAGCTTATGAACAGACATGCCAGGGGTCTTTGTCCTCGTGGCCCTGGTGCCCCCAGCAAGATCCACTGCCCGCTGCCTTTGCTCCCGTTGGTGCACCCGCTGCAGGAAGACCCTCCCTCCAAGAACAGAGAGACCCCTGTTCCGTCTACTCCATTTCCCCCAGTGGTAATAGCTTGCAAAACCACGGTACCGTATCCCAGCCAGGATATCGGTGTGGGCACCGTCCATCCGCCTCACTCGGGTTTCCCCAGGTTTCCTTGTGCTTGTGTGTGTGTGTCTGCATGTGCACGCGTGCACACATGTGAGTATTTCTTTCGACCCAGGTTTATCCCACGTGTAGGTGTGTGTATCTGCCACCACCTTCAAGGTACAGAACCGATCACGCACCACCAGGAGAATCACTCGCGTCGCCCTTTAAAAGCCACCCCCACCTCTCTCCCAGTCACCTCTCCCCACCCTCCCTGACCCCTGGCAACCACTAACCTGTTCTCCAGTTCGAGAATTTTGTCATTTCAAAACTGTTGTATAAATGTGATCACACAGCCTAGAACCTTTGGGGATTGGCTTTGTCCACTCCGCCTGCTTCCAGCTTGGTGCGTGTCATTGACGGTTTATTCTTTATCGCTGAGCAGTGCTCCATGGCGTGTTGGTGCCATGCTTTGTTTAGCCTGTTTGACCTGTTGAAGGACTTGGGGTGGGCTGCTTTGGGGAACTTTTCAGCAGCAGCGTGATGTGTACATTGGGATGTGCAACTTCTGTTCCGTCCCCAGGCCACTGGTTATGTACCATCTAAAAAATGACTTCCCTTAGGTGGGCTGCTGTGGAAAACAAAGGGACTTAGAAGAGGCAGGTGCAGTTTCCAAGGCTGTGACGTGAAGCAGGACAGCCCGCAGGCCTGGTCAGTGTCAGTGTGTGGCTGGAGGCAGTCGCTGTGTCCCTTGTTGTCCTCGCCACTTACCTGCACTCTGTCCTTCCCCACCTCTCACTTCATTAGTTGTAACAAGAAACTGAGTTACACGTCACAGTGTCTGTCGAATTTATTGGATCAATTTATGTTCCCTGCTCTTTTAAATCCTCTTTATCTTTTTTCTCTTTTTGTCATTTCTCAAACAGACGCAAAACTAAACTGCTTCATACTGTGATTAAATTAAAACTATCCCCACCCCCGCACCAGCCCCATCCTCTTCTAGCCCACGGGTGCGTTTAGAGTGAGTTTGTTTAAAAAACCCATCCTGGAGTATAACTTATACCCAGTAAAGTACATCCATTTAAGGTGTACAGTTCGGTGAGTTTCCACAGATGTGTAAACCCACGAAGCCATCCCCACAGGCAAGATGCAGAAGGTTCGCACCCCTCCAGACAGTCCCTGCCCTGCTCTCAGTCCCTTCCTCCTCCCTCCTGCCCCCACCCCGCATCCCAGGCAACCACTCATCAGCTTCAGTCATTACAGACTCGATGGCATGTTCTAGAATTCTGTGTGAACGGACCCACACAGAACACACTCTTTCCTTGACTCAGCAGAATGTTTCTGCGATCGTGCTGGCTCAGGAGTTCATTTCTCTTTATGGCGGGGCAGTATTTTGTTGAGTGTACTGTCATTTGTTTATCTGCTCTCCTGTCTTTGGCTTTGTGAATAAAGCAGCTGTGATTATCACGTGTACAGGTCTTCATATACACCTTTGTTTGCTTGAGTGATGACCTAGGAGTGTAATTGCCGGGTTATACAGGAAGTCTATGCTTCACTTTTATAAGGAACGGCAGATTTTCCAGAGTGATTGTAGCATCGTTCGTTCCCGCCAGCAGGGTGTGCGAGTTCCCCATCCTGGTCAACATTTGCTATTTTGACTTTTTAACTTAATTCTGGGCAGTGCGCAGTGGTATTGCCCTGTGTTCCCCATCCCCTCCCCCAGCTTCTTTATTTGTTTTTGATTTTTGAGGTATCAATTACATACAGCAAAATTCATCCTTTAAATTGAGCGTAGTCTTTTTTCAAGACGATAACATTTTCAGTCATCAAAAAGTGAACTAGATGAGCCAAGTTTTAATCCTTGATCGGTCACAGAAAACACTGACATATTAATTCCACTGTCAAATGTATGATTCAACATCATAATGGAATGTTTGTTTTTAGTTATAGTGGTTTATAAATCAGTTTTGTTTGCCCTGCTAGTTTCTGATTGATTGTTCTTATATCTGCATGATTGATTGTAAAACCACCGTGAATGCAAAGGAAGTTTCGTGGTAAAAATGAAGGTGAACTATGGAGATAAGCAACAAACAGTTGTATGGGGTTTGATAAGCGAATTCGTGGCCGGGTAACCACCAGCACGGTCAAGATACAGACCGTCTCTGTCACCTGAAATATTCTCTCCTGAGCCTTGGAAGTTTTCCCCGTCCCCTGCTCCATCCCCTGGCCATCACTGCTGTCTTCTGACCCTTTGGTTTTGTCATTCCTGATTTTGATTTGCATTTCCCTGACAACCAAAGATGTTACTTTTCTGTGCTCATTGACGGACCATTCAGCTGTCTTGTGAAGACTTTTCAAATCTTTTGCCTATTTTTTTTAAAAGCTGGATTGTCTTTTTGAGTTGCAAGAGTTTTTTATTTTTGTTTTTTTAAAATTCCAGTTGGCATAAGTCCTCCGTCAGATATACATATGGCAAACATTCTCTCCCATTCTGACTTGCTTTTTCATTTTCTTAATTGCTTCTTGCAAAGAGCAAACATTAAAAATTTTCATGAAATCTAGTTTATCAAACTTTTCTTTCATGATTTTTGCTTTCTGTGTCTTATCTAAGGAATCTTGGCTTATCCCAATGTTGCAAAGATCTTTTGTGTTCACTTCAAGGAGCTTAATAGTTGTAGCTTTTACATTCGGGTCTGTGATGCATTTCTTGGTGGTGTGTGGTATGAGGCAAGGGGGGATGTGCAGTTTTCTGTATCTGGATATCCAGTTGTTCCAGCACAATCCATTGAACAGACTCCCTTTCCCACTGAATTGCCTTGGAATCTTACGGTATCATTTTAGGGACCTTGCTTTCTTGAAAATGCAAGCTAATCCTGTGATATGTCATTCCTTTCTTAAGTAGTAATTCACCTGTGGGCAGCCCGATTCAGGATCTTGCTGTGAGTCCCAATTTGACAGATGGGCCGTGGGGGACTGACGGTATCAGTTCCTTCAGCTGGGTTTTGCAAATACTAACATTTCCATTTCCACCTTCTGCACTTACTAGAAGCTGGCAAAGATTCCTGCCAGTGGGCTCAGTGTGAATGTGGCCAACCAGGATGGCTCCTCCCCACTGCACGTGGCTGCCCTGCACGGCCGGGCGGACCTGGTCCTCCTCCTCTTGAAGCACGGTGCCCGGGTGGGGGCCAGAGACGCCAACCAAGCTGTCCCCCTTCACCTGGCCTGCCAGAAGGGCCACTTCCAGGTCAGGGTTCTGTCTCTGGGGTAGAGTGTACACGGTTAGAACCCTGCTCGGTGGGAATGCTGCAGAGGGGTAGGGGTTTGGTGGCCAGCCCAGAGGACGGGCACATTTCCTTGCTCCCAGCCTTGAGATCCTGAGATCCACATGGCAGGACCACTCAGCAAGGGAACCCAGGACCCTGGGCCTTCTGGGGGTGGAGCCAGCCCCCTCCCACTGGCATTCACGCCGGATTCTGACCCTGGTGGGAGCTGTCACTCTCTGACTCTTGGGTGTTGGTCATCCAGGGCCCCAGCCACATCTGACCACCTCCACGCTCCTGCCGCCCTTGTCTGTGCCGAATGGTTTAGTATCTCTTGAATTTTTCATTTTCCCTTATTAGGCCTACTGTAAGCTTTTTAAAGACAGGAACCATATTTCAAGTACCACCTAGCACAGTGCTGCAAACATCATTGTCCCAGCATGTAAAACTGGAGTCATCATTCCAGCTCTGCATGGAGGAGATACAATGATTCAGTGAAAACATCTGGTGCCTAGCACATTGCCCGGCGCACAGAAGGCCCTCGGCAAATGTTAATTCCTCCCCCAGTTGGTCTGCTTTCTCCTGAGGGTCACACGTGTCTAAAGAGCCTTCTAGATAAATTTAGAGAAAAGTCAAAAGATTGTCAAGTTACAGGATTTCTCTCCGACAATTTTAAAGTTGACAAATTCTCCTCTCCGGGCTAGGTGGTGAAGTATCTTTTAGATTCTAATGCAAAACCCAATAAGAGGGATATAAGTGGAAACACGCCCCTCATTTACGCCTGTTCCAGAGGCCACCACGAGGTCGCGGCACTGTTGCTGCAGGTAAGGGCCCCCCAGCCCCGGAGCTGCTGACAGGGGTCAGTGCCGGGCATCCTGTCACCCCGCGAGCCCCCGGCACAGAGGGGAGGGGCGGGGCGGGGGCGGGGGCGGGAGGCTTTTGCGATAAGCTGGCCCCGGGACGAGGAACTTTGCACCGCGTTTCCATGCAATGATCCTCTGATGGGAAACGGGGTCTCAGCGTCTGTGCTGCATCAGACTGATTTTGCTGAAGGTTGGGACCTGGCCTCACTCACCAGGTAAGTTGAATTGTTACCTGAAGTGTGAGCTGAATGTCCTTTGTCGCTGCTACTTTTTCTCCCTCTCTCTTGATGAAGGTAATCTGTGTTGATTATACAGAAGGGAGAATTTTAAAAGTAGGGAAAAAACTCAACTTTTCCGTAACCCTTTTACTCAAAGGCAGCTAAATTTGGTGACTTTTAAAAAATGGGCATAATTTAGATCAGTATTGCCTTCTATCTTTCTTGTTTTCACTTAATGTAGAAAATTATTTACTTTACTCAATTTTTAATGGTTGCACAATTATGGATGTACCATAGTTGTTTTCTTCTTTTTTTACCTGTTTCTGCTCAGTACATTTAGGTGACTTCTGGTTTTTTTTTCCTGCTATAGTGGTAAATGCTGCAATGAATATCTTTGTACACAAATCTTTTTTTCTCGGTATTAATTTTACTCCCGACGTGTTAAAAATGTCAGACATACAGAAAAGTTGAAAGAACGTTATAGCGCACCCCCATCGAGGTACCATGTTGATTGAGCACGGACGGTCTGTGGCGTTCCTTCTGACTGTGCCGCTTCCCTTCCCAGCACGGGGCCTCCATCAACGCTGCTAACAGCAAGGGCAACACAGCGCTGCACGAGGCTGTGATAGAAAAGCATGTCTTTGTGGTGGAGCTGCTGCTGCTTCATGGAGCATCAGTTCAGGCCTTGAACAAGAGGCAGTGCACGGCTGTAGACTGTGCCGAACAGGTGAGCGGGAGAGCGGAGTTGCTGCGGGCGTCCCAATCTCCCCAGGAGCTCACCCGGATTCCTTGTGTTTAAGCCAGGTCTGAGGGCAGTAGCCAGACCTTGGATCTGCTGCGCCAGGCTGAGCTGGGGCGCGGGCAGGGACTTCTGCCGCTGTGCTTGCAGACCTGAGCTGGTCCTTGGTCCCCTGGTCAGGGGCGGCCTGCTCAGGGAGCCAGGGGCCCGTCCTTCAGGGGTGGTTTTCGAAGGCCAGGGTAGAGGTGCCCCCTGACCCACTGCTGGCCTCGGCACCCTGGTCTGGACTGCTGACAAGCAGTCAGGCCCTCGCGGGGAAGGAGCAGGTTGAGACAGCGTTCTGGTCCCACCATCCCTGCACTGGGAACACAGCTGAGGTCTGAGCAGCACAATGGAGGAAGTTTGTACAGTTGGTGAACAACCCTGCATTCCGTAAGGAGAACTGTGATGAACAATTTACAGGTCTCCCAGCACGTGGACGTGCGCGGTGGAGAAGGGGTGAGGGTACAGTCTCCTCCTCGGGGGAGGAGCTAGCTCTTTACTGCTCCTGTTACCACGTGGGAGCCTTCCTTACCTTGTTTCCTACTCAGGTGGACGAGTAGTAGGCTGTTAAATGACACTTACTGACAGGTTAAATCACCATGAATCCAGCCTACAGAGAGGCTTAGTATATATTCATTTCTAATTTTCAGTGGCATTTAAGAAATGTTAAGAACAGAACTGAAACATTTTAAGCTTTCAGTTTAGCACTTTCTCTCCAATGATGACAGTGAGGAATCTCGTTTATTGAGTGCTTACTATGTGCTGGGTCCTGGATAACCTCATGATAACTCTACAATAATATAGCCTATTATTGATCGTCAGCCCAGGTGCACAGAGCAGTGAGGCACGGGCCCCGAGGCCCTAGGAGAGGGCAGAGCCCGGCCCCAGAAGCAGGGCTGATCTCCAGCGCTAGGCTTTATGGCCTCGAAGTTCTGTCTGTAGTTGCGTCTTAGCTTTGCTGCCTGGCCATGCAATTGACATCGAGAGCAAAACCACGCAATAACCTGCTAAGAAAGAATTTAAAATGTTAACTTTCTTCCCTTTTCAAATTGCAGAATTCAAAAATAATGGAATTACTTCAAGTGGTACCAAGCTGTGTGGCCACATTAGATGATGCTGGCGAAACAGACCACAAGGAGTACGTCACTGTTAAGATCAGGAAAAAATGTAAGAACGTCACTTTCTGTGATTCTCAACTTGAGTTCATTTGGAAGTTCATGACTAGTTGCTGGTTTTCGTAAATGTAATTATAATCATGACTGAGGGTGGGATATAGGCACCAAAGAAATGCATGTAACATTGTATTTCATCGGTTTTTGATGCTAGTTTTCTGGTGGATTGTGAGGGACAGTCTGAGCATTACCTTAAAGGTCAGGCCCCCCCACCCCGACTGGAGGGGAGGAGCGGCCTCTGGTAGTTTCTTTCATGCCTCATGTTCCAAATCCAGGCCTTTTTTAAAGCATTTCCTGGACGTCTGGGGTAAATGCTACCTTTAACGATTCCGTTGTAAATTTGCAGGTGTACGGAAATTGACTAATTAGGACAGCATTTGCCAAACGGGTGGGGCTGAAGCATTTTCTTCTTTTTGAAAAGTTGTTATAGTTTAGTTTTGTTCAACTTTTTTCTTTAAGTTGCAATATACTTTGCCATGTAATAATGTGAACCCACTCCCATATCTGGATACTCCTGAGGCTGTCTGACCATAACTGGCTGTGGCTGGGGAACATCAGTGTATTAAGGTCTGATCTGTTTCCCGGGGGTTCACGTGGTAATAAACAGGTTATGTACTAATACGTCTCTGTAAGCAAAAGCAGTGCTTAATTTTTTAAACTCTTTTAAACTTTAGCAAAAAGAAAATTGAAAATTTGTATCTATGCTTTAATTTTAAAACAATTCTTAAATTATTTTGGAGGTTTTCAGATGTTTATCCTTTTATCTACAGGGAACTCAAAAATGTATGATCTACCAGATGAACCTTTTACAAGACAGTTTTACTTTGTCCACTCAGTCGGTCCGTTTAAGTGAGTATGAAATTTGAGTTGACTTCTGTGCTTTTGGCCTTCAGTTTATTCCCAATTCAAGCAGGTCATGTGTAGCTTTAATGGGTTATAGATAAATCTGCACTTGGCAAACGCTGCCACCTTGTGGCCACCAGAGTGTTTCGCACCAGTATCTGAACATTTATTTCAGTTTGTTCTGGGTTTCAGGGGAAGGACTTCGAGGGAGATTATGTCAAGAGATAGAAGTGTCCCTAATTTTACTGAAGAGTCTTCGCAGGAGGTGAGTTATTAAACACTGGCTTATAATCTTATTTTTTAAAGCCTAGATTTTTCAAAACTAATCCATGGTAAACACATTTCTCATTTCATTATTCCCTTCACTGTTAAGAGTTAATAACAATAAAAATGAGTTCTTTAGAGGCAATGGTCAAGACTATAGACTTCATTTATTGTTATATTTAATAATACATTTCTAAGCTGAGAAAGGAAAGTGAGGGAAAGTGGAAAGTAGTTAAAGCTGCACTGTCTCAGATTTCACCATGCAATAAGCAGATTCACTAATGTGTTCATCATGAATGTAAGAAACCACCACTGTTTACTGTAGATGGGTAAAAAGCTTCAAGTGTGGTATAAAGTTGGTCATTTAGACAAGCCTGTATGTGGCCATCTTCCTACAGCGCTGTTTAATATTTAATTATAAAAAGAAGCCTGCTTTACATTCTGTGGTGCTATTAGGTGTCTTTTCTCAGAAATGTGGCTTTTCTTACTGCTGCTCGCCAGTATAAGATATGATTTATGAGAATTAGAATTTACAGCATGTGAGGCACAGGTTTGTTGGAACAAATATACAAAAGTTTTAAATCTTTTAGAGGATTAAAGTGATTTTTGTTAACATGACCAACTTTGATTTCATATTTAAATAAATCTTTCTTGGTTTTGCTAACAGACCTGCCACTGGGTGGGAAGCCCAGAGACTTTGAAACCTGCCCGGGTTCCATCAAGTGCTAGCTTTCCCTTGTGAGCCAGGGGACTCTAGGCAGACCGCTTGATTTTGCTGATCCAGTTTCCTCAGCTCTAGGATAGCAGGAGTAACAGCACACACTTGCTAGAGCTGCACAGAGTAAACGTGAGAACACGCAAAGCATTTACATTGGGTCTGACACTTGGAGTATGCACCTGTCTTATGTTCACTGCAGGGATGTTAAGAGTTGAAATTATGCCTGGAAAGTTCTGAGCACACGGGGTGACGCACAGAAGCAGTCAAGGGTAGCTGTTACTATGTGGTTGGTGGTTTAAAGCACGGTGCAGACGTGAGCTGTTTGAATCGTACCTTTTCTCTAGCCAGGGAGGCAGAGTTCCCCACAGAAGCAGAATAACCTGCCGGACCAGAGCAGACCTCAGACTGCTGACAGAGGAAATGGGGACCAGCCGGAGAGGCCTGGACTGAGACAGCCTGCTCCTGGGAACAGGCGGATGCTCCGGAGACACACAGTCAATGATGCCGTTGTCCCCAAGGGCCCGGAGACTGCTGGCAACCTGACCACTCCCCCAAGAGGCTAGCATTTCCCAGTCTTAACGGTAATTAAAGAATCATCCGCTGCCAGAAGTGAGTCCTCAACAAGATGCCAAGCATGAATACAGCGTAGAACTAAGTGTGCTTTCTCTTTGGCTTGAGAGAAAGGAAAGTTCTGGAAAGCTTTTCTGTGGCTGATGGAAAAAGAATGCAACAACAAAAAATTATCACCATTTCTTTCCTCTTTAAAGCTAATGAATACACTTGAAAAGGAATGGACAAAAATTCCGGTGATGTCCCGACCCTTAAGACCAGGCTGTATGCTTCTCAAGTAATTATTAAGGTTCCTTGGTTACAGTGAGAGGTTCCATCACCAGATTCTGACCTCCTACTGAAAGGTGCTAAACCTCTGTGACGTGTATAAACTAGCAAACCACAAGCTAAAAGAAATCCTCTCTCTGGGATAAGCTGAAGGAAAGCAATTTAGGTTTCATGATACTGTGGAGGCCGGGCAGAAATGCTGCATTTGAATGAAGGAAATAGGACCTGAAAAATGTCCCTTTGCAAAGCAACACTTGAACCCAAAGATGCCTAAATGCCATTTTGATGTTCACTTTAGAGAAGGACACATATGATGACACGTTCTACACTATGTATGTGGGGAAAGCTGGGTATATTTTTCCTTCCAACAAAGTACAGATGACTGACCACTGCACGTACGCACCTGGAGCAGTGTCTCTAGAAACTTCCCGTTCCGTTAAGAGCCTCCCTTTCTTTAATGTCACACCTGATGGATGGTTACTGAACTAGAAAGTAGACTTGGCACATCTTTTCTTAAGTCTTTTGATTCAGATTCAAAACTTACAGCACAAACCAGGTCAAAGTTTAAGTTAGGATTTATTGCCATTTATTCCTTTTTATAAATTTCTATAGATTTTACTCTTATTTTTTTATGTTATTAATTGGTCTAGAGCTGCAAACACGGATTTGTCCTGAGTACATTTTCAAATAACTTTGTAATAGGGAAACGGTTTTGTGCACGTTCTTGGAGATACTTGCGTATGTACAGAAGGGAGGGGCTGATTATTTTTCTACAAAGTAATTTATGATTTTTAATTTTCTAATGTGCCTTGGATATGTGCCAAATGATGGGAAAGAAACAGTAAACTTCATGATTCTTGAGCGTGTTATGGTGTACTTTTTTAGTTTGTGTTGCTACGGAGAGATGTTTCTTAGCCTTTCTGCTATAAACACGTGCTTAGTATATGGAAAAAAATCTTCCCTCATTGGATCATCAGATGGACATACGTTTTATTTTTAGGTTACTGATGTGACTGAAATATGTAAACTGGATCATTCAGAGCAGATCATTATCCAACTACCTTGAAAAGGGCTAATCTAAGCCAGTAGGCAAAGTGCCTAACACAAAAGTGCTTTCTAACATCAGAACAACAAAAAAAGAATACAGCTTTTTAGCCCAAACAGAAAATAGTTCTTTGTTCCGATTCACCTCCTTTCCCCCACTTTTCAACAAGACCACCTTACTGACTACGCTGCTCGGTTCCTCTGTCATCCTGACCGAGAGGCCACCTCCTATGCAGTTTATCAGCACAGCCATTTCCAGGCTGCAAGTATGTATTATTTGATACCACCTAACTTTGGTGGCGGTGCAATGTAATTTTGAGAACTTTCACGTATACCCCCAGTTAATTCTAACAGTTGCACTGGCTGGTAGAACTGTCAAACGAGGAAACAGTTTCATGGAAGTAAGGAGGCTGGTCTGCTTGTACTGTCAGAGCTGGGGTCAAGGCCTGACTGGTGGTGTCATCTGAATTGGCCGTTTCCAGCTTGGTGCGCCCTTCCTCTGGAGTAACACCATGAATGGGACTGTCAGTCTTGGGGGAGAAGATTCCTCTTAAGCTACTCTGGTAAATAGCAGCGTGGGCAGTATGAGATGATTACCTCAGTTATTTTAAAAAATACGTGTGTTTTTCTCCAGTTACTTTCCCACTTAAAACTAAATTTGATTTGGCAACTCAAGAAGTTAGTAATGCTCAGGTTTCTGTTTTGTGTACAAATATTTTGAATTCAAAGTGTTATCAGTTAAACTTTTAAATTAGAAAGTTTAGAATAACTGCTCCCCAGATGGAAACGTACCCCACCCCCTTGATGTCGTCAAGAACCTCTATCCCTGTACAGAGTCACTTTCATTCTCAAGTGTCTTTTGAAGAACAGGAGTTTGACTTTTTTTTTTTCAAATGGACATACTGGGGATTGAACCCAGGACCTTGTGCACACTAGGTATGCGCTCAACCACTGAGCTATACTCCCCACCCCCAGGAGTTTGACAATCTTTAAACACATTCACATCAGTACTTGCCATCAGGACAGTGGTTATTCTGCAAAAGAAAGCGTGTAGCAAAACTTGTTGAGAACTGTCTAGATTCCCTCCAGCATTTTCATGTAAATGAGACATAAAACAAAACTTACCTGTAATTGGGGTTTTTTTTCCAAAATCCTTCATCAGCTTTTACTTTTGATGATTTATTCTGTTCTTCTGAAAAACTTTTGATGTTCTTAATGGTTCTAATCATTTGTTTAATCAGAAATACTAGACATTTATTACAACACCAACTTTCTTCACTGTCTATGGTTACAAATTTCAAGTCTCAAATACAGTAAAATCTCAAATATACTTTAAACATGTGTCAGCAGTGTACTAGCTAAAGCAGAGGCTGGGACTGTAAAGCACACTTCCCATCACTTTCCTGCTACTGATCATCTCATCTCATTAAATGTTACGAACTTCCTCCTGGGTTAGGTCTCACAGGACTTAAGACATCTACCAGGTTACACCAAACAGCTTACCTGAGAGTTAAGTTTATGATTAAAATTTATGAGCAAACTTTTTCAGAACCTGGTGGGGATACAGCACAATATGAGAGATGACATTTGCTTTAAGTTACCTGCAACCTTATCGGTGAAGGACATTTCTAGGAGAGGAGGGTATAGCTCAGTGGTAGAGTGCCAGCTTAGCATGTACGAGGTCCTGGGTTTTAAAAAAAATAATAAACAAACCTAATTACACTCTCCCCCTGCCCGAAAAGAAAAAAAAACAAAAATAATGAAAAAAAATACTTAAAAAAAGAAGACCCAGAACATTACTACCAAAATGTTTAACTGCTAAACGCACTGGATTTTAATCATTAGAAATCATTTCTCTCACAGACATGTTTGTCAGGGTTCAAGTACTATTATCAGCATGTCCCCGTTACTTTTGTTATTTTTTTCCAATGGATATATCCTCTAGTTACAGAGGTGGTTTGGATAAGGATAATATTTAGACTCGATGCCTTTGAAAAGCAGATTATAAATGAAACCAAAGCTAGGAATTTCCTTACATTAAACGTAAGTACCATCTGCAGGAAGAACAGCAGCCTTCCTGCCGTGGCCTGGAAATGCTAAAGCAGACTCGGCTTAACCCACGAGTCTTAGCTCCCGTGATGTTCCCAGGCCGTTGCTGTTTCCTTACTGAAGACTGCTTGAAGCTTTTATTTCTGCTAAGGCCATTTTCCTAACAGTAATGTCACAGTTACAAAGGATATATTCATGCTGCTACACATGTTCTTGAACTTCTGATGGGAAAGGAAAAAAATTAAAAATGCAGATCTTCTGTTCATTCAGCTACAGTAGTAAAACAACTGTGCCCAGTTTGTTTAATTTTGCATAACAAGTTTATTTTTAAAAGGTATATAGACAATAAACAAAGAAAACACTCAACCAGATCTTAACTTCAGCCAAGTATTATCTATCCTAGAACTGTTCCATCAAGTTCCAGTCTCTAAACATCGTAAATTCAATAATCATCGTCTTCATCAGAGTCCATTACTTTTCTTCTGTTGAACTAGGGGGGAAATTAAATGAGCATCATAACATGTTTAATAAAGTATAACTCATTTTCTGAGAAGACAAATTTCTACTACTATAGCAAGACATTCTTGTCTTTAAAACAACGTTAAGTGTTTAAGATCTAAGGGGAGGGGAAACAACAGAAGAGCCTTAAAAATAGACTCTCAATATATGCAGCCTTTCTCCCCAAACTTCCCTGTTGTAAGATGAAAATGTCTGTGGGCTGAAATATCTTTTTTGACACAGTAGACGCATATGCAATGCTTTTTTAAAAATATCAACCCTTCTTTTGCCGTGTGCATTTGGGGAAACTTACTTTAACTGTTGTTTTCTTTTCTGTTTGTTGGCTTACTTTTTCGAGGATTTCTATTAAACCTTGTTCTGATACCTAGAATAACCAGAAAGAAAAACAGTACTTTTTAAAAAACAAAGAACTGACCTCAGCAGACTGAATCATTTCAGTCCTTCCAGGGTGTGGGCGTAGAGGTCAAGAGGGAAGGAGAGCGCGACAGCGGGCTGAAACTACTGGCCATAACTCTTGGTTTAAGTTCCACATAACATCTACTCTGCTGGCCTTCATTTGAGACGGGAGGAAAAGTATTCATCAGTTAGCTTCCTTGGAACACCCAAAGTTAAACAGGTATCTCAGAACACCTTTATCAGCACTAGCAGACAAGGACACCACCTACACCACTATCTTAAGTGTCAGGGATAGAGACACAGCTTCTGCCCCTGAAACCTCGAGAAGTTAAGAAGCAGGAGACAAGTCAGTCAAAAAAGATGAACCACTGTTCGTCTCTTCCACACACATTCTCAGTGAAAGGGGTTCAGTGGGGGCTGATCCCTGCAGGTTGGCGGCAGCAGAGGGCTTCCCAGTGCAGGTGAGGCTCGTCTGGATCTTGAAGGCACAGCTCCGGGTTGCCAGAATGTCCCACCATGCCATTACAGCAATGCACATAATAACCAGGAATTTCAGCACCTCCTCATTTGCAAAACAAGCATAACTTTGCCTATGAATTAGCATTATTGACAACCCTTGTTTCCAGTGTAGAAGCAGCTTAAGCTGGCAGCCCCTAACAGTCACTGGTTCCCATATATGGAACGCTAACAAGGTTCCACAGTGACGTCAGGAAGGAAGCAGAGGATTTTGGGAAAAATAAAAGGTATCTTTCAGGATCTACAGTAGATACAACTATTCTCTCCTTTAAAAACAAGAATTCTGTAGCCAGAAAAAGATGAAATTGACCTTCTGAAGATATGTTTTGAGAAAGTAGGTAACAACAGGTTAAAACCGCCTCCAGGCAGTCCAAGCTTACCTTCCCACTTAGTTGTCCATATCGTGCCATCTGTATGAGGTAATTCTCTACTGCTTTAGTTTTCTCAGGCTTTACAAGTGCTAAGTTACTTACTAAAAAGGAAAAAAAAAATAGACACACATACCCAAAAAGAAGTCAAAATTAAATGTCTTAACATTACACCTAGTAACTAAGCACTGACGTTTCCAAAGCACTTCATACTTACATCTGTCTTGAGACTAGCAAGGCAGAGGGCAGGGGCTACTGTTATTCCTCTTAAAATGAGGAAACTTAAGTCTGGCTGTGTTAAACTCAGTTAAGACCACACAGAGGTAGTGGTAGAGCTAAGATTAAACCTGCATCCTCAGATGCTAAGCCCCATGCTTTCAAATATATATATGTGTGTTTGTGTATATATTTATTTTTTAATACATATAATCACATATATATGATTGCCTTCTGGAAAGCAATTTACATATCACTACGAATACATACTCGCAGTGATCCATCTAAGGCTGCCTCTTCCAAGCTGGGCTTCAAGTTACAATACAGGAGATGTTGGTTCATTCTGAATTGGCTCATTTAATTTTTTTTCTACCTGATTTTCATTATGAAAAATTATGAACATACCTAAAGCAGAGAATACAGGCATGCCTTTTTTTATTAAGCTTCACTTTTTGCGTGTCATACTGTTTTTTGTTTTTTTTTACAGATGAAGGTTTGTGGCAGCCCTGCCATTTTTCCAACAGCATTTGCTCACTTCATGTCTTTGTGTCATATGTTGGTAATTCTGGTAATATTTCAAACTTTCTATTATTATATTTGTTATGGTGATCTGTGACCAGTGATCTTTGATGTTACTACTGCAAAAAGATCATGACTCACTGAAGACTCAGATGACAGTTAGCATTTTTTAATAAGCTATTTTTAAGTTAAGGTATGCACACTTTTTTTAGACATAATGTTACTGCACACTTAACAGACTGCAGTACAGTGTGAACTTAACTTTTATATACAAAAAATCTGCATGACTTGCTTTATTGTGGGAGTCTGGAACCAACACCGCAGTATCTCCAAGGTCTGCCTATACAACCTGAGCCCCCATCACCCGTGTCAATTACCGGCAACATTTTGTGACTAACCCGATGTAAGAGTTGTTTCCTATACATTTTACCTACTATAGTCAGGCATCCCTTGGTATCCGCAAGACATTGGTCCCAATACCCCCTGAGAATAACAAAATCCATGGACGCTCAAGTCCCTTACATAAAATGGTATAGTACAATCAGCCCTCTGTACCGGTGGATTCTGACCCCACAGATGCGGAGAGCCAACTGTATGCACTTGGTAAGAGAGAACAGAGCTGGTACTTTTAATAATAAAGATTTAAGTACATTTCTTTAGGTTTATAAATGTCACACTTCTTACACATAATCTATCTTGCATGTTTTTTAGGTTACAAGAATATTAAATCTAGAGAGAGCAATAATTTCATACATATATCTCCATATTCAAATAACTCAAGTCAATTTTATGGAAACAAAGAAAACTGAAGATGCTTACAGCGGGCCCGGGCTGACTGGTCCAGAACTTGGGCTAAAATACTGTTTCTCATTTCTGCTTCCCTACAACAAAAACAGGTCAAGCAAAATTAGAACTAGGCTGTCAGCACGCCTATTGAACACAGAGAAATGTAATGAGTCCATTCTTAGCCTCAAAGGCCAGCTTTATACCATGTGAGTGTAAACCTATGAAACTGACAGGTAAAATTTCACATTTGCATAATTCAGGGTGGAGTTTCAGTTCAACCACCATTATAAACATTTATTAAGTGCCTAGTGTGTGAGAGGTGTTAGAAATTTATAGTGAGATTTCAGGCAATTATAAGGACCTAGTGATTAATCCGTGTCATTTTCTCAGAGATGAAGCAGCTGAGATCCACAGGGGTCGTGTTAAGGAGACATAGGTAACTGTGGCCAAGGTAGGACCAGATCCCATGTTTCAAGACTCTCGGTTCTAGTTTTGGGGTAGGGAAGGGAGTGAAACTGTAACTCTGTTCCTATCCTTGCATCTTCCTACCTATCCAAGTAGGAACTAATTCATGTTCATAAGACAGCAGTTTCAATTTTTTCTTAAGCAGCAGAAACTGTTTTTCAAATGAAATCCTTCAAGGAACTTAATACATACACCAGGCAAAAGAAGAGATTCTTTGGCCGAATGAGAAGGGGAGTTGGGGCTGGCTGTGCCTAAATGCCCCCATCTGAGGACCCTAGGGCTCACGGACCAGAGGCCACTTCCATAGGCCACTGCCTTATTGCTCCTCAGTACTTCGATCCTGCCACAAACTAGTACTATATTTCACTGCATCTAAGATGCCATCGACTGTAAGATACTGCATAGTATTCTGTATCTCTAAGAATGAAAAACACCCTGGATGAAATGTCTAAGAGGAGACCCTCACTCAAAGCTGGGGCATGAAAGAGCAACATCCTCAGTACAAGGTAAACAAGAAATAAACACGCCATGCAGAAAGGGACAGCAAGGATGTGTGCATGCATCAATTTTGGCCCTGAGTGGAGGAAGAAAAAGTGCCTCTGAGAATTTAAATTTCAAGCTTTAGTCCTGTAGGTCTGCTGTCTGAATTCTCGGTACCGGGGTGGAGGAAGGGGGAACCTCAAGCAGAGAATTTTAAAAGGTCTCAGGTTAGAAACGATCCAAATGATGGCAGAAGCAAAAGTAAATCCTTTCTGGAAGAATCCAGGACAAGAGCAATAGAGGACGAGACACATTCAAACTTCAGATACGTCACAATGTGAAAAAAAAAATTCTCATCTTTAGAATTCATTCATGTAGTAGTTTTTTTTTCCTCTCAGCGCTATCCCAGGTGCTTACCATCTGGCTTCTCCCACGAATGCAATCTATGTAAGGGCAGGAACCCTCTCCACCTTGCCTATTTCTGTAGACCCAGCACGGTGCCTGGCCCAGAGCAGGTGCTTAGTGAGCATCTGCTGAATGAAGGAATGAGTTAAAAGATAGTGTGGTGGGAGAAGGGGAAATGGGGAGTTGTTTAATAGGTATAGTTTCAGTGCTGCAAGATGGAAAAGTTTTAGAGATCTGCTGCACAATAATTGAGAATACAATTAATAAAAATAGTTACGATGGTAAATTTTACCTTATGTGTTAACACAGTTAGGAAGAAAAGATAGCATGATGGTGTAACTAGGCACTCTTTCAATAAACCTGCCAAGTGTGAGGTGCTCTGCCACGTGCTGGGACAAAGTAACCATGAAAACAGAGTCAGAGTCAGTATTTATTGAGCACTTACTACACGTGAAGCACTGTACCCATGCAAGCCTCACAACATCCCCATGAGACAGTCCTATCATTATGCCTATTTTAAGGTAATCACAGTTTAGCAGAGAAACAAACATCAACCAGTAACTGCAATACAACATAGTAAGTCATGCAGGGTTCCACACCTGTTTGTTTAATTAATAGCGAAGACATCCTGAGTTTTGAAAAAATCACTATGCCAAGAAAAACTTTGAACATTCACACAACTATTAAAATAACTAAAGTTAAAAAAAAAATGGGGGGGGAGGTTAGGGTATATAGTTCAGCAGTAGAGTGCATGCTTAGCATGCAAGAGGTCCTGGGTTCACTCCCCAGGACCTCCATTAAAAAATAAAATAAATAAACCTAATTACCACCACCTCCCTCACCAAAATTTTGGTAACACCACCCTTCAAAAAGTTCAGAGTTCCAGCCCATACCTGTGCTTTGCCTCCTGTTGTGCTGCATCGCCAGGATCCTGAAAAAATAATTTTATCCTTTAGTTGAGTAATTTCAGAGGAAAAATAGTAGGCATTCTATTTTCTTTTTTCAATACCATTTTCTCAGCCACGATTCGCTCTTTGCAATGGCTCTAGGTACCCTGTAGGAGACTATCTTTTGACACTTAACATCCTTTCCCACTCCTTTCTTTCTTTCATTTCTTTTAGTGGAGGTACTGCGGGTTGAACCCACGACCTAGTGCATGCTAGTCATGCGCGCTACCACTGAGCTACACCGTTCCCCCTCTATTTTGTTTCTGGTGCCTAAGGTACAGGCTGCTGCATAGGTAGAGACGACTTACCAAATAGTTAGAAGCTGGACGTCACAGAAGTCAGAGGGATAGTTTCCACTTACTACAACGTTTTGAAAAGCTTCTAAGGTCACAATCTAATAGAATGTCTTAGAATACAACCAGCCATTAGGGAGAAGAGTCCCTGTACTACGAAGCCGTATTTGAAGTGTTAAGAATATTTCTTGGAAAAGAAAATGGACTTCGGTACTGGGGACGCTGTGGACTCAAACAGCACTTCGTTCCCGACCGTCCCGCTCGATCCCTAACACTTTCCTCTCCCTCTCTTTATGGGAGGGTCGCTACTTGGGCGTTTTATCTACGGGATTAGTGTCTAGTGCCCAGCCCCTCCCCGGGACTGTCAACTCCGACAGAGTGGATGCTCCCCGATGTACGCTCGGCACCTGGCAAACAGCAGAAGCTCAAAAAATGTTTGCCGACCACTTGGGTCAGAACAACTTAACTGGAGAAGACATTCGGCTGGAACAGTAGACGAGCTAGATCCAAGAGCTAAGGGCACCGAAAAGACCCGAGTGGCTGAGCATTCTGTTTGGGACCAACGCCAGCCCGGGCGAGACCGACCCCCTGCCCGGGGAGACCCCCGCGCCCGACCCGCCCGTGGCAGCACGTGGTCGGCTTGCCGCCCGAGCCCCGATGCTACTGAGAGAGGAGCCGAGCCGGCTAGGAGGCGGCCAGGAGGCCGCCGGGGACAGAGGCGGGACCCTCGGCCCGCGGGGAGAGCACGGGCGGCGGCGCTCGGAGCCTCCGCCGGAGGCCGCGCCCTCCACCTCGGGCGAGGGCGGCGCCCGGCAGGGGACGGGCCCGGCGGGCGGCGGGCACGCTCACCCCGTGCTTCGCCTGCAGCTCGGCCAGCCTCTGCTTCCTCAGCGCCTCGAGCTCCTCCTCCGCCATGGTGCGGCCGTCCAGGGCGAGCAGCCGCGGCCACGCTCCGGCCCACTCCGCGGGAACTCCGGCAGCCCCCCTCGGCGCGCGCGCGCGTGCGGCCCTCCAAACTGCGCAGGCGCCCGCAGCGCCCAGGCATCAACAATCCAGCCCGGAGCCGCGCCGCCCGCCCCGGCCAGGGCGCGGGGAGAGGCCCGATTCCGCGATCGCAGGCGTTGGGCGGGGGGGCCGAACCGCTGAGCCGCGCCTTGTCTACCTGAGTCCCGCCTCCCCGCCTCAAATCCGTGCTCTGCGCGCGCGGGCGTCGGCCGCGTGGATCCCGCTGCGTGTTGGAAAAGATAGTAATCTAGAAACAGGCCTTCACCAGCAAGTGTAAAGATAATAGGTAAAACTTGTTAGTGGCCTATAACGTTCGAGGTTTCTGTTATCTCCATTTACAGACGAGGATCTAGGGGCTTAGAAAGGCTGAGTGGAGTGACAAGAAATGTGCTAAACCTGGATGGTGGTGATGGTTGCACAGTTCTTAAATTTGCTCAAAAATATTAAATTGTGCACTTAAAATGGGTTGGGGGGAGCTGGAGCAAGAAGAGACTCGCTTGTCACCCTGCTGTTAAGAAGCCAAGTCGAAACAAACTTGGAGACTCAGATTTTCCTCAGGCGGGGGCTGTGGGATGTGGTGTGAAGCGCGCGCGCGCACACACACACACACACGCGCGCGCGCGCACACGCACACACAGCTGCCCGACGGGGTGAACTCACTGGTGGTAACACACACACAGACACACACACACACAGCTGCCCGACGAGGTGAACTTCCAGGTGGAAAGAGCTCGGTAAGAGCTCGCCCTTGGAGTGGAGGCGTTGGTATGTGTTGGAGGGATCGGTCAGCTTCCTCAACCTGTGACATGTGTTGCTGTTTTTTTCAGTTGTGGCAAAATATACAATGTTTAACCATTTTTAGGTGCACAATTCAGTAGTGTTAAATCCATTCACCTTGTGCAGTCTCTACAACGCTTTTCATCTTGTAAAGCTTAAAGTATGCCCAGTAAATAACGACTCTCCCATCTCCTTTGCCCTCAGCCCTTGAACCATTGTACTTTCTGTCTCTATGAATTTACCTGTTGTAGGTACCTCATATAAGTGGAATCAAACATTTGTCTCGTCGTGACTGGCTTATTTCACTTAGCATAATGTCTTCAAGGTTCATCCATGTTGTTGAGTGTGTCAGAATTTCCTTCATTTTGTTTATCCTGTCATCAATTGGGTGGTCTCCTTTTGGCTATCGTGATAACTAACGGCTGCTGTGAACATTGGTGTACAAATATCTCTTTCAGTTCTTGAGTATAGAGAATCCATATGTTTTGAATTTGACATTTTTAAACATTAAGGATGCCTTTCTTCTAATACGTAAACAGGCAAGATTTGGTGGCGAGAAATGATAAAAGTGGAAGTCTGGAGTCTTGATTTCTACTTCCGAGTGTCACCGTTTGAGACCCTTTGTGGATCTTCTGTGCAGTGGGTGATGTGATGAGTCATGTGACTTCTCTTCACAGACATCAGCCTTGGGTTGGGAGGAGGCAGCCCCACCTGGGCTGGTACCTGAGTGGCCCACACCCACGAAGAAGTGAGGAAACCAGATCAGCAGAGACAAGGCTTCTCACCTCATCCCTGAAGTCAAAAATACATTACCAGTGGATTAAATGTTTAAAGGTTTACAAAATAAATCACAAAACAAAGATACGTTCCTCATGTAGTTGTGACAATTTTAGGGCAGGAATGAAAGGACTCTTCATCAAACCATCTGGGCTCGGCCTTTTAACAGCTTCTCATTTTCTTCATCAGCCTGTTCAAGTTTTCTGTCTCTTCTCAAGATAATTTTACTTGCTAAAGACCCATTCCTTTCATTCAGGGTTTCACATTTTGGAAATCTATGCCTATCACATCTATACCTGGGGTCCTGTCCCTTTTAGGAATTGCTGATTTGATGGTTTATTTGAGTTACTGTTTCTTTCTGTTTCTTCATCATACTTTCCAGCCATTTTAATATTTTGCTGTTTTTTTACACCAAGACACTCAAATTTATCAGTATTGATTTTTCTTCTTTTATCTTTATTTCTACCTCCTTTTCATATCTCTGTTCTTATTTTCTTTCCAGATCTTTCAAGTGAATATTCTGTTTGTTTATTTTTATCCTTTCTTGTTTAAGAATGAAAACATTTAAGGAATGAATTTACTGGGTTTTTTTTAAATAAGGAATGAATTTACTTGTGAGTACAGTTTTGTGTGTGTGTATACATACACATATATATAATGTTTTCAGTATTCTTATTTTTTTGTCTTACACAATGTTGTAAAACATTTTTCTATTTTTCTGTTTTAAAATTCTTTTCTTTTTTGGGGGGGAGGGAGGTAATTAGGTTTGTTTGTTTGTTTGTTTGTTTATAATTATTATTTTCAGTGGAGGTACTGGGGATTGTCCCAGGACCTTCTGCATGCTAGGCATACACTCTACCACTGAGCTATACTCTCCCTCCATTTGTTATTTTATTAACTATATATTGAGTGCCTGCCTCCTATGTGACAAACAATGGTTCTAGGTACCAGTGTATACAGAGGTGAATAAAAGCAGACAAGCATTACCGTACTCTCCTCCCCTTACACAGTGCTGGTGGACAAGAGTATTGTATAAATATAGAAATAGAAGACAGAATATATATGTTAGATGTGATAAACGAAGTGCCACAGAGAGAAAAAATTGTCCCATAATTAGGAATAGGGTGTGATGGGTCAGGGAAGTATTCATTGAAATGGTGACTTTTGAATAAAGACAGGAAGGAGGGGAGGCAGGGTCATGAAGATATCATAGGGAAGAGAATTCCAGGCAGAGGGAACAGAAATGCAAGGACCCTGAAGTAGGAACCTCCCTGAAATGTTTACGGAACTACAAGAGAGCCATTGAGACTAGCTGGTCAGCTGTGGGAGTGGGGAGAAAGCCAATGCAGAATCAGGAAATGAGTTAAGAGGCTATATACTTAAATAATCTACTTATGCTGTTATGTCTTAATTTATATGGTTTAACATTTTCTAATGACCTCCTCCCTTGATGGATAAGGATTTAACAGGTTCCACAACCCCTATTTCTCTTCCTTAGTTCCTTAATATGCATATTACTCTTTCCAGTTGTTTGTTGTTTTATCTTTAAGCAATGCACTTACACCTTCTGTTTCTTATTCCATCAGGTGTAGACAGTGTCTCTTGACTTTAAAAGATGAAGATAGCAGCATCTCCACCCTTTCAGTAAGTTCATGTCCTTCTTTTCTACATCTCAGCTTCTATTATCTATGCATTTTGTTATCTGTGCTACATCGCATTGATATTCCCATCTGTAATCATAATTAAGTCTTTTTTCTTTCCAGTTTTATTGAGATACAATTGACCTACAGCACTGCATAAATTTAAGGTGTACAGCATAATGATTTGACTTACATACCTTGCGAAATGATTGCCACGAGTTTAGTGAATATCTCTCATCTCATATAGATAAAAAATTTTTTAAATTTTTAAAAAGAAAAAAAATTTTTCCTTGTGATGAGGACTTTTAGGATTTACTCTCTTAACAACTTTCATATATAACATATGGCAGTGTTAATTATATTAATCGTATACACCCCTAGTACTTGTTTATCTTATAACTGGCAATTTGTAACTTTTGACCACCTTCATCCAGTTCCCCCATCCCCCAAAACCCCCCTCTCCCCGCTTCTGATAACCACAAATCTGATCTTTTTTTCTGTGAGTTTGTTTGTTTGAAGTATAATGGACCTACAACACTATGTTAGTTTCTGGTGCACAACACAGTGGTTTGACATTTCTATATGTTACAAAATGATCACTGTGAGAAGTCTAATTACCGTCTGTCACCATACAAAGCTATTGCATTATTATTGACTGTATTCCCTATGCTGCACATTTCGTCCTGTGACCTGTTTATTTCACAACTGGAAGTTTGTACCTCTGAAGTTCCCTGGCCTGTTTCACTCATCCCTCCACCACCTTGTCCCCTGGCAACCACTTGTTTGTTCTCTTTATCTATGACTCTGTTTTGGTTTTATCTGTGACTTTTAGGTTCACTTGCTTTGTTTTTGATTCCATGTATGAGTGAAATCATATGGCCTTTGTCTTTCTCTGTCTGGCTTATTTCACTTAGCATAACATCCTCTAGGTCCATCCATGTTGTCTCAAATGGCAGGATTTTCTTCTTTTTTTTTTTAATGACTGAATGGTATTCTGTTGTGTGTATATGCCTCATTTTCTTTATCCATTCATCCACTGGTGGACACTTAGGTTGTTTCCATGTCCTGGCTCTTCCGTATAATGCTGCAGTGAAATTGGGGGTGCCTATATTTTTCTTTATCAAAGAAAATTGGACATTTCTAAACTTAGCATCAGATCATCTGTTCTGACAGACTCCACTTTTGTTGCCAGACACCTGTCTTATAAAGGCTTCCATCTTCCCTCTTTAACCTGGACAGGTTTCTCCGTAGGCCTGTTGCTTCCCTGTGGCTCTGGATTTCCCTTTGTTGCTATTTGAGCTTGTATCCTGTTTCTTGGATTCCCTGTCTTCTTTCCTGGTTTAATCCCTCATTTTGTTGAAGCGTATCATCAAATAATTTTCTACAAAAAATAGCTGGTCAGTAAAATTTCTATGTTCTTGCCTGTCTGAATATTTAATCTTACACATGACTAATTGGTTGATTAGAAACTTCTAGACACAGTAATTTTTCCCCTGAATTATTTTAAATTACAAAAATTTAAATCATTTGCTATTTTTCCTTATGACTTTGATACATATGGGTTGTGTTTCTTAAACTCCTTACTTATCATTTTGAAAAATAGCAAATCATACCTACCTGGTCATCTGGAAGCAAAGGAGAGAGACCTCAGGAGAAACCAAACCTGCCAGTGCTTGATCTTGGACTTGCAGCCTTCAGGACTGTGAGGAAATAAATTTATGTCGTTTAAGCCTGTGGTAATCTGTTAATGGCAACCTTAGCAAACTGATACACTAAAGTGGTCAGATTCATAGAGACAGAAAGTACAACGGTGTGGGAGGAGAAGGGAACGGAGAGCTGTCTACTGGGCACAGGGTTCAAGTTTTGTGAGATGAATTCTGGAGACAGGTTGCACAACAAAGCAAATGTGCTTAACACTACTGAACTGGACTTTTAAAGATGGTTAGGGCGGTGCATTTTATGTTGTGTATATTTCACCACAATGAAAAATAAGCAAAACAGCAGAACAGAACACTTCCCTTGATGCTACAGCCCCCTCTTGCTGCAGCCCTATTTTTCTCCTCTCCTTTATTGCAAAACTCCTGAAAAACAGTCATTTCTCTTTGCTGTTTCCACTTTTTGACTCCTTACTTTCTCCTGAATTATTCTAATCAGGATTTTCTGAAACTGCTATGTTCAGTGCTGCAATAATTCCAGTCCATCAGCAGCAGTTTTGATCTCTCACTCCTTGAAATACTTGCCCCCACCTCCACCATGGCCTCCGGGTTTTCCTCGTGCTTGTTCTGCATAGGCTCCGGCTTGCTCCTCCTCACTGTATCCGTGAGTTACCCCAAGGCTCTGCCTCAGGCTTTTTATAATCACCCCCTAGGAGTCTCATCCAGTGCCATCCACACCTGGGTGACTCTCAGATCCTGTCTCCAGCTCCACCCTCCCTTGGAACTCAATGCAGGACATCCACCTGCCTGCTCCCCATCGCCATGACGATGTTCGCCAGGCATGCGAAATTCAGCATGCCTTCAGAACCTGCCCCCTCCACTGTTTACGATCTCAGTAAATGTTACCACCTGGCAACCACGTCAAAAAGCAGGCACCCTCATAATTGCACACCAAAGAGCTTGGAGTCACCTTGACCCCTCTCTCTCTGTCTCATCCGACATCCAACTCACCTGAATATCCTGTTGTTTCTCTTCAAAATCTCTCCAGGGTCTGATTCTTCCCCGTGACCTTTTCCACTACCTGCCTTGGCCAAGCAAGCTTCTTCTCCCATCTGAATGCCTGTGGTGACTTCTCAGCTAAATGAACAAATGAATAAATGCTATGAGTGTTGATGAGAAACATAAATGTGCATTCCTGAGGACACCATCAGAAGTGTAGTTGAACATGTTTCTATGCAGACTGCAGGTGAGAATAGGTGATCGTGTGTCAGCACGTGGCACCCAGAGAACTAGCAGTGTCCCTGCTCCCGTCTCTCCCAGAAGCTAATATATACCCAGTAGCAGGATGCTAGTATCACTTGGTAGGCTGCAGACACACACACACACACACACACGTGCATCTCTGTTGACTAACTGAAAGTAAATAAGTATGGCCATTAGAACTTTAAGAGAGAAATCAGAGAATTTGAGATCCTGACCATGCAAATAATCAGATTATCAGAGAATGAGCTGTTTTGCTCAGGATAGTTGATGATTCTGAGAGGAGCTAGTGTGGGCCTTGTTTCAAAGAGTGTAGTGTCTGCCCCCACCCCCCTGCTCTCACCCCCACACCAAACCTCATCCACTTCCCATACCTCTCTTGGTAACAGAAACAGCTGGAGTTCAAGGTTTTGGTTTTTTTTTTTTTCTTTTCCTTTCTTTTTTTTTTTTTGGCCAAAAGGAACACATCAAAGTGGTGGCATTGAAATGTTTCTGCTCTGGGGGTGGCTGCTTCATTAAAATATCCTATTGCTGAGAAGAAGCGACTGTTAAAGTCAGACCGGTTGGGGAAGGCTAGAGTAGGGTGTGGCCAGGTGTACTGAGAGGCGTTGCTTACTGATGGACGGAAGGTGATAGACCCTCTGGGTGATGCAGTCTCCTGGGCACCACGCACGTCAGCTACTGGCCGTGCTTGAACAAGGCAGAAGCCTGAGCAGTAGCAAAACTGTTGGCAGGGATCTGAAACAGAACTGGAGGAGTTTCTGGCAGTGGCTGGTGGCTGTGTAGAAGGTAAAAGAAGGAGACAGAGAGGGAGAGAGAGAGGTCACTCTGTGGGGGGGAGCTGCCTCCCAGCATCACTGCTGTGACGTATTTCAGGAAGGATGCAGGTGATGCGGGCACGACATCTTCCGGTTTCTTTGTCTGTTCCATCACTCACACTTCTTGTTTCTGTGGCAGCACAGATGGTCCCAGTATCCCACAGAGGCAGCGCCTCCAGATCAAGTCTGTCTGAACGTTCAGCCCATCTTTCTCCTCCCAGGACAGGCCCGCCTGCTCTGCTCAGGTCCCCAAGGATCCCCGAGTGCGTGGCATCCCAGTGTCTCCTGCCAGCAGCAGAGGGAGCCCATACTCTATCGAAAGGGATTATGTTTCTCATTAGAATAGAAAGTAGAAAGTACAATAACTTGTTTTTTTTTTCCCACGCAGTATGTCCTTGCAGATGAAGCTTTAATCTCCCTCGTACATCTCTGTGGCTGTAAATTCATGCTCCATTATGGTACCATATGCCTGGATTCTCTGGGAGAAAGCCACAGCAAGCTTGGCGGCCCGCTTAGGCTTCTGAGCTGTTTGTGCCACGTGTTGAATTGCATATGATCTCACACTTAAAGGTTATGTCTGAATAAGCTCTTTTATAACAGTTTATTCTCCATGCAGTTGATCAGTTGTGTCATGGGAAGTACCACTGAACTCACTGACACTTACGAGATGCAAGAGGCAGAAGGAAAGTTAGGCTCAAAACACAGCAGAGTGGGGTTCATCTGACTGTCTGGCAGCTGCTGATTCACTTCTCATCTGTCTCTAAGTAATAGTTATTGAAGCTTCTCTGCTCGGAGCAGGCCTGCTTTACATCCAGTTGCACCCAGGACATGGAATGGCATTTTTTCCCAATCCTTCCCTGATCACTGCTAAAGCCAGGCACGAGGTCACATGTCAGGACTGAGGGTTACGCTTGGGGCTAAGCCACACCACCATGGTTAAGAAACCTGTTGGCCTTTTTCTCAGACCCTCTCACTTCCTTATTTCCCTCCCAAAGCTACTGACCAAGTTCTGAAACCACTCTTAGGAGGGGGAAAAAAAAACTCAGGTCCTGGATCCTTTGTGATGACAGCTGTCATCTGTGCCTGGTGGGAAAGGGGGGCGAACAGGAAATATTTAGAAAAGATTTTCTCACCTAAACCTGTCGTGGAGGCTCTGGCTTCAGGAGCAGCTCTGTTGAAGGTTTCGCGGCCGCTTGCTGGGCGGGCAGCTTCCTTCCGAGGACGATCTCCGCGCCGCGGGGCGAGGGCCCCCTGTGTTACCCTGACTAGGACTTCCCTCTTCTAGCTGGGAAGCTAGCAAGCCTGGGGCCAGTCTAAGAGCCTCCTGGGCCCCAGAGGATTTTACTTGTGGAGACTCCACTATATAAAATGTCAAAGATACTGAAACGCACCCCTATTCCACACTAATACAAGGTGTAAACAAATAATAAGTGAAAATACGGGCCTGGAAACTAGTTGACATAGTAAGTCTCATCAAGCATGTTATCCTGATGCTGCATTTTTGCCTCTATAGTTTGGTGCTGATACATTTTTTTGCCTCCCAGGCTGTGTACACGCCCTTGGGTCGCTGGAAAGCTCTGGGTTGTGGGCCCTGCTCCTGGCGGGGCTTGACGCAGATGACGGACATTGAATGGTCGCGGGGGCCAAGATGAAGTCTCATTCTCGTCCTCACCAGCCTGGTCCCAAGAGAACCAGCCTCAAGGGAAATTAGGATGGTCCTGACCTGTCCTTAAATAAAACCAGAAAGACTCTCACCTGTCCGTAAAAAAGTGAAGAAGGGATATTTTTCTGGCAAGATGTTCATTTATTCATTTATTCAAAAATTTTTTAAAAAATTGTTTTTGGTTATTTTCTTGGGAGAAGGGATTAATTAGGTTTGTTTATTTATTTATTCGTTCATTCATTCATTCATTTATTCTTCATGGAGGTACTGGGGATTGAACCCAGGACCTCATGCATGCTAGGCATGCACCCTACCACTGAGCTATGCCCTCCCCCTGCAAATTTTTTGAAAGCCTACTAAGTGCCAGGCCTAGTGCTGGACATTTGGGAAACAGAGGCCATTAAGATGCAGTGCCTGCCTTAAGGAGCACGGAGTTCCTCAGTCCTACTGTCCTGGGGCTGCTGTTGGTCAGCCTTTCAGGACCCATCCTTGCCTCAAAAGCCTCCTCAGGTATTTCTGGCTGTTATGAGCTGAGTCCTCCAGACATTCATGTATTGAAATTCTAGCCCCCAGCACCTCAGCATGGGGCTGTATTTGGAGATAGGGCCTTTAAGGAGGTGATTATAGTGGAATGAGGTCATTGGGGTGGGCCCCAATCCGACATGAATGGTGTCCTTGTAAGAAGAGATGAGGACACAGATACACTCAGAGGGAGACCATGTGAAGACCCAGGAGACATGGCCACCTGCAAACCAAAGACAGAGGCCTCAGAAGAAACCCACCCTGTTGACACCTTGAACTTGGACTTCGAGCTTTCAGAACTGTGAGAAAATAAATTTCTGTTGTTTAAGCTGCCCAGTCGGTGGTCCTTTGATTGTGGTAGGCTTAGCAAACTAACGCACCAGTCCGGTCGGAGGCCCAGAAGACTTCCTTGGATCTTTCTTGGGAGAAGAAAGAGAAGACACTCAGCCAGTCCCTCCCCAACCTGGGACCTGGTGGGAGCGCCTGCCAAAGGGCAACCGTGTTGTGCACTTACCCTGAACCTCCTCAGCCTCCTTTCTCCTCAGTCGGCTTCCTCCAGGTGTAGACAGATGAGTGGGGCTTAGGGATTTTGCTGAGGATGGAGGGGATCAGGGTTGGGGGGGCGCCCTCTCCTCAGCCACAGGGGGTTTTCTCTCTCAAGCTTCCGGTTTGTTGTTCCTTGGGAGAGGGTTTCACTCTGCTGCATCTTTGCCGCCTCTGGGGGACGTTCGGTCCTCATTTTTCTTGACCCCTGGGCACTACTAGGTTCTCTAGCGCTCAGAGAGGGCTTTCTGGCTCATGCTCTTTGCTACCTCTTGTACCTCCCGGCGTCTGTTCAGACCGTCCACTGTGCTGGGAGCATCTCTGCCACTCACCAGCCTATCTGCTGCTCAAGCTGCTCCGGTCGCGCGGGGGATGTGCCAGGATCCGGCGTGGCCTGGTGACCATGTGTCAGAGGAAACCCTGATTTGTCCCATTTGCTGCTTTCCGTGGTGAAAATGCTCCCATCGTGCCCAGTTTCTGGCTACCAAGGTGAGGTCCCTGAACAAGGAGCTGAATTGAGAGGAGATGTCTACCAGCATATCATGATGTTGTAGTCTCACCATCGAGATGCGACAGATGTAAATAACCTCAAGGGCAAAGAAGGCAGAAAACCATAACAATAAACTAACTAGGAATGATGTTTGGGGTACGTATTACTTTTGTATTTTAATACAGCTTATTTAATTGTGAGCACATATAATTTAATTTTTTTATAATGACTACAGTTAATAACCAGCTTGCAGATTTTCTGAAAATTTAACAATTAACTCTTGCAAGCCAGTAGGAGCTGGCTCCAGCACACAGCGAGGGTGACAGTCCTCTGGGTGGAATAGGACGGTATGGGGATATAGCAAAAGGGGCCGGCGTGGTAAGCAAATGACCCTAGGCTGCGAGACCATGTGGATTGTGAGTAAACACACAGCCATCTGGAAGCCTCCGGTGGGAATGAGTGAGCAGACAGCACCAGGGCCATGAAACAACTCCAAGCCCTGTGACACAGCCTTATTCCTAGACCGCCCTAAGCCCTGCCTTCATGCCCTGGTCGTGCATTTTCCTGGGTGGTCCTAGGTGGACCTTCCAGATGCACACCTCCATCCAGATAGCCATGGCCTGGCCCCTGGGCTACCCTGACATGCCTGGACTTCCCCTGGGGCCTAAGTGACTTTCCTGGCCCAGGGAGCACATGGGATTCTGTTTGGCCAGGATTGATTTTGAGTAATAAGGAGCAGCAAAACTCTGTGTCGGGGCCCCCATCTCCCCTGTGGGATGCTACAGAGCAGGGTGACTCCTGGAGCTGAACTGCCTTCCCTGCATTCATTCATATCCGTTTCTTCCTGGGGTTGTGTCAGAACGTTTTGATTTATGAGAAACTGATCCTTTACTCTTTAAATAATAGTGCATTTACTGAGATTAACTACTATTGTAAAATCACCAAAGTCCGCAATGAATACTAGATTCATTAATTAGATTATTCTTAACTAAAAATGCAAGGATTCTCTTTGTGGTAGAATCATTTCAGAGTGAAAATCAAGTGGTCGTTAAAATATGTCAAACAGAGATAAACAGCAAGTTCATGCTGTATAGTGCAGGGAAATATATTCAATATCTTGTAATAACTTATGGTGAAAAAAATATGAAAACGATTATATGTATGTTCATGTATGACTGAAGCATTGTGCTGTACACCAGAAATTGACATAACGTGGTAAACTTGACTATACTTCAGTAAAAATTTATATACAAAAAAAACCCTGAAAAACAAAGTGAAAAAAATACCTTGTAATAGCCTATAATGGAAAAGAATATTAAAAAGAATATATATGTGTGTGTGTGTGTGTTTGTAACTGAATCGCTATGCTGTACACCAGAAATTAACACTACATTGTAAACCAACTGTATTTCAATAAAAAAATTTAAAATATATATGTACATATCAAACAAAATGGTTTGTTTGGCCAGTACATATTAATAGCAATAAAGTGACAGTTTCAAGGCACGTACTTCCTCTGCTGGGTCTAGAAGAGGAAAATGACAGAAACAAGGGGCTGGGATTACCTAGGTCAATTAAGGGAACGCAAAGCAATAAGGCTCGTCTTTCCAGGAAGGCATCATGAATACATAGTCACTGCTCTAGGAGTACCTGCTGATTGACCAACAGTAAACATCAAGTTATCTGGCTTGGGCTGCTGAAGACAAGGCCGGTGGTAGGATTTTAATTCACAAAGGCAATAAGCAAAATCAATTTGTCGTTTTCTAACAACAAACATTTATCTCGATGTAAAAGCTTGTATATATGATATATATCATATATGCATTTATGTATTATGTATGGGACATATAGATCATATATGTACATACATGTATGACAGAGGGTTATGGGACTGAAATAACTGGATGAAAAAATGAAAGTTTCAGTGAACTGACTGCTGTTTCCAAACACTGAACATTTAGCTTCATGAGGACGGAGCATCGGAGCTATGATTTTCCCCTCCTATTAGTTACGTTAACTTCTAGGTTTGGCTTTGCTCTGTGTGCCATGGCCAAGATATGCCTCCAGGTGAATGGGGTCTTTCCTGCTCACCTCCTGTACAAAGGGCTGAGGCTGAAAGGCTGCTCTTGGGGAATTCATCAAAGATTTAGATAAAAGAGGCTTTGAAAAGTGCAAAAGACTCATTTCCTTGACTCTCAGCTGATAATTACTACAGAGGCTACTCATCTCAGACATTATTTTAATAGACGAGTGAGTTCTTGGATATTTTCCGAGGATGACAAAGGTGTGCTGGTTCAGGACGGAGGACCCTGAGTTATAGCTATGTCTGGGCTGGGGGACCAGTGGGTGTTTAGAAGACATTTTCAGGTTTGTCTTCTCTGGGCTTTAAGTAAAACAAAAAACAAAATACTGAACAAACTGTGCTATGACCCCCAAATGTTTTCTCAAGGCCCAGGTACTGTGGAATTCACTGAAGTCTTTATTAGCTTATCAAAGGATCTTCAATTTTATATTGTTTTTCTAAAAATCAAATGTATCAAAATATAACTTGGATACAGTATAATTCACACACTTTAACTGTATGGTTTGATGAGTTTTGAAAATGCATATACCAGGAAACCAAATCGCCAATCAGTATACAGATAATTTCTGTTATTCAAAATATTCCCTTGTGCCCAGTAATATACTGGTAAATATTTAACAGCAGGCTCTCTGGAAAAAAACATTACCTATTTAACATCTACTTATTTAACATATTAATAATTTAACATATTAAAAGTATAAATTTTGCTGACATAAAGGATATTTATTACATAATTTATAAGTAATAATAAAATGTATGGTATTTTTAATCATAAATTCCTTATAGTCAATTGATCATCACAAAATGTTTTCACTGATTTTTGCCAGAGTCTCATATCTATAGCCAACCAAAGTTTGCAGTTAGCTTGTAGTGTCATTCTGACCTAACTTTTGGTTGCTGTTTTTATTTACTTTAAGGAATAAGACAGAAGTGAAACAAGACATATGTTGGAATATCACTTGTTTGCTAATGACATAAGCAGCTTCTTTACTGAGAGTCAGATAATAGGTTTAAATGCCTGAGAATATTTTCTTAATTTTTTGTGCCAGTCGTAGTGTAACAGCTATGCACACTACTCACTTTCAATTGGCATTATTAAGTATCTTTTGCGTCTCTTTCTTTGATCTGGACAATTAACAAACAAATAAATCAAGGCCTGCTTTGTAGTATTTGCCAATTTCCAGTACTCCCCCCATGGCTGATTCCAACCTGCCAGCGTGATGTCCCTAAGGGTGGAGTTGAGTTTTCCCGTAGAACGCATGCCACTGTAGAGCATTTCAGTCCTGCAGACACGATAGCTGTAAATTACTTCCAGAGTATAGCTAATAGTAAAATATAGTAAAAATGACTGAGGAGAAATAAGATTTGAGTATTTATTCTCTTTGTTTTTCATGTAACTTACTTAATTGTAAGTTTATGTAATTTAATTTTTAAATAATGGCTGTGTTTAACAACTGGCTCCCAAAACCCCTGGAAATTTAACAGTGGACTCTCGTGGGCCAGTAGGAGCCCTCTCTGGGACACTGCTCACTGTTATGCCCCTCTGCAGTCTCTGCCCCCCTCCCCATCTCTGGTAAACTACCGATCTGATATCTTTCACTACAGATGAGTTTCATTAGTTCTTGAACTTCATATAAACAGAATCATACTGTATGAACTCTTTCTTTGCCTGAATTATTTGGGTAACAGTTTTTTTTTACCATAATGTTTTCATAATGTGTGAGTCAGTAGTTTTTTGTTTGTTTTTGCTGGGAAGTCTTCCATTGTACAGATACACCAGTTTATTTATCCATTCGTTGGCTGATGGGTGTTTGCGTTATTTGTAGTTCTTCACTATTACAAGTAAATGTGTGAGGAACATTTGTGTCCAGCTCTTCTTGGGGTTATGTTTTCATTTCTCTTAGCTAAATACTCAGGAATGGAATTGCTGGGTGACGCTGTAAGTGTATCTTTAGCTTTATTAAAAACCACTACCCTGTCTTCCAAAGTGATTGCACCATCCTGCCTTCCCACAGGCAGACAGACAGCTCCATTTGATTGATACCCTCATCAACACTTAGAATTGTCAGTCTTTTAAAATTTTAACCATTCAAGGGTGTGAATGAGTATTACAAAGAAAAACTAGAATATTCTCAGGTGAACGAGGGCACTGGGAATACATACAGACTCTTCTGTCTTTATCCTGTATTTGTCTGATCAGCTCAGAGTCTTATTCCAGAAACTCAGCCTAATGGAGAGCCAGCTCTCAGGTGGTCTGAGGTCATTGGATGACCAACCATTTGGACACGCTGTCTGACAAGATCTTCCGGGAGAGATGCATCGTATATATCTCCTGGAGCCCTTTCTGCCTGCCACAGTAGAGGCTCCACAACATTACAGTTTCCAACACGCAGTAAAGTCAGTGCCTAGGAAGCTGGGCTGATGTTCTCAAAAGACCCACGTGGAAGGCCCTGGAGAGAGGCACCCCAGGATAAGAACTAGACTAAGGAATGGGAGAGCCAGGCAGCTTCCCTGGGCACCAGTCTAGAGGGAATGTGAAGGTATCGCTGAAACACATCAGAAATATGGTGCCAGTTAATTCAGGTTTCTACATTCGACTCTTCACATAACTAGCAATGTGTAAATTGCTCCTGCAGTGATGGGAACTGACTCTACGCAACAGAAGCCTCCCGTACCACCAGGGAGGCTCCCCGAGAGGTGACTGAAGCGAAAGGCTCACAGGTCAAATTCAGATGCTTGTTACGTCCATTTTATTGAATCCATTTAAAACATACAGTGAGAAACAAGGGAAAACAGAGAAGGGGCCTAATAGATGGAAGGTGACCAGGGTCAACACAGGCTTGGCCTATTGGAAGAAGGCCGGGGGGTGGCCATAGCTCTTGCTCGCAGGTGACCTGCTGAGCTGCCATGACTTTTACCCGCGTGTCCCAGGCAGGGGACTCAGAGGACCAGGGTGGGTGACATCAGTGGGTGTCATCAGTGGGCCTTGCAGAGCTCAATGAGCTGACACGATCTGCGCCTTCTGAAGAAGTGAGGCTCCCTTGGCCCTTCCATGCCTTTCTATCTCAAGGTAACATTGGTTTGTTCCGTCCTTTCCTTCCGTGCTCACTGCACATAGGCTCTGTTCGTCTCTCCCGTATCTCCCATGTGCCTAATTTACAGACACATCTTAGGTGTTTTCCTACTGCCCTACTCATTTGTTTCATTCTATACATCAGAACTGAGTGTTCTCAGTAATACAGCCACATCCCTTACAATCCACTCCTGGTTATTCCATTCTCTGGCTTAAATGCATCTTCCAGTTAAGTTGAGGGTTATGAATTGTTAAAGTTACAGCCCACAGCAGAACTTGGCTTCTTTAAACAATCCACTCACAAAACACAGGTCCATTCAGTCCCAAAGTGAGACCTGTGTCCAGATGATGTGGTTCCAGGCAGTGTGTTTCTTTTCCATGTGCTCAAATTGTCTCTTCAAGGCCAAAGTCCCTCTTTGGTGTCAGCCAACCCATGTTCAATTACCTTCTGTGCTTTGTGTTGGAAGCATCATCCTTCTTTATTAGTGACATTCATTCTGGTTCCATGAGTCCCCTGCAGATGTGCAAGTAAAACCCACGATGCTCAGCGGGTTGTCAGCCAACTTCAGTCTAGGCCAGGGGTCCTTCATTCCCTGTAGCTCCTGGCGGAGTGAGTGGGTCCAGACACCTGCCATCACCCTAAACTCTGGTCTCCAACCGTGGGGAAGGCCAATGCCACTGAGCGAGGTGGGAGGTAGACGTTGGGTAACCCAGGACTCAGGCAGCAAGGTCATCCCATCACTCTCTGTGCCCTATTCTAAGTGTGCTGACCTGCCCCATTTCCATCTCTTGGCTTCTGGCTGTCTTTTCTGTTGTTTCAACACACATTATAATTCCAGCATCTGAACTTGATTGTCACCTCTGGGATAGGCCGCCTGGAAGTGACCTGGGAGGCTGCCATTACATCCGGGCAAGTTCCCACCAACGGTTTTGCTCCTGCTCAGGTGGATGGTAGCCAGGAGTAGAAATGTAAAGCCCTCTTCTTGCTGACTGATCAAAGGCGTGTCTTTGACATTCAGTACAAGTAGCTAGCACGGCTATAGGTATACAGCTGTAGGTGAGGCCAGCCGGACGGCCGGCCAGCTTGCACTCAGCTGGGATTCTGCGGGGACTCAGCCTGCTCCACTGGAAACAAATCAGTTACCGTATTTACAATCTACATTTTAATTGGTATGATGAGCCTCCAAAGAAGTTGTGTAGTATGGAAATAGGTATAAAGTTATTTCTATACTTTTATACATTTTATATTTTTTAATTTGAAAACCAAAGAATATCCGTTTGGAAGGGTACCTACTTAGAGACCATGCCCAGGTGCTCAAGAACGTGGTCTGACCCTGCAGGGGTGACCTCTGGTGTGGGTCTCCTGCCTGTGCCTCTGTCCAGGGCCCCAAGGGGAAGGAGGGGGGCGAGGCAGCCAAGGCCTGGGAGGGGCTGGAGTGGGAGAGTCACTCCTGTCTTTCCTGCTGCCTTCCCCTGCCTGGAGACCCCTCTCTGGCCTTCCCTTTGCCTGCCTTCCAGCCCCTTCAGGCAGAGAAGCAAGCAGAACGAGGGACAAGAGGTCTCAGATCCTTGGCACTCCTGCTTTCTGGGCACTGGACAGAAGAGCCCAGAGCGAGCCAGGCTGCAGACCCAGCTGGGTGTCACCATCTCCCTCTGTGGCAAGGATCTCCGGCCCCAGGAGTCACGTGGCGGCAGCGCTGGTCAGGGAGGGGCAGTGCCTGGTCTTGCCTGGACTCTGCCCAGAGCATTTAGGCAGCCTTCTTGCCACAGCCTGGGATCCTGGCAAGCCCTGGAAGCGGGATGGGGGGCCCTGGCCAGGTGTCGGAGGTGGTCAGGATGGGCTCCAGCACCAAGACTGGGAGTGAGAGGGCGCACCCCTCTTTGCGCGGTGGCTGCACACACAGGCGCCACTTACCTGGGAAATGTGCCCTTTACCAGCCACTTGTGGAATTAATTTTGCAACCGAGACATTGGCACAGTAGAAACCACATTGGGTTTTTGGCAGCAGCTTTCACTCTTCGGAGTCAGACCAGAAGGGTTCAGTGGTTAACCGAGACTGTGAAAATGAGCCATTGTTAAGGCGCACTCTGTGGATGGAATTGAAAGACTGTGGGTGATGAGCTGTTCTCAGTGATGCGTCCTCCCTCCCACCGAGTGGGGTGTCAGGGGGCTTGGCCAGCGTCCCCTCCCCGCAGTGGGACCCCAGCTCATCAAGCTCGGGGGATGGGCTCCGAGGGCACCAACCTGATTTGATCCTGGGGGCAACAGCCAGGATTCTGCACGGTGATGGGGAGGAAAGGCAAGAGACCGCTGTGCACAGAAACGTCAAAGGATTTCTCTTTAGCACTGGGGTGAAACATCCTCTGGTAAAACCTCGTGTTTCTGGGTGGCCCTTAAGAGGCATGAAGTTCTTCAGTCTTCTTGGGGCTTCTGCTGCAGTGGTCGGGCAAGCAGAGACTGGGCGGGAGAGTCAGAGCAGAGACAGAGATGGCCCCCTCGACCCTGCCCTGCCCCAGGCAGGGAGGCATCTTCCTGTTCAAGGGGGCTGTGGAAGTCCTGAAGGACCCCTAGGCATCTGGGGTGCAGGCTTGACTGCAGGGAGACTCCGGCAGGGAGGGAGCCTGGAGGGAGACAGTATTATTTGGCAGCTTGACAGCTACATAAACATACTTTTCAGAGGGAGAAAGAAAAATATTTCCCCCAGTAAATCTGCATTTTAGAGCTAACGGATATTTGTCTTAAAATTATTGTTTTAGCAGAAATGGAGTGATGCCACCCAGAGAGGGTGAAAGTCAGGGACAAGTTCATGGGAGCCTCTTTGTTTTCTGGAAAAAGCAGCAAAGTGTTTTCCAGGTAATAAGAATAACATAGATAATGATACTTGACGTGTCCAGAGCATATTTCATGTGCGAAAAACTCCACTCCCAACTCCAGGGGTGCACAGGGTTCAGGGCTGAGCAAACCAGCAAGGCTTAATCCCCTGGCCACAAGGACCCACCTGGAGCCAAGAGGGAGAGGTGAGACTGAAGCTGAAGGAGAGGCTGGTTCTCTGCCATGAACTTGGGAGGGCAGGGCCTGCCTCAGCCTTCTGCCCCCTGGTGAAGCCAAGTGGCAGGAAGTGTCCAGAAAGGTGCTGGGATTCACCGATTGGACCAATTTGGGTTACTGGCCAAAATGGCAACTGTTCACTACAGTTTGTTTATTTATGGTTAGTCCAAAATTCCATGATTTATGATAAAAACAAAGTTATCATTTGTTATTTATTGCCCTTTAAAAAAAGTTTTTGGAGGGGGAGGTAATTAGGTTGATTGATTGACTGGAGGTACTGGGGATTGAACCCAGGACCTTGTGCACGCTATGCATGCACTCTACCACTGAGCTACACCTCCCCTCTGTTACCTGTTACTGCATAAGAAGTCACCCTAAAATTTATGGTTCAAAATGTCAACAGTTTATTGTGTCTTATAAGTTTTTAAGCTGTCTGGGTGGTTCCTCTGCTGATTTCCCTTGGGATCAGTTCTGGGGCTGTTTTCAGCTGGTGGGTCAGCTGGGCTGGAAGGGCCAGGATGGCATCACTCAGGTGCTGGGCAGTTGTCCTGGCCCCTTAGTCCTCCTGCACACTGCCTCTCGTCCTCAGTGGGGTAGACGTTTCCTTAAGTGGCAGTGCTGAGGCGATGTTCCAAGAGAGGAAACATGGGAATTCACACAGTGTCACTCCCACACATTCTGTTATCCAAAGTGAGTGAGGGCTAGCCCAGGTCCAAGGGCTGTGTAAATAAATTCTACCTCTTAACGAAAGGAGGTGTAAAATATCATGGCTTTGTTCTTCAGTGTAGACAGCTATTTTTTTCTGAGTATAACTGTATCCCCGTTGGACAGATTTTGATATACATTGCTCTTACTGTCATTTATTTATAGATGCTGACTTTTGTTGATTATCAGTTTAACTGGGAGAGTGGCTTTCAGTTTACACGTCATTTGATTTTATTTTATTTAATTTTTTGTTTAACCCATCATTTCACTTTTTTTTTTTTCATTGTGGCCGGAGTATGTGCCCTGTTATTTGGGGAATTAATTTAGGTTTTGTTTGTAGCTTAGTATGATGACTGTGTGGATTTATTCATTTTATTTTTTCATTTTTTGGGGGGGGTGGGAATTAGGTTTATTTATTTATTTTTTTTTTGATGGAGTGCTGGGGATTGAATCCAGGACCTTGTGCATGCTAGGCATTCACTCTACCACAGAGCTATAACCTGCCCTCCAGTATGATGACTATTTGTATATGCACTATGGACATTTGAAAAGATTGTGGGGTCTTTTTTCTGTTTAAAAAATACAGAAATTGATAGATTCATTGGTTTGTATTTTTCAAATGTCCTATATCCACTCTGTTGTTTTCTCTACTTGCCTAAAGTGTCATGGCTCTTTCTTCCAGGATTCTAATGGCAGGCAGAGTTGGGGGGCATTATGCTGGGTGGGTGAGGAGGAGTTGAAATAAATAAAGGAATGATGATTTTCACTGTGACCACAATTGACTCCAGTGGGGGAAAACTCAAGGGTAGAGAATAGGTTTATGCAAAACCCAAATGCGAGTTTGCTGTATTTTGTAGTCTTAACAATGATCATTGCAACAGAAACAAGAGTGCTAATTTTCAAAGAATGCCATAGAGGTTTTGAAGACAGTATGATGTGTTCTTTGTTGGGGATGGACTAGAGAACTGACATGGGGAGACAAAAGTAACATAGCAAAAATATAAGGGAAACTACAGGAAGCAGCAGGAAGTTGTGAACCAAAGAGAGTGACAGACAGAGATGAGGAAAACTGCAGGGAGGGATTCAGGATGAGGAGCCTCTGGGCCGGGGTGGGGGTGTCTGGGCTTAGATATCTGGCTTGAAGCCTGGGCATGGTTTCCTCTGGCCTAAGGGAAGGGTTGCTCCTGAAGTGCTTAAAGCACATAAGCAGTGTGAATTGTGAACCAGCAGGTTCCCATTTTTGGTGGAGCCTTTTTGCTTTGAGTTTTTGGTGGCTGCCAATATACCTTGTGAATGTTGATATACAGCAAAACGAAGTCTGATCTGAACTTCGTTGAACAGAGGTGTTGAGAGTGACCAGTTTGGTTTTCACAGGACAGGGACTTCATGCTTGTCCTTAATCTTGCAGAATCATATGGTGATTCTTACAGAATCACATGCTCTTTACGAATAAAGAACTTTTAATTAAAACACGGGGGTACAGCTCTTGTTGTTGCAAACTGTAACTTATTTTCTTTTTTTGTATTCTGAAAATGTTTGCTAGTTGATAGTTAAAACTGACCCTTTTACCTGCCAGGGTGATGCAAATCTTAGGCCACTTAAGAATTCAAGAACAGACTTCCTGTGGGATGTCTTTTGGCGGTCCAGGTAATGACCAGTTCAGCAAAGGGCCAAGAATAATCATGATGTGGGATAAAATGCATTATGCAGGGTGGTTCAAACCCTGAGGAGGTCTTGAACTACTGTGCACATCTTGATTGCTAATTAGAAAAAGGTGCTTCAGCCCAGAAACCACTGAAATATGTGAACTGAGAGGCACTGGTTTTGGAAATTAAAATCAAAGGCATCAAGCTTTGCATTTCTGATTACATATTCAAACCATACAATTACAGTGTATAAAATGAATTTTTACTCTAGTCATAAGTAGTAATTAGAAATAGACTTCTCAAATTCAAATCATATTTGTATTGGATGAAATTCCTCCCTTTTTTTCACCCTCAAGCAGAAAAAGACCTGAATGGGAAATGCTGTCTGCTCCTTCCCTCATAAATAGTCCTTAACCTTCTCAGTTACAACCACCTTCAGCCTGAGGACATGTCCTGGGAGAGAAATGAAGATGTCTCCTTTCAAATGTTGTAATCACTTAGATCCATATTTTCTAATCTTCAGGGCTTCCAATATTTTGTGAAGGATTTGATGCAAAAGAAGGGAGAAAAGAAAGTGGGGGGTGGGGTGGGTAGAGAAATGATTAAGACCTGATTAAACAGCAGAGAACCTCCCTTTACCAGAGTAAGTAAAAAGGGCCCAGAACCAATGAAAACCCCTGGCACCCAGACTGTGGTCTCTAAATACCATTCCTGACTTACAGGAAACAAGGCTTTTTGGAAAACAGTGGATTCCACGTCTGGAGCAGGAAATGTGCAAACTGAGGCCAAAGTGTCTTCTTCCCAAATGCAAGGACATGCTCCAAGATTGATGGGAACGTGGTGAAAGGACAGAGGAGCTAGCTTGGAGGCATCCCTAATGGGCACATCTGGGACAATATAAGCATAAAGAATGATGACAGGAAGATAGAGTATAACGTATGGAATAAAAAATAGCTTGAGTCATAATTATACGACCACTCATAAACCTAATCCCTAGAAAAGAATGGCAATAAACACAGAAGAAATGGCAATCCTAGAAAATCACTTTTACAACAAATTTTATAATTGATTCAGATAAAACTTATCAATGGATTACCATTGAGTAATAGGTTGTTGCAAGAGAATAGTCATGTGGTCCCAAAGTATCACTCCAAAAGACTTATTAATTACAAAGGGGAAAGAGGGTCATTACAAATCTGGTAGATTCCACTGTAACCAAATGGTCAGACTTCATCACTGATGGTGGGACCAGCTGATACCGTAGGTCTCCTGATGAAGGGCATGATAACATCTGTACGTAACCTTGCCAAAAGTGTTTAACCTGAGTCTAATCATGAGGAGTCAACTGGAAAATCCTAATTTAGAGACTTCTTGCAAAACATCAGGCCTAGATTCTTCAAAAACATCAGTGACCATAAAGACTGGGAGAGGCATGGAGCACATTCTGGATTAAAGGAGACTAAGAGATGTGACAACTAAGTGTGTTGCAACGTGTGATTGTTGGCTGGATAAGAGAAAACAAGTATAAAGGGGACAATTGGGATAACCCGGGAAATTAAACATGGGCTGTTTATTAGTTAATAATAAAGTTAAGTTTCTTGATGGCAATAACTTGCGGTTTTGTAGGCAATGTCTTTGTTCTTAGGAGCTACATATTGAAATACGTAAAGGTTAAAATGTCATGATGTCTATAACTAATTCTCGGATAATTTATCCAAAAAAGTGTAAATTCTTGTGTGCATGTGTGTATAAATATATATAAAGACTGATAAAGCAAATGTGGGAAAACATTAAGTGGTGAATCTGGAAGGAGGATGTGTTTATCATGCACTTATTTCAAATTTTCTTCAGGTGTGAAAATGACTAAAATTATAGGCTAGGGGACAAGGGCTGGCCAAATAGGTGTGACCCTGTTTCTCCACATAATATGTTAGGTGAGTTTTGAGTAAAAAGAATACATTTAGATGCAACTACATTTTATTTGTTTTAGTGGAGGTCCTGGGGATTGAACCCAGGACCTCATGCATGCTAGGTGTGCACTCTACCACTGAGCTATACCCTCCTCTCGGATGCAATCACATTTTAAAACTAATGTCATTGTGACTATAATAATGCTTGCCTTTCTTAAAACAATGCATTATTAACTTTGTACATGTTTAATTTTTAAATAGAAGTATGTTCATATGATTTTTAAAAAAGTATATGAAGAAATTTCTTTCCATCCTTACTCCCATCTGCTCTGTTTCTGCTTCAATTCCCTCTCTACCATTGGTTTCACATATACCCTTTTAGAGAATATTTATGCATACATAAAAATATAAAATATATATTTTGCTTTTCTTCCTCGCTACACAAGATCGCATATTCTACATATGGTTCTGTATCTTGCCCTTTTCACCTAATAGTATCTTTGATATCTTTCCAGAACTTTGTCATTTTCATTCTTTATTACAGCTGCATAGAACGCTACTGTATGCTCATACCATAACTTATTTAACTTCTGACAAACTTTAGATTGTTTCTTGTCTTTCACTACTGCATACAATATGACACCCTTTAAGAGATGCCTTTTCACATACGTACACCGATGTGAATATCTGTAGAATAAAACGTCAAACTGGGATCACCGAGTCATAAGAGATATGCTTTTGTCATCTTGATGGCTGTGGCTGATGGAGAAATAGAGGCCCCTTCAAACGCATTCCCACCCCCAGGGCAGAAAAGTCCTTCCCCGCAGCCTTGTCAGCAGATGTGCTATCAAACCTAAGGGCTGTTGTCAGTTAGATAGATGACAACTGTATGTTGGGAATATTTTCATTTGCCTGGTAACAAATGAGGCTGAGGAGCATCTTTTCCCGTGTTTAACAACCGTTTGCATGCAGTTCCTTTTCTGTAAGCTGTTTACATCTTTTGCCCCTTTATTATTTGATTATATTTTGTAGGAACAAGGGGTTTACAAGAGGAATTAAGGCTTAGACAAGTGTGGGAAATGGAAGATCTGGCAGAGGGGCATCCAAAGTCTCTAACCGCGACAGCCAGGAACACAGCTGGGCGGATCAGAGCTTGTGGGACAACCCCTGAAGCAGGTGTGTGGAAGGGGAGGTGGGAACGCAGTCCAGGACTCTGCGGTGGGCTGGGGCCACTGTTGATTGACGCAACCTGAAATGAGGAAGTGGTGTCTCACCAACAAGACCATCCAAGAATAATGGCTTCTGCTTTTCTACCATCCTTTCGAAAATCACACGAGTTCCTCTCTCGGCCAATGCTCGCCCAGGACCGTGCAGGAAACTGCTTTCCCAGCCTTAGATCGGAGTGGTGGTGCCAAGCTGAAAAAAATCTAGCACGCCCCGTCTTTGTCATCTTGGCATCCATGCCCACTTCCTGCACCTATACTTATGTTCCAGATAAAGACAGGAGCAGAGTCACGCTTTCACCAAACATGATGCAACTGTCCCTCATAGAACCAAACCTGTACTCTCTGGTCCTCAGAAGAGGGTACACAGTCCTGTTTGTCACCTTACCCATCTTTAGGAGGTGTCTATTCCTCTTCTACCTGAGTCACAATCCACACCTTTGATACCCTGTAATTTAAAAATTGAGATACAGTGCTAAGTACTGTTGTAGTGAGTTTGGGCTATAACAGAATACCATGGATGAGGGGGTCTTAAACACAGGCATTTATTTCTCACAGTTTTGGGGGCTGCAAGTCCAAGATCAAGGTGTTGGCAGATTCAGTGTCTGGTAGGACCCTCTTCCTGGTTTGCAGATGACTGCCTTCTTGCTGTGTCCTCACTTGGTGGAGAGAGATGGAGGGGGTGGGTTGGGAGAGGGGGAGAGAAGGAGTGAGGAAGCAAGCCCTCTTGAGTTTCTTCTTATACTCCCGTTCGTGAGGGCTGCACCTTCATGACCTAATAACTTCCCCAAAGGCCCCACCTCCAAATACCATGGCGCTGGGGATTAGGCTTCATCATATGAATTTTGCTGGGACACAAACATAGTTACCCATTGCTGCATAACCAACCACCCCAAAATGGAGTGGCTTAGAACAACCACCCTTTTACTTGTCTGTGATTCTGCGGATCAGTAATTGGGGCTGGCCTCAGTTGGGTGGGTCTTCTGCTGGTCTCATCCGAGGTCACTCAAGTGGTCATAGTTATCTGGTTCAGCTGGGGCTGGTGGTCTAAGATGACCTCACCCACGTATCTGGTAGGTACTTATTGACTTCCTACTGGATTCTTAGAGTTTTTCAGTCAATTCCCTTGAATTTTCTAATCACATCATCTCCAAATAGTGATAGTAACCGCTTCCTTTCTGATTTTTATGCTTCTAATTTCTTTCCATCAAATAATTGTTTGGCTAGTGCTGCCAAGACAATGATATGGAATAGGGGTGCTGGGGCATCCTTGCTTTCTTTATGACACTAATGGGAAAGTCCCTAGTGTATCGCCACAATGCTGATGTTGGCTTTTGGGGTTGCATTTTTAAAATCATGTTGGAAGTAGATGGAAATTTCCTTATTTCAATGTTTGTAAGGAATGGCATCAAGGGTGGTAGAGCACATGCTGAACATGCATGAGGTCCTGGGTTCAATCCCCAGTACATCCTCTAAATATAAATAAAGTTTAATACCTCCCTCTCAAAAACAACAACAACAATGGTATTGAATATGTCCTTTTAGCATTTATGGATGTGATCATAATTTTCTCCTTCAGTTCATTGATATGAAAAGAAACAACGTGGTTAGGAATCTATTCACAGAATTCAAACCAGTTTTCCCGTTTAATACTGGCAATAGACGTTCTTACAGAGAGCTAAGTCCAGGCTGGAAATGATAGCCGTCCAGGATCAGGGTCGTAATGGGAGAAGTAGATGAATTTGAGTTACATTTTGGAAGTAAAACCATTGATGGATTTAGTGTGGAGTGTGAACGATAAAGCAGAATTAAGGATGATTTCTGGGTTAGGGCTCAGACAGTGGTCACCAGTTATCCCTGACTGCCAAATGCAGTGGGAACTTTTCTCACTTTACCCAGCACCTGAGGTCTAAGACCCTGCCAACCACTCTCTCCACTTTCCGTTCTGTAGCACCAAGGCCTCCTCCTTTACTGCTCTCGCTGCTTCTCCTTCATGTCTTCGTGGGCTTTTTTCCACCTGCTGGATGCTCAGGCTGAGACCTGCACCCTCGGTTCTGTTCTTAGCCACTGTCTCTCCCTAAACATCTTTGGGCATTCTCATTCCTCCCCAGGGTTTCATGTCCCACCTGTAATCCTGATGGCTCCCCAAACTGGGCCATCAACCTCCTGAACTCCCGGGGGAAGATCCAGTTGCCTATGGGATTTCTCTCTATATGGGTGTTCTGCAGGTGTCTCAGATCCTTTGAATCTAAACCAAATTCCCTATCTATTCCAACTCTGATACCAGTTCTAATGTCTTTTTCTACACCATTAAACAATTCTTCAACACCAGAGGGATGTCCTACAATTCAACTCAATTCTGACACTCTCTGCCTGGAGATACCATCGGATCCCTCAGTCCTACAAGACCACCCCCACGCCCCCTTCAGATGCCAACTGAAAGTCCAGGTTGTCACCTGTGCTGCTGACTGACTGGCTGTAAATTGGAGGATCCAACAATCCCCTTTCTTGAGTTTGATTAACTTGCTAGAATGACTCATAGAATGCAGAAAAATATTTTTACTTTCTAGATTACCAGTTTATTATAAAAGGTTTTAACTCAGGAACAGGCAGATGGAAGAGATACATAGAGCACGGTATGGGGGAAGGGCGCGGAGTTTCTACATTCTCTGAGGGCGCCGTTCTCACCACATCTCCACGTGCTCACCAACCCTGAAACTCTCCAAATCCCGTCCTTTTACTGCTTTTATGGAGGCTTCATTAACAAAGGCATGGCTGATTAAATCATCGGCTGCTGGTGATTGATTCAACCTACAGCCCCTCTTCCTTCCCCAGAGGTCAGAGGGTGGGACTGAAAGTTCCAAATCTCTAATCACTTGGTTGGTTCCCTTGGCAACCAGCCCCCATCTTTAGGCACTTCCCCAAAGTCTCCTCATTAATACATCGAGAAGACGCTTTCTATCACTCTCATCACTTAGGAAATTCCAATGGTTTTAGGAGCTCTTTGCCAGAAACAGGATGTGGACAAATATATGTATTTCTTATTATAAATCACAGTATCACATCTACCTTCCCCCAGACATGATGGGGCTTGTCATAGGTTCCGTTCTCTCCTTCACCCTTTTTCCTTATCAATCAGTCACTAAGTCCAGAAGATTCTACCACCTCAGATCAGTTCCTTCCAGGCTCTCTCTGGGTCCAGTCATACTGGGACTTACATGACAGCATCCTAGCTGCTCTCTCTCTACTTCCTTCCTTCATCGCTCCCTTACATCCACCATTTGTTACCCTAGAATGTTTTTTTAAAAAATCTATTAAGAAAAATTTTTGTGTGTTATAAGAGACTTTAAGGATGAATTTTTGCTGGGAAAAAAAACAATGATCACAGGAACAGAATGCTGGGTCCTTCCTCACTCTTTATTCTGACCATAGGAAATCGGGACACCAAGATCCCGTAACCTCGTGACTGGTGCTTTGTAGAACTTCATGTGTTTTAAAGAGAATTTAGTTGACCAGCTCCATCGTAACTCACGTACAGAATTCTAGCTTGAACTGGTCTCTGTATCTATTTGGGCGTCTGAAGTACACTCTCTCACTGATGAGGCTGAGATGCCTTGTGGTTCCATAAACTGCTCTCCTATTCCCAGCACTTGACTTTCAAGGTTAACATTTAGAAATTCGTATGAGAAAATTTTATCTGAAGTAGTTTTAACTAATCACAGATACCAAGAACCACAGTCTGCTGACACTGGCATTTCGAATGACAGTGGAAGAGGTGTATGTCCTGGAGGCCAATCTGGGGAAAGGGGCCATGGACTTGCAGTGGCAGCCAGCCTGTGGGGCTGTGTGGCTTCTAGGGCAGGACTTGGCAGCCTGGCAGGTGTAGGACTGGGGCAGGTGGGCCATGAGACTGAAGCAGAGTGTTGGGGATGCCAGAGGGAGCCCAACTAGCCCTGGAGTTCAGTGTGGGAGGCCAGATAGGGAAGGGAGCAGGGCCAGGAAGTTTGAGAAGGGGACATAGAGGCTCAACAAGCTGATGTTCTCAGAAGGGGAGTAATCTCAGTTTAAGGGAGTTCCTGGAAAGAAAAGGAGAGACAGAGACAGAGATGAACACAGATTCTATCAGGTGAGCAGCAAGAATCAAGAAGATTGCCCACTAGGCAGAGAACTTAATTAAAGTGTTCTATCTGTGGAATTATTTTAAAATGGTAAAAGATAAAAAATACTATGTATTAGCATTATTATGTAAAAATTTATATGTTATATATATATATACTATCACTAGATAATATATATTTTACCACTTTAGAATGATTCAATATATATTTTTTCATTTTCTATATTCATAGAAAATAAGTAACACTTATTTAAGGCTCTGTGGGCCATGCACTGTGTTGTGTGCTTCTGGTCATTACTGATTTTAATCCCACTGCAGTCCTGTTACCAAGTCCAAACTTGATCTGCTTGCCGCATGACAGGCCAGTAAATGGGAGACGAGGTGTTGGGGCAAGGAATAGTGACTTTATTCGGAAAGCCAGCAGACTGACAGAATGCCTTGGAGAACCATCATGCTCCAGTCAGAATATATGCTCCTTTTATGCAAAAAGCAAAAACAAAAACAAAACCAAAAAACACAACAAAACAAAAACAGGGGAGGGGGTGTGGCTGGTTGTTGCAAATTTCTTGGTGTAGGAGTTCTTTGCTCCTGCAGCTGTCCACGTGGGCCAGGTCATGGTGCTCCTGCAAAACCTCCAACAAAACAAATGTTATTCTCTATTCTGCAACTTGTCATCTTTACGTGAGTGCAGAGCTAGCAAGACTAAGCCTAGAAAACAGGGCACAGTGGTTAAATCTAAAGGAACAGATCTAATATAGAGTCAGACTTGTTCTTTTCTATTACAGTCCTATTTTACAGATGAGAAAGTGGAGTCCAGCGACATTGAGCAGCTGGTCATCTGAGGAGCTGGTACTGCCACCCTCCAGCCTGAGCTGTTAATAGCTTCTCTGGACAAAGAGCCATGACTAACTTAAGTTTAAGCCCTTGTGTAGGTTATTCCGAGGTACCTTGGACATTCAGTTTCCAATGCTGTTGAGTTTGAAAGAGTAAATGATTAACTCAGGTGGCTGACTGATCTCCAGTTCTTGTTGCTGCCTTTGTCCTATTTGGGGCGATAAAGGTTAGACTGTTGAGCAAGTGTTAAGATGGTCAGTAAACAGGTTACAGGCATTTTAAAATAAGGTGCTGAATTGGATATGAGACATGACATCCCCACCCCCAAGAAACTTCTGATTAAAGTCAGTTGAGGAATCAGCTCTTGATAGGAAACCGATGGCCACATCTTTTTCTCTTTTTTAGTTTAGAGCACCCAAATTAAGAAATTGGACTTAAAATCACTAGAGAACTTTATAAGATTTTAATGTCTAAGGCCAAATTAGCATCTCTGTCCAAAGGGTATGAAAAACTAATCAGAGTATAATTATCATATAATGTGATACCGGGGCAGGGACCGGGAGCTGGCTGCCTGTGGACCTAAGTTATTAATGAGGGGGTGGGAGGCATGGACCTCTACTGACTCCATCAGTCAGACTCCCATTCGGAGCAACTTAGGAGAGTGGCTGGAATGGTGACCCCTGGAAGGTCTGAGAGGGGTCAGCTGCTACTGAAGGTTGATGGCTTCACAGGTGGGCCATGCAGAAAGATTGCTTGGAGTCCTGGAAGAAAATTCACATTTATAATTCAGATTTGAGATGCTCTCAGGGGGAAAATGTGCAGTGAGAGGTGTGACTAGGACAGCAGGAGGGGAGGGGGTCTGTGAACTGTTGATTGAATGCTACCTGCCCTTGTGCATCAGATCTGCCTTCCGGCTGCTCCAGGGAGCTGACCTGTGTCTTCCATTTGATTCTAAGGGGTGGGGCCACTTCTAATAGGGCATCAATAAAGCTTCAGGATAATTAAGTGCCTAATTGAGTGTCTAAATTCAGCTGAAGCAATTTACATGGCATCTTGCCAGATCTGCAATGACTTTTTCACTTATGTCTAAGAAGTCACATGTTGGACTTTTAATTCTGCTTCTTAAATTCCTTTGATGCGACTTTGGCTGCCTTTGCATACTGATGACATTGGATTGGTTGCTGTGGCCACACTATGTAAACCAAAAAAAAAAATGCAGTAGAAAAATAAGATGGATATCTAAAAAGGTAAACAACCTTTTACTTTATAAAGTGTTTACAAACACTGGGGGGTCAGCAAAGAGGAGACAAGAACCCAGAAACTCCTTTAGCGAGAATGACCCTCAGAGGAGCACTGGAATATTTGGAATACTGGCACTTGTTCCTGCCAGGGAACTCGGCTTTTTGTTGGAAATTATGTACATTTGTATTATGGCCTTTATCAACAGACCTCTTGTCTCCCTTCTGGGGGAAAAGTTACTGCCTTTCTTCAGTATCTGTGCTTTGGTTCCCATGCATCCACACATTTATTAAGAGGTTTGTGGTTAAGTGCACCCCCACCCCCATGTAACTTCCTCAGAATGTGTGCTTGGCAGGTCAGTTTTCTTGATCTTGGCACAGTTGAAAACACTTGATTGATAGTTGGCCTGGGTTAGAAGTTCTTGGATCGAAAGTATTTTCCCTAAGAACTGGGAAGGGCTTTTCCCATTGAAAAAGAAATTTGCAAGGTTAATTTCCTCAGCTGTTATTACAACGGTGCTCACATTTGAGTACTGAGGATTTGAACAGTGCCAAGCACTGCTCCAAGTGTTTTCATCAATATCAGATTTAATTCTTAGCCCTACGAAGTCTGTAGTATTATTATCCACACTGTATGGATGAGATAACCTAGCCATGGAGCTTGTCCGCACAGGATTTAAACCTCAGAACCTGCATTTTGAACCTGGCAGCTTTCTTCTACCTACACTTCCGGTCCGGGACCCCCCTGCACAGCCCCAGAGCTCCTGGGGTTCCTTCTCTGACCCATTCAGGCTCAGGAGTAGCAGCTTCCCAGGGTTGCTGGTCCCCAGTGCTTCCCCACTGTCTGTGGGTCCCCAGGCCCCAGACCACACCTTTGAAAAGTCTTTTCTCTAAACAGCTTTCCTTAAACCTTTGGAGCACCTAGCAGGGACCAGGACTGATGCAGTCCCATGTCCTCTATAGAAATAGGTTTAAGACAGAGGAAGACAACAGTTTAGAAGCTGTAGAAGATGAGACTGGCGAAAATTTAGGTTAGTGTGTTGAATTTAGTATTGAATATCCCCATACTGTAAAAAAGGAAATCTGTTCTAATATTGTTATAATTATCACACTGTTCATTGTGTCATTTTTATTTATTACTACGTCGTATCTGTGTAGTAAAACAGTTGATCTCAGCAGCATCTCTTTTTACAAAAGTGTCATATAACTTTAAGTTCTTGTTTTACCATTTTTGAAGTGTTTTGAAAACCAGTGAGGGTCTCCCTGTGGTACATCCTGGGGCTGCCAGGTTCCCCCCACCCCCAGTGGGTTTTACTTGTCACCAAAGAGCAGAATGGTGGTTCTCCAGAGTTTAGACAACTGCTCCACAGTGAAGACATTGTTTCTGAAAGAGTTACCATGACAACCTCCCTCGTCAAGGTAAGCATTTGAGTTTTATCAAAACAAAGGACTTGGCTTTGTGTTAGATTGGTCCCAATGGTAGTGTTCATCACGCCATGCATGCTGTATTAGCTGCCTTTGCTCCTGGTGTATTTTTTCCCTGAGATTTAGGGGTTTAGCTCATGACTGGGTGGCCACCTTCTAGCATCTTGGACTCAGACCAGAAGCCAGATCTCTTCTATGAAACAAGATTCATCTTCCCTAAATAAAGCAAGCTTTCTGTTGGCTGGATATGGTGCCTTATCTTATATTTACTGTTTCCTCTTTGAATACAGGCTCTTAGATTTGGAAAGAAAAATTTATTTTTGCACAGACACTGCCTTTTTTTTTTTAAATCAGTCTGGCATCTCTCTCCTCCTCCCCTTTCCCTGATAATAGTATTTCGCTTCTCTTGGTGGATTGGTGCATTGATTAGTTAGTAAGTTTTGCCTGGACAACTGGTTATCCATCTGGGGAGAGGTCACTTCTCTGCTTTCATGTTATTTACAAAAAGCCTGAATGGATTAAAAATCAAAAATTAAAGAATTTCTAGAGTAGCAGAAGAAAATACAGGCATCTGTTTTCATAATCTGAGAGATGGGAAAAAAGAATCTAGAAGCAATAGAAGAAAAAAAGAGGGGACCCCCCCAACTTAAAACTTGTATACACAACCACATCATAAATAAACAATAAACGACAAACTTGAAAACATATTTATGACATATGGCAGAGTGTTAATATCCAGAAATGTGTAAGGTGCTTCTAAAAATAGGTAAGACAAATATATGGTAAAATGTACTCAAGTTTATGAATCAAAGAGATATAAATAAACTGGCAAAAATACCACTGTTGGACCAACCTAAATGTAAAAATTTAGAGAAAAATTCAGTGTTTGAAACGGCATAAGGAGAATCATTCCTTCACTCTTGATGGGAGTATGAAATTATACCCTCTTTGGAATCAGTAAATGTTGCAGTTTTTGTCCATTTAAAATGCCCATGTCTTTCAGACCTCCAATTCTCCTCATAAAAGTCTATCCCACAGAAATACTGATACAGATTAAAGATGAGGGTGTGCAAGAAAGTGTGTGAGAGGGTAGGACAGTGTGTGAATGCGGGAGTGCGCATGAAAGTGTAACATTGTTGGTAAATTTGCTCTCAGTCTCTCTCCTCCACTAGAAGCTCCCTAAGGGAAGGGTTCTGGTTGGTTCCATTCACCCCTTTGTTCCCAGCACCAGGGATGGAGCCCTACCCCCACGTGGCAGATGATCGAATACTTGAATGAATGAATGAATGTCAGGCAGCTGCAGGGAAAAAACGGGGATTATGTGACTAATATGTTCTGTGGATTTGGGCCAATGTTTTCATGATACAAAGGATATGATTCACAATGAAGATGGACACATCACCCACAAAGATGCAGTAAATGACTGAATTTGAAATATACAAAGCAGAAAACAAATTAAAGAATACATTGTCATAAGGAAAAGCAGAGTAAGACACTTGAACGCATGGTTCTCAAACTTTGACAGGTCAGACAGGAGAAAACGGGAGTTAGAAGCTTTGTATAAGGTTGACATATAGACAGATCCATCGAACTTTGTGCCCTGTGCAAAATCAGTTGCTTGTTTCAGAACCTACAAAACTCCCCAATCCCACAGGGAAGGAGTCACGCAGGGCACATTTTCTGAAAACAATGTAATAAAACTAAAAATCAGTTACAAAAAGTTTATGTTAAAAATTCAAGGCTTGGAAGTTAAACAAATAAGTCTTTTCAGTAACCCTCTGTCGAGAGTTAACATCTTCCAGACAGCAATTACAGGCTCTTTAGAAGTTAAGAACTTGGAGAGCAGGGGCACCAAAGCTTATGAGAGATGCAGGCAAACTTTGCTCAGAGCAAGAAAATGAAGTGTTCTCATTATTAGGCAAGAGGGGATGAAAATAAATGAAATAAGGATTCAATAAAAAGCTGGAAAACTAATAAAACAAAGCCAAGAAAAATAAAAATGGAGCTACTGGAGACAAAATTAGAGAACAACAAATTAGAGAAAAAAATTAGAATAGGATTTTTAATTCAGGGAATGGGTCTCTGGAAAAAGTTAAAAATGACTTCCATTTTAGCAATGTTAAGAAAAAAGAGAGAGAATATTAGTAACTAGTAAAGGGCGTGTAACCACAGAGACAAGATAGGGAGATGAATACCGTTACAACATGTCCCTCCATCCCCTGTTCTCTCACAGCCCAGCTCTCTGGGCATCGGGGGCAGTGAGAGCCCTCAAGGCAGCCACCCCTGAGCCCTGAAGTAGTATATGGTAACGCAGATACGCAAATGTCACAACCCGTCCTTATCCTCCAGTGGTCAAGGGGCAGATGCTGGAATCATTCTGGTGGGTCTCTCTCCTGGAAATGAATGTAAGATTCTTCAACTCTGGTCAACGGGACCATTCCTCTAAATTAAGAATATGCAAACTTGAGAGCAGTTTTCCCTCAGGATGTGGAAAGAGCCATCCTGAGACAGGCTGGGACTTGGCACCAGGACCCTTGACTCGAGTGCTTGCACCTGGCCAAACGTCTCCTTGCGCACCAAGATACAAAATAACTATAAGGGATTAAAAATAGCTGCACACAGGTGCAGTTGGGGCAAATGATGAACAGTAAGTTAAAAAAATGGCCCAAAGCCAACTGCCACTTCTGAGGTGCCAGGAACAAAAAGGGAGAGCTGGGCACGAGCCCTGCCCAGACCACCACCACGGGGCAGACCACCTTAGCCACGCCTCTGGCCCCACCCACGGCCCGCCCCTACCCTCACCCTATTTAAGGCACTAGCCCGCCCTCCTCGAAGAGCAAGTGAGGGCACCTGTGGCTTGTTTTCGCTCCCTCATGCTGCAGCACAGAGTCCCAGTAACGCCTTGCCCGAATTCTTTGGCCTTTTATCAATTTCTACTGATTAAAGAGTCCAATGACCCGAGCCGGTAACAAGTCAGCCAAGAGGTGAGTGCAGCAGTGTGGGGACCAGTGAGGTGGGGGGAGAGGGGGAGAGAGAAAGAGATTATTTGCATGTCTATGTGGAAAAAAATCTTTAAAGTTGGCTCAGAGCTGTAAAACAGCCCAGTCAATAGAAAGGCAATCACTGAATGTGCACCCAGCAAATCTCATTGATCTGTTTTCAAGTTGTGGATAGCTTTTACGATCCTTAAAAATAAATCCCCCCCCCTTAATCTAATTGGGGAGGAGTTTGGGTACTCAGAGCCTAAAGGTCTGGTGGGAAGGAAGGGAATTGATCAGGTGGGAGTGGCCAGGTATGGAAGACTTCATGAAGGCTGAGCAGTCCTCAGCTGTTTGGGGGACCAGCCCAGAGCACACAAACTGCCAGACGGGCTTCCCTTCCCATACTTCTAAATCAAGCTCTGTCGAAGAACAACATTCGAACAAGTATCAGTGGGTTTTAGTTCATTAAAAATCAACCAATCAAGCAGTCATCTTGTGTATTTGAGAGGCAGCTACGCGATCACGAAGAAGTTGGAAGTACAGTCTACCCTGGGTGTCCCTGGGTTCTGCACCCACAGATTCAAGAACTGGTCAGTTCCATGTTTGGTTGAATCCACAGATGCGAAATCTAGGGGTAGGGACGGCTGGCTGTACCATGCCATTTTACATAAGGGACTTGAGCATCCACGGGTACCCACAGGGGTCCTGGAAGCAGTTCCGCGTGGTTACTGAGTACCCGGCGGAAGTACTCTAAGACTACTCTGTACGACTTCATCGTTGTAACGAGCACATGAAGTTAGTTCCGCATGTATCACCATACATGGGTTATTTTTTTCCTAGAAACTCTTTATAATCATAGTCATAGATGTTACCGTGACTTATGGAGAGAACAGGAATAGTATGTGAACTAGCAGCAGTAATTTGTAGAGAAAAAAATGAGAAAAAGACACATTTGGTGGTTTCTAGCACCACAGAGACTTTCCTGGGAGACTGGAGATTTAGAGATGGTGTCTGTTACCTAGGGCTGCTGAACAAACCACCCCCAAACTTAAAATGTTTTTAACTTATAATTTCTCACAATTCCATGAGTTGATTGGGCTCAGCTGGGGGATCCTTCTGTTGGTCTCACCTGCTGTTTCTCACATGACTCTAGTTACCTGGCAGCTGGAGGGGCCAAGATGACCTCCTCACAGGTCTGGAGCCTTGCTGCTGGCTGTCCGCTGGACCTCTCCCTCCACTTGGCCCCTCATCACTTGGGAGTCTAGTGCGGACTCACTCACATAGCAGCTGCAATGGTCCAAGAACCAGAAGTGGAAGCCACAAGGTTTCTTTCTGCCTAGCTGCACGTCTGTTGCATTCTATTAGCCGAACTTGCAAAGCCAGCCTAGATCCAAGTGGTGGGGAAACAGACCACACCACGTGATGGGAGGAGCCCCAAAGTCACGTGGAAAAGGATGTGGCCCCAGGGAGGTGTGATGTATTTGGCGTCTTGTCTTATCTACCGCCAAACCATAAGGTAGGTGGTGTTTACAAGGTACAGACATTTGGCACCCACGCTACCTGCTTAATTCAGATGGCTACACAAATGGGATGGGATGATCTTAATAAACATGTCCTGTATTGAACCAGACTGAGAGAATTTAGACTCAAAGTGTTTCTTCTCCTGTTTTGTAACCTTACCTTGTACAGTCAATGAACTAAAAACCCTGAAAAAGGTAGTTAAAGGATTGAGTAAAATCCTCTTCAGAATTTTTCATTCTACTTAATTTTAACAAATAGTATATATATCAGCTAATGAATATTTCAGTCTTTCATGTATGAACCAAAAATGTAATTATGGATTTGATTTTACCAACGTTTGCTGCCTGCAGTAGTCAGTGATCACAAATCGCATTAAATGAAAGGTGAACCCCATTATGGTATCTGGAAAATGGAGCTTAATAAGTTATGTAATTATGGGGCAAATCTATGCAAATTGCAATTTTTATTAGGCAATTTTCCATCTTCATCTAGGCTCTAATAGTCTATTAGACTTGTGGCAGTTCAGTGCTTTTATTAAGGAAGTTCTTTAACTTCTTTTCTGTTTGGTTCCTTATAATAAAGAAATTGTATTTGGGGGTAAAATGGCCACAGGCCTTCTTTATTTATCTTTTTCAATCTTATTACAAATAAGAAGTTGAATTCTAAGTTAATTATTCAGCTCAAACTCTACAGAGCCTATTTACATCCATCTTACATAAGGACTGAGAACTTAGAGAATTTTGTGCCAAAAAGAAAAAAAATCTTACAATCGCGGTCTTTTCCATTTACTGCACCATGTTGGAACGTTGGTCGAAAGGAGAGCACTTAATTTAAAAATCTTACCAGGTCAGTTTTTCATCCTAAAAATGTTGTTTCACCTCTTTGGTGATTATGAAGCTATCAATGATTTTATAAGCTGGGAATTCAAACTTGACACATGAAATTACCCATCACATTACCTTTTTCTGTATTACTTTATGGTTGTGGCAAGATTTTTATGATACACCAGATCCAGTAATTCTATGTTTAGCAAATTACAGGGTTTTATTGTCGTTTAAAAAGTTTTGTAATATGTTTAAAATTATGATTTGGTAAGAAAATGGTCCTGTGTTACTACATATCAGGAGCAAGGCTCAGGGAGAAGGTCTTTCCAGGTGGCTTGGTGTTTCTGTGTGCAGTGTCGGAGGTGGCGTAGGTAGGACAGGGCTGGGCTGGCTGTGAATAACTCCCAGTGCAACAGAACTCACCTGACTCGGCTCGGGGTTGTGCATACTTCTAATTTCATTTTAAGGTTTTGTACCAGGTGCTGATGTCTCCATAACACTCTAGATTGTGATGTGAAAAACACGGCTGTCTCTTCCAACAGGCTACTTTACATCTTTACGTGTTACCCTTGCAGATGGTGCAACCAACCTTTCACTTGGTGGGGTGGGGGTTCCCAAGTAAATGATGAACTGGGTTTCCTTGGCATCACTGATCCGACAGAATTACTAAATTGATCAAGATTTCGAGTTCACAAGCATCCATGTTGTAAGACCCTTGGTGGCTTCTTCCGCTCCTGTTAAGGTCACAAGGGAACATTACTCTGATAACTGAGATTTAAGTCTATCAGTATCAGTTTCTTTCTTCACTACTTCACTACTATTAAGTATCAGTTTCTTTCTTCACTACTTCACTACTATTAAGTATCAGTATCTTTCTTCACTACTGTGGTGCACTTCCTGACTCCTCAGAGTCTGTGTTTGTCACCTGGCTCTTACTTTTGAAAGATAATTGGGCTAGAAATGGTATTCTAGGTATGGAAGAATTGTCCCTCAAAACCTTGAAGAAGTTGCTCTGTTGATGCTTGGAGGGCACTTTGACCTGGGGTCTCAGGTTTCTTCAGCTAAGATTACTCATCCTTCATTTTTTTCTTCTCCTCCCTTTTCCTCCTGGATCTTCAGCTGACTTGGTGATGAAACTCCTGGATCTGTCTCAGGCTCTCCATCCTGGTCTCGTGTGCGCCCAGATCCACACGGGGCTCACTCACTGGCTCCTCTGCCCTGTCCGTTCTATTGCTTGGCTCAGCCCTTCATTTCCAAGATTTTTACAGGTTCTTTTTCATACAGCCCATTTCTTGCTTTTTGGATTCCCAGGACCTCACCCTCTTTGCTCCTGTGCATTCTTTGGCATGGCCTGGGGGGCAGACTGGGTGGACCTGCCTGGGTGTCACTGTTGCAGTGTGACCAGCACCTGTTCAGACACCTCCTGGAGGCTGCAGCCCCCTTCTGTCCCAGCACCCCAACTGCCCCCACAGTCCACAGACATCCACTCTTGTGCATGTTTGGCTCACTCTTTGGGTGAGTCCTCCTCCAATTCAGGCCCGTCTGCCTTCTAAATTTCAGGGAATCTTCACAATTGCTGGTTTATTTGGAGACATTCCTTCTTTTCTGAGGACTCTGTCATAGATTAAAAAATGCACATGTACATGCGAGTATGTGCATGCCATTTTTAGACATTTGCAGTTAAAGGAAGCTGGATGCGCTGTCTTTATCTAGTCCCTTTGTGTTCTGAATTTTTTACCCATTAAGTGATGTATTTTTTAATATCCTAAAGTTGTCTTTGAGAACAGGATCCTTAGTGGTTGTTGCATGACATTTTGTTGTATGTCTCTACCACTGTTTATTTAACTAACCCCCTGTTATTAGAATACAATTTTGACGATCATATAAAGATAGAGAACAAGTACCCTATAATTAGAACTGAGAACTTCTCCCCAGTTATTACCTCTTCATTTGTATCTCCCTGTGTTGTTATTCATATATCTTATCTCCTGTCTTTTGGATTATTGCCTTTTTATTTCTTTTGGCATTTTTATAAATCACATTTCTTTCAAGAATTTTCCATGTCTCTTAGGGCACCTGGTGCAAGATTCCCTCTCGTGGGGAATTACTGGGTCATAGAATATGCATGGATTCAACCTTATAAAACTGCTGTGTTCTTTTCCAGAGTGGTTTTGGCAGTTCACACTCTGATCAGCAGTGGGGCAAGTTCCTGCTGGTCCACGTTCTCATCAACATGGGTCGGGCTTCTTAATCTTGGCCAGTCCGTTGGGTGGAAGATTGTGTCTGTTATGGGCTGAGTTGTCCTCCCCCCAGGTTCACGTGTTAAATCCTAACCACCAGAACCTCAGAATGTGACTGATTTAGAGATAAGCTCTCAGGGGGAGGATATAGCTCAGTGTGGGAGAGTGCATGCTTAGCATGCATGAGGTCCTGGGTTCAATCCCCAGGACCTCCATTAAAAGAAATAAACCTGATTACCCCTTCCTCCCAATAAATAAAACCAACCAAACAAAACTTAGCTCTAGAGATAAGCTCTTTAAAGAGGTCATTAGGCCAAAATGAGGTCACTAGGGTGGGCCCTATGCCAGTATGCCTTGTGTCCCTGATAGAGAGGAAATTAGGACACAGACAGAGACGCATGAAGAAGGCAGCTGTCTGCAAGCCAAGGAGAGAGGCTGCAGCAGAAGTCAACCCTGCTGACAACTTGGTTTCAGACTTCCAGCCACCAGAACTGGAAGAGAATACATTTCTGTTGTTCAAAGCCCCCAGCCTGTGACACTTCGTTATGGCAGCCTGACAAACTAATATTGTATCTAACTGTAGGGTTTTGAAAACTTTTTATTATGGACATTTTCAAGTGCTTGTAAGTAGAGAGAACTGTATAACTGGCCCTGTTTCCCCATCACCCAGCTGCGTCTATTCACTGGAGTGTTTGAAGGCAGGTCACAGACATCATATTCACTGCAGTCTTCAGGTGCATCTCCTGGATGTCTTACGAGGTTGAGCATCATATTTACGTTCATGGGTCATTCTTGTGTGAAACGACTGTTCCTGTGCTTTTATTTTTGTTTTCTGTACTTTTTGTGTGTATACCTTTTTTTCTATTGGGTTGTTTGTATTTTTTCTTACTGACTTGTAGAGTTCTTCACACAGTCGGGGTATTCAACCTGTGTGTTGCCAGTATTTTCTCCTGTGTCTGTGGCTTGTCTCTTCACTCTCTCTATACTTTGTTTTAAACTTTTTATTTTGAGATAATTTGAGGTAACGAATGGAAGAGTTGCAACATCCTTCAGAAAGTTCTTGTGTACCCTTCATCGACCTTCCCTGCTGTTAGCATCTTATGTAACTTGTATGGGGGTGGATATAACTTAGTGGTAGAGCACGTGCTTAGCGTGAGGTCCTGAGTCCAATTTCCGGTACCTCTATTAAAAAAAATTTCATGATGTTTTTGGATGAACAAAAGTTCTTAATTTTAATGTATACATTAATATTAATATTAATATTAATATTTATATATAATCTATATAATAAGATAAAATAGTATATAATGTAGAAAAGAAAATATTTACTATATAAATTGTATACATTAATATTAATAATATTTATATATAATCTATATAATAAGATAAAATAGTATATAGTATAGAAAAGAAAATACGATATAAATATATTTAACATGTATTTGTATATAATATATGTAATATTTTCATTAAAATATATAATATATAAATATATTAAAATAGGTATACACTTAGTATAAACATAATAATAATATATAATATTACTGTTTTCTTATACAATTGGTGCTTTCTGTATCTCATTTAAGAAATCCTTCTCTACTCAAGGCCGTATGGTATTGTATGCTGTCTTCTGGGTGTTTTTTTTAAAGTTTTGCCTTTCAGATTTAAACCTTTGTAACCCATGAAGAATTTTACCCATCAGGTAAAAAGGTAGGGGTTCAGCTTCATCTTTTTCTCTACAGATTGTCCCAATACTATTATTGAACTTTCCATCCTGTAATACTACCTCTGTCACACAGTTTCCATATTTGCTAATGTGACAGGTGAGAAGGCACACTTCGGTGTAGGTTTAATTCACATTTCTCTTATGCTTTTGGGGGTATCTCTTAAACGGCATTTTCAAGACATGAGAAGTGGTGGTTGGGGGAGGGTATTAACAATTGCTGAGAATCTGTGATGTGCTGGCCCGGATGCACTGCTTCATTGAATTCTCATGGTAGCTTGATGAGATTAGAATCATTACTTTCCCTGTTCTCAGTGAGGGCACTGTGCTCATGGAGCAAGCAAGTGGCTGAGCAACGGCCCTGACCCGGACTGTCTGGCTCCACAGTTCCGTCCCCTACAACTCCTTCAGACTGGTCTGGTGTCGGAGGTGGGGTGCTGCCCACTGCGCTTCCTCTCCTGTTGCTGAAATGACATCAGTGGAGGGCTGGTTAACCACAGAGGCACTTGGTCTCTGCGGAATGTCAGCTCTCTCCTTGCCTGACTCGTTTTCTACCTTCTCCCCATCAGAACATAAAGCTTTATTGACAGAAATAAGTTTGCTTTAAACACAAAAAGCTTTATGTTCTTTTCTAGAGAATTAAATATATCAATCACTGAGATACTGTGATTTATAGGAAATATATATTTGATCATTCAGATGACCAAAATATATTTCTGGTATATATTTGGTCTTCATCCACAGTTCCTAACTTGTAGCTCCCCAAACCTTGGAATTTCCTAAATGTTGGGAGTGATAAAGGTGTCTTGTTATGTGAATGTGGTGACTTATAGAAGCACCTAAGGATGAGGGCTAGTTGCCAAGAGAATGAGAATTTTCAGTCCCACCCCCTGATTTCTAGGGAGAGGGGAGTGGATGGAGGTTTAAGAAATCATCACTGGCCCATGATTTAGTTAATTATGACTGTGTAGTGAAGCCACCATAAAGACCCAAACCAGCTTTTTGGCCGCTTTTCATGTCAGGGAAACAGAATGCTTCTGAGTGCCACCTTGCTGTGCCCCAGGCTCCAGGAGGACAGAAGCGTCTTTCTTTGTAAACTTACCCTATGTATCTCTTCACCTGGCTGTTGATTCAAATCCTTTAATGTCCTTTTATGGTAAATTAGTAATCGAGTGAGTAAATGGCTTTTCGTGAGTTCTGCGAGCTGTTTCAGCAAGTTAATTTAACCCGAGGAGGGGGTTATGGGAACCTTTGGTTTACAGTCATTTGGTCAGAAGCACAGGCAACAACCTGAGCTTGCTGCTAACGTCTAAAGTGGAGCCCTGCCTGGTGGAACTGAGCCCTTTATCTGTGGAGTCTGATTCTGTCTCAGAGTAGATAGTGTCAGAATTGAGTTGAATTGTAGGACACCCTCCTAGCATCCAAGAATTGATTGTTGTTGGCATGGGGAAGCCTACACACGCACACGTGCGCGCACACACACACACACACACACACGTGTTGAAATTGGGTCCAGGAGTCCTTTCCAATCACTGACTATAGGAAGAAGTTGCAGAAACAATCTCTTGATTTAGGCAAAATATTTTTCAATTGATAATTTTGTTTGAGGAGAGTTAAACCTGAGTTTTTGTGACTTTAGGATAAAAAAGTTATGACTCTAAATAGCTCAATGACGTGTTTGGCAACACTTATTTACTCGTGTGTCTGTTTCAACAAATTGTATATGACACTCATTTGATACCCTAGAGCTTTTGAATGATGTGCTTGTGGTATGTAAACTGTCTAGAGCCCTAAGGGTCTATTTCTGTGTTGCCTACAGGTTCATTTTTATTTAATGTGCAGGAATAAAGCAGAAGCAATCCCAGCTGACAGAAGGGTCTTAGAGGAGTGATTTAATCTCTTGCTTCTTGACTCTGTAGACAATGTGCATGAGCACATTTTTATCAATGACATGAGTGATAAAAAAAAACAAAGGCTTGGGACTTCTGGTTTCAGCTTCAACATCTAAAGAGCTTAAAATAACTAGAAAATCCACCATTTGGAGATTTAAACTCTTCTGTCAGTAATTGGTAGATCAAGCAGACAGAAAGTCAGTAAGCATATAAATGATCTGAGCATTATCAATCAACTTGATCTAATTGACATTTATAGAACATTCCATCCAGCCACAGCAGAACATTCACCAAGATAGGCCACATCCTTAGCCATAAAACATACCTTAACAAATTTAAAAGAATATAAATCATACAAAGTATGTTGTCAGAACAAAATGGAATGAAACTAGAAATCAGTAATAGGAAGTTGGAAAGTCGCAGAAAGCAGTAAAGATAGCTGGAAAATTCTGAAATACTTGGAAATGAAAACATACTTCTAAATAACACATGGTTTGAAGAAGTCTCAAGAGGTACAGCTGGCCAATAGACACATGAAAAGATGTTCAACATCACTAATCATCAGGGAAATGAAAATCAAAACCACAATGAGATACCACTTTACACCTGTTAGAATGGTTATCAAAAAGACAAGAAATAACAAGTGTTGGAGAGGATGTGGAGAAAAGGGAACAAATTTCCAGTTATAAAATGAATATGTCATGGGGATGTGATGTGCAGCATGGTGACTATAGTTAATAATACTGTGTTGCATGTTTGAAAGTAGCTAGGAGAGTGGATCTTGAAAGTTCACATCATTAGAAAAGAAAAAAATTTGTAACTATGTGTGGTGTTGGGTGTTAACTGGACTTATTGTGGTGATCATTTTGCAATATATACAATACATCGTATTGGAAGTCCCAACTAGTGCAGTGAGACCAAAAAGAAGTGTACAGATTGTAAAGGAGGAAATCAGATTATCTTTATTCACAGGTGATATGATCATCTATGGAGAAAATCCAAAAGAATCTACAAAAAGCAAAACAAAGCCATACCCCCTGGAATGAATAAGTGCATACTGCAAGACTGCAAGAAATGTAAGGTTAATATACAAAATGCAGTTCCTTTCAACGTCGCTGAACAACTGAAATTTGAAATTAAGAAATATCATCTATAATAGCACCAAGAAAAAGCACTTAAATATAAATCTAACAAAATATGTACAAGATAATATGTAGAAAACTATAAACACTGATAGAAGAAATTAAAGATCTAAATAAATGGAGAGATATCCTATGTTTATGGATTAGAAGACTCCATATTGTAAAGATGTCAGTTTTTCCTGACTTGATCTATAGATTCAATGCAATCCCAATGAAAAAAAATCCCAGCAAGCTATTTTGTAAACATCTTAGCTTGGGCTGCTGTAACAAAATACCATTAAACTGAGTGGCTTAAATAACAGACATTTACTTCTGACAGTTCTGAAGGCTGGTGGGAGGCAGGTGTCTAAGAACAAGGTGCTGGCTGATTTGGTTCCTGGTGGGAACCCTCTTCCGGTTTGCAGAGGACTGACTGCCTTCTTGCTGTGTCGTCAGATGGCAGGGAGAGCAGGGAAGAGAGAGAGAGGGAAACAGAGAAAGAAACACAGACAAAGAGAGAGAGAGATCATCTCCTGTACTCCAAAGAGAGAAATGCTTGAAATATCAGGGGGGGGGAATGGAAAAGATTTGCAGGCAACATTCCCAAGTCAAGGTAGACAGTTACTCTAGCTCACTCCTCGCCCCTCTCATCCATTCTCCAGCAGCTGAAGGGGCGAACAGATACTTCCTGATAAGTAGTCAATACTAGTTCTTCACTTCTTTTTCTAAGGGAAGAATTGAAACAATGCTCAGGATCACAGGGGAAAAGGGTGATGACATCATGTAATTCTCAGAAAGCCACTCCCACTCAGCGATGACCAGAAAGAAACCAAAAGGTGGGACTTGGGGATAAATATTACAAAAATGAGGGTAAAGCATGTAGATACACAGTTGAACAAGAATTAGCTCACACCACTGAAGACACATTTAGATAAAACTTCTCCAAAGCCTCAAAGAAATTATCTTGAATCTTAATCATGGGGCATGCCTATGAAGCAAGGGGTCAAACAAAAGCTCAACGACAAGGGTATCGAACAACAGAAAGAGAAGGAAAGTGGCTCTTGGAGAATTAGTTGAAGGGAAAGGTTTGTGAAACAAAAACTCGGAATCACATTGGAACCAAATTTGTACTGCTGCCATGGAGATGAGGTCCAAGGGAAAATCCATCAAGTGCAAGGGGCATAGGTGGAGGAGAAACGTGATTAGATGATGAATATGGAAGCTGACAGTCATGATGCAATGCACAGCAGGTTTTCCCAAAGAGAACAGAACAAATGTAACAAAACCAAATTTATAGATAAAATAGAAGGATGACTGTAATTTGTACATTAAGAGGATTCTCTTACTATAGCAAGACAAATCTGTATAAAGCCATCAGGACCAATATAGATCCTATAAGCATCAGGGCAGGGTAAGGTCAGCTTATCATGGGAAATTTTAGGTTGGCTTCAGACTTTCCTCCACAACTCAAGATGCTAAAAGGTAATGGAACAGTTGCTTGCAGAGTATGGTGAAGGGAAGCCTTTGAGCTAAGAACTCACAAATGCTTCTTAAATTATATGCTTCAGTTGATGGAAAACATATTAAAAGAAGAATCAAAATAAAGAACTTATGAATATGAAGAATGAAGTCTGTGGTGAGCCTTGAATCTAAATAAACAAAATTATTAGGTTAAAATGACTGGCAACTGTGGCCATAAACCAGAATTTACTTATTAAAATGTTATTATTTTTACATTATGCTGCTTATTCAAGAAATGTAAGAGATCATAAATCACAGCTAGTGCCAGAGGAAGTCATGGAAGCAGAGAGGGTTGGAAAGGATCTTGGCTTCTTCATTTTTTTCTACAATGGGAATGTCTTAGTCTGTCTGGGCTGATAGAAAAAAAATACCACAGATTGGGTAGCTTATAAACAATAGAGGGTGGCTTATAAACAATAGACATTTTTGAAAAATATTGAAGTATAGTTGATTTACAATGTGTTTTAATTTCTGGTGTATAGCATAGTGATTCATTTATAAATATATATATTCCTTTTCATATTCTTTTTCATTATAGGCTATTACAAGGTATTAACTATAGTTCCCTGTGCTATCCAGTAGTACTTGCTGTTTATCTACTTTATATATAGTTTTAGTATCTGCGAATCCTGAACTCTCGATTTATCCCCCCGCCTTACCCACTGGTAACCATAAGTTTGTTTTCTATGTCTGTGAGTCTGTCTAACAATAGACATTTATTCCTCTCAGTTCTGGAGACTGAAAGTCCAAGGTCAGAGTGCCAGCGTGTTCAGGTGAAGGCTCTCTTCTGGGTCACAGACTCCTTGCTGTGTCCTCAAATGGGAGAAGGCACCAGGAAGCTCTGTGTGATATCATTTTTGAGAGCCTTAATCTCATTCATGAGAGCCCCACCCTCATGCCTTAATCACCTCCCAAAGGTTTCATCTGCTAATACCATCATCCTCAGAGGTTACGGTTTTAACATATGAACCTGGGGGGACACATTCCCACCATAGTAGGGAACCAAGAAATAACTTTATGTTTAAAGCTAATAAATATGCTTTGACTTTTTCATACCAGTTCCTACTTTTAGATAATCACAAACTTCAAGAAATTCCTTCTGAATATACATGTGACATGACAAAATCACTTCTCTGTTGGCATACTCATTTATGTACTTGGCCTGACTGGTCTTGAGGGTTCTATATTATCTCCCCCTACCACTGTGCTCATCTCTCTCAACATGAATTCCCTATAGTTTTTCTTTATATATTCCAGTGCTTTGTTATTTGGTGCATAGAAGTACATGATGGCTAGCTCCACTGTGGACTGTAACCTTTATTATTGTAAAGTGATCCTCTGACTCATTTAATGCTTTTTGCTCATAGTTTATATATTTAATGATGGTATTGCTACCCAGGCTTTCTTTGGTTGGCATTTGCCTTGTATATTTTTATGTATCCTTTTATTTTCAATTTCATGGTGTTCTTTTGTTTCAAGTATGTCTCATACAACAGCATAGAATTCAGTGTAGTTTTTAGACCCAATTTTAGAATATATCTCACTTAATAGGTTTTTTTTAACATTTTTTATTGATTTATAGTCATTTTACAATGTTGTGTCAAATTCCAGTGTTCAGCACAATTTTTCAGTCATTCATGGACATATACACACTCATTGTCACATTTTTTTCTCTGTGATTTATCATAACATTTTGTGTATATTTCCCTGTGCTATACAGTGTAATCTTGTTTATCTATTCTACAATTTTGAAATCCCAGTCTATCCCTTCCCACCCTCCACCACCCTGGCAACCACAAGTCTGTATTCTCTTTCTGTGAGTCTATTTCTGTCCTGTATTTATGCTTTGTTTTTGTTTGTTTTTGTTTTTGTTTTTTAGATTCCACATATGAGCAATCTCATATGGTATTTTTCTTTCTCTTTCTGGCTTACTTCACTTAGAATGACATTCTCCAGGAGCATCCATGTTGCTGCAAATGGCATTATGTTGTCGGTTTTTATGGCTGAGTAGTATTCCATTGTATAAATATACCACATCTTCTTTATCCAGTCACCTGTTGATGGACATTTAGGCTGTTTCCATGTTTTGGCTATTGTAAATAGTGCTGCTATGAACATTGGGGTGCAGGTGTCATCCTGGAGTAGATTTCCTTCTGGATACAAGCCCAGGAGTGGGATTCCTGGGTCATATGGTAAGTCTATTCCTAGTCTTTTGAGGAATCTCCACACTGTTTTCCATAGTGGCTGCACCAAACTGCATTCCCACCAGCAATGTAGAAGGGTTCCCCTTTCTCCACAGCCTCTCCAGCATTTGTCATTTGTTCACTTAATAGGTTTTTTAAGTTAACATTTCCCTTTATCATAAGAATCAATAAGACCAGAGAGGCAAATGAATGGTATAGATCAGAGAGTTCATAATTAGGCCCAAGTATATAAGGAATTAATTTTATGATAAAGGTGACTTTTCAGAGAAGTGTGGTGTTGAAAAGCCACTATGTGTTTTCAAAAATACTTAGAATCCTCACCTTTCTCCTTATACCAAAATAAATCCCAGGTAGATACATAAAATTAAATGTAACAAGCAGTGAGGAATGGTCAATAAAATATAAAAAGATGTTTAATCACACAAATTAAGGAAATTCAAATTAAAACTATAAGGCTTGATCTCCAGAATATATAAGCAGCTCATATGACTTAATAAGAAAAAAACAAACAACCCAATCCAAAAATGAGCCAAAGACCTAAACAAGCAATTCTCCAAGGAAGAAATACAAATGATCAACAGGCACATGAAAAAATGTTCAATAGCACTAATTATCAGAGAAATGCAAATCAAAACTACAATGAGGTATCACCTCACACCAGTCAGAATGGCCATCGTTCAAAAATCCACAAATGACAAATGCTGGAGAGGCTGTGGAGAAAAGAGAACCCTCCTACACTGCTGTTGGGAATGCAGTTTGGTGCAGCCATTGTGGAAAACAGTATAGAGATTCTTCAAAAGACTAGGAATAGACTAACCATATGACCCAGGAATCCCGCTCCTGGGCATATATCCAGAAGGAACCCTACTTCAAAAAGACACCCGCACCCCAATGTTCACAGCAGCACTATTTATAATAGCCAAGACATGGAAACAGCCTAAATGTCCATCAACAGGTGACTGGATAAAGAAGATGTGGTATATTTATACAATGGAATACTACTCAGCCATAAAAACCGACAACATAATGCCATTTGCAGCAACATGGATGCTCCTGGAGAATGTCATTCTAAGTGAAGTAAGCCAGAAAGAGAAAGAAAAATACCATATGAGATCGCTCATATGTGGAATCTAAACAAAACAAAACATAAACACAAAACAGAAACAGACTCATAGACATGGAATACAAACTTGTGGTTGCCAAGGGGGCGGGGAGTGGGAAGGGATAGACTGGGATTTCAAAATGTAGAATAGATAAACAAGATTATACTGTATAACACAGGGAAATATATACAAGATCTTATGGTAGCTCACAGAGAAAAAAATATGACAATGAATATATATATATATATGTTCATGTATAACTGAAAAATTGTGCTCTACACTGGAATTTGACGCAGTGTTGTAAAATGATTATAACTCAATAAAAAATGTTAAAAAGTAAAACAATGAGATCACTTATTGGTATCCAATGGTTAAGGAATAAAAAGACTGATGATATCAAGTACTGGTGAGGATGTGAGGAATTCGGTCCCTCATGCACTACTGGAGAGTTAGTGCATTGGCACTGTGCTTTAGGACTAGCAATATCAATAACGTTTTAAAGTATTGATAAATTTAAAACATAAGTAATTTTTAAGAGAAGAAAGCGATTCTACTTTTAGGGTCATCCTCTTGGCATGCTCAAAGAGCAAGAAAATTTTTCAAGCATTATTTGCATGAGCAAAAATATTAGAAAAATTCAAAGGCATCAGTGGGAGATTGGTTAAATAAATCATGGTATAACTGTCATTTTGATTGTAAAAGGCACAATTCCCAACTTGAACAAATTTTAGAAGGAAAGGATCTACCACCCTGTGGAGATCCTAGGAGAGTCTCAAACCTGAGACTCGAATGCTGCTAGGATTCTCAGTCCACGCCCACCTGTCTGTGCATGCTGGCTCAGTCTTCTCCTGGTCTTCCTGCCCTTGGAGAAGAACACGGATTCAAGCAGCACTGGGCTTGTGCCTTCACAGCCAGCAATCAAGGGCTGCATGTGAGGGAGACTTCAAAAAGACTTCCTGGTTTGGACCAGAAGCTTCAATTCCGTGCCCACTCACCTCAGTGTGGAAGTGTTCACAGGCGTTTTCCTCTGCTGGCCATACAGCGAGGCACCAGTACGCTGTACGCGGAGGCTTGGCAGCGGAGAGCAGGGGGTGTTCCATCTGTGTTCCATCTTCTAGCGAGACCCATCTGTGAGAGGTGTCGGGTGTCCCACCAACTCATCCTGGGTGAAGACAACAGCACGAGGGAGGAGCAGGCACTGGGGATTCCAGTAACAAATCTGTTCCCTCCAAGACTAAAATTTACATCTCTTCATATGCATTTTCCCACTTTTAGTTTAGTCAGTTTGGTTTAGAATGTTACTTGTAAATGAATCTCTAAAGATGAAGATGTCCTGCAAGGACCGCGCGGTGGAATGGGTAGGCACGGACTCGAGCCAGGCTGCCTGAGTCAGAACCCCAGCTCCAGTGCCTACGAGCTGGGGGACCTTGAACAAATGAATCGGCTGAATTTTCTCATCTGAAGATGGGGTTTGTGATAGTACCTTTCTCATAGGGTTGCAGTGAGGTGACATATGCAGGATGCCTAGAAAGATTCCTGGCAGAGAAATGATACTATGTAAATGTTAAATGCAATAAATACAATAGAGAGGGGGAAATAGAGCGAGTGTTTGATTCTGCCCCTTGCTGAAGGGTGCGTTGATTACGTTAGCAACGAATGTGTGTTGGGAGTGGAGCAGTAATGTTGGAGGTGGAGTAGAGAACCTGGCTTTTGGTTCTTACATCTCTAAATTGAGACAGTGACTCCTTCTATCCAACTTAGAAATTCCTGTGCACACATAGGTCCTGGACTTTAAAATTTGATGCCACTTTTGGATGGAACTTCTGGATATTACCCCTGGGGGGTGTATAAGTATATATTGCTTGTAGGGAAGACGAGTGGTCTAAATATTTAATGACAAGAAGGACAGACTGTGATCATCTTTAGTTTGCCAGTATTTCCACGTCTCCCCCTTTCTGGGTGTGCTGCAGGGTGCACTTCGGGATCCCCTGGTGGTTGAGTGAGTTGTGAGCAGAAGAAACTTGTGTTACTTCAAGGCCAGAGATTTTAAGTACTGGTACCCAAAGCCATCTCTCTCTCTCTGCCATAGTGACCAGGCACGTCCCCGACAGGGGCTGCTTCATCGGTCAGTCCAGAAGGGACGACAGCATGATGGAAAGCCCCAGTCAACCTCCTGGGTGTGTAGCAAGAATGGGAAATAATACTTCATTGCTTTAAGGCTCTGAGATTTTAGGGCTTTTTGTAGCAGAATTAAGCCTACCCCAAAGACACAGAAACGTGAAGGGAACATTTCTCTTGTATAAAATTGCCTTGTTCTCCATCTCCCTGTTTTGGGGCCAGAGAGGAATCAGCACGGTGCTGACGATGTTGCGGATGCCCAGAATTGATTGGCAAACGTCATATTTTTTTTTGTGCTAGAGATTTGCTTCCATTGGACCTGTAAGGTCTCCACTTAGCTATTATTAGAACATAAATTGGAGCAGACTGCTTTGTAGTGACAGGAATGTGAAAGTTGGTAACTTAGAGGCACTTCATTTTGAAGCCATTTGGACAGCTCACATTCAGGTACTACAGCCGGAGACTCATAAAGGAAAGGCGAGCCTGGGGGAAGCAGAAACGACAGCTTTAAAACGCTGCTGCCAGAAACACTCTGAGGGGACCCCAGCCGTCTCAGTATTAACTACGTGATGGGTGTTGAAGGGAGGCAGATGTTTTTCAGCGTGTCAATGTCCAGCGACTTTGTCTTCTTACAGACCAGAGAAGGGGCCTCGTCAGGCCGCGGTGTATTAAACTCCTGAGTGTAGAGCAGGCCAAGTTCAAAGTCAGACACTCTTGTAATGACTCCTCCTAATTTCTTTACAAAAACATTTCTTTGTCTGCTATGTACCCCCTTCTTAAGACTTCCCAGTTTAAAGTTTGTCCTCTTATTTCATTTTGATTTTTTGTAAGTTTTTCTAGCTTTTATTTATTAATATTTTGGAGGGGGAGGTAATTAGGGTTTATTTATTTATTTATTTTAATGGAGGTGCTGGGGATTGAACCCAGGACCTTGTGCATGCTAGGCATGCACTTTACCACTGAGCTATACCTCTCCCCCTTGACTTTTAATATAGACTGTGTTATGGTCATTAGTTCATTTCATAAGAGCAGTGAAAAGGTAGGGAATTAAATGGAGGGGGGCGGTGTGATCAGATTTACATTTTCAAACAGCTCTACAGTGTGGAGGATGGATGGCAGGGCACAGGAGCAGGTGTAGACAGACAGAAGGCTACTCTAGGACTCTCCGTGAGAAGTGATGCTAGCTTGGATCAAGTTGTGTAAAGAGGGAGAAGTGACAGATACCAGAGATGCAGAAGAAGTGAAATGACTCATGGGTGCGTTAGGTACTGGAAACAAGGGGAAGGATAAGCCCCAGGAGAGTCAGAGTTCTGGCCTGGACATCAGAGTGGATGAAGGTCCTGAGGCAAATGGAGTGGGCTGGATGGAGGTCTCCTGAGATGTCCATGTCCCGGAACCTGTGAATGTGACCTGACTGAGATAAAAAGGTCTTTGCAGTTGTATTTAGAAGTTAGGATCTTGAGATGAAATCATCCTGGATTTTTCCAGGTCCTTCTAAGAGAAGGGCAGAGGGAGATTTGGGACATAAAACAAGGAGAAGGGGAGATCACATGAAGATGGAGGCAGAGACTAAAGTGATGCGGCTACAAGCCAAGAACACCTGGAGCCACCAGAAGCTGGAAGAGGCAAGGCAGGTTTCTCCCCAAGCTGTAGCCTTCAGAAGGAGACTTGATTTCAGGCTTCTGGTCTCCAGAACTGTGAGAGAATGAATGTGTTGCTTTAAACCACCAAATGTGTGGTAATTTGTTATAACAGCACCCGAAAGAAAAACACTAAAGAACACTGGAAAAAGAACAGGTTTGGTGGAAGAGATAATAAGTTTGTTTGGATATGTTGAGCTTGAAATGCCTTTGAGAGGGCAAGGAAGAGATATCAAATGGGCCAGTAGATACACAAGGCTGGGCTGGAGAAGCCAGTTTGTGAAGTCATGTGCACTTAGGTGGTGCTGGAAGCCGGGACGTGGTAAGATCACAAGGAGAGAAAACACAGTGAGAAGAGAAGCCCTAGGACCAGATGCCAACATCGAAAGGGAAAGTAGTAGAGGTGATGTCTGCACAGGAGCTGGAGAAGGGGAGGCCAGGGCAATAAGGATTGAATCAGGAGAGCACTGGCTTAGAAAACACAGAAAGAGGGTATTTCGGAAAGGATGGCGTGGTTGCCATTGCTAAAAATGAAGAGAGCCCAAGGGCTTAAAATGTTCACCGGGTCTCGTGAAGTCATTTGGTGGCACCAGCAAGGGCTCTGCTAGCCAAATATATCTTGGAGTGGATTAAAAAGTGACTATAGGCAGCTTTTTTGAGGCAAAGAGGGGGGCACTTGGACTGTTAAACGAAGGAGAGAAATACAGAGATACGTGTTGGAAAGAGAAGATGTGAGGGTTTAGATTGATTTGCTCTGTGCCTTTGTTGGTTTGTTTCTGCAAGAAGAGTCACAAGTACACAAGATCCAGTTGAACTGAGAGGCTGACTGTGTAACTGAGGAGCGATAATCAATTCTGAAAGCATCCTCAGAAGATGGGTCCAAATGGGAACCAAACCGCAAGTGGGAGGGCTGCTTCTCTGTTGCTGCAGGAGGAAGGGGTAATAGGATGGTGCAGATGAACGAGCCGAAGAGGAGAAAGTTCTTGTGCTGTGGCTTCTGTTTTCTTTGTAACGTTGGAAGTGGAGTGTGGTAGGCAGCCTCGAAGGCAGCCCCCGGTGATGCCTCCTGGTGCTCCTGCCCTTGTGTGATCCCTCCCCCGAGTGTGGGCTGCACCTGGTGACTTGCTCCCACCAAATACAATGTGGCGGAGTAACGGGACGCCACTTTGGATATGATATGACCTAAAAGGCAGTGGCTTCTCTCTTGAACTCTCTCGCATGCATGTGCCCTTGAGGAAAGCCAGCTGCCCTGTTGTGAGCTGCCCCGTGGAAAGGCTCAGAAGGCGAGGAACTGAGGGAGACTTCTCACCACCAGCCAGCAAGGAACTGAGCACTGCCAGCAACCACAGGCGTGAGCTTGGAAGAGGGTCCTACGCCAGTTGAGTCTTCAGGGGAGGCTGAGACCCCACTGGCTACTTGGCTGAAACCAAGAGACCTTGAGCCAGCAGCATCCAGCTAATACACACCTGGATTCCTGAACAGCAGATGTCATGAGATAACAAATGTTACAAGTCACTCAGTATTAGGGTAATTTATTACACAGCCATAGATAATTAATATGTGGTTTTACCTACCGAGAATTTGGGTGGGGAGGGGACTAGAAGTTCAAGGAGGGGAGAAGATTTGAAATGGTTGTGATGGGAAGTGAGAAAAAAAATGTAAGTTGACCAGCAACATGATAAGATTTCTGGACTATATTGAGGGCCCAAATGAGCTTAGTGATCATGGCTTTATAATAGAACCAGTGTGCCTTCTGTCAGGTGCACTGAGAGGTTAACTCACAGTATAATGAGATGATTATTCATTTTTTGAATGGAAATTTTTATTAGGCTTTGATGGGCCGTGGGAATCTAGTCCTCCTTTGGTCTTTTCGTGACATCTTCAGGGACACATATTCACTTAGCCCATTTGCTGAGGATCTGTTATGTTCCAGCCACTCTTTTATTCATTAACAAATATTTATTGGATGTCTAATTGGTGCGAGGTGTTCTAGACACTTCTAGTGGGGGATATGGAAAAATAAACAAGTAAACAAGATGGTAATGCAAACCCTAAAGGAAAGGAAGGGGTGTGGGGTATAGCTCAGTGCTAGAGCGTGTGTTTGGCATGCACAGGGTCTGGGGTTCAATCCCCAGTGCCTCTGTTAAGGGAAAATAAGTAAATACATTTATGAAAAAATAAAATAAAGGAAAGCAGAAGGGATGGGGTGAAGGGGACTCTTTTATGTAGGGGGTCAGGGCAGCCCAATTGTAGGCATCCCTGGAAGCAGAGGATGGAGCAGTGAACAAGATAAAGTCTTTGCTCTCCTGAAACTTACATTCTTGTGGAGGAGATGCAAATAGAACAGGCAGAACTAATCATCATAGGTGCTGGTAGATGGTAGGAAGCAGAGTTAGAGGGGGTCGGGCATGCGTCTTGTGGAAGGTAACATCAGACCTGAGAGCCAGATAGAGGGAGGGAGGGAACTGTGTGGAAAGAGTGGGAAGAGGGGACGGCACCTGGAAATGCTCTGGGAAGGGACCATGCTTGGAACATTCCAGTTGTGGCTCATACCCTGGAAAGTTAAGATTTGGTTTTTGCTCATGGTACAATGTGTTTCAAAATGGTCATGGAGTTAAAAAAAAAAAAGCTGGGGGGAGGCAGAAGTGTTTATTAATAGATGGTTTAGTCACACCAGGGGTAAACATTTTATTCCATAGGGTAAAAAAAAATAATTACACAAGCCAAACTCCCTTTTAAGAAGTGTCAAAATTGTGTTAATAACAACAGTAAACACTTATTAGGTGCTTACGCCATGCCTGGCCCTGCTCTGGAGCTTTAAATTATTAGCTCATTTAATGCCTTCAAACCTTATGGGATGAAAGTATTGATTTAATCTATTTACAGTTCAGGAAACTGAGACACAGTTTCCTGTGTTTACGTGTTTCTTGTCGCAAGGTCATGCCGCTGTCAGTGACGATGCTGGGGCAGAAACTTTCACCCAGTGTGCTGCCTTCCTCCAGATCTCTTGGAAGGATACCAGAAAATATTAGCAAATAGCGTGCAGGATAATTTGTTTAATGGAGTGGCTTATATATGTGAAGGGCAAATTAATTTCAAATATCTCCATGTAACAAGTACCGTTAGATACTGGTAATCAGATAGAAAGCAGCTGAGATTTTATGGATGACTAGTTGATTGTGTTAGAATTCTTAAGATACCACTCACTGATTTTGTATATTATAAAATAGCACAGAAATATTAATAGGCTAATGATTTATGTTGAAACTCAGCTGCTAATATGCTGAATCTTATAAAATATTGTCAGTCTGGAAAAACCCAAACTGATCATGGATAGTAGTCATTCTTCATATTTTATAGTGTTGCTGTTAAACAGCGGGTTTAAATACTCTGCGTTGTGTTACTTTTTTTGATAGTTTTGAGCTGTCTGTTAATGACTGATTTTCACTTAATTAACTTAACAATAGACTATTTTTTAGAGCAGTTTTAGGCTGACCAGAAAATTGAGCAAAAAGTACAGAGATTCTCCATGTACTCCCTGCTCCCCCATCCCCACATAGCTTTCCCCGCCATCAGCATCTCCCACCAGAGGGGTACACTTATTACAAATGACGAGCCCATCCTGACACATCCTGATCACCCAAAGTCCATACTTTACATTAGGGTTCACCCTTGGTGGTGTCCCTTCTATGGATTTTGGCAGGTGTATAATGACATGTATCCACCATATATTTAGGAAATTTGCACTTCCTCAAAAATCCTCTGTGCTCTGCCTGTTCATCCTTTCCTCTCCACCAACCCCTGGAAACCACTGATCTTTTATGGTCTCCACAGATTTGCTTTTTCCAGAATGTGATATTGTGGGAATCATACAGCATGTAGCCTTTTCAGGCTGGCTTCTTCCCCTTAGTAATATGCATTTAAGGATCCTCTGTATCTTCTCATGGCTTGATAGCTCAGTTCTTTTTAGTGCTGAGTAATATTCCATCTGGATGTACTACAGTTTATTTGTCTATTTCCCAATGGATCTGAAGGACATCTTGGTTGTTCCCAAGTATTGGCAATTATGGATAGAGTTGCTATAAAAGTAGATATAGAAGTTTAACACCTTTGAGGGGAGGATAAGAGCTCAGTGGTAGAGCATGTGCTTAGCATGCATGATGTCCTGGGTTCAATCCCCAGTACCTCCATTAAAAAAAATCAACACATTTAGGCAAATACCAAGGAGTGTGATTGCTGGGCCATGTGGACTTGATGGCAGAGGGAGTGGCCTGCTTCTGAGCGACACCCTTGCTTTCGGAGGAGAGCACTGGGTGAGGGCCGTAGCTTCTGGTCTTCACAACCTGTTCATCCTGGCACTGAACCTCAGCCCAATGAATAGGGCCTGGTGTTTTCAGTGTGCCGTCCCTGAGGTAGAGCCTCCACCCTCTGTGGGAACCTAGCCCCAAACCTCTTGACCACACCTGCCTAGAATCTAGTCTCTGCAGCATGTAGCTGGGGTTGAAGGATAAGACATGCTGGTGACCTGTGCCTCCTGGAAGGGTACTGCAGCCTTCAGCTGGGAGCTGGGGGAAGGAGCCCTGCATTCTCACCTGCACCTGCCTGGACTGGGGTTCCTGTCATGCTGCATTGGGAGGGGGAGGAAGGAGAGGACAGGCTGTCGTAGTGTGGCCATTTTAACAATATTGGTTCTTCCAATTCAAGAACACGGTGTATCTTTCCATCTGTTTGTGTCATCTTCAGTTTCTTTCATCAGTGTCTTATAGTTTTCAGAGTACAGGTCCTTTGCCTCCTTAGGTAGGTTTATTCCTAGATATTTTATTCTTTCTGGTGCAATGGTAAATGGGATTTTTCCTTAATTTCTTTTTCTAATTTTGTTGTTAGTGTATAGAAATGCAACTGATTTCTGTATATTAATTTTGTGTCCTGCAGCTTTACCAAATTCATTGATGAGCTCTAGTGGTTTTCTGGTGGCATCTTTAGGGTTTTCTATGTAGGGCATCATGTCACCTGCAGACAGTGACAGTTTTACTTCTTCTTTTCCAATTTGGATTCCTTTTATTTCTTTTTCTTCTCTGATTGCTGTGGCTAGGACTTCCAAAACTGTGTCGAATAAAAGTGGCAAGAATGAGCATCCTTGTCTTGCTCCTGATCTTAAAGAAAATGCTTTCAGCTTTTCACCATTAAGTATGATGTTAGCTGCGGGTTTGCCACATATGTCCCTTATTATGTTGAGGTATGTTCCCTCTATGCCCACTTTCTGGAGAGTTTTTATCATAAATGGATGTTGAATTTTATCAAAAGCTTTTAAACAAAGGTTTATTTCTTACACTACATGTCACATGCAAGTTGGCAGGAAGCTCTGTCCTTCCCTGTTTCAGGACCCAGACTGACGGAGCAGCAGCCACCAGCTGGGAGGGTGTTCTTGAGAACTTTGCACTGGCAGTTAAATGCTCTGATTCAAAAGTGAGATATCTCATTGGCCAGAACTAGCCATAGGGCTGCATCCAACCAAAAGGGGGACAGAAGAGGGGAGAACCAGAAATATTTGTTGAACAGCAATAATGACTACCATGCCAGTGTTCTCCATCTCAAGAAAAAGCACTACCATCAAACAGCCAGTTACCAAAGTGAAAAAAAAAAATCTAAGAATTACCCTTTATCTCTCTTACCCTTATTCCCAGTGTATAACCCACCACAAGTCCTATCAACCCTACTTCTCTTCTTTCTCCACCACTACCATTCTGTTTCCTAATGATAACCTTTCAACTTGGACTATTGAAATATCCTTAATACTGGTCACCCTGCTTCCACTCTTACCCTCAGCCCACCGAAGTCTGATATCCACACAGCATCTGTGGTAGCTGAATAATGGCCACCTGCCCCCAATTTCCACTTCCTAATCTCCAGAACCTGTGAATATGTCACGTTCCTTGGCAGAATGGTCTTTGCAGATGTAATGAAGATTACAGACCTTCAGATGAGGAGATTATCCTATGTTTTCTGATGGGTCCAATCTAATGCCACAAGCCATTAAAAGTGGAGAACTTTTTCCAGCTGAAATTGGAAAGATGCAGCAGACAGAAGGTAGACTTGCAGCAGGAACCGGGTCCTACACCTTATTGCTTGTCCTGAGATGTAGGGGGCTATGAGCAAGGACCACAGACAGATCACTAGGGATTAAGGGTGGTCCTCAGCTGAGAGCCAGCAAAGGAATGAGAACCTAAGTTCTACAAATGCATAGAAATGAATTCTGGCAACAACCTGAATGAGGCTGGAAATGGACTCAACCCTGGAGCCCTCAGAAGGGAGCCTAGATTTCATCCTCCTGAGACTTTGGCCAGAGGAAAGAGCCAAGCCATGCACATTTCTGAGACTTCTACAAAGCTGAAAGAAAACATATCTGCAATGTTTTAAGCATGGAAGTTTTTGGTAATTTGAAATGGCAGCAATAGAAAATGAATGCAGCATCCAAAGATAACCTTTTTTGAAATAAAAATTAGATAATGTCACTACTCTGCTCAAACATCTCCAGTGTTTTTCTGTCACTCTTGGAGTAAAACTCCTCCTCTTTACTATGGCACAGGGAGGCTACCACCCTCTCCTCTCCCAGTGTTCTTACCTCTGACCCTTAGTCACACCAGGCTCCTTCCACCTACTTGCAGCCCTCTTCCCTCCAGGCTTAACATGGTGGCCTCCTTCTTGTCAGTCAAACCCTAGCCTAAATGCCATCCCCTCAGAGAAGCCTGTCTGGGAAACTTAAAACCAAGTAACCACCTAATTACACTCTGTCACAGCACCTTATTTTAATTCTCTTCAAACGTTTGCTATTTTCCTGTAGTTTTCTTATCAATTGTCTGTGTCCTCTACTTAAAATGTAAGTTCAATGAGACTATGGACCTCGTCTGTCCTGTACACTAATGTGTTCCCAGTGCCTATGTGTCCCAGTAAATACACTCAAGTTAAGCACTGGGACACTAGATTGAGTCTTACCTAAAGGCCTGATGTATTAATAAATTCCTTTTATGGCTTAAGTCAGTTTCAGTTAGGTTTTCTGTAACTCCCAACATGAAACTTCCTAACTGGTATTCCTTTGGTTTTCCTTAGAGGAGTTTTATACCTCTGTCTAAAACATATTATCAAAACCATTTTCACTCAGTTTGACATCAGGATATATTTATTCATGCTTATATCATAGGACCTTCCTTATCCTCAGGCCTCCCCCTGTCACAGAGGAGGTGCTCAGTGAGTTCTCATGGAGGGAGTCACTGAGCTGAATGACGGCATAGAGAAGGTTGTGCTCATAATGTTCATAACCCACCAGGCTCCTACAGAGAACTCACTTTCCATTAAACAAACAGAAACACTGCCCACAAAGACAGAGCAATATAGCTGTACAATAGGTCCCCTAACAATGGTCTGGTCCATTTGTACTACACCACTAATTATCAGTAATCCCCAGATTCTTCCTGGCCAGAGAGAGAATCCAGCGTGAGATCAGGTGTTGTTAAAAAAAAAAAAAAAGCATTAACAGCAGTGAATTCTAAATGAGCACAGCTATATAAATAATCTTAATAGCAATGATAAGAGAGAGAATTGTTCACAGGTGTCATTTCCTGGGGGAAGGAAGGAATCCACCTTTTCTTGCAAGAGAGAATGCTAATAGTTTCATTAAATTTATGAACCTTAATTAGCACACTGCTGTTCTAATTACCGTGCTAGTCCTGAAATCATGTTCCTTCACTCCCTTCCCTCTTAAGCAGATTCATACACAATCATACACTTCCGCTTTCTTTATGAATATGTGCATTTTGGCAGGGCTTTGCCATTTATCTTCAAGAATGATGTCGCTCTCAAAAACATGCAATCCGCTCTGAAGTCTTTGTCTATGGTTCTTTTTTCTCCCTTCCATATATATACACACACCCAGACACAGGCACAAATACATGTCTCTTTGTGATGCAAATACATAACTCAGGAATTATTAAGAAGTTGGTTTCCTTACAGGCTGTTCTTGTTCATCTCCTTCTAAGTCCTGAAAGGGTTTTTGTTTGTTTTGTTTTTTCTACAGCAATACAGCAAGAAAAGTTCGTATGAAATTACCAAGGGCTCTTTTGTATCTATCTGACTCACATAACTTTGTTCTTCATACTTTTCTCCTTGACATTCTAATTTTGATGATGATGGCAGCGATGATGTTGATGGTGATCCCATCCTGTAGTTTCCATCTATTGTGCTCAACATGTACAAATCATTAGGCCTAGTGCTGTAAATGTTATCTCATTTAATCCACCCAGTGACCCTATAGATAGATTATTAAACCTCTGTTTACAAAAAAGGAAACTGAAGCTAGGAGTATATGTAGCTTGTCCAAAGCCTATTCTCTTTCCTCTCTTGGTGGGGCTTCAGTTACACTTACAGGATAAAGTGAAATACTCTAATATACGCCTCATACTCTTTCCTTTTTTGTCTTTTCTCTCCTTTAGCCTAGATATTTTCTCCTAACCTATCATCCAATTGATCAATTCTCTCTTCAGCTGTGTCTGATTTGCTGTTTAACCCTTTACTGAGTACTTGTTACATTTTTCAGTTCTAGCATTTCCATTTTTGTTCTTTTCTGTAAAGTTCACTTAAATTCTCCATCTTATCCTTTAGTTTCTTGAATGTAATAAGCATAGTTATTTTTAAAGTCTATGCTTTGAACTCTGATATCTGATTAGACTGTGGCTCTGTTTCTATTTCAATTCTGTTTCAGTCTTGCTTTTTATTATTCCTAGTTACTTTCGATTGAGTACTAGACATTGTATATAAAAATTTTTCAGGCTAATTTGAGGCCAGGGGTAAAGTTACCATCCTCTATAGCAGATTTATATTTGCCTTTGACAGGCAGGATAATAGCCTCTAATACTAGGATAAGGTATAGCTTTTCTGGGGTCTCAACTGAATTGTTGGGTTCACCATGGTCTCTTCATGTTACCTGGACCCAAATTCCAGTGGCTTCTCAGGATTGTATAACCTCTGAAATCTCTGTTCAGCTCTGCCATTTACTAAATGTTCTCTGCTAAGCCATACATGTGAAGGGTTATGAACTGGCCAAGGACCAGAACTTCTCAGGTTTTGTCTTTTGCAGCTCCTTTCTCTCTGGTGTCCTACCCTTCCAGCTCCTACCAAATCTTAGCCAGCTTAGCATCCATGAACTGCACAATCTGTTTCCCTTTCAGTAAGACTGTCATTCTCTGCTTGAGCTCCATCTCCCTGTGGTATGGTTTGGAAGGATTCTAAGAGGAGAAAGCAAGGGTGAGATTGGGACTCACCTTGTGTGCTTCTCTTATATCAAAGTTTGTAGCCCTGTTGGTTACTGCCAAATACTCAGTATTGGCCAGACTCTAGCTTTGTCCCTGGTAACCACAAGATTGCTTACTATGTCTGAGTCTTTTTCTGTTTTGTAAATAAGTTAATTTGTCTTTTAGATTCCACATATAAGTGATATCATATGGTATTCTTCTTTCTCTTTTTGGCTTACTTCACTTCGAATGATGATCTCCAGGTCCATCCATGTTGCTGCAAATGGCATTATCTTATTATGTTTTATGGCTAAGTAGTATTCCATTGTATAAACATACCACAGCTTCTTTACCCAGTCATCTGTCAATGGACATTTACTTTGTTTCCATGTCGTGGCTATTTATATAGTGCTGCTATGAACTGGGGGTGCATGTATCTTTTTGAATTAGAGTTCCCTCTGGATATATGCCCAGGAGTGGGATTGCTGGATCATATAGTAGTCTATTTTTAGTTTTTTGAGGAATCTTCTTACTGTTTTCCATCATGGCTGCACCAAACTGCATTCCCACCAACAGTGTAGGAGGGTTCCCTTTTCTCCACACCCTCTATAGCAATTATTGTTTGTGGACTTTTGAATGATGGCCTTTCTGACTGGTGTGAGGTGATACATCATTGTAGTTTTGATTTTCATTTCTTTGATAATTAGTGATATTGAGCATTTTTTCATATGTCTGTTGGCCATTTGTATAGCTTCATTGTAGAGTTGCTTGTAGAGTCTTCTACCTATTTTTGGATTGGGTTGTTTGTCTTCTTTGTTATTAAGTTGTACAAGCTGTTTATATATTCTGGAAATTAAACCTTTGTCAGTCACAATTTTTTCTTCTATTTTGCAAATATTTTCTTCTATTCTGTAGGGTGTTGTTTTGTTTTGCTTATAGTTTCCTTTGCTGTGCAAAAGCTTATAAATTTAATTAGGTCCCAGTTGTTAATTTTTGCTTTTATTTCTATTGCCTGGGTAGACTGCCCTAGGAAAACATTGTTAAAATTTGTATCAGAGACTATTTTGCCTATGTTTTCTTTTAGGAGGTTTATAGTGTCTTGTTTTATATTTAAGTCTTTGAGCCATTTTGAGTTTATTTTTGTGTATGGTGTGAGGGAGTGTTCTAACTTCATTGATGTACAGGGAGCTGTTTAGTTTTACCAACACCAACACTTGCTGAAGAGATTGTCTTTTCTCCATTGTATACTCTTGCCTCCTTTGTTGAAGATTAATTGACCATAAGTCTGTGGGTTAATTTCTGGGCTCTCTATTTTGTTCCATTGATACGTATGTCTGCTTTTGTGCCAATACCATGCTGTTTTGATTACTGTAGCTCTGCTGTATTGTCTACAGTCTGGGAGGGTTATTCCTCCAGCTTCATTCTTTTTCTTTAGTTTTGCTTTGGCAATTCTGGGTCTTTTGTGATTCCATATAAATTTGATGATTATTTGTACTAGTTCTGTGAAAAATGTCATGGGGAATTCAATAGGGTTTACATTAAATCTGTTAATTGCTTTGGGTAGTATGACCATTTTAACAATCTCATTTCTTCCGATCCAAGAGCATGGGATATCTTTCCATTTCTTTAAGTCATCTTTAATTTCCTTAATCAATGTTTTGTATTTCTCTGCGTATAAGCCTTTCACCTCCTTGGTCAGATTTATTCCTAAGTATTTTATTTTTTGGAGGCAATTTTAAAAAGGATTATTTCTTTACTTTCTTTTTCTGGTATTTCATTGTTAGTGTAGAGAAATGCAACTGATTTCTGTGTTAATCTTGTATGCTGCTACCTTGCCAAATTCTTTTATGAGCTCCGGTAATTTTTGTGTGGAGCCTTTAGGGTTTTCTCTATATAGTATCATGTCATCCACATATAGTAACAACTTTACCTTTTCTCTTCCAATTTGGATCCCTTTTCTTTTTGTTGCCTGATTGCTGTGGCCAGGAATTCTAATACTATGTTTAATAGCAGTGGTGAGAGTGGGCATCCTTGTCTTGTTCCAGATTTTAGTGGGAAGGGTTTCAACTTTTCACTGTTGAGTATTATGCTAGCTGTGGGTTTGTCAAAATAGCTTTTATTATGTTGAGATATGTTCCCTCTATATGCACTTTGATAAGAGCTTTGTCATAAATGAGTCTTTAATTTTATCAAATGCCTTTTCTGCATCTGCTGAGATGACCATGTGATTTTTGTTCTTTCTTTTGTTGATATGGTGTATCACATTGATTGATTTGTATATGTTGAGCCATCCTTTGTGTCCCTGGGATGAATCCAACTGGATCATAGTGTATGATCTTTTTCATGTGTTGCTGGATTCTGTTTGCTAATATCTTATTGAGAATTTTTTCATCTATATTTATCAACAGTATTGGCCTATAATTTTCTTTTTTGGTAGTGTCTTTGTCTGGCTTTGGTATCAGGGTGATGGTGGCTTCGTAGAATGAGTCTGGGAGTATTCCCTCATCTTCAGTCTTTTGGAAGAGTTTGAGAAAGTTCTTTGTATGTTTGGTAGAATTCCCCAGTGAAGTTATCTGGTTGTGGACTTTTGTTTGCAGGGAGGTTTTTTAAATTGCTAATTCTATTTCACTTCTAGTGGTCAGTGCTCAAATGATCTATTTCTTCTTGATTCAGTCTTGGTGGAATGTATATTTCTAGAAATTTGTTCATTTCTTTTAGGTTGTCTGATTTGTTGCCATATAGTTGTTCATAGTATTTTGTTAGTTTTTTTGCATTTCTGTGGTGTTGATTGTAAGTTCTCCATTTTCCTTTCTTATTTTATTGTCCTCTCTCCATTTTTTCTTGGTAAGCCTGGCCAGAGGTTTGATTTTTGTTTCCTTTTTTAAAAAAACAGCTCTTGGTTGGATGTTTGTTTGTTTTTAAAATCTCTATTTGTTCCCTGATCTTTATTATTTCTTGTCTTCTGCTAATTTTAGGTTTATTAGTTCTTCTTTCTCTAATTCTTTGTGTGGTAGGTTTGGTTGTTTATTTGAGATTTTTCTTGTTTTTTGAGGAAGGCCTTTATAGCTATGAACTTCCCTCTTAGCACTGCTTTTGCTATATCCCATAGATTTTGTGTGGTTGTGTTTTCATTGTCATTTGTCTCAAGGTATTTTTAAAATTTCTTCTTTGATTTCATTGGTGACCTATTGGTTTTTTAGTAGCATGTTGTTTAGTCTCCATGTGGTTATAATTATTATTTTTTTGTCATTTGTGTTCTTGTGGTTGATCTCTAGTTTCATGCCATTGGTTGAAACAATTTTTATCCTCTTAAATTTGTTGAAGCTTCTTTTGTGTCTGTGTATGTGGTCTATCCTAGAGATGTGCACTAGAAAAGAATGTGTATTCTGTTTTGGGGGTAGGGGTGTAATGTCCTAAAATTATCAACCAAGTCCAACTGTTTTATTGTGTCATTTAGTATTGCTTTTGCCTTATTGATTTTCTGTCTGGAAGATCTGTCCAATGATGTTAGTGGGTGTTAAATCCCCTACTGTTATTGTGTTCCCATCAATTTCTCCCTTTATGTCTGCTAGTGTTTGTTTTCTATATTTAGGTGCTCCTATATTGGTGCATATATGTTAATGAGTGTAATATCCTATTCTTGTATTGCTCTTTTTTATCATTGTATAGTGTCCTTCTTTATCTTTATGGCCTTTGTTTTAAAGTCTATTTTGTCTGATATGAGTATTGCTAGTCTTGCTTTCTTGTAATTTCTATTTGCATGAAATGTAGTTATCATATTTCCAATTATGTTTTTTTTTCTTTCTATAGCTTCCTGCTTCTTTTCTATTTAGAGTAGACCTTTCAATATTTCTTTTAGGATAGGTTTAGTATTGCTGAATTCTTTTAGTTTTTGCTTGTCTGAGAAATTCTTTCTCTCTCCTATTTATGGGGGTCCTAGGCTATTCTGTTCTGTACACATTCCCAGCCACAGCCCCCACCACACTCCAACCCCCTGAGGCTGCCTCTGTCAGCCCCAGTCTTCTCCCTGGGCTCGTCCACAAAAGACAGAGCTCCAGCAGCCAGTCCTGTCCCACACCTGCCAGCTCACATCTCTGGCTAGGGATCACGGGGACCTTCTGTGTTGGTTTCTCTCAGTTCTTTCTACCAGTGGCTGCTGCTTTCTCTTCCCAGCCTTGGAAGCTCCCTTTCTGTTCCCACTGACCTCCCTGCTGGAGGTCGCTTTTCCGCCTCTCGCACTCTTTCCCCAGAGGAGACAGTCTCACACCAATGTCCTTTTTTTTCCCCCTCCTACCCATTTCTGTGAGAAATCTTATATTCCTGAAGCAAGATACTCTGCCAAAGCTCAGTGCATATTCTGTATGAACTGATCAGTCCATAGTTGTAATTCTTAATGTATTCATGGGAGAGGATGAGCTATGTATCCTTCTTCTTCACCATCTTGGCCCCCTCCTGGTGTTGAAGAAGCAAAAAGGCATGTTGTGAACTTTCTATGGAGAGGAGTGGCCTCTAGGAACTAATGGTCTCAGTCCTAAAATCACAAATAACTGAATTCTTCCACCAACTTTATGGTGAGGACTCCAAATTCCAGATAAGCAAGCAGCCTGACTGACACCTTGATTGAAGTCCTGTGAGACACAGTTAAGCTGTGTTCAGTCTCCTGCCCCATGGAAACTTTGAGATGATAAATGGATGATATTTTAATATGCAAAATTTATGTAATTTGTTATGTAGCATTAGAAAACAAATACATTATCTGTACTGAGTTCGCATGTTAAAATTGGACAAGTCTCCTAAAACACATCTGGGAGATTTCCTTATTTTTCTATGGTCCAGAAAAAATAAATCTGGAGTCATCCTTTCTTTGAAAGTTGAAATTTGGCTGTGTGCCCTCCTTGCCCAAGTGTCCTTTTACAACCTTTGAATCTTTCCATATTGTCTATGGTTCTTGTCTATTCAAGTTTTCATCTTTTTGGGGGCCATTTTGAACTTCTGTTTTTCAGCAAATCACCTGTTTCCTGTAGGGTTTCGATTTATTTTTTGCCACAAAATTGTATACATTATTTTATATATATATATATATATATATTTACCATTCCTGACTCTGCAATTATGTCTTCGTTTTTTTTCCCCTTAATCAGGTTTACCAGATGTTTATTTCATTAGTCTTTTTAAAAGACCCAGGTTTTTGTCAGGGGTGGGATTTATATATTCTTTTTATTATTTCCCTAGATAATTGATTTCAGTTCTTATCTTTTAAATTTTAATCTTCTCAAGTTTCCTGGTTTAATTTGTTGGTTTACTTTTTTTCTATAGAAAAATTCCAAACTAGCTAAAACTATATCAACTCATGGCCAATCTTGTTTCATCTATATGCCCTACAAATTATTTTGATGTAAACCCTGTACATACAATTCCACCTGAAATATGTTAGTACATATTCTAAAAGATAAGGACCTAAAAAGGTAACAATGTCCATATCACACCTAAAATTTATAATTCTTTAATATCATCATTTTTCAAAGGATTCTAATACAGTAGAGTTGGGAGACAAGGACAGAGCCAAGTTCAAGCTGCCATCCTCCCAGAATCCTCTGTGCTGTACGGGCATGGCTTTCAAACTCTTGACTATAAACTCACAGTAAGATATACGCTTTATAGTGCACCCCAGAGCACGAATATCTACGTGTATAAATGAAACAAATATTTCACAAGACAGTACTTATACTTACCATATTGGCTGTCCACTCCCTACCTCCCCTTCTCTCTCCCTGTCCCCTGTTTCCTCTCTAAATGTTTGCAACACACTAAACTGATTTCACATCACACTATGGTCCTGTTATCTTCACTCTGAAGAACAATCTATAGAGAAAACTTCTAAATACAAAATTAACTGAAATGATCTTAGATGAGTTTCAGATACCTCTTCTGAAAGAAGGGGCAGAGAAGCTGCATTTCATCTGCCATGTGCCTGGTGTCATGTCAAGCTATTAACACGTTCAGTTCATTCATATCCTCAGTCTCTCGCTTATCTATATTGTTTGTGATTCTTCATTCACTAGAGACCATTCTAGCAGAGTGCACTTAATAGCTTAAATGTAAATACACTTAATTATATACTTACAAAGAGTCAGTACAGAATATTTGAGATCCCCACTGCCAGTTTCTTCTATTTGGAAGTATATCTGTCTCCCTGACCATTTCTGTTTGGAATTTCAATATCTGCTCTGAACAACCTAACAATTAAGCACATTTGCTATCTGTACACTATCAAGAAGTAGAAACAATTCCAAAGGTCAAAACACAGTATTTACCCCTTTGAGGGTAAATTCTGCTAAGAGCAGCCGTTTCTTTAGAAATCTTAACTATAACCTTGAGGTGCAAGGGAAGCAAATAAGCAGCTATCAAACCAAATACCTTGGTGAGGGGGGGAAACCACCAAATTCCTTCAACATTAGCAAGTACAATTAAGATCCTACCACATCCATCTTTAGTGACTGTACTCTACTCAGCACATATTTAATACACTTCAATAAGCCAGTTCCTCGGTTTTTGACCTTCAAAGAAATGAAAGGCACTCATCTTGTGTAACTTAAAAGAGCTTTATTTAGTACATAATCTTCATACAATTTAGTACAACAAATTATAAAAGCTCTTTGTAAGATTTTACGCATAGGAGGTTAAGTGCAGAAAATCAATTGCCACGTGAAAGTAAACCACTCTCTCATTTAAACGCTTTTTTCCAGGAACAGGCAAGTATGCTCTTCTAGGCCAAAGTTGTCATTTATAAAGCATCTGGGAGCATACTGACCAAGATACATGATTTGAGAACATTTTATCTTCCTATTAATTCCAAGGTTTAAATGAAAATTTTAAAATGGAATATTTCTATGTTAATTCAGGTAGGTTTTGGACAAAGATGAGCTAAAATTGTTACAAGGTTCATGTGGAATCAGAATAAACATTTTTAGTTACCTGTAAAGATGCAGACCAGATGAAATATCTGATAGCACCCAACACACGCACGCACACAAACACATGCACACACACATGCACTCACACACATGCACACGCACGCACTCACACACACGCACACACATGCACACAACACACATGCACACACACATGCACTCACACACATGCACACGCACGCACTCACACACACGCACACACATGCACACAACACACATGCACACACACACGCACATACACATTTGTCTAGCTGATCTCACAAAGGTTAAGAAAATCATCTTAAGTGGACAACAGATGACCTAGATAATACCTAATTATGTTCTTGAAATGAATCCCTATTTTTAAGTCTGTAATAAAGTGACTTCCAACTCTGGTAAAATCTCTATTAGCCACTGTGATTAGTATCAGTAGCTGGTCATTTAAGAAGGTTAAAATAGCGAAATCATAATTTCAGATGTATAATTGTACATTCATTTGCTCATCTTCTGATGTAAAGCCAAGGCCTTTCCTCTGCATAAGGGTCCAATGATTGCAGTTCTGGTCTTGCATAAATCATACCAATAATGTACCAATCTGGGTACATTTTAATACCTTCTGATCAGCCTAGATTTTTTAAAGGTGAAATGAGTACTTAAATAAATAAATCTTGTGAAGCAGTCTGAGCTCAGAAATTTGCTTGAATTTTATGTTCTCCGAATATTTTATAATTTTCCCAACCATACCTAATTTAAAAGCCATTTTTATTAGTGGCAACCTTCATCAAATCTTACCAAAGCAAAGCATCCAAGCTACTTTTTGCAGAAGTGACCCTTTCTTTTCAGACCCAGATTTCCTGGGCTTATGTTGAATCATGTATTTACAACAGGAGGCAGAGATGCACAGAGAAGTGTGGTGTGGGCACAAGGGAGGGAGCGGAGCGTGTGAGCACACAGGGAGCAGCCCCTGAGCAGTGTCGGGTGGGCAGGCAGCTCACAAGAGGATGGAGACTATGCAGGGATCTGGTGAGTCAGGTAAGTAAAGGTTAATTAAGAGCACTTATTGTACTTAGAGGTTCCTCTGAATGCTAATGCTGAAGCAAAAATCAAGTGGTTTTTCTACCCATAAGGTACAGCCTTATTCAAGGCTATCACCAAATATTAGCGCGGCCGTTGAGACCCGTGTGGCAGGGAGCTTACGCCACAGGGCACCTGCTGTGGCTTGGCAGAGAGCCCAGGAGCCAGCCACTCTTCCTCTTCCCTCCCGTGTACTCCAATGAGAAGGTCATAAAAGAGAATACTGCCGAGCACTAAAAATATTTAATGTGATTTGCTAAGAGATTTGGTCATCAGGAAATAAAAATGTACTATACATGGTCACAGTGTTTTGGAAAGAGTGTGTGTATGGATTCTGTCTTGCAAGGTTTTTTTTTGGCACTTTGTATTTTTCACTGAAGACCGAACACTAAATGCTTTGGAAACAAATGGCACCTAAACTATGAAAAAAGATCACCATATGCCATCAGTGTGGTGAGGGTAAGCAGACAAATTTAAGTACACGATTCTTGCATATTCAAACTCTAAATACCCAAATGCTTAGATTAATACATATAGGAATATTTAAAATAAATTGAAATACATCTGCCAAGGTAGGGTTTTAAAAACATAACTAGATAGTCTAACATGTTGTACCTTACATGTGCTTGGTTTCAATTAAGAGTAAGGCACTCACCGAAGGATGGACTGACCCGTGCTGTCAGCTACAACAGGCATGCATCATTACTGGCTTAATTAAAGTTTTAGTACTGATTAAAATGTTTTATTATTGTATTATCCTAAACTGCAGTGGTCTCCAACCTTATTAAGGGATACAAGAAAGATGATATAATTCAGGAGTTTCAGTTGCATAATTTAATAACCCAGCTACTGTCAATTTTTTATTTAAATAAGTTTTGATAAAAGCCAAGTTATCCTTGAGTCCAACATGACAGTATAAAATTTCTTTCTGAATACTGCTTAATAAGTAGTAGCTGAATATAAAATCATTTGAACATGTGACGTAGCCATCTTCATGCCTACAGTAATTTGCTTCAACACAACCGCAAGGAGAAACATTTAAATCATTTTCAACTGGCAAGAACAGAGGTGAAAGTTAATTTCATTAGCATCGTGATTAAATTAAATACAAAGTATGCTTTTATCGGCAACTTTTACATGTCCCCATTATTAGAAATTAATTATAAAAGCAATTATAAAAAAAGTTTTGACCAAGTACAAGGTACACATAATCCTCTTCATTGTTTACAAATAAGCATGACTTAGAGGCACTTGGTTACCTTTGAGTAAGAAAAAGAATAACCTAACCAGGGCCCTCACGGTAAGATTGGAGACCACAAAGCAAACTTGGTATGAAAATGCTCTCTGCCAAAAATATCAGATTAGTGAGTTAGTTAAGATACAACATTTAAAAAATATTAAGACTTTGCAAGGCTCTAGGCTGTAAAAAATACAAAGGCTAAAAACAAAAAGTTTACAAAATTTTGCAAACCCAGTGAATCTGAATGAGTAAGAAATCAAGAAAAATTTTCTTACTTGCAGGACAGTTTAAATAGTATCAATAGGTTTTAAAATAATAATAACACTAAACAGTAACAAATTCTACTCGGCTACATAACATTTCTGCTCCTTTAAGGACTCACCATACAGAACTTGTAACACTTTTCTGTGTCCAGCATTAAAACAGGCATGCACATGCACGTGCACACGCACACATACACACACACACATACACTACCGAAGTGCCACACATTACATTTCAGACAGAACACAACAAAAAACTTTAGATACATACAAAGACCTAACATGATTTTTTAAAAAATATTAAAGCATGACAATTGGAAAACATTATAAAATTTAAAAGGTGAAACGGGCAATGAGCTTTTTAAAAAGCCACCAAGTGATCTTCACGAGTGGAATAATATTAAATAATTTAATTATGCATCCCCTCAATTTGATTCAACAGTAGCTGTCTTAAGTCAGTTAAAAATCAGAAGTATTTTAAATCCTGAACAGACTCTGGGTTTCCAACATGATACGCAGCTGTCCAGGCTACCCATGGAACACTTTGTTCTCTCCAACAACAAAATTCAACATCACCTTTAGAAAGCTGAAGACATTTAGGCTAAAGAACATTAATGAAATGACTAAAAAGACCTGAAGCTTGTATAAGGTACTCTCAAAGATGGTAACGCTAGTGTAAACATTTGTAGACTTAATCATATCACAGCTTTAAGGTACGGGCTACCTAATGACATAGGAAACATTATCTATCTAGTTACAGACTTTCCTTACGGTGGCGTTTCACGTATCAAAAATAGAGATTGAATAGAAAGCTCTGTTACTTGCTTCTGGACAGCTTGTAAACATGGAATGTTTTGTTCTGAAACACTCTAGTGAAGTACGCTGTGTAGGGAGGCAGGTTTCTTTTGATCTCTTCACAGAAGCGAGGGTGGCCTGCAAGCTTCAAATCAGGATCATTCTCTCCTGGGCCATCCATCATCTAAGGCCAAAGCAAAACCAAATACAATTTTGGGGAAAAAATCGTATTTACAAGAGACAACAGAAGTAGGAGTGGGTATTGGGTTTCTTTAGGAGTGACATGTCAGTGAGCTTAAACTGAGCTAGTTCGGTGCCAGCGGCTACCTGGTCCACCCCTCTCCGCCTCAGAGTGTAAACCAAGGCTGACGGGGAGAGTTCACGGTCCAACCACGAGCACCTTTCACGGCAGAGCTAGAACTGGAACTCGGATCTCCTTGTTCTCAGGACATACTACACTGTTCCTCTCACAAAAATGAAATATAGAGAACTACTGTGACCAAAGAACGCTCTCCAACTCACTGGAGGGCCTAGTTAGGAAAAGGTATACACGAGGTGCCATTTAAATGCATGCATTTGGTCTGTACCTCTTTTGAATTCAAGATAGTTATGGACAGGTATTTTCCCTGGACACAAATCTGAATATCATACTGTTTTTTCCCCCTTTCCCCCTCAGCTTTACTGAAGCGTAACTGACAAAACTGTTTCTGTTTAAGGTATACAGTCGATGACTTGATATACATGGTGAAATGATTACCACCATCAAGCTAGTTAATATATTCGTGTGGTCGTTATCAGACGCGTTAAGTTCTGGGGAAGCGGAGTACAGCATGGTGATTATGGTCAATAACTCTGCACTGTGTATCTGAAACTTGGTAAGAGAGGAGATGTTAAATGTCCTGAATCTCAAATTCTATACACTCAAGTTTTGTTTTTCTTTTTCAGATGTAGGCTAGCTTTATCATTTTCCTCCCCTCATTTCAGAAATACCTATTAGCTTTTATACTAATTACAGTACACACCACCTTTAAAGGGTGAAAATCTACTGTTTGTTCTATTTGAAACCTGGCATAGCTGTAAAAACCTCCTCCTCAGAAGGAAGAAAGGGAAACAGCTTCTTTTCCTGGTCTGGAGTGTACGCTTGGCCACAGAAAGACTTTTTTTGGGGGGGGTCTTTTCAGCTTTATTGAGGTATAATTGACACTCCAAGATCATGTATACATAAGGCGCACATCTTAATGACTTAATAAACAGACACACTGTGAAATAATCACCACAATCAAGTCAACAACATAGCCATCATCTCACATAATCACCATCATTTTTGTGTGTGGTGAGAACACGCGAGACCTACCCTCTCAGCAAATTTCAACTATACAACACAGTACTGCTAACTCGGCACGGTCAGCTCTCCACCACTTACTCACCTTGCACAGCTGAAACTTTGTACGTCTTGACCAGCATCTCCCCACTTCCCCTTACCAACAGCCCTTGGCAACCACCACTTTAATCTCTGTAAAGTTCATTTTCCTTTAGTATCTTGGGCTGTGGTATAAACGTGATGATGGTCTCATAAAATTAGTTTGGAAGTGTTCCTTTGTCAGTTTCTTGGAAGAACTTAAGAAGGATTGGTATTAATGCTCTTTAAATGTTTGGTAGAATTCACGCATGAAGCCATTTGGTCCTGGGTTTTTTGTTGTTGGAAGGTTTTTGATTACTAATCCAATCACCTTATTTGTTATTGGAGAAAGCCATCTTTGTGGGAGCATGCCAGTGGACAAAAGGGGACCCCCCACAAAAGGGTGGGGAGGGGAGTGGGATTGTACCACCAAGGCTGGGGGAGAGAGACGGCATGGCAGTGACAGCCTCAGGCACGAGCCAAAATGATGCTTTAGAGCAGCAGTTTCAAAAGGCTGTGGTTCTGTTTTTCATTTCAGCAGCATAACCTTAAAAACTGTATGCAGAGCCTCAGGATACCGACCAGCTGAAGGCGGAGCTGCTCTGTTCGATGTGAGGCTGGGCACCAGAGCTCCCCTCCCATCTCTCCCATCTCCCAGCCCCCCTGGCAAGTCACTAACGTGCCAAAGTAGGGGGGTTCTGCAGAATGCAAGGGAGAGGAACACTTGACCCGTAATGTAATTCCACAAAGTGCAGAGGTATTTACATTCCTGAGGACTCCCACTGCACCCTCTCCTCCCCAGAGCGCCCGCACGTGCACGTGGTGAGGGGGTGCTTACGTGGCCGTTGGCGACGTCCAGCAGGTCGCGCAGCCGGCAGCCCCGGCGGTGCCGGCGCTCGTAGCAGATGCTGTCCTCCAGGATCACGTAGTCCGCGCCGAAGGACCTGAGCAGGGCGTGCACGTCCTCGGGAGACCTCTTTGCATATATCTGATAAACCTTCAGAACGAGATAAAAATGGCATAGGGCAAAACGCCACTCAACACCGGGAAGCGGGTCAAGGAGCAGGTGTTGAAACCTCCCACAGGGGTTGAATCTAATCGTGGCCGCCCAGCCCCGCCACCCCATCCTGGGCGGGCGGCTCGTGCACCTGGAGTCCTGGGAGCCTGTGCGCGCAGTTTCCAAAGAGATGCTGTTGGGGACGGGGAGAGTGAGTCATTCTGAATACATCTGGATTGAGACACCAGATTTGGACTTAGAATGTACTATTTTGAGTTATGAATATATCCATCAGGAGATGCCAATTCTAAGAATGCCTCCCCGAAGTAAATAATGTGGTTAAGTTAAGAGTCTATCTTTTTAAACAGGGGAACTTTAGACTAAAAGGATCCATTAGGGGCGGTGGTACAGTTTGGAGGCACGTATACTTGTAAGGACACCCAGCTTCTGATAATGGCATCTGGGGAAAAGGACCCCCTACAGGGTCCCTGGTCCTGGGTGGGTGGGGGGGCAGCACCTCCTGTTTACTGCTGCTCTGCTGCACCTGCTTGACCAGGAGACCCTACATGTCTCTCTCCCTCGTCCTTCCAGAAGAGCAGCTCGCAGCGCCCAGCGGCAGTTCAACAGGAAGCACACATCCCATTCGCCACAGCTTCCGACACCTCAAGGGAGCAGACACAGACGGGGCGTGTCCTGCGTTCTGGGCCTTGGCGCCGGGAAAGACTGGATGGTGGGTGGGTGGAGGGGGCGGGCACTGAGAGCGCTGCTGCTTCCTTTGTCGCCCGCTGATTTCTAACGATGATGTCTCTGACTTGAGACTGGGCTGAGAGCCTAGGTCTGCGTGTCAGTGCGGAGGGCGGACATGGTAGGCGGGTGATCTGCTTCTGCTCACTGTGAGCACCAGCCTCACACTGAAGGCCTTCCTAGGATTCAAAGGTCCTGAAGGAAGAAGGGCACTAGGACATTCAGGATGTCAGTTTTTAGGGCGTACAACTCAGTACTGGGCAGGGACTAGATCTGGGAGCAGGTGGAGCACAGGACTTCTGTGCCTTTGACAAGTCTCTTCCGTACGTCTCTGGAGTCAAAATAGTGGCCACCTCCAAGCTGAGCTTGGGGTCCGGTCAGCCAGGCACCCTCTCCACTTCCTCTCCCTAACTTGGGGCTATCTGAACACTTGGGCAAATTGAAAAATTCCCATTTTAGCAGGAACCTAAGTTCAGACTACTCTCACAAAAAAAGGGGGTATTTGGTAAAAACTACTTACTTTTAGGCTACTTAAATCGCACTCCCAAAAAAGACTTTTCAACAAATTTTCCAAGATTAAGAAGTGACTGACACAAAACATTAAAAAAATAAAATAAAAAGTTTGAAACCCCTGCTGGTGAGGACTAAGACAGGTACCCTTCCATAGCGCTGACTGAAATGTAAACTGGTATAATCCATATAGATTTAGTAATCCCGCCTCAGTCACACATGCCCACTTCTAAGTACTGCATGTACCGAGATACACTTTGGACCTGTGCAGAGTGATGCGCATACAAGTTTACCGTCTGGAACACTGAGTGTATCATTGCATAGGACAGTGACACAACCTAAATGGTTAAATAAAATTTGGTACATTCACATGACAAAATGTCATGCAGCTTTAAAAATAATAAGGAAGCTGTTGATGTACCAACATGGTATGATCTCCAAAATATATTAAGGGCCAAAAAAGCAAGACTAAGATGTTGGTTCTTTTGTAGAACTGGGGGAAAAGAGTATGAACACATTTGTATGTACATATACACACACACGCACGCACATCTGTATATACAAAAAATTCCTGGTGACATTGTCTGCCTCCAGGGAGGGGAACCAGTCGCTGGAAGACAGGGGTGGGATGGGACTGTTCCCTTTTGCATGTTCTGAACTTCGAACTGCATGGCCGCAAGTGTGGCACACACACGCCCGTGTGCTCATTAGAAACGGCCACAGGAAATGTGACCAGCATGTCTTGACTCCTTTTCCCTCTCTCTCCAGTTCAAAAGCTCCGGGGGTCTCTGTCCTCAAGCTTCCTTTTCTATACATCTCAAGGTCCCTTCCTCCTCAGTTATTCTTCTGCCTGAGAGGAACACAGGGCCTAAACAGCACACCTGTACCGGGTGGGGGGTGGGCCAGGGTCTGGACTCGGGAGGCGCAGGCCCTGCACACTTCAGCCCCCCGCCCCTCAGCCCGCGAGCAGCCCGCAGAGGTCCTCACCGCCTTGGTTCGCTCTCTCAGGCTGTTGTCCTCGTAGTGCGGGTGGTTGGTTAAGGTCCTTCCCGTGCACAGCTTGACGCCAGCGAGCAACTGCATGCTTCCAGCAAACACAGCCTTTCTCGGAGTGTTAGAGCTAAAAGATTTTAGAGTCTGAATTAACCCCACCGCTAAGACTTCCATGCAGACAACATCACACTCTCAGGACCACCCCCAGCTATGTTAGGAAGGGCTAACGGGAAATGAATCAGGAAAAACACAGGAAGGAGGCTGCTCGAGTTTCTGATTTGCACTCAAACTATTTTACAAAATTTTTCGTACCTGTTTTCGACAAATATTGGGAAACTTCTAATTTACTCTTTTGATGGCTTTATTCTTACAGTGGACTGTCTCAGGGTGTGAGTATCTCCTGAGTCTTCTAGGCCAAAACCCACAACCCTCTCCTGATTCTATCGAAAGAGGCCTTAGAAGACTACTACTAGTATTAAACTTAACTGGAGGGCTGCCTAGAGGAAAACAAACTATAGAGCCAGAAACTGCAGCTGGTCATGAGTCAGTTCCGAGGGTTTTTGGTTAAAACAAAAAAAATAAAATCACAGGTATTACTATAAATTACTTTTCAGAAAAAAATTTAGTAAAAACAAAAGAACACGGAAAGAAGATTCTGAAATAGCAAAATTACTCAGTGTGGAGATGTACAACATTTCTGACGTGGGGGCACCAGTGTTCCATATTCCTTTCCTTTCGTCCTGATTACAAACGACTACATGCATCTTAAGGAATACAGGGCATTCTGATATTAAATTATCATCTCACTTTCCAGTTATCAGCAAGCTGTGATGTTCTGCCTCCCCGTGGGGTGTGAGGGACAATGATGGAGAAAAGCATTTTTCTTTTTTTCTACTGGAAAAAAAATAATCTTAGTCGCTAATTTAATTCTCTTCTTCTTCTTTTATTTTTTTTTAAGTAACCTGGGAACCACCTGCAAATCAATGGTGTCATTTTATTGTGAAGAATATAACAGCCCTTCCATGGATTCTGCTCACTGCAGAATTTCCCAAAGAGCCCCACTAGGAACACTGCAAAGCACACTGACCCTTCTTGTGTTCAGGACGAGGAGTCTACGGCTGCTAGGCTGAGCTGAAATGATGGAGACAGTTTTGAGAAGGAGTCTAACTGAAATAATTAACATATCCTGCAGAAAAAGCCAGAGCAGGCCCTTCTCCTCAACCTTTCTGGAGATCAGGGCATGGGACTTGCTCTAGTGCTCAAGTTTCTAAGAGAAGCCCCCTCATATTCATATATCCCCTGAGGATGCGCTACTTACTCCAATTTAACGCCAAGACTGCAGCACGAATGCCATCCAGCAAAGGCCTTAGGATGTCTACAAGCGAGGCATCCTACAGTTCAAGTTGAAACATTTACAAATAATTTACTTTTGAAAAATGCAAGATTTTCTAACGACGACACTGTCATTCACTTGAATTCCAATGAGCTTTTTTAAGTGATTAAAAAAAAGTGGATAGCGTGACCATGCTCACACAGGGAATGACACGTAATCTGCACCCTCCCTTAGTCCCGCCGGAGCCCAGAATGTGGATTTCCACAGAAGAAAGTTTAAAGTGAGCCTGGCTGTGCTTCATAGGATAGCATCCTTCTGACAACCAGACCCAGGAACACAAGCACAAACAGATGTCTGCTCCATCCCCCTGAACCAGCAATTTACAGGGAGCTCTTGACATCTGTCCCACATGGTCAGGGAAATAGGAGGGTGTAAGTGAAAAGAGGTGAAGGTGCACAGAATTCCTCCATGAAAGATTTTTACAAAAATTCCGCTGAAGTCAATGAATACTTACTAAACCCCCGAGTCTGTGCCACACAGACCGTGCTGGCCTCATCTATACTGTGCCATCAGTGCTAAAGAGATTATAGATGGGCAAATGAAAGAAAATGTCATCATTTCCCCAAACCAGTCTTCTTTCCTTTTGTATATCCTTTACTGGCACAAACCATTCCACGGCAGTAGATTATACAGTAACATCACAAATTAATGCCAAAAAGTAGCTGTCTTTGAGTCCTCTGAACGAAAGTCTGGTCTCCACGGAGGGCAAAGCCTGAGGCAGAGGCGAGAGCTAACGGGGAGAGAACTGGCCTGGCCTGTGCACTCGGTCTTACTGCTCAAGAGGGCCACACTGGCCCTTCTCCTCAAGCGACAAGTCCCGCAGCTGAGTGGATAGTATCCATTCAGATCGTCAGACTGTCTTAGCACCATCATGTTGAATATATAACAGGACTCAGCATCAGGGAGATGCACAGGGCTGTTTCTAATTGTGGCAGAGGTAGATGACTGACCTGTTACCTATTCATGGCAGACTACCAAGGTTTCATCCCCTTTGTTAGATTATAATCATAATACTTTGATGAATTTTATAGGTCACAACGTTTTTAAAATCTCAAAATCCTAAACTGCTTGCTGGAGAGTAATAAGGTTATTCTTTATTTAGCCAAAAGTTATCGCTGAGGGCCTACTGTGTGCTGGGCTGGCAAACATGATAGAAGTCCTGTCTTCAAGAAGCTGACTAGCTAACAGGGCCAGACTCAACTCCCCTTACAGGCAAACACTTCAAAACCAGCCAGTCGTCAGCCCACCACACACTGGTGCTTTCCGTGGGCCTTCAGCTCTGCTGGAGATGAGACACATCAGACCTGGCACAATCACGGGAAGTCCCCTCTCCCCCGTAAGTTCTCAGAGCACTTGTGTGCCACCCCAGCGGGTCTGGTCCTCAAGGCAGTGGCAGCCATCACCAGGCGGGCAAGTCATGTCATGTCACACGGCTGCTCAGAGAAGTCGAGGAAAAAATGGGATAAAGCTCATTCAGTTGTGACAAGTTTTAACGTCTGGTCTCATTCGTAAAGAGAAAGTGTAAGAGAAATGTACCATCTCAACTGCTGGTGCCACAGTCCTCTGCATTCTTACCAGAGCCTTTCACTAAGGTCCTTGGTTTTATTTTAAAGTATCAAAATACAAGTACCCTAATGCCTAAAACATGGCTTAGATATAATATTTCTTTGGAAACGACTGACTTCTAACCGTAGTAGAGACGATGTTTATTCACACTTGATTCTGTCTGACTTGCATTTTTATCTGCTAGCCCTGTGATAAACCTGGGATATTTCACTGCTTCCTTAAATATTTAAGTTTACCCGTAAAGCAAATACAAAAGTGAAAGAAAGTGAAACAAGATGAAAAAAATTTAGACATTTTCTAAATTTTAAAACCCTAGATTTGTGGTCATTTATATTTTCGGTGGCAAACTCAGCAGGCAAAGGGGGAAAGGATTCTTCGTCCTTAGAGCACGCGGTGTGACAGAGTAATGCTGGGTACTCCTTCACAGATACTTCTGCCAACAGTCTGTGGTCTGTGTCTGAGGCAGCTCATGTGCTTTTAACCACTGAATGACACGTCTCTATTATAGAAAAACAAAGCAATTTTTACCAGTGTTTGAACAAATGATGTATAAAATGAAAGAATAATTTGTTTTTATAGCTCTCTGCCAAGCTCCATAGCAGGCCGCCCAACCTGCAAACAATTTATTCTGTAGGAAATGTCACTAAATAATGACAAGGACTCACAGGTCAAACGGATTTACATTATATAATTTAAATGTCATTCCAGGAAGACCTGATGGCATTTTGAACGAATAATCTCATTTATTTTTGAAGCTCTAAGCTTCAACAAGTTAATTACTATTGAACTAATGGGTAAACTGAGCATTATAATAAAACGTGGGAACATTTGCTTTATCTACACTTCAAAAATGTATAGAATTATGCAAATGCTACAAAATGATTCATTAAATATAAAAGAGGCTTACAGGCATTTAAGATCTGAACTTAACCTACGTCACATTTAAAATAGACATTAATTCCTTCTGCTTTGATTAGATGTGAAGGAAGTTTGGTCCATTTTCTTAGTCTCATTGAGAAAATACTGCACATGTAGGCTTCATCATTGGAAGGAAACTCTCTAGTGAAAAATCTCCTAAGCCAAGTGGTTAAAATGTCACAACTCAAAAGACTCAAATCTATGATCTATCTTAATTGCACAATGTCAAAGAAATTTTTCAGGAACTAAAAATGAAACAGTGTAAGGACACAAAGGGAAAAGGTATGAATTACCAACCGCTGCGACACTTGGCCTTGCTGAAGGAAAGGTCCTTTCTAATCCCACATAAAACCTTTTAAGAGTCCCACCTGGGTTTTGCTGAAAGAGATACCAGAAAATAAACCAAACAAACAAAAACAAACATAAAAGGCTTTTAGTCTTTGTATTCAGGAAACATCGTCAGCAAAAGGGGGTTAATATGAACACAGGCATTTAACCTGCTGGAAAACGGGGCACGCAGCACCTCGGGAAGATGTGCAAGCAAGGCTGGCAACCGGGTGAGCACACAGGCCAGGGCTGTGGAAGGCAGGGGGACAGATGACGCCCCGGTTCTCACGGGGAGGACTCTGGGGGCCTGACTGCAACAAATGTCCTTGCTGATTAAAGAGGAATTCAGTCCTGAAGCATCCACCCCCAGCATCAAGTACACGGAGCAGAGACTGGGAGATGGCCGGTAGCTTCTTCTCAACGCTTTCTGTACGAGTTGCCCTGTGCCACAACGGAGGGTCATGTGTGTCCCCTAGAGTTTCTACAGGTCACTGTTTCTGGTCCTGACTCATCCCGGGGGGCGAACAACCACCCAGTAATGGAAGCTACACCCCCGCCCCCATAGATGCTATCAAGACCGCCCTGACAAAGGACAGAAGTGAGTGTATCACAGCGGCTGTCTGAGAACAGAAGCAGACGGAAGGGAGAGGGGTCCCTCACTCACGGTGCTCCATGGGGACCAGAGGTCTGGCTGCTGCCTTCAGACAATTTTAAATAGACTTTCAGATACACTCTGTGTATCCTTAGGCCACAGCCTTTTCTCCAGCACAGCTCAGACCTACTAACATCACCAACACTGCGTGACTAACCCAAGTAGTGAAGTGGAAGCAAAAGGTCATGTTTTATGTCTTAAAAACAGAATGAATCAGGGCAGGTTAAAAGAACAATAAGCACACTCTCTTGTGTTTGGAATTGAAGCCTACAGACCAGAGCTGATTTAAATGCTGATTTGAACAAACGCATTTTGTGTCTAAATAGACCCAATTTTGGCATACATTCATCATCACGTAAGCTTATTTCACAAACATGCCTAGCAGCTATTTTTGCAGAAACAATAATTTACGATTTGAAGACTTGGAAGGGAAAACAGGCAAGATTAGATCACTGTGGAACCAACTTTTTGGAAAATGCAAATCCTTCAGTTGCTGAGAATTTTAAAAAAAGTGAATAGAGTCGGTCTATGTAACAGGCAGAAGAACTGTTAGAAAAAAGAAGGTAAGAACAAAGACCACTTCCCCAAATGAGAGAAATAACAGACTAACAGCGTCTTCTTCACACCCGGAATAATCCCTGATCCATCATTTTTCAGAACCAGAAACGTTCTTTTAAATAATTTTCTGTGAGTAAAGCATGAAAATAAAGGCATTACAGCAAGTCTATCCAGTCTGACACAGCCCAAGACGGCATGGGGCTTGGCTAGAATAAATTTTTAATGACTATACAATTAATTCCTGAAAGACTGGGAGTGGAGGTGGGCTGTCTGTAATGCCCATCCAAGCAGATATGAAAAGTCCACCACCTTCGGGATTCTGCCAGAGGGGTGCCCTACACCATTCATATCAAAGGTGCAGTTTGAAAAACAGAAAACACCAGCGTCACCTTCAGATGCACATGTCGTAAATTTCCAGCTGACTATAGCTAAGACAAAAGTGATTAGCTTTTCTTTATATGAATACCCCTCTTTTCCTTTACACAGTAAATACTCTGTAATTGTCTGCCATGATTTGAAGTTAAACAAATAAACAAAGGCAAAGCACTGCTTTGTACTCTTGGCACTGGAAATACATGAAAAATTATACTCGTTGCATCTAGTCAAACCTGGTCCAACACTGGAACCAAAGCCATACATATATTTTAGATATAAATCTCTATAAAATCCATGTATTGTACTCAGGAGACGTAAGCTATCAAACATTTACCATCTCTCAACACACATGCCCTGCTCCCCTGTACTGGGTAGTGAGCATCACTCACGAGCAGGTGCCAATATGGCCACTAAAATTCTAAGTGATGGAGACAATACAGCCGATGCTTTCGGAATATGTCACAGAAGATTTGCAACATCTATTTAAGTGTGAATAATTACAATTACACTGTTGCCTTTTGGTTATAAAATAGGGAAATACAGCGTTACAGGGCACGGGAATGCTGATCTGGGTAGAAAAGTTAATTTTTGCTGGTGGGAGGCAGGATTCATTAACAGAGCTTTGAAAAAGAGGAATCTCATTCTGATCCTGAATGCTGAGGCAAAGCCACGGTGCAGTCAAAAATAAAAACCAATGTAATGCGAAGGCATGATGATGTTCAAGAAAGGAAAAGCTCTAGTTTCGTGTTTTGTATTTTCTCTAGGCCTAAGCTTGGGCAGTATGATTAGTTAAAATGAAATCTGCACTGAGCTAATTAACTGTAGTTTAAAGTATAATTTTAAAACGATTAACAAGGAAAGAATACTTTATAGGTCGGTATTAACAGAAAATTTGAATGGTGTTAAAATGAAAGAAATGATAAAGATAAAATTGGCAGAGAACATAAAACTTTATTTCCATTTGCTCTCACTGGTTTGAGATGCACCCTCCAATTCTGTTTCCCTCTCCATACTGCTATTTATTTTCCTTTCTTCATGGGATTGTGGTTTGAGAGAATATTTCTTGAATGCAAAGAAATTATCTTCAAATACAGAATTTTAAAGAAAAACTTGAGAATGAATGTATCTTCACAATTACATTCAGGAAAAAAACCCCCAAAAAACAAGAAGCCAAATGAGGTCCACAGTGATTCTTAAAAGGCACTTTAAATTTTAAAGGTAAAAAAAAAAAATCCTCTTACTTAATCCAGTTCATCAGCTCCACTGTATCTGGGTCATAGAATTCTCTCAACTCGGAGAGTTCCTCCATCATTCCTGGCCAGAACTGAAATTAAAAACAACACAAAACAAAACCAAAATCCACCCCCACACCCTCAACTATCGCTAAGATTAAAGTGCAAAAGCAGAGACTGCATAGAACTTGGGAACTAAAGAAACATGGCAACTAGAATATTCGAGCTACTTCACCTCTGGGGTCAACCCTTCCACATGAAGTCTGAAAAAGTGCCCCAAATTATTTTGAGCAGGAGCTAATTAGGACCAGAGGTGTTGTCAACCTTTTTAAATGAGCTTTTATTTTACACTAATAAAAATGCTGTTGTGTGGGTGTTAACACCTAGTGAAACATTAGTTTGGATATGACAGGAAGAGCAACCACGAGAAAGCCCACAGGACATGAGAGCAAGGAGACTAACTTCACGGAATCTATCTTCACGTGGAGGACGTACCCTGCAGAAGACAGCGCCGTTTCAGAGCTGCAGAAATGCTCTGGACTACGGGATCTCATTTTGTCCTCACAGTTACCCAGGGACAAGGGGACATGGAAGGCACCATCACTGTGGCTGTTTATTTTTCATTTCACTCGTGTGGAGATCTCGGCTCAGAGAGAGAACCTGACTTGATCAGGCCAAAGTGGCAGGGCCACAGCTTAAAACCTGACTCTAAATCCAGCCCCCATCTCATCGTGTGACCCTGACTATATTGTTCGTACTAGGAATCTGGGCAGATGGTTTGATAAATACTAATACAATTACAGGTGCAATGAGAGAGAAGAATATTTGAAAGTTAAGACTCTCCAGCAAAATCTAGCACATCTGAATATGATATTTATTGCCACTGGTGCCTCCTACAAAGCCTGAGTCACTTAAGTTATGCAGGTATAATGTAACAGTTATGCTCCGAGCCCACCACTTTTCTAATATAACTTGTCTGCTTAATCCAACAATTAATTAAATGTTAATTGTTTTATCAAATGGCAGTTGGCTAAGAAGACTTATCATCTCAATACACCCTAAGGTGAACTACAGAACTCATTTCCTACGTTGGAATAGAAGCCCACACTGACAACGCAGCTCTGCTTCATTAACGTTGAAAACAGAATCATTTTCTTTAAGAACCACTAACTAGAACCCAAGTGGCACCTGACTGGTCTGTGGCTGTGTTTTTTAGCCCCATCGCTCTCTTATCTCGTCACCTCATCTTTGGCCAGTCTCACTTCTCATTCACGTCTTGCTTCCTGGGTGGGTAAATCAGGAAGATTGCTGGTGATGGAAAATCGGGCGTCAGCACTACGAGTGCTACGTTTCAGAAGAGGTGTAATAAAAATGACTGATCAAATGAAACCTCTGTAAGAGTTCAAATATCCATTATTGTATTAATTTTGGTAATAGAATTCCATTTTTTAAATGAAAGGTTTTAGTTATTTTGGTGTAAAACGTATTTTGAAATCCGTGAATCCAATGGACATTATTTTCTAGTTTGAAAGCTGCTGTTGTTATTTCTGCAAATGTTAAAATCCAGTCACACAATCATATGGTAAACTCCTTAAACAATGTGAAAACAAATGCTGAAGTTTTACTAAATGCTGTTCCTAAATGATCAGCAGTAGTTTATATGAGATTTAAGGTCTACAAATAAGTTAATCGACATGAGGGCAATAATTTTATTAAACCCTTGATTTTAGACTGGAGACTAGCATATACTTTTCCCTTTTAAACAGAACTATCCTAAAGAGACATACAGCAAAATGGGTATTGTGAACACTAAAATTTGAAATCCTCATTACAAATGCTATGTAAAACTTAAATCAGTCTTTGAAGTGTGCATTCAAATTACAGATACATCTGTTGAATAGCTGAAAAACATATTCAGTTTCAGGGTAACCCCTAAAATACGTAGGATCTTTATTTTCTTTGTGATGTACTTTACAAGTTTTGAGAAGCTGAAATATCTAAACTATTTTATTAAGTGAAAGCTGGATACATTAGAATTTCTCCTAAAGTCCAATTCTGAGAGAGGCGAGGCCACCTGTCTTCAGAAGGATTCTTCAGAATTATCACTAACTCATACTTCGGGAACATCTACCAAGATTTCCTGAGGAAATGACAGCTTCTTCAGTGCTACGAATGGTCCTTCTATAGCACCGGTTCTCAAGGCGGGTGGGGGAAAGGATTCTGCCCCACCCGCAAGGGGACATTTTACAATGTCTAGAAGTATTTTTGATTGTCACACCTGGACGTTGGTGCTACTGGCACCTCGTGGGTAGAAGTTAAGGATGCCGTTAAGCACTCTACAATGCACAGACAGCCCGTGACAAAAAACTATCTGGCCAAAATGTCAGTAGTGCCGCTGCTGACAAGCCCTGTTCTGCGCACAGGTGTCTCCAGTTTGGTGGAGCATTAGCACCACCTGGAGGGCTGGTGAGAGCACAGATCACCGCGCCCCACTCCCAGAGCTGATTCACTAGGTCCGGAGGGGGACCAAACGTCTGCATTTCTAACAAGTTCCCAGCTGATGCTGATGCTGCTTGTTTATTCCTTCTATGATGTGCTTCCTCAGTTTTATCAAGAACAAGAGACTTAAGTCCTCAAGTAGCTTTAAAAAGTAATCAACAAAACTTCAAATAAATAATAAATAGCTGAGGCATAAAGAACTCAGCCACGGACTCAACACAGAGTCCGTGGGAAAAGACCGCTCTGGTGTGTGTGCGTCTTCAGTGGTCAGACGGGAACGGTGATGAGCTGCGTCTTTCCTGTGAGGAGGCTGTTTTATGCCTCAGAATCAATGAGTAAATATAAAGCTACCCATTCATCATTAACATAAACTCTGCTTAATCCTTAGTTGTTGCTTTCCGGACATTTTTAAGAAGTTTCACTTATTTACATTAGAGGAATAAAATTTGCAGAGGCGCAGTGGCAGAAACGACCTGCTTCTGTGTTTTCCAGTACCTGGGAGTTAGCACCGCGGTCTGCCCGCAACAACAAACGTTCAGATGGGAAGGAACATGACCGAACATAAGTTTTTGAAATATTTACAACAGAATTGTCCAACACAGTGATTATCAAACATTTCTTTTAGCCTAAAACCTTCGCTTCAAATAAAGTCTTACAGGACAACGTAAGCAAATAAAAGCAAAAGCTGAGCTGCCGCAGCTGACCCTCTCTGTGTGTGAGTCCCCCACCCCTTCAGCCGCCCTTCCCAATCGGGCTGTCCACAGCAGAGTTTGAAATCTGCTGTTCTAACGTAAAACATTAGATTTTTTTTGAAGGAAAAAAAAATCTAAACTTAAAATATATGTCAACTTTTTTTTTACAGAGAGAGGGTGAGAGCTCAGTTGGATAAAACAATCCCAGCTACCTGCCCAGGTGACAATTCAAACCTCTAAATCTCAAAGATGTGATAAAAGACTCACTGTCTCGTATGAAGGGTTCTCAGAATTGATGCACAGTTATCGCTGCTTCAGAAATTAGTCAACTGAGAATATGAAGAATTTCATTATTTTCGATTGAAACTGAAGGACAGATAAGGCTAATCTTAGACTGTATTTATTTATGTGTGCCCAGCCCTCTTACAAAGATGATTTTAAGCATCTAATAAAATATGTAGGTTAAATATGCATTTTAAGAGCTTGCTCTATAAAAAATAGGTAACAGGAAACTAAATTTTCTTCTTCACTCACTTCAAAATATGTTTGAAAACATCTTTGTTTTCAGAATTTACATCAGCTCAATAGTAAGTCAAAACCAAAATTAATGAGAATGAGTAAACTGTAGTAGTTTTTGCTATGTTCTTCCTTGTTAAATAATATTTTGGGAAACATCACTGTTCTTATCAGTGCCATGTGCCATAAGGAGACATTTATAACCTCTGCAAACCACTCTATCCTGCCAGTGATACACAGAGCACACTGGGTCAAAGCAATTATTCTGCTAAACAGATAAAAGACAAAAATGAGGAAAATCAGTCTTACCTTACAGCACAGATACAGCAGTATTAATATTGGTATTGAGTATCGCATTATACATATCTATATAAGAAAGACATTAGATTATAAGAATTAGGAATACTTTTGCTATACATTTTTGCTTTGTAAACACGAGACTTTTTTTTTTTTTTAAACAACATAAGTGTAATTTAATGGAGCACAAGTTTCGGACGTGCAAAACAACTGAGTCAGTATAAGGGTCACAATTGTTCATAAGACAGTAGCTTCTACCAGTTGCCACCTAGTGAAATTACAGGGCAGAACAACCCAGAATCGCACCTGTGGGCTATTAATCATCACCATAAACATTAATAATAACATTTGTATTATATATTATTATAATAAATGATAACAATAATAGCAATAACTCTGGATAATGGGATTACTGGTGATTTTTAATTTTTCTTTTTGTGCTTTTCAGTATTTCCAAATTCTGTATAATGAACATACCTACTAACTTATGGTCTGGGAAAAATGATTTAGAAAATAAAGCTAAAATTAAAAATAAAATTATTTAAAGATAATTCCTCTTAAAACTATAATATATCAATTACCTATTTTTAGCTCTAAGTTTTAGTATCCATTTTATCAGACTGATGTATGGGCAACTACTGAAAAAAAGAAGAAAAAAACACCAGAATCGATATGAAGGAAATACTAAGTCATAAAAATGAAATGGAAAAAGGGACAGCACTGACCCTCTTTGGGTTATAAAGATGGATCAGCTTCAGAAGTAACTCCCATATTTCAGGGCTGCATAAGCCAAATGATGCAAACACACACATGTGTGATGTCCAGAGGTACTTCATTCTGTAAAAACAGAAACAGGCAAAGGTGAACAGTGCTAGCCGTGCGGGGACCTGGAGGCTGAGACAGCTGTAAAGGCAGCTGTATTATTTGGGATAGTAAAGTCTTACTAAAACTACGCAGAAAACATCTGCCAAGGGGTTAGTTACTCGCCTTTTGAGAACTACCATGTGAGTTAAAAATAGAGGAACATTGGTAACTAGGAAAAAATTGGTTATAAATAGTATTTTGTACTGGGAGGAATAAATAAGGACATGTTTGTGGGAACCATAATCATTAATGAAGATCACTGTCACTTTCCAAATGATATTGCAAAATTATGTCAGGTGAAGAGTGGTCAAATAAAAACATAAACAGACAGATAAGAAAAAAATACCTCATTGTACTCAGTGCCAAGAATCCAAACAGAATGGTGTGTATTAAGTTGTAGGCAGTTTCTGGTTTCAGGCCGATCGTGTACTTTCCCACTTTACCCATGGATTGCTGATTTGTAGAATCACTGGATAAAACAGCACATACACAAAATCAGAGCTAGATACCTAATTTTAATTTAGTTAAATCTTTTTTAAAGAAGAAAATGCAAGAAATTTATGCCTTCATATATTTAGAAATGTATTATTTCCCTAAAATGAAGTGAATCAGCTCTGATCAATTTTGAATTTGTTTATGAGGCTAAAAGTATCAATATATAAATACACTAATAATTAGAGTAACTAAAATTGAACAGATTTCATTTTAAGGAAAACCTTAAAGCCCTACAATCCTTTAAATTATAAGAGATAGCAAAAAATATATATCCTTTTGGAATCAATGAAACTGCAAGATCTTCAGAGAGGTTTTAGGAGTTACTAGTACTTTTCAAGTTTTTACAAATAAGGAAAAGTAAAAATGTATCCGTAAACTTGGAATTCAACTCCTTTATGAACCAGTGATCACATTTTTACCCTACCAGTATGTCATTATGTTCTAACATGCTTCTTTATCAAATATGGCTACATTAAAATGACTGCACCCATAAAATTAACAATAATTCTTTAACATCGTCTAACACCCAGTTCGTCTTTTTGTTTGTTTTTTGCAGTTGCTTTTTTCAGGTGGTTTCTTTGAATCAAGATCCAAAGCTTTCATACTGCATTTCATAATGTCTGTTTATTTTTCAGTCAATAACAGTACTCCCCCTCCCACTTTTAAGGCCATTTACTTCTTGAAGAAAATGCATCATTTGTCCTGTAACAATTCCCACTTTCTGGATTTGGCTGATCATCTCCTCGCGGTGGCATTTAATACATTTCACTATTCCCAGGTTTCTTATAGACTTGTGATTGGATCTAGAGGTTAACTATTAGCGTCCTGTTCATTTATTTTGGCAAGTATCCTTCGTGAGGATGTGATATACTCTATATTGCACCACAAAGGAAGCACATACTGTCTGGTTGTCTCCACCTGAGTGATGTTGGGATGGATGAGTGGGTTCAGATTTGCACAATTTGTTGTCAAGGGAAAGAGGAAACAACAGTAAGGGCTGCCAGCTTAGGATAAAAATACTACTTTTATAAAGGCCCCACTTAACCTTCATACAAGTTCAGTAGACCTGGGTATGTATGATGCGTCTATGTAACTAGAGAACTATTATAGCCTGGAAATCCTCTTTCCACCACCCCAGATACATTAGAAAATTAAAATGATACTCTATGATAATTTTCACCACTAGTGATCGTGTTTACTTAAACATTATATATTACAACCCGAACTGGCCTCTACTGGGAGTAAAAGATTACTCCCCACAAGGACACATGCTCTCCTCCTGCTGATACCTGGGGGAACTCTACAGTACCTCCTCTGGTCCCCCAGCTGAGCTGGAAAACTCTGCTAATCTCATGAGTATAGAACAGTGTGCCCCTTTCAGCTGTAGCCTACACACCAACGCAGGTGTGCTGTATAAACTTAATAATGTACCATCCTTCCTAGTACTACAAGGTAGAAATACTTCAAATACTCAGCACTGATAAAATATCCTTCAAATTACTTCGAAGTTAAGATATTATAATTCTTAAGTTACTGTAATTAATGTAGTGCTTTTCCTCTAATAAAATCCGAATGTCCCTACCTGGTAGATGAGAACGCTCTAAAATCTTTATCTATAATCATATACCAAACCAACTTCCAGAGACGGCTCATAGATTCACACCGAGCACGGCAGACAGTCTCACAATACTGCAGGCCAGCTGAACGTCTGGCTCTGCGTGCAGTCTAGAGTCCTGTCGACACTTCACGTGTCTGGAATATTAAATTACATTGTCTAGAATAATTTCCATCTATTTTCACAGGGCTAAATTTTATCTTGGGCTAGGTATAAAAAGAACACTTCTGAAAGATACTAAAATAGTTTATAGTCAGTGAAATATTTTCATGGTTCAGTGTTGCTTCATTCTTAATAATCATAAAACACCTCAACTGATCTGGGCTCACGGTAATGACTTCCCCAGCACAGCTCTCTGGTGGCTGTGAATCACAGCTCACCAGCACCTTAATTGGCAAGGTAACTACACAGAAAAAGGGTTTCCTTCTGAGCTTCATTAAGTTTTCACAAATGACAGTAGCTTCAACTTCTTACACTTAATTTTCTTTCAATTTAACACGGATAGTAAATGCAAAAATCTCCATCAACTTGATAGGTAGGTGTTCTACAAGTTTTTAAAAAGTCTTCATTCTCCCTGACTTTTCCTTTTAAGCAGATCAGTAGACATGCTAAGTTTTAAAAAACTGTCAACTAATACTTAAGACCTTTAGTGGATACTAATAATTATGGTCTGTTCCAACTTTATAAGCCTTTAAACAAGATACAACAAAACAATGATTAACTCGATATTTTGTAAGAAACAGAAAAGGCAGCTGGAAAAAGGAAGGTAGAAAAACAAAGGAAATTAATAATTGGAACAAACTAGAGACCATGAGTCAATAATAATAATAATAACAACAACAACAACAGCCAATGCCAGCTAAATCTGCAAAATACTCTGTGTATGAGGCTCTATTTTAAATACTTTATGCTGTTTTAACTTATTTTTCACAAAACCCTGTAGAGTATGTACTCTTAGTACTCTCATTCCACACAAAGGGAAATGGAAATACTGAGAGTTATGTAACTGACTCAAAGATCGCTTCGTTCCCAAGTGTGCAAAACAGGACTTCAACACAAACCTGTGTGCACTGCATCCACTGCTTTCTGCTGTCTCTTAATGACTCCGTCCTTAACTACTGAGAGTACAGTCCCTTCTAAACTCTATATGCTCCCCCTTTAAACTGACTGTACTCTATTCTGAATCTGACATTTTGATTTTCAACTGAGCAATTTTTCTGCAACATAGAACAAGTTCATTAAAGCATAGAATTAGATTTCTGAAATATGCCATACCTGAGATTATGGAAGGCAACAGCTAATGCTGCAATCACTGTGATGGACAGAACAAATATGTAAGCATAAAAAAGCAGAGTATCTGAAAGCCTTTCAAATGTATTAAAAGGCAGAAGGCCAAATGCTTCTTCACACAGATACAGGTTTGCATCAAAATCTCTAGGAAACAAAAGGAAAGCAGAGTATTAAATTCAATACAAGTAAACCTCAAATTTTTCCTCAAAATAAGCCTGAAATTTATAATTGATAACTTACATTTTAAAGACCCTGCTGATTTAATATAAAAAGCAAACACAGACTTTAAATTCAGTCATACCTTGTTGCTCCAAACCCAAATTTTGCCTTCAGAAATTTAAATATGTGTTCGTCTGACTTGAGGTTAAGAATTTTCTATCGGGGAGGGAGAAAATGAAAATTGCTGTTAGTTCCTTATGCATGGTTTTCTGATAATTTCCTGTTGAATATACATATTCAGTGTCCCATTTCATAGGACTCTGTGTGTGTGTGTGTGTGTGTGTAAAATTAGTAAATGTTCATACTAATCCTTAGAACTGAGGAATTCTAAAGAAGGGATTTTCAAGCTCCCTCCATTCCTTTTTTCTTTTTTTTTCTCAGCAGAACCATTTTTGCAAACAAAATCTAGGCACAAGTTCAATATGTAAAATAGACAAAAGATGAAGTTCTTTGGTTTCAGGGAGAGGGGAGATGGCTGAAGCCCAGTGAGTACAATTTTTCAGATCAGAAAATTGACAATATCACAATCTGAAACTTCAAAAAGGAATACAGCCCACGAGGCTTATTTGGCTTTGGGGTTTTTGTGTCTGCAGATACAACTGATGTAAGACTCAGTCACACAAAGACAATTCAAGACACTACAGTAACCCTCAAGGGGTGAAAAGACAAATGCCAGTGTTTATCATTAGTGAGTATAATTTTAATTTACGGCTTATAAAAATCCATCTAACATAAATGGGTGAAGAAAAATGAATCTAGAAAAGAAAATAAGATTAATCCAGAACTGAGGTTAGTACACAAAATATATTCACTAGAGATGAGCCACAAATCTGGGCTTACGCATTCTAGCAGAAAATGCAAAGAGGGAAATTTAAAAGCATTTATGTTACTCACAGGGTCATAAGACTAAAACAAACCAGTTGCTCAGAAGAGATCCTAACAGTCCTAGAAGTGAGACTCAAGAGAAATTTTCCCCATGGGTACAGTAAAAACAGCGAGCAGTCTCACAGACTATTTTTTCTAATTCTTCTCATTGTAGGTTGCTGGCAGAACATCAAGTGGAATTCAACAGACGTTATCCTTTGGGGAGTCAAAAAAAACAGTGGTCCAGGCATGTAGCTTTCTACTGGCTTAATCCAGGCAGATAAGTGAGCATGCAGAGTGGGGACGCGGATGAACTGCGTATCTTTTAGCCCATCTTTGGAAATGCTGATTAATCTGCGCAAATCAGCTTTAAAGTACTGAACTATATTTAAGAACATGGTGACAAGGGCTTGGAGTAGAGGTACTGAATGTGGCTGGTTGGGTGAACAGTCTCTCTTCTCTGACGGTCAACAGTCAGGAAGAGGGCACTGCCACTCTCCTGCTGAGGAGGAGTCTGTCACGTACGTGGCAGGTGTCTTAGTAAAGCCAGTTTATTTATTAACTGAACCCAATAAAAATCACGACATCTTTCTTTTAGTACCACAGTACAGAAACCTCTCTCTAAAAATTAGAATTTTTTAAATTTGGAGAAATTTTCAATGCTTTTCAAGTTTTTAAAAAGTTCAGTAACTCAAAAGGTGAGTTCAAAGTAGACTATGTTTAAGAATGAATAGAAATCAAGGACTAAAATTAAGAAAATAATCCTGTTACTGAAACTTTAAAATTGAGCCTGTTTAAAGTAAAACTGGTAACTCCTTAGTAATGTTAAATTAAATGTCATTTTATTAACCTACCTTAATAATGTTATTGAGAAAAAGTGTCAAACATAAAACCACAAATAAATGTAACAGCAGTTTCCCAAGCCTATTAAGGAAGCTTCCAGTTTTCAGATTTTTCTAGAAATTAAAAGAGTTGAGTTTTAATTTTTAAATTTTAATAAAACTTCATAAACATGTAAAATGAGATTGCCTAGGATTTAAAACACTTAGCCATGCAACACACACGGAAAATACAACCTAATTTTCATGAAGTTACACTGTCTTAATATTTGTCATTTTCTAATGGTAAATGACCTGCTTAATAATAAGGTCCATATGATGAGGAAATGTGTCCTAGTCTTTGTTTTTTTTTAAACGGAAGTACTGGGGATTGAACCCAGGACCACGTGCATGCTAAGCACGTGCTCTACCACTGAGCTATTACCCTCCCCATGGGTCTTTTTTTTTTTTTTAAAGACTTCTGCAACAGAGTATGGAGTCGGCCACTTAGAAGGTACTCAGGATATAATAACTGAACAAACCTTTTGATCATTTATCCACTGATTCATGTATCATGGACTATATAACTCATTAAATAAAAGACCTATTGAAAAATAAATTGTGCTGTTTGATATATAACAGTTTTTTTATAACCCTCAGATAACTACAGACTATCAAATATAACAATATCTAAAAAGTTCAAATATGAGTAATGTTTATTTTTAATTAAGGCTAAAAGGATGAATGAAAATTATAGTTTACAACAGTCAACTAAAACCTTCTTTCTTAAAATCTTTGTGAAGATTTGTCCATAGCAGCTCTCACTCAAGAGACTAATAAGAAAAAGGATTTATTCTTCCCAAAGTGGAAAACAAAACAGATATTTGATAGAAAGTTCCTCATATGCTTAGGAGATTAAAGCTGGCTTTGCAACATTACTAAGGAAAAACAACTAACTCTTAAATCCTATGTAAATTTAAGAAACTTCAGTTACATAATAAAGCCAAAAGATCAGGTCAATGTCAAACACGTTATTCTAGGAAATGTCTCATTCTTTCTAAAGGTATTTATTTGGAATCTCAAAATTCTCAAGACAGAGTTAATTTTAATTCACTTAAAATCAGTAATATGCTATGGAAGATGGAGGAAAGAGTGGTGTCACTACTTCAAATGACAAGGTGTCCCCCAGCTTGAGAGGCTGTGGAGGACACATTCCCATAAGCAACGGGGTCTTCTCACTCTGAAATTCACACATGAAAAAAGGTTCAAAATTTTTCTGTTATTTCAACTTTAAACTGGAGGCAATCAAATAAGCATCTTTGGCTAATTCTGACTTGAATTAAGATTCCAATTTTCTAAGAAATAATGTCAGAACAAAGGGAAGACACATCAGAATGCTTGAAAACAAATGCTATACCATGCACTTCACAAAAAAAAAAAAAAGCAAATAACGCTCCTAGTGCTTTTTAGTGGGGATTTAGTCATAAATTTTCCTTTGTATGCTTTATGAAAACAAGGTCCAAACAAACACAACATTAAAAAAAAAAAAAGTCCCACCTGAAGTTTTCTTGCAATTAATACTGAAAAGTTAAAGCTGATAAGTAATGACCCAAGAATCATGGAATTAAAAAACTGAAGAATGCAGACCAGGAGTAAACCTGTGAGTTGTATACCATACAGCCATGTCACCTGCAACAACGAAAGATTAGATGGTTAAACAGTTTATCAAGAGACTCCCATGTGGTGACATGTTGATCCTGGGTGGACACATCTCACGTCATGAATACTGCAGAAAACATACAGAGCTTCAAGTAATACAGTCTAAGAAAGGAAAATAAATCATAATCACAGTACCTGTTTGTGTGCTTTTAAATTATAGAACATGTATGTGGGGAGGGTAGAACTCAGTGGTAGAGCGTGTGCTTAGCATGCACAAGGTCCTGGGTTCAATCCCCAGTACCTCCATTAAAAACTAAATCGATAAACCTAATTATATCCCCCCTCAAAAAGTCTAGAAGAAAAAAATTTTTAAATTAAAAATAAATACACCATTTCAAAAGAGAGAGAGAGAGAGAAGTATGATGTAGAGGAAGCAAACGATGGTATACATATATTTCAGAATTAGGCAAATGCAGTTTGCAGCCTTCCATTTTCTTCTAAATTCCTTTACAGTTATGACCTTCAGTATTTTATCATATTCCAACATTCAGTACTTTATTGTACTCTACTATTTCCCAATCTTCCACATTTCAGGTCTGTATCACACATTGCTTCATTTTATCTAGGTATGTATGCGCCTCATTTCCCCGTTTGAGACTGAAACGCCCTCCTGGAGGGAGGCCTTGTTCATGGGTTCGTGGCAGGCAGCACAGGGCAGAGGTTAGAAACACAGGCCTTGGGTCAACAGCACCTGCACTGTGGTGTGGTTCTGGCACAAACCAGCCGTGTGACCTGAATTTGCTGGAGTTGGTTCATCAGTAAAAGAGGGATGATGACACCTTCCTCTGAGCTGCGGTGAGAACCTGGCTGAAGGGCCAGATGTGGTGATGTATAAAAATGCCTAGCACATCATCAGCACTCACCAAAGATAGTTTTTTTTTCTTTTATTGAAGTATAGTTGATTTACAGTGTTGTGTTAGTTTCTGGTGCACAGCACAGTGATTTAGTTATATAGTTCATAAATATCCTTTTTCATATTCTTTTTTCATTATAGGTTACGAGCTATTGCATACAGTTCCCCATGCTATACATACAGTAGGGCCTTGTTGTTTACCTGTTTTACACATAGTAGTTTGTATCTGCTAATCCCACACTCCTAATTTATTCCTTCCCCTACTTTCCCCTTTGGTGACCATAAGTTTAGTTTAGTATCTCTGTGATTCTTTTTCTGTTTTATAAATAAGTTCATTTGTGTCATTTTTTAAGATTCCACATATAAGTGATATATTTGTTTTCCTCTGACTTTACTTTGTATGATGTCTAGGTCCACCCATGTTGCTGCAAATGGCATTACTGCATTCTTTTTTATGACTAATATTCCATTGTGTGTATATATACATGTATACACACATACATATCTATATTGCATCTTCTTTATCCAATCTTCTGTTGGTGGACATTTAGGTTGCTTCCATGTCTTGGCTGTTGTAAACAGCACTGCTATGAACATTGGGGTGCATGTATCTTTTCAAATCTCTGGAGTTTTCTCCAGATAGTATGCCCAGGAGTGGGAATGCTGGATCATATGGTAAATCTATGTTTAGTTTTTTAAGGAATCTCCATACTCTTTTCCACAATGGCTGCACCAAATCACATCCCTACCAACAATGTAGGAGGGCTCCCTTTTCTCCACACCCTCTCCAGCATTTACTGTTTGTGGTGATACCCCATTGTAGTTTTGATTTGCATTTCTTGATAATTAGCGATATTAAGCATCTTTTCATGTGCCTGTTGGTCATCTGTATGTCTTCATTGGAGAAATGTCTGTTTAGGTCTTTTGCCCATTTTTTGATTGAGCTGTTTTTTGTTACTGAGTTGTATGAACCGTTTGTGTATCCTGGAAGGGAAGCTCTTGTTAGTCACGCCGTTTGCAAATATTTTCTCCCAGTCCATAGGTTGTCTTTTCATTTTGTTTATGGTTTCCTTTGATGTGCAAAAGCTTATAAAAGTTTAATCAGGTTCCATTTGTTTACTTTTGTTTTTATTCCCCTTGCCTTGGTAGAGTGACCCAGGAAAACACTGCTACGATTTATGTCAGAGAATGTTTTGCCTGTGTTCTCTTCTAGGAGATTCATGGTGTCCTAAGACAGCTCTTGACGTAATAAAAAACTTTTGGCAGGTTGACACTTAAAACATCAAAACTCAACCAACTTGAACATAAAAATCATGCCACAGAGAAAAAAAGACAACCTCTAATAAAGAGCTGATACTCTTCTTCTTCAAATTAGATGATCCCATATTCATTCTGGTGTAGGAAAACTTCCACTTCTATTCAGCAGGGAATCACATTCTCTCCATAATTCTGTTTTGTTAAATTAATGTCAAAGGAAACAAACCTACATCAGGCATTAAGAAGTAAGGCCTACAATAACAGTTCAGTGCTTTTGCTCAGTGAGTACCAGAAACTTGGAGAAATGGATCAGTTACAGTTTTTAGGATTATACAGATAACACATCTTACTGTATGAAACAGAAAATTCAAAAAGGCACCAAAAACAAAACAAAACAAAACAGTAATGGATACAAATGTGGGCTCTAGAGTCAAAATCCAATGGATTCACCTACAGAAATCATATTGATTTCATAGTGGTATATGATATTTCATGTAGTATTTTATTTATTTCACATTATACTGTATAAATTTCTTACACTGATGACTATTTCAACTTAATTTTAGATGGCTACATAACATTCCACCATATGTCATAATTTGTCTGCCACTGGATCTTCTAAGTGTTCTCAGCTTTTTATTATTATTGAAATTAATGTTATTATGAACATTCTTTTAAAAAATCCTCAGATTATTGTATCTGATTTGTTCCTACTTTGTTCATTTTTGTATCCCCAGCACCTAATACAGTGCCCAGAACAGTATCACTCAATAAATATTGGGGTAATGAACGAATGAGTATCTTGGGACACATTCCAGAAAGCAGTTACTAGTTAGAGAAAACAGTTTTTCCTTTTTAACAGCTTTATCGGTATATAATTCATGTATCATAAAGTTCACCCATTTAAAGTGTACAATTCATGATTTTTAGTTAGCAAATATCAAACAATCTAAGTTTAAGACAGTATCATTATCCCAGAAGAAATTCGATATCCATCAGCCCTCACTCCTCTCTCCCTTTCCCTAGTTCCTGTCAAACACTAGTCTACTTTCTGTCTCTAGACTGGTACATTCTAGACTTTTCATATAAACAGAACCATATAACATGTAGTTTTGATGACTGGCTTCTTTTACTTAGCACCACGTTTTCAAGGTTCATCCATGTCGTAGCATGCATCAGTACTTCATTCGTTTTACTGTTGAATAATATTTTGTTTAATGAATATACCAAATTTTGTTTACTCATTTATCAATTGATTTGGGCGGTTTCCGCTTTTTAGCTATTATGAATCATGCTGCCATGAACATTCATGTACAAACGTTTACATGGATATGTTTTCATTTCCCTTGGATATGTACCTAGCAGTAGAAATGTTGGATCCTGTGGTATCTTTATACTTAGCATCTGAGGAAATGCTAAACTCTTTTCCAAAGGGGCTGCACCACTTACAATCCCATCAGCAATGTATGAGTTCCAGTTTCTTCACATCCTTGCCAATGTTTGTTACTATTTGCCTTTAATAAATTTTAGCCATCCAACTAGGTGTAAAGTGTTATCACTATGGTTTAGATTTGTATTTCTCTAAAGACGACTGATGTGGAGCATCTTTTCCTGTGTTTATTGAACGTTTATACATTCTCTTTGGAGAAATGTCTATCCAATCTTTTACTCATATTTTCTTGTTGAAAGAGTTGTAAGAGTTCTTTATATATTCTGGAAATCTCTAACCATATACATAATTTGTAAATATTCTCTTCCATTTTGTGGGTGGTCTTTTCACTTTTTTGATGGTACACTTTGAAATACAAAAGTTTTTAAATTTTGATGAAGTGCAATTTTTTCTTTAATCATTTTACTCTTGGTATTATGATCTAGTTTGAGTTAATTATTGTGAATAGTGAGAGGATGGGGTCCAATTTCGTTCTTTTGTGGATATCCAGTTATTCCAGCACCATTTATTGAAAAGATTATTCTTTCTCCATAATTATCTTGGCACCCTTACTGAAAATCAGTTGACTGTTTATTTCTGGTCTCTCAATTCTATTCCATTGATTAATGTCTATTCTGCTGCCAGTATCACACTGTCTTGATTATTGTAGGTTGGACGTTAAGTTGTGAAATAAGAAAGTGTTAAGTCTTCCAACTTTGATCTTCTTATTCATGATCATTTTGGCTATCCTGGATCCCGTCAGTTTCCATATGAATTTTAGGATCAGCTTGTCAACTTCTATAACTGGGCTTCTGAGAGGAATTGTGTTGAACGTGTAGATCAATTTGGGGAGTACTGCTATCTTAACAATAGCAAGTCTTAAAATCCATGAACATGTCTTTCCAATTTATGTAGGTCTTTAAAACTTTCAACAATGTTCTATAGTTTTTAGAGTATAAGCGTGCACTTCTTTTTTTCAATTTATATCTATACGTTTTATTCTTTTTGATGCTTTCCTTCTAGGAAGTATTTGTATTTTTTAGTTCCTTTTTCCACTGGAGTGTAAATGTTTTTCTCAGTAAATCTGTAGGAACTCTTTAAGAATAACAATTCCTTCAGAAACACATTTAAAGAAATAAACCTTTTTTGTTTGTCTTTATTTGGATTGCGGTGTTTTCTGATGCTGCCAGTTCTTTTTATATCAAGTAGGCAAACTCAGAGAAAAAAGAGCAGCTTGTGTTATAAACCTGAATAGTTTTATAAAGGTACAGTTGTCCCTTGGTATCTGTGGGGGATTAGTTCCAAGACCCACAGTAGGTAACAAAATCCTCAGATGTTCAAGTCCCACAGTCAGTCTTCTGCATCCACGAATTCAACCAGCTACAGAGTACTGTATGTAATTATTGAGAAAAAAAAATCTGCATATATGTGGACCCATACAATGAAACCTACGTTGTTTTAAGGGTCAAGTGCAATGATATCTTAGGTTCAAGAGAAACATTGCAGTTTATCAGCCAGAAACATAAAGTTGAGCACTATTGTATAACAGAAAGTCCTGGATTATCAATGGTACACCTGATGTTCCTTCTCTGTTTCTTAGTCCAGAGTTTAGAAACAAGGGAGCAATAATTCATTTTTCTCTATGTAGAATAATTAAAATTTTCTTCAATGGGTCACAGTCATGCTCTTCATTATCATTCATAATTAACCATGGTTAACATTTTTTAATATTCATAAAATACCAGACAGTGTTATAAATGACTCACATACATCAGCTCATTCAAATCCAGGCAGTCTCGTTCTGGAGTCTGTGCTCTTAATCGCTATGCTATACTGACTAGAACATAAGTAGTGCCACAGAGACTCAGAACTTGGTATCAAAGTTTGTTAACATCAAATTTTTAATGCTCTGAAGCAGTAATGGAGGTTTGTAAATTTACTGCTCTTTTGAAAAGAACTAGCTTTTTATTTCATTAATTTTCTCTATTATTTTTATGTTTTTAATTTTGTTGATTTTTGTTCTTTCATTATTTTCTTCCTCCTGAGTTGGGTTTATTTTGCCCTTCTTTTTCTAGTTTAAGAAAGGTGGGAGCTTAGGTTATGATTTCAGATTTTTCCTCTTATAAGTATTTAGTGCTATATATTTCCCTCTGAGTGCTGCTTTAGCTGCATCCCACAAGGTTTGATATGTTGCATTTTTGTTATTGAGTGCAGTGTTTCTTCAAGACTTCCTCTTTGACCATAGATTATTTATAAATGTGCTAGAAATTTAGTTTCCAAGTGCTGAAAACTTTATTTTTTTGTATTGATTTCTAGTTTGAATCACTGATTCAATCCATTGGGTATTCTACTCTTGTTGGGTGGAGTGTTCAACAAGTGTTGGTTAGATCCTGTTGGTTGATGGTGGTGTTGAATTCTGTATCCTTAATGATTTCTGACTAGTTCTCAATTGTTGAGAGAAAGGTGTTGAAGTCCTCAACTCCATTTGTGGGTTTGTCTATTTCTCCCTCCAATTCTCTCAGTTTTTGAATCACATATGTTTGGCCCTGTTGTTTAGTGTACATACATTTAGGATTGCTATGTCTTCTTGGCAGATTAACATGTTTGACATTATATAATGTTCTCATAATTTTCTTTGCTCTCACACCTACTTTATCTGAGATTAATATTGCCACTCCTTCTTTCTTTTGATTAATATTTGCATGATGTATCTTTTCCCATCCTTTTATTTTCAACCTACCTATATTGTTTGCTTGAAGTCAGTTTCTTATAGACAACAATTGGGTTGTGCTTTTCAAATCTACTCTACTTACCTTTGTCTTTAAATTGTATTTAGTTCATTTATCTTTAATGTAGTTACTTGTATGATAGGTCTTGAATCTACCATTTTATCATTTAATTTTTGTTCACTCTGTTTTCCATTTGCTTCCTTTTTTCTGCCTTCCTGTGGGTTACCTGAACATTCTCAGAATTCCATTTTAATTTATTTATAGGTGGCTTTTTTTTTTTTTTTTTGAGAATAGAGAAGTGTATTAGGTTATGCTGCCATGGACAATAGCAGGACACACAGACAAGAGGTGCCTGTGTGAGCCTCTTTACAGTATTTTTGAATGTATCTCTTTGTGTAATTTTTTTTAGTGGTTATTCTGGGCTATTATATTATACATTCATAATTATTATAGTTTACTGGTGTGGACATTTTACCCGTTTGAATCAAGTGTAGAAATTTTATCTCGATTTAAGTCCCTGTAGTTAAATATTTTAGAAAATTCAAGATGAGACATAAAGTTTATTATACTTGTTCATATTTTTCACTCTTTTAATTGCCTTTTCTCTCTTCCTGATATTCCAAATTTCTTCTTTTATCATTTCTTTCTGTTTCAAGAACTTCCTTTAGCCATTTTTTTAGGGTACGTCTGTTCATAATAAATCCTTCATCTGAGAATGTTTTGATTTTCCTTCTTTTCTTTCTGGAAAGATACTTTTGCTGGATATAGGACTCTAGGTGGACCATTCTTTTCTTTCAGATGAGATGGTTTCTGATAAGAAACCCACTGTCATTCAAACTGGTTTTCCCCTATGGTTAAGTACAATTTTTCTCTGACTGCTTTCAAGGTTTTTTTTATCTTTAGTCTGTAGAAGTTTGATTATGATGTATGGCATTGATTTATTTGGGTTTATCCTATTTGACATTAGCTCAGTTTCTCAATTCTGTAGGTTTTGCCAAATTTGGGACATTCTCAACCACTCCTTCAAAAAGGTTCCCCCCCCCCCCAATTTTTTTTTCAGCCTCACACTCTCTCCTTTTGGGGTTCTGATTACATAAATGTTAGACTTTTTGTAATAGTCCCACAGGTCTCTGAGGCTCAGTTCACTTTTTTCCAGTCTATTTTCTCACACAGATTAGGTAATTCTAAATTGTCCTATCTTCAAGTTCACTGATTCTTTCCTCTGACCACTCCATTATACTGTTAAGTCCATCTATTGAGTTGTTTATTTTCATTATTGGAATTTTTCAGGTCTAAAATTTTCATTTGCTTCTTATTTTTACCTTCTAAATCTTTGTTGGCAGTTTTTATTTTTCATTTGTTTCAAGTGTGTTTGTAACTGCTAAATGAAATTTCTTTATGACTGCTTTATATTCCTTGTCAGGTAATTCAACTTCTGTGTATCCTGGTGTTGGTACCTGTGTATCATCTTTGTTCATTCAAGAGAGATTTCTCTGGTTTTGTTTATCAAATGACCAGTTGTACTGTATTATGTTATGGAACTCTGGATCTTATGTAAATGTGTCAGCAGACCTCCTCTGGCACCATGCCAGCATCACGTCACTGAGGGAAGAAGGATGCTGCCTTGTTATTTCCAGATGGGTTAGGATGTCCAGAGTGCCCACCTGACCTCCACTGACTTTTGGAAGGTAGGAGAAGGGGGTGTCTCATTACTGCTGGATGAAGATAAAAGTTTAGGCTCCCTACAAGGCTTCGGTTGACACTATCCTGGCTGGGAGAGGAAGGAATGTCTCATCACTGCTCCTCATGTGGCCTTCATTGACACTATGGGGTGGGGCAAAGGAGGGGAGGGGGGTTTTCTTACTTCTGAGTGGTGGTTAATGTCCTGATTCCCTGTTGGTCTTTTCTGACACTATCCTGGCAGGGAGGGGAAGGGATGTCTTATTACCAATGGGTAAAAGATTTAGAAGAGCTATTTTATATTTTAAAATTTAAATCAACTCTATAAGGGACCACTGATCTATACATTTGTGCTTCAAATAAATTTATTCTGCTTATTTTACTTTAAAAGATAGAAGTTAAGCTGCATAAACTACTCAGCTTCAATTGACCACAGCATATTTACATTATAGCTAAGAAACAGCTTCAACTTTACCATTAAGCATGTGTACATTCTGAGCTCACTCTATAATATAAAACATTAAACAATAACCATCTCAGCTGAAAAAGGCAAAGCTTACCTTCACTGCTGGCAGCATGTCCAAGGAGTCCAGAATGAACAGCACTAATGCTTGCATCAGCATCATAAATTGATTAAATTGCCATGTCAGACTAAAGAGAAAAGTTGATATGAAAATGGCAAGAAGTGTCAGCCTCTGTAAAAAGAAAACTTTTGTATAATTTACATGTCTCTAGTAATAAAAAGCCTTGCAGACAAGTTTTCTCAAGAGCAGCCAATATCTCTATAGACCAAATAGAAAAACTATAAACTGTTGCTGTGAAAACTCTTGCTTTTGTTATTTAAGCTCTAAGTATTCCAAGTGACACTTTGCATATAAATATTCACATATGGTAAGTGTACTCCATACTATTATGGAGGCAATAATATACCAAATCACATCTCAAGAGCAATGGCTTAAAATTCTGACAGTTTTGCAGAAATTATGTTTGGGTTTGCTGCACCTATTTATGGGGAGATAAAACAGAATACATTTTTAACACCAAAATGAAAACATTTTCTTTGCAAAGTAGGAAAAGGTTTAGAAGAAGAAAACTTAATTTAACTCAAGTTAAAAAATCGGTCATGGGATAAACTATTAACATGTGCTGGGACATAACATTTTCTGAAGTTTCTGAGATAAAACTGGAGAACTAAAAATACATATAAATGTACTATAAAAACTTACTTGAGAAAGAGGCTGTAAGTTTGGTCTCAGAAAATACGTAATTGCTGCTATCTGAATTGCAAAGAATGGCAGCGCCCAATTCTCTCTCAATGGGATGGTAAACTCAACCCTTGTAGTATCTATTCTGCACAAGGGAAACACAAAGGGCCAAAGCAGTAATTTTTACTCTCATTACCTCAAAGATTTCCTAAAGTGAAAGATATATTATTACATTAAGTATATTTAGATTCTGGTTACTGGTTCTCAATAATAATTTGTCCTTATCATTATCATCCCTGTAACATAAAAATGGCATTGAGAAAAATTAGATTAACTGTCCACAGATATGCAGTTGGCTAAGTGGCAGAAATGGTGTTCAAACCCATGTTAGCATGACTCCTAAATCATGAACGTTCTTGCTAAACGACCTCATTGTTTTATTTCTAACTTCATTAATGCCAACTGGCAATGTTTTGCATTCTTTCATATTTCTTTAGTGCTTTATACTTTGGTCTTAAATTTGTCATTGGTAATTTTTAAAAGCTCCTTGCCCACCTAGAATGTGAACCCCCAGAGGGCAGGTATAGGTATGTTTTAAACTATGTACAACCAGCACCAAAAACCATTCCTACGCGTACTAGGCATTCAGTAAATGTTTTCTATTTACTCTTAATAAGAACAATAAATCAGACTTTCATTTACTCTTTGCAGGAACAATATGTTAGATTAAAATGTTAAGAGGCAGCATAACACAGTGTTCTCATATTCTGCATTTGAATTCTGAACAAGACTTAGTTCTGTGGGTGCATGTATGTGTGTATGCTTTTCTCTCTCTATATATATATGCCTATCTGTATATTCTTATACACACACACACACACACAACCTAATCTTTTAAATGCATATCTTAACCTTTTTAAGCTTCAATTTCCTTATCTCTAAAATGGTATGAGACTACCTACCCTATAGGGTTGTTAAATGAATACATAAAAAGCATGATGTAAAGTACTTAGCATATAGTAAGCACTCAGTAAGGTTATAATAAAAAATAATTTGTTTAGGACTACAACATAAAATCAGTATTAGAACTCACATTCAAATTTTAAAACTGCTACTGCAGGTCAGGTCAGTGTATCTTGAATATGTTTTCTAAGATGCTATTTAATACTGTTCCAGTATTTGGATATTAATAGATCTTAATTAAATAATGTAAGAACTTCCTTGCATTTGTATAGTGCTTTATGCTTGCTATGACTTGCATACAACCCTATTAAGGTATTATTAAACCTTTCAAGAGATATGTGGCTGGAGAAATACTGATCACCCAGCAAGTTGGTAACACAGTTGGGATTATTACAGATGATTCTCTTGACTTGGAATTTAATGTTTGATTCCTCATTTGTAAATATACGTAAGTAGGACTTCCTACCTTACTAGATAAGACAAACTCCACTGGGTAAACCAAAGGGAAAATACTCCCACACAAATGTGGGAAAACACCTTTCTTTACCCCGGAAGTGAAGTAACTACATTTTAACTTACACTGTAGAACGGGAGAAAGGAATACTGATTCCAACTCACCTATTTGTGACATACCAGAAAGCTGCCAGCAGCCCTGACAGCCATGTACCACTGAGGAGCCAGCTGGTTACGTAAAGAGCTGTGACATAGATTGCCTGGAGTCCAAATAAGGTGTAAATATAAAAATAAACTGGCTCTAAATATTTCTATAAAAGGGAACATAAAACATTTGTTAGAGAAGCCCTACCCCCTCTCATTGCCATTTAACAATATGACAGTGAAAATTTAATATTCAGAAGCTTGGTATTAATTCCAAGAAATAAGCCTACATCACTCCTTTCCACGTGAAAGTACTAATGGCCTTTCTTCTCAATACCAAGAGCAGGAGACGGAAGGGAGTCCTTGAGGACTCTGGCTTCATTCTTCAGACTAGTTTTACACCTAGCTTGTCCAGTATTACCCTATTCATGTGAGAAATGGTCATTGTAATTTGCTAATTTTCCAGTTTTTTTTTTAATTTCAAAGATAGGAGTGATTACAAATTGCTAAATGAAAATATTTGTCAGCTTCTAGACTGCATACTTGTTAAGCCTGGAAGCATCTATGTATATAAAAAATCTTATAAAATATAAATAAAAAGCAGAATTCACAGTAAGTATGGAGAAAATTAGGATACTGTTGTTTTTATACCAAGCTAGTTGAAGTTCAGAATAATGTATGTGAAACCTTTGACTTAAAATGAGACTCTGACTTTCATCTGATATTAAATTCAATGTCACGGAACACAACGTACCTGTATGGGTAGAACTCTATATAAAATACTGAGAAAAACCTCTTGGTAAATATTCATTCGTTGAAGCAGGTTAATTGTCCTCATAGATTCGGTTTTGTTATCGTATATTAAGCCACGAAAACCTAAGATTGATATTTGAAAATTCAGGGAAAAAAATAATTATAATTATTCATTCAAAACTATTCATAGATTCTTTAGTACATGCCGGAGATGTGCTGCGCATTGGGGATTTAACAATGAACAAAAAACAGTACTACCCACAAAGAGCTTACTGTATATTAGATGGATATTATTTAAATGTTTACACAAACAAAGGTAAATTATAACTTCTATGATATAAAAGAACCATATGGTTCTTCTGCAGAAATTTGGGAAGCAGGATTCTATATCCCCCTGCTCTGCCCTCCTGCCAAGAGACCTGTAGTAGTAGCTCCTTTGGACAGTATACGAAGTCTCCCCAATTCCCCTGGGATGGGTTTGGCCATTTGACTTGCTCTGACCAATGGCATGTGGGTGGATGTGACACACTTCACATCTGAGCAGAATCTTTAAGAGACAATGCATGTTTCCACCAGCAATCTTGCTCTTTCCCTCTGTTGTGATAGTAGCACATTCCATACAGGGGCTGGATAATGAGAGTGAGAAACAAACCTGCTGTTATAGAATTCCACTGCTATGTTGAGGTCATCTGCTACTGTACCCAAGCTGACTAATTAAAAGAATATACGAACAGATAGTTCACAGAAGAAAACATGCACACAGTCCTCACACATATGAAAAGACCCTACTCTTAACAGAATTGCAAATTAAAACTACATTGAAATACCATTTCTCAGCTATCAGCTTGGAAAAAATTAAAAAATTTGACAACATATTCTGTTAGTGAGGCTGTAAGAATGTAGGCTCATACACTAGTTGGGAACACAAAATGGTATAATCTCTATGGAGGACAATTTGGTAACACTTGGCAAAATTACATGTACATTTATCCTTTGATCCAGGAAGCCTATGTCTAGGAATCAATTCCAAAGACAGACTGGCAAAAAGACAAAATAAAACATATTTAAAAAAAAAAAACATATGTACAATGTCATTCATGAAGTGCCATGTGTAAAAGCAAAAGATCAGAAACTATCCAAAAGTCCATCAGCAGGAGGTATTTTGGACTGAACTGTGTCCCCCTCAAATTCCTATTGCTGAAGCCCTAACCCCAGTGTGCCTATATTTGGATGGGGTCTACAAGGAGGTAGTAAAGGTTAAGTGAGGTCATAGGGGAGGGCCTTAATCTGATGGGGCTGGTGTTCTTATAGGAAGAGGAACAGACAAGAGAGAACTCTCTCACTCTCTGTATGCACACATACAGCGGGAAGACCATGTAAGAACACAGAAAGAAGGTGTCCATCTACAAACCAGAAAGAGAGCCTCTACCAGAAACCAGCCCTGACATTACCTTGATCGTAGACTTCTGGCCTCCAGAATTGAGGGAAAATAAATACGTACTGTTTAAGCCACCCAGTCTGTGTTACTTTGTTATGGTGGTCCTGTAAGACTAATACAGCAGTGCTATGGACTGAGTGTATACATGCCCCTCACTAAATTCTCATGTTTAAGCCCTACGCCCCCAATGTGATGGTATTTGAAGATAAGGCTTTTGGGAGGTAATTAGGGAGAGACAAAGATCGTAAGTGGGGGCTCTCATGAACGAATTAGTGCCCTTAACAGAAGAGACACTGGAGAGCTTGCTCTCTGGCTCCGTCTTCCATGTGAGGATGCAAAGAGAGGTGGCCACTGACAAGCCAAGAAGAGAGTCCTCACCAGAACCCAACCCTGCTGGTGCTCTGATCCCAGAATTCCAGCCTCCAGAACTGTCAGAGAGTCAACTTCTGTTTTTTAAGCCACCTGGTTTATGGTATGGCAGCCCAAGGAGATGAAGACAAGAAGGCTACCTGAATAAAGTATAGCTACCCACACAAAGGAGTACTATGCCATTGCAAATAGTAATAGTAATAATAATAATAATAATAATAATAATAATAATAATAATAATTTAAAAAATAAGGAATATCGTTGAATTCTACTGTAGAGTGATCAAGATCTTTGTTAAGTGAAAAAAGCAAAACAGAATAATATATACAGTAAGCATGGGTTTTTCTGTAATAAAGGGGAAAATATGAATATATAAAGTATTTGCTTATATTGAAAATATTAACTATAGAAGAATAAACCAAAAACTAATAAAAATAGTTACCTAAAGAGTGAGGAAAGAAACAGGGTGGAGGTGACAGGGAGAGAGGTAGACTTCCCTAAACGCTGCCTGTTTTATATTTTTGACTTTGGAACCATGTAAACTATTTTTATAAGTATAAAAAAGATAATTTTTTACAAAGCAATTCTTGAAAACCAGAAAGCAACATAAAACAAATAAACCTACTGAGCTGGTAGCTCAGTCTCACAAAAAGAACTGTTTCTAGTGTTCGTGGGAAGAGAGACTTGTGACTGTAAATCCCTCGTAGGATACATTCCAAGGACAAAAAGAATTACAAACACAGCCTAAGCTGTTTTCAGGTAAGCCTACTTTTAGTAGCAATAGTATCATTGCTACATTGAAAGTATTATATACAGTAGAATAAAACAAGTAAGTCATAATGTTAATGTCATAAGAAGCCAAAAATTTTAACTTAAAGAAAAAAAGATACAATAGAAAGTAAAACACGTAACAACCCTGTTATACTAATTTTAAACTAAAAATAGCTATATTCATATTTTCTCTTAGGAAAAAAACAATCACATTTCCTAGTTCTGCTCACTAAAAAGGTCTGGAAACAAGGACCAACCTAGTAGCAACTAGCACCTCTAGTACCCAGATTGTGGTCTCTAACTAGCTGGTAAAGAGAACTCTGAGCTCCTTGGAGAAACAGCTGATTCTCGGTTAGGGGTAGGAAATATACAAAAGGGGCCTGAAACTCTGAGAAGAAAACAGGGAGTTTTCAGACTACTGGAGTCATGTCAAAAAGACAGCAACTGATCTGAAGGGCATTCCACTGGCCAGAGATTGAACAATTTGATACAAAAAGAATAATGCAAAAGATTGAAACACATCAAATATGGTAGAAATCCATGCGTCCATGGTGAAATTTAAAAAGCAAACCTTTAGGGGATTCTAGAGAGGTAACTCATTCTAAAATAGAAGGAAAGGATTAGTATTTATCCCACCTTTCCTTTAGGAACTGAAATTCTGGGTTGCTAAACAGTTGACGAGAACATGTTTTTCTTTAGAGAGGAATTCCATCTGATAATGATGGAAGGAATTACAGAATTAGAATATCACCCTGTTAGAGTCTTTATACAATTAACAGATTTAGGTAATGATCATCAGTGGTGCTAAACCATTAGGTGAAAGGCTAATTGAGAATTTAACAATGGATGGACCAGTCTTAACCCCACGAGAGAGAGCTGAACATTATGTACCCCCTGATGTGGAAGTGTACAACACTATCTAAGAAGTATTCTTGCCAAAAAGCAGAACCTAAATCTGAGCAAGCCTCTAGACCTAGCTGTCAATTAAGAGGGGTTTCAGGCAACAGAGAAACACTGGATGGCACCACTGGGGCTCCAGCAAAATCCAGAAAGTGGAAAACTCTCAGACAAAGCAATCACTGTTTTCAACAAAGAATTACAAGAAAAAAAGATAGAAAGAAATCTACAGATTAAAAGAAACAGAGGCATAGCAAATGACTGCAATTTAAGAGCTTTATCTGGATCTCAAAAACATTAAAAATCTGTAAGACAATCAGGAAAGTGAGAAGACCGAGTAGATATTAAGTAATTTCTTAGTTGTGATCATGACAGTGTGGTTATGTTTATCAAAGAGAGTTGCTATACTTTAGAGAAATATACCATTATATTTATAGATGAAGCAGTATGATGTCTTGGGAGTTACTACAAAATAATCCAGGTGGAGGAGACAGAGGAAACAAGATTGGTCATGAGTTGGTAGCCACTGCAGCTGAATGATACAGAAGTGCAAATCCATTAGAGGATTCTACTTTTACATTGTTTGAAATTTTCTAAAAGAATAATCTTAACAAATGACCTAAATACATTGAAACAGATCAACTACTGAGTTCACAGTGATACTGAGAAAGAAAATACTCATTATTCACCTTTAGAGCAGTTTCTCAACTTCAACACTATTGATGTTTTGGTCCTGGTAATTTTTTTGTTGGGGGCACTATCCTGAGCATTGCAGGACATTTAGCAGCATCTCTGCCCTTTACTAAATTCTAGTAGCACGGTCATCCCCTTCCTGGCCCCCAAGCTGCGACAATCAAAACTATCTCTGCAAAAAAAAAAAAAAACCAAAAAACCAAAAAAATAAAAAAAAAACTATCTCTGCATATTCCAGATGTCCCCCAGGGACACAACTGCCCTTTAATAGGAATCACTGCTTTAGAGAATGCTAGAGAAGCAACTCAGGATTTTGAGAAGTGGTAAGGACAGCTGATTCTCATTACTCACCATAGCTATGGTCTATCAAACTGCAATCAATCCTTAACTGTACTAGCAATACTGAACTAGCAGGAAATACACCGTTGGGTTCCTACGAGCCTCTGGTCATGCATCTTCATCAACTCATCAACATGTGACCTTGATTTGTATGAATCTTTGTTTAAAGACACCTTCTTTAGTATATACTGTTGATTCTTTAACATTTGACTTCTGGCCAACAGAACTCGAATGCATGCCTGAACAAAGCTTAGCTAACACATGTATTTTCTCTGCATGTCTTCTCGCACTTCAGAAAACTGGACAGCATTTCAGCACTATGTTTGGAGGCCACTTTAAACAGCAAAATCACCAACACAAAGCCCCAAAATGCAAAAAACATGGCACTAAATAGACTATGAAAAGGACTCTATAGTCTGAGAGCTGAAACAAGAAAGCAGTGCATCACCTTGCTCGACCTCAGCTGGGAACAGGCATGTCAGGCAGCTAACATTTTTCACCACTCTGCACATGCTCGTAAATGACTGTGAAAGCGCCATAAGTATTGATTCTAGGGTTACAAGGAAGTTTCAGTGAGTAGGTGAATTTGCAAGTATGGAATCCATGAATAACGAGGATCAACTGTACGGGGAAAAAGAAAATCAACACTTAGCCTGCCTTTTTCAATAAACTATACCTCAGAGTAGTCAAATAGTTGATGAGAAAAGAGTCTTCTAACAGAGTTCCAGGTGATGAATGCAGGAGGAATGGTAAGAGTCATTTTTGTAACTCTACGGAAATAACTGACAGAGGCAATAATCATCATTGGCTGCTAAACCCATTAAGTAAAAGGCTAGTGGGCCATTAACCTTATTATGTGTGAATGCAACTATCTACATGGGAACCAACTGATTAACTTTCATGACACAAAAAGAAAGGGGACCAAAATTTCATGTCTCCTATTGTAATAAAATTAGTAGTACAGAACATCATCCATGTAGAATTCTTGCCAAAAATATACCCGAATCCAAACAAAGCCCAGAAAAAGGCAGTTCTCTGTGATGTGCACCCATGTTAAGCACACCAAACATAATATGACGTAAAAAAGATCCTTTCAGGGGTTCCATTAGGCGGAGTAGAGGTAAAGTAGCATGAGCCCTAAACCACTCAGAAACAGTGAAAATGTGGGAAAATGGTCAGTGCGAAACAAAGGAATGAATGGGGCCCTGGCGACAAAAAGCGTAACTGTGATTTTCATCTGTATCACCAACATGCCTCCTGTTTTTAGACAATAATCCTTTCACCTCTTCCAAAACGATCATGAAAAAAAAAAATCAACAGTAAAACCAAGAAACCGTGAACTGATAATATGGGATGGAGTAGTAGAGATGGGAAGCAAGGAGAGAAGAGTTATATAAAAATTCTGTGTAACTTCTGCCAGAGCAAAACATTTTCATGAATTGAAATGTTACGTTATCAAGGAAAAACTACACACGTTCTAAGAAAAACTACACAAGTTCCATACAGCTTTTAAAATTCATTAATGCAAGAGTATGTTTTGGCTGAAATACTGAAAAGAATGCAGTGGACCCCAATGAAACTACAAGTTGCGGTTACCTTGCATGAGGGTGGGCGCCTGCAGCATCTGTTTGTAGTAGGAGTAATACAGTCCACATTCTGTTCTGAAGGAGATTTCTCGCTCCACTTCCTGAAATAAAGTTAGGTCTACTGGGTTTACATGACCTAGTTTGGTTTAAATATCCATTGTCACTGTAGAAACAGGATAAAGAACTACAACTTCAAAGGAAGAAGAAAAAAAAAGACCTCTGAAAATACAGAGTTAAGAACTCTTGGCAAATAAAAACAATAGAGGGCTGATAATTCTTGAAGTTAAGTGTATATTAAAGGAGATTATTATTCTATTCTCTCCACTTTTGTGGATGTTTAAAATCTGCTGTAACAAATCATTCAAAAAAATGGAGGCAACTAGTTCCATTTAAGTTGATGTTTCAGAGTTAACGTTTTTCTCTTATTTCATACAAATTAAAACTTAAAAAAAATACACCACCATTCTTATGTAATACTAGTGAGAAACAAAATATGGGCAGTATAAAAAACATCAAATAAAAGGAACTATAATTGCATTAGACACCTGCCTAAAAGCTAACAACATTATGTAAGATTAATAACTTTCTTTTTACTCTAAGAATATAAGGTATTCTTAGCAAAACGGGGCAGACCTTCTACATTTGAATTTTGTTTTGACAAGTGTAACCCTGGTGGAAAGATGTTCATGTAGGAAAATGGATACAAGAAATATTAAACTACTTTCACATAAATATTTAATTTTAGAAAAACTGAAAGTTTAAAGTAAAGCTATTAGTCAATTTGGCTGTAAGCTGCTTTTATGAAATTTAAAATTTAAATCAGTAATAATAAAATATGGAGGCACCTGATAATGAACATAGGGAAGACTTTCAAGAACAATCCTATTAATACTCTTAGATCCTACATTTCATGTATTTATATAACAGTAAAAATGAACAAAAAATTATAACCTATGTCATTATAGATTCTTTTACATCAGTGTTCAAAAAAAATGCTCTAGAATCTGTAACACATTGTCTAAAATGTATTTCCATCTTCATTTTTTTCCTGTTACAGCAGATCCATATTCTATAAACCCAACTTTACTGGGGGAAGATGATAAACACTGAACATCTTACTTTCTAGTGGAAAAACGTCTTTTAGCACGTGTTTTTCCCCTACTTCCAATTATTTTTCAAACAGTAAAAAACATTTCATTAAAGGAACCACTCATGCTATTTATCTTTAGGCCTCGACATTATTTAATGTATTTCCTTCTACCCTTCAGATATTTAAAGAAATAATTCTTCTACCCTTTAAAATAAGTATTATAAATCAATCCATGAATAGGGCATTGAAGAAATAATCAATTATCAAAGAGTATAAACATCAATTTATTGACCTTGAAACAAACTGTTACATTTTATCATTGTTGACTCTTTTTTCAAAAAGTAGGAGGAGGGAAGGGTAGCAAACCTTCTTATATAATAAGCTTCCTTCAGAGAAAACACATTTATCCTGGGGACATCAAACATGAAAAAAAGGCCCATCAGGCTCTGAAATTGAATTTCATTAGCACATTCGCTTTTTAAAAAGGAAAACAGAAAGTGACGTAGCTCTTTCAGCTTTTACATTTGCTACCGATTTGTGTTGTATCTTTCACAGCAGTAAGGACAACTCTTCTTAGGGCCATGTTAATCCATTCAACTTTAATCGTTGAGGAAAACTGCTCTATTGCTTTTGATAACGTAAAACTAAATTGGTATCACTCAGTTCTAGAATGTTCAACCTCCTCCTTGGTCAAGTAACCACAGAACCTATGAATTGATGTTAATTAAGCAAATATTAGCTTTTGTCCATGTAAATACGGGGGTGGGGGGGGAGAGCACACTATGTTTAATTACATTCTTTTTTTTTTTCCCTCCAGTTGGCTTTAAGTGTTCAAAGTATGGCTGTCTTCAATGGGCTAATCTAACATCAAACCCACAATCCAAACCAAACTAGAGAACTAAATCAGTTATCACATGTAGGGGGCTTCATATCTGATACAGTTCTAAGAATAAAAGGAGACTGACTTCATAAAGATGGAGAAAGAGAAAACACTGCTCAATGTACTAAAAGTAGGAAGCCACTTTTGGGCCCCATCCTTCTCTCTCTACCCAGAATGTGTAAAGAACAGAGGAGATCCTGATTAGTCAAAATGCATTTCAACATGATTAATCGGTAGTCTTGGCACCAGCTGCACAGAACCAAATGCTATCCTTTATTAGACAGACACTTGCAAGTTTTACATCTGCTTCATGCTAAGAGAACATCTGCTTTACTCATTCAAACACTTTTCTGGTTTTACAGCAATTTATACTTTGTCTCGTGGATTGTGCCAACGAAAACGTACACCAATAGAAGTTATCCTCCAAAGAATGCAAAATGAACAAATACTTCATATTTTAATTTGCATCGGTTCCACAGGGAAAGCAATGTTGAAAGAATGAAAAAAATTGCCTCTGAAGATGATGACAGGAAAAAGTGGAAAGACAAAAGAACTGTATTTTTAAGAAACTGTTCGGCTAAAACCATTTATGTAGTAGTTTATATAGTAATTTGACAGAAGTACTAAAAAGAAAAAAGCATCAAGAAAAAAAAAATGACAGCTCACAATTAATGATTTGCATCCCCTGGCAACACACAAAAGGCAACAAGCCCTTTTAGACAAATGACACCAAATTTGCAAAGGAACCATATCATTAGTTTTTTTTTTAAAAAATCTCATGTAAATAATTGTTTATAAAAACTGCCCCTAAAATAACTAGGCTGCTGGTAGTAGGGAAGCCACTGAAAGATTACATTAAAGATAAATGTAATGTTTCAGAATTAGGTTAACAAATCATCTCACCAAGAAACAGTAGCTCATGATAAGACAGCTGTTCCTAAAGTTCTGTACAGGGAATCACGCCCTCAGCAAACATATTTACGGCACATACATGGTTTATTGTCTGGTTAAATTCATGTCCATCTGTTAGAATGAAATGATTCTTACCCTAGAGTTGATTAAAGCCGTGACATGAGACAGTTGCCAAGCAGTGCTTGTGACTAAGTTAGACTACTGTTGAAGTGACAGTACTTCCATCGGGTTCACACTGAAGCAGTCATTAGTCATGGGACTACCACAGTTACCACTTTGCTGATTAACCCTATTCATTCTAAAGACCCCTTGCTTTGCAGGAGTATTCAATGGGAAGATGTGCAAATTCTGTCATAATCAAATGAATAAGAGAGTAACAGTAGAAAATGTTAGCACAAGGAAAAAAGGTTTTTAAAAAATTGAGTGACTTGAGTACTTTTAGCCAAATGAGAATTATCTTTCCTTATCATTAAACATCTATCTGCTGGGGAAACAAAAAGGTTTAAGAATTCAGTCTTTGATCCCAAGGAGTTTAAGTTTCAATGAAAAAGAACAATGCATTTTTCAAAAAGGAAAATGACTATTCAAAGAAAGACAAGTATCAGTTAAAAGAAAGGAACAGCCTTTTGCCTGAACTATTACACTAGCCTCCCAACTGGATTCTGAGCTTCTAATTGGTCTCTTTTTCCTCTATCTTCATTCATTCATTCATTCATTCATTCACCCATCGATCCATTTATTTATTCAACAAATGCCTACTGACCACCAACAAATGACATGCATTCTTTTTCTGGGAGATTCAGCAGGGAACAAAAAACCCCACAAATCTCTACATGCATGGAATTTATAATCTAGAGCAGAAGAAGAGAACAAATAAGAAAAAGAAAGAAAGCAAAGAAGGATAGGGAGGGAAGGGATGGTGGTGTGATCTTGGAGGTGAGCAGGGAGGGCCTCACTGATGAAGTGACACTGACCAGAGACTGGAAGAGGTGAGTGAGCTACGTGGATGTATGAAAGGAGAGCCTGTCAGTCAGACAAACAGCCCACGTACAGCCTGGAGAACAGTGAGGAAGGCAGTGTGGTTTGAGTGGAGGGAACAAGGAAAGGTCGGGGGCAGAAGTGGAGTCTGAGAGGTACTGTGGGTTAGGGACTGGCCCACTGAGTCTTGGTGGTGCAAGGACTCGGGGCTTGTACTCTGAGCTAGAAAGTATGTGTGAAGGGAGGTGGGGAGGCCAGGAGTTTGGTTTTAGACATGCTGAGTTTGAATGTGAAGGGTCTGAGCAGAGACATACACTGCCACACATTTAAAACTGCACTGGCTGCTGTGTTCAAAAAAGACTCAGCGCGGGCAAGGGCAAAGCTGGGGAACCAGGAGGGGGGCTGCTGAAGTCATCCGGGTGGAGGCAGAGGTGGAGGTGGTGGGAGGTAATCAGACTCTAGATACTGTGAAAAGAAAACTGATAGGATTTCCTGGAGGGTTTCATGTGGGGTTTGAGAGAACTAGAGTTCTTTGGGGACAGAAATCCTGAGCCACTGAAGGGTGAAGCTGCAATTTACAGAGATGGGGATTCAAGGAGAAACATCTGAGGGTAGAGAAGGTCAGGTGCCTGAGTCTGAAACTGTAAGTCTGAAATGCCCACAGGACATCCAAACGCAGGTAGCCAAGCAGGCAGCTGGACATGCCAGTCTGGAGTTCAGGGGAGAGGTCTGAGCAGGGACAGACATGTGGGAGCCACCAGCAAAGAGATGGTATTTACAGCTATTAACAGACTGTTCTTAGAAGTGAGGGTAGAAAGAAAAACACAGAGCTGAGTCCCAGAGATGTCTGCCAACAAGAGGTCACTCAGGGGTAGCCTGTAAAGGAGCCAAAGGATCAGCTGGAGAGGCAGGAGTGAATCCAGGAGAACGTGTGCACTGGAGCCAAGAAAAAAACGCCAACAGGTCAAGTAAAAGGAGGCCTGACAGAAGGGCTAAATGGGGAAATCGAAAACTGCACCTTGGGGAGTGATGGAAATGTTAGCTGTCTTGATTGTGGTAGTGGTTTCACTGGTGATTACATCTATCAAAATTCATCAAATTGTACATTTGGAATATGTGTAGTTCACTGTACAGGAACCATACCACAATAAAGGAGTTTAAAAAAAAAAGGATTGAGAAATGACCACTAGAGTTAGTAATTTGAAGGTCATCTGTGACATAAGCAGAACTCTCTACGAGCAGCACTGTGGGTGAAGCCTGGCTAGAGTGGGTTCAAGAGAGAGAGGACGGGAAGAGAGGAAGAGGGTGACAGGTCCACAAGCTTTGGGGGGAATTTCGATGTTAAGATGAGCAAAAAAATTGGACAGTAACTGCAAGATAAAGGAGGATAGACTTTGGCCAGGAGGATAGGTCAGAGAGAAAGTCAGCGTATACATACACAGATCCAGGCAGGGAAGGTGCGGAGGCATGTGGAAATCTGCTTCTCCTTTCTCAATTGACAGGATTCAGAATATGCTACCCCCAAAATATGGCTTCTAGGCATATTGAATATTTTAAGCAGAAGCAATTTGAGGGATTGCAGGTACCGGAAGGACTCTGACCTCTCCCTTCTCCCCTGAAGCAGGTCAGAAGACTCTTGTGAGAGATGCCCTCCCCATACCTAGAGGAAAAGAACCTCTTTACCTCTGAAGATGGGGGGATGCTGAGAGCAATCTGAATGAACAGCACTTGTTCAGTTTCCCCAGTTTACTACCTGTGGCTCACACCCTATTACATTTTCCTGTGATTCTCAATTCTTCAACAAATCTAGAATAAAAATGCTCAGGTTTAACCATTTCTTCAGGTCTTCATTATGAAAAGCTCTTCTGTCTTGTAAAAATTATGTTAAGTAAATTTGCATGCTTTTCTCTTGTTAATCTGTCTTTTGTCAGTTCACTTTACAGGACTCCAGCCAGAGAACCTAGGAGATTAGAATGAAAAAGAATTTCTTCCTTCCCTGCAGAGTGAAATAGGAAGCAATGTCACCAGCTGACAGTGAAGACTGGAGAAGGTCTGGTGAAGAAAAGGAGGGTGGGAAAGTTTAGAACAGTCAAACAGGAGAGCTGGGGGGTAAACAGCAGTGTTACAGGACGGCCACGCAGCACTTTTTTAAAGGGCATGTTTGAAGTCTACCATCCCTATTAACTTCAACTTAACACATTTAAAAATAAAACATCTTGGTTTCTGTGTATTTAGTCCCTGATGTTTTCTGAATTTTCTTATTACTTGTAATAATTTCTCACATTCTCTTCAGGTTTCCAGGTATACATCATTGCACCATCTGCAAATCATTTTACCTCCTCTTTTTTAATTTTTAGACTTTTTATTTCTTCTCATGTTTATGTTGCTAGTACCACCAAAGCAATGTTACAAACAGTCGTAGTCTGTTTCATTATTTGTTGTTTCAGGGGATTTCTCTTGTTCTTTTTATTGGGAGAGGCTCCTCTGCTTCTTCATTTTACCTATATTTCTCTGGCTCTATGAATTTTGGAGTGACAGTTATCTACTGTGTAGGTCTTGCAGGGCTTGGAAGACCTAGCCACAGCTGTTAGACAAGAAAAAGAAATAAAAGGTATCTAGATTGAAAGAGAAGAATAAGAGCAGTAGTAATGGATAGCTTTGTCTTGGGATATGCTCTTAATGGGATACACTGTGCTGCCTCCAGACACATGTGCTTAATTTAATTACAACGAAAAATTTAGTTCCTCAGTTCCTGAGCATACATGGACAACGGCTATATAGTATTACTGCAGCGCACATAAAGAATTTCTCATTATTGCAGAAAGTTCTATTGGATACTTTTGCTCTAGTGTTTCCCTAATGGGTGAGGTCGTAGCATTTGGTCATAGATGTATGTGTGCTGTACCAGAAAAAAGTATGCATCTATTCTTTGAAGTTTCACTGATGTAGAATTCACATACCATACAACTCACCCATTTAAAGTGTACAATTTAGTGGCGTTTTACAATATTCACAGTTATGAATACATCAATACAACCAATTTTTGAACATCATTACCCTAAAAAGAACCACCACACTACTGAGCTGTCACCTTGCAAATCCTACATGCCCTCCAACCCTAAGCAAACACCAATCTACTTTCTGTCTCTTTAGACTGATCTCTCTTGGACATTTCACATAAATGCCATCCTTTGTACCTGGCTTCTTTCATTTGGTATGTTTTCAGGGTTCATCTATATTGTAGCTTGTATCAGTAATTCATTTCAAAATTGCTGAATAATATTCCATTGTATGGATATACCACATTTTCTTTACATATTCATCCACTGATGTGGGTTGTTCTCTCTTTGGAGCTATTAGGAAAAATGCTGCTGTGTACATTTGTGTACAAGTCTTTGTGTGGATCTGTTTTCATTTTCCTTGGGCATAAACTTTGGAGTAGAACTGCTAAGATCATATGGTAACTCTATGTTTGACTGACGGAAGACCTGGAAGACTTTTCCAGAGCAGTTGCATCGTTTTACATTCTTACTAGCAGTGTAGAAGCGTTCCAGTTTCTCCACATCCTTGTCAACACTTATTATGCCTGTTTATTATAGACTTGCTAGTAGGTGTGAAGTGTTATCTCATTGTGGTTTTGATTTGAACTTCTCTGACAGCTAATGATATTGAGCATCTTTTCACATGCTTGTTGGCCACATGTGTATCACCTTTGGAGTAATGTCTATTCAAGTCCTTTGTTTATTTTTAAAATTAGGTTGTCTTTTTAATCATTAAGTTATAATAGTTCTTTATATTTTCTAGACACAAGTCCTTTATCAGACATGATTTGTAAATATTTTCTATTCTGAGTGTTGTCTCTTCACTTTCTTGATAATGTACTTTAGAGCACAAACATTTCAATAATTCTGATACAGTCCAATTTAATTAAGTTTTCCTTTAGGCACCTGTGCTTTTGGTGTTTATCTAAGAAGGCCTGGCCAACACAAAGCCATGAAAATTTATTCAAACATTTTCTTCTAAAAGTTTCATAGTTTTAGTCCTTATATTTGGGTCTATGATCCATTTTGTGTTAATTTTTGCAATGTGGTCTAAGGAAAGGATCCAGCTTCATTCTTTTGCACATAAATATCCAGTTGTGCCTAGACAATTTGTTGAAAAGACTAGTCTTTCTCCATTTAATTCTCTTGGTACCTTGTTGAAAATCAACTGACCATAAATGTAAGGTTTACTTTTGGACTCTCAATTCCATTCCACTGATCTATATGTCTATGCTTAAGCCAGTGCTACACTCTCTTGATTACTGTAGCCTTGTAGTAAGTTTTGAAATCAGGAAGTGTGAGCCTTCTAACTTTGTTCTTTTTCAAAATTGTTTGGTTATCTGGGGTCTCTTGATCCATATAAATTTTAGGATCAGCTGGTCAATTTCTGCCAAAAAAAAAAAAATCCAACCTGGAATTCTGACAAAGATTATGTTGAATCTGTACACCAACTTGGGAAGTACTGCCATCTTTACAATATTGTCTTCCAATGTATGAACATGATTTAAGTTTTATAGTTTTTTGTTAAGTATATTCCTAGATATCTTACTTTTTGTTGCTATTATATATGGAATTATTTTCTTAATTTCATTTTTATAATGTTCATTGCTACTATATAGAAATACAGCTAATTTCTGTATACTGATCTTGTATCCTGCAGCCTTGATAAACTCATTTATTAGTTCTAATAATTTTTTTTGGTGGATTCTGAGTATATGATCATGTCATCCAAAAGCACAGTTTTACTTCTTGCTTTCCAATCTGGATGACTTTCATTTCATTTTCTTGCTGTATTTCCCTGACTAGACTGTCCAGTACAATGCTGAATACAAGTGGCTAGAGCATATATTCTTGTCACGTTCCCGATCTTGGGGGAAAGCTTTCAGTCTTTCATTATTAAGTATGCTATCAACTGTGGGTTTTGGGCAAATGCCCTTTATGAGGCTAAAGTTTTCTTCTATTTCTAGTTAGTTGGGCATTTTTATCATAAAGGATTGTCAAATAGATAACCACATGGTTTTTCCTTTTTTATTCTACTGATGTGATGAGCTTATCTACTTTATCCTTGTTTTGATTTATATATGTTACAAGGAAATGATGTCAAATTTTAAAATACATTTCTTTGCATCTCTTGAAGTACTAATATGGCAAACAAGTATATTAATAGATTTCCTAACAATTTCCTTTGTATTCCTGGCAAAAAAAAAAAAAAAGACTTTTTTGTAGTGTGTCATGCTTTAATGTGCTACTGGATTCTCTTTACTAGTATTAATTAGGATTTTGGACCCTATATATATACTAGGATTAGTCTCTGAGTTTTGTTTTTTAATGCTATCTGGATTATATGCAATCAATCCTCATTATGCATGGATTTCTTAATTGCAAATTTGCCTACTAGCTACAATTTATAACAACACTGTCAACAAAATCGACAAAATCAATACTTCTGTGCTTTTGCAGTCATTTTTAGATATGTCAAGAATTTGAGTCGCCTGATATGCATGGTTCCCAGCTGTGGTCTGCCTCTTGTTCCAGCTCTCATAAAGAGATAATCAGAGGATGAAGACAGTAAGAGGCAGTGCAGCACAGCCCAGGAAGCCCCGGCTCTGGGGCCAGCTGGACAAGGTTCAGATCCCAACACTGGCACCTGTTAGTGGATGGCCTCAGGCAAGTCACTTAACACTTCTGAACCTCATTTCCTCTTTTGTTTAAAAAAAAAAAAAGGAAAATAGAATCTACCAGGAGGAGTTTTGAGAATTTAGGATGGTAACCTATGTGTAATATGAGTGTATCTATACACACATGTACATATGTCCCCAGGAGTGGTGGTTCAGGATTCTCTACTGTTCTCAGTGACTTGACAGACCACAACTGGTGGGAATAAGGAGACTGACTGCAGTTATACTCTGACCCTCAGTTCTGGTGTGTGACACCTGATACATAACAGTAATTTGGACGTTTTCTTCCTCATAAGTGTTCTAGAATGGCTCAAATACCACGGGAATTATTTTGGTTCCTTAAGGGTTTAGAATTCTTCCATAAAATCAACAGGATCTGGTATTTTGGGGTGAGGGATAGGGATGTATTTCTCAAGTTTTCTCCATCATATCTACAGAAATTGTGTTTTCTGGGGCCATTTTGGTAATTTATATTCTTCTAGAAAATCACCCATTTTATCCATTCATCTAATTTGCATAAAATCAAATGAAAATGTCTTACTTGGCTCTTTTTTATTTCATAGTCTCTATAGTTATTACTCTGTTACCATATTTCATGATCTTTGTAATTATTTCTCTATTATTTCTTATTTTGGATATTTTCACTTCCTACCCCATCTTTATCTTTCTTTAGTCTTCATGCCCAAAATAACATTCATTTTATGAATTGTTTTCCTATTTTCTAGTTAATAAGTTTCTTTTACCTTTATCCCTCCTATTGTGAGATCTCATAAGCGGAATAATTCATTTATTTCATTAAAAAAATCACCATTTCATAATATTTACAGATACAGTTTTTCTGGATACTCTTTTAGCTGTGTAACCCATAGACCTGAAATATGGTCCTCATCAATTTTTAGGTTTCACTTATAATTCCTATAAGTTGTTTTAATTTCATGAGACCCAAAAGTTATTTTAAAAATATTTTAGAATTCCAGGTAGTAAGTGATTTTTCTTTTTAATTAGTTCTAATTTTTATTTAAGTGAATGAATAAATTAACAAAAGAAGATACTGTCACATTTATGCCTAAAATCAGGAACAAGCCAACACTATGCACCATCGCACTGCGATAAGAGAATATTGTCCATATTGTTTCTGTATTTTTGGATCTGAGATTTTCCTTATGGCTTAATTTATCGATGTTTTAGTGAATGCCCTGTGGATATCTGAGACAAAGGTATATTCTCTCTTTAGATATTTACAGATTAGAACTACCATATTCAGCATTTTCACTAGGTCTTTCATAGCCTTACTTATTTCTGTCCGCTTGCTTTTCTATGAACTGAGAATTAAAACTCTTCAACACTAATGTATTTCTGTATTTTTCTCACATTTCCTGTCATTTTTTGCTTCATAAATATTGTAATTATTTGATGCATGAATAGTCATATTTGTGGTTTACATCTTTATCAATGAAATATTGCCCTTCTCTGCCTCATTTAATACTTTCTGTCTGAGACTTTCTCTCCCCTCTTTGCATTTATTTAGTAAGTCCTTAGTCCTATCTTTGGTCTAATCTAAGTAACTTTATTCTCAGAGGATCTTATGCATATAGCATGTGATTTGAATTCTGCTTTGTGATCCAAAGTTTTTATTAGGTGAGTAAAGCCCATTTATATTTATTTAAATAAAAATATTTGGCCATATTTAATACATTTTGTGTCATGCTTTTCATTGCTCTTTGGGACAATTCCTTCACTACATAGCTGTGTCTGCGTGCGTGCGTGCGTGCGTGCGTGCGTGTGTGTGTGTGTGTGTGTCTTTAATTTGGAAGGTTTATGTTTTTTTATTCCAGGGGTTTTCTTTCCTTGTAACTATAACTTCAAAGGATAATTTAAAGGGATAAATAGGGAGTTCGAGATTTGCAAATACTAACTACTATATATAAAATAAAGAACAAGTTTGTACTGTACAGCACAGGGTACTACATTCAATATTTTGTAATAATCTATAATGAAAAAGAATATGAAAACAAATATATGTATGCATATGTATGACTGAAACATTATGCTGCACACCAGGAATTGACACAGCATTGTCAAATGACTATACTTCAATAAAAATAATACAAATTAAAAAATAATAATAATAGATGCTGAATAAGGTGTGGAGAAAAAGAAACCGTCCTACACTATTGGTAGGAATATAAACTGGTGCAGCCACTATAGTGGACAGTATGGAGGCTCCTTAAAAAACTAAAAATAGACTTACCATATGATCAAGCAATCCCACTCTTGGGTATATATCCAGAGAAAAGATACATGCACCCCAATATTTATAAAAGTACTATTTACAATAGCCAAGACATGGAAGCAAACTAAATGCTCATCAATAGATGATTTGATAAAGAAGATGCAGGTTGTGTGTGCATGTGTTATGTATGTATGCATATAATGGAATATTACTCAGCCATAAAAGGAATGAAATAATGCCATCTGCAGCAACATGGATGGACCTAGACTATTATACTAAGTAAGTCAGACAGAGAAAGACAGTATTACATGATATCACTTATATGTGGAATCTAGTCAATGGCTTGTAGTAACCTACAATGGAAAAAAATGTATATATATATATATCTACATATAACTGAATCACTATGCTCTAACCAGAAACTAATACAACATTATAAATCAACTATACTTCAATTTTTAAAAAATGTTAAAAAAAAGAAATTACATAGGAATTCAGGTTTAAATCTTCATAATGTGTACAGACATATCTTCAGTATCATTGATGACTGTTACAGTAATAAAACAATTATTAACTCTGTCTAATATATAAAGAATTTCTAGTGATGGTAGGGCAATTAAGATTAGGATAACGGAAGATGGCGGAGTGGTAGGACCACGAGCTCGCCTCTCCTCGTGACTACAAGGAAACCACAACTGAATGCTGAACAACCATCGAAAAAAGACTGGAGCCTAGCAAAAAAGATCTTCTACAACTGGAAGCATAAAGAGGGAACCACAGCAGGATGGTAGGAGGGGCATGCTCGGGATATAATTGGGCCCCATACCCCTCAGGTGGGTGACCCACAAGCTGAAGATTTGTTAAGTCGCAGAGGCCCTCCCACAGGAGAGCACTAAGCCCCACGTCAGCTCTAAGCTCGGGTCCCAGCACTGGGAAGAGGAGACCCCAGGACATCTGGTTTTGAAGGCTGGGGGGCTTGGCTCTGGGAGCCTCATGGGACTGGGGCAAACTGAGTCTCCATTTGCTTGGGAAGCATACACGAAAACTCACGTGCACCAAGTCCAAGGGCAGAGGCAGTGATTTCATAGGAACCTGGGCCAGACCTTCCTGCTGGATTTGGAGGGTCTCCTGGGGACGTGGGGGACAGCTGCGGCTCACCCAGGAGACATAAAAGCTGGTGGTGGACATTCCGGAGTGTTACTCTACATGAGCTTTCCTGGAGGCAGAAATCTTGACTGGATCATTAGCACGAAGACCTAGCCTCACCCATCATCAGACTTCCTAAGCTACAAAGGCCTCTAGACACAGCCCTACCCGCCAGAGGTCCAGGACCAAGCTTCACCCAGCAGTGGGCAGGCACTGGCTCCTCCTGTCAGGAACCCTGCATAAGCCTCCAGTCCAGCCTCATCCACCAGGGGCAGATACTAAAAATAAGAAAACAATAATCCCAAAGCCTGTGTAAGGAATCCACAAACACATAGAAAGACGATACAAGGTGGCAAAGGAGTATCTTCCAGGACAAGGCACAAGATAAAATCACAAAAGAAGAAATAAGTGATGAGGAGATAGGCAATTTATCTGAGAAAGAATTTAAAGTAATGATGGCCAAGATGTTCAGAGAACTCAAGAGGAGTATAGATGCAGAGAACGAAGTTTTTAGCAAAGGATTAGAAAATATCAAGAATACCCAGAGTTGAAGAATAAAATCACTGAAATGAACCATACAGTTGAAAGAACCAAGAATAGACTAAATGAGGCAGAGGAATAGATCAGTGAAGTAGAAGACAAATTAGTGGAAATCACTACTTCAGAACAGAAAAAAAGAAAAAAGAATGAAAAGAAATGAGGATAGTTTAAGGGAACTCTGGGACAACATGAAGCACACTAATATTCACATTATAGGGGTCCCAGAAAGAGATGAGAGAAAGGACCTGAGAAAATTTTTGGAGAGATAATCACTGAAAACTCCCCCAACTTGGGAAAGGAAACAGTCACCCAAGTCCAGGAAACGCAGAGAGTACCACACAGAATCAACCCAAAGAGGAACACACCAAGGAACACAGTCATCAAATTGACAACAACTAAGAATAAAGAGAAAATATTAAGATTAGCAAGAGAAAAGCAACAAATAACATACAAGGGAGTTTCCATAAGGTTATCAGCTGATTTTTCAGCAGAAACTCTACAGGCCAGAAGGGAGTGGCACAATATATTTTAAGTGAGGAAAAGGGGGAAGTTACAACCAAGAATACTCTATCCAGCAAGGCTCTTGTTCAGACTTGATGGAGAAATCAAAAGCTTCACAGATTAAACAAAAGCTAAAAGATTTCAGCACCACCAAACTAGCTTTACAACAAATTTTAGAAGACGTTCTCTAATTATCAAACCATAAGAAAAGAGAACAGAAAGAGGAAAGAGGAAAAAAAAAAAAAAAGAGACCTACAAAAGATTGCTTTGGCATTCAGGGTGGTTCCTTATAAATTCTGGAATTGTTTGTTCTAGTTCTGTGAGGAATGTCATGAGTATTTTGATGGGGGTTGCATTGGATCTGTGGATTGCTCTGGGTAGTGTGGCCATTTTGACCCTGATTCTTGATTCTTCCAATCCAAGAGCACAAGAAATCTTTCCATTTCTTTGGGTCATTTTGGTTTTTGGAGTATAGGTAACCTCCTTGGTTAAGTTTATATTTATTTTGTTGTTTTTGATGTAATGGAAATATCTCTGCCAGTTATAAAATTCTGGTTTCTGAAGTGGAAAAAAAAAGTGAATGAAGGGCCACAAGTGGCAAAATATCCTTTTTTATGGGGAGTTGTATTTCATTACATAAGTATGTATTCTGCATCTTCATTATCTATTGAACTATTGATGTACACTAAGGATGCTTCCATGTCTTGGCAATTATAAGTAATGTTCCTGTTAATAACAGGGTGTATGTATCTTTTTGAATTAATTCTTACTTTGTGCTTGGCTTTATTCCTTTGATAACTATGTAAGTTCAAAAAGCTAAAGCTCTAAACATTCTTAGAAACAAGGAACAGTACATGTATGTAAATTAAAAAATATATGTGCAGTTAAAAAAAAATCTATCAAGCCGTGAAAGATATGGAAGAAACTTAAAAGACATATTACCAAATGAAAGAAGCCAGTGTGAAAAGGCTACAGACTGTACGATTCCAACCAAATGACATTCTGGAAAAGGCACAGCTACAGAAACAATAAAAAGATCGTAGTTTCCAGGGGTTTGGGGAGAGAGAGGGAGGGAGGAATGAATAGATGGAGCACAAGGGATTTTTAGCGCAATGAAATTATTCTGTATGATACTGTAGTGGTGGCTACATGTTATCATGCATTTGTCAAAACCCACAGAATGTGCAACATCAAGAGTGAACCCTGAAGTATACTATGGACTTTGGTTGATAATAACGTGCCCATGTCGGTTTATCGATTGTACCAAATATGTCACACTGATGGGGGATGTTGAGGGTAGGGGAGTATGTAAGTGTGGGTGGGGAGGACTATATGTGAACTCTCTGTATCTTCTGCTCAATTCTGCTGTGAACCTGAAACTACTCTAAAAGAATAAAGTCTATTCAAAAAAAAAATTAGGATAATGGCTGGTAGAATAATTTGAACTGTTTTACTTCCTGTGCATCTAATGACCTTGTGTAAGTTAATTTAGTTGTTAACATTAATGAAGTAATGTAAAGGGCTAAGGAGCTAATCAGGAAAACAATTATTAATGCATGATCATGAGAGTGTGAAAGTTTGCATCTTGGACACCTAGCTGGAATGGAAATGCCATAGAGACATAAAGGATTTGAACCTACGCTTTAACTTTGACAAAGCATGTAATTTTTACTAATACCTCACTTATTGAGGAAGACAAAGTGGTTACCATTTTGACTTGAAACCATTTGGAAGAGGTTTGATTACCTCTTTTCTTATTTTAAATTTCTGTAAGTAGGTCCTTCAAATGTACGATATGGTGGGGGGATATCTATGTAGTCATTTGAGATTAGTAGTTGCTAATTCTACTATTGATACCTCTCATTTAGATGCAAATGCCTCTCAAATTATAAAATTAACATTACTGCTGTGAATGAAATAAGTGAACCAATGGATGAAATGGTATTTCATGTTGTATATGGATCTGGATAATCAGAGTAATGTCATGGCATTCCTGAAAGGCCAAGGAAGTGTTATGGGAGAAAGTTATGTCAGCACCTTCAAATACAACAGTGAACTGAATTTTTGCTCAGGTTAAGGGTGTAGTCTAAAAATAATGAGAATCAGTGAACAAATCCTCCTATAATGGCAAATACTGCTCCCACTGATAAGACACAATGAAAATGTGCTGCTACATAACATGTATTGTGGAGAACATTGTGCAAGGATGAATTAGGGTGAATAATTCCTATCAGATATCCTACTGCAAATAAGACAATAAGACCTAAGGCTTATAGTATGGCTGGTGATCATTTAGTATCACCTCCATGGAGGGCTGTAAGTCAACTAAATACTTTTATTCCTGTAGAAATGACATTAATTTTGGTAGGTGATTAAAAAACATGATCCTCCTGTGTCAACACCCATGCCTGCTGTCAATACATGATGAACTCATAAAATAAAGCCTAAAAAAAAAAGGAAAAAAAAAAGAATAACTTAATTATTTCTATGGATAGTATCTACTGACTTCCTATAATGAGCAATGACAATCTTAAGAAATTCATACTTCTGCCCAATTTTACTTAACATTATTTTACTTGGAATTTTCTTTTACATATATGTTTGTTTCTTGACTTATTTTTAATAGCAACTTTTTGATTTCTAGCTATAAAAGATAATCAGGATACTGCCACTATCTTTTACCTTCTCTTTCCCTTCCTCTTCTAACTTGTTATTATGTTATTACTATACTGTTATTGTGTTACTATTACATAATAGCATTACATTCTTCATATGATACATATTTTGCTCTGTAACTATTTTATCTTAGTCCTACAGTTGAATAAATTTGAACTTCACTGACAGTCTTTCTACCATTGTTTTGCCTTTTATCTCTTGACTGGATAGTTTTTCCTCTCCCAAGTTCTTCAGGTATTCTTAAAAATACGTATTTCTCAGAATCATAAAAAAATTTGTATGGTGCTTTATACATAATGGAATGACTTTCTGTTACATGAGTCCTTTGCGGACACCATTCAAGGTCTTTGGAGCCCTGGATGTTACTATGGAAAAGTTGGAAGCCAGGCTGACCTTTGCTCCCCTTCTAGGTAAATTGATCTTTCTGTCTGGATGTCCAAATGTTTCTTACTATTTAAGTACAGCAATTTTGGAGCTATGTACGGCTAATGATTCTTCTAGGCCAAATATTCCTGAGACCCATTTTGCCCTTTTGATTTGTAGATTCAAGTTTTGTTTTTTGTTTTGTTTTTTTTTCCGTTTCATGGTTTTGGTTCCTTTGGGACACAAATTATGAATGCTTGCTGCTCTCTTCCTCAGCAGTCACTTCTCTCTAACATTTTAACTTTACTAATTTTATTTCATTTTGTTTACTTTCATCAGTCCCATCCAATGTTTCCCTTTCTGTGCTTTCTACAGATTCCAGATTCCAGTCTCCCGTGTGTTGCTTCCAACACGGTCATGATTTCTATTATGGCTATATCTTTAAATTCTACTTCTTGACAAAGTTCTGCCAGCCCATGTTTCATTTCTTTTTCCTATCTTCCTACATCTCTTTGAAGATGGAATATACCTTCTTATGTTCCTGCCTTGAATTCATCTTCTACAGTGGCAAATGCGTTATGTTTGTTTTTAATGTGACATATTTGACCACAATCTTCATGTCTCTGCTGTGAAAGTTTCTGGTGGCTGTTCTTCACCTACTATTTGTTCTTGTTTTTCTCTTCCCTTTTTTCTTGTTTCACTGTACAGATCCTGTGCTAGTTCCTTTCTGATTATTAGTCATTTCAGAATGTGGGAAGTTCTTCTCAAATCAGCTACTTGTAGGAAGTTCACGTGGGAGAGAAGCCTGGGCCATCACTCAGGCCAACAAGAGTTTTCTTGTGATACAGGGTGGATTACCAGAGTGAGCTCTTTAGTCTTTTCCTCGTTTCAGTCAACAGATTAGCAGTTTCAGGGCTGTTGAAAATGTCAGTTTTCTCTCTTTATCCTGGTCTTCTTAAACTTATTTTTATAGAAACAGTTTGTGTCTGTGATTACTCCTTTTAACCTGCCTACCTTGTTTCTTCTTCATACTAAAGTGTATCCCTCTGTCATTACTCCTCACATCTAGTCCCGTGGCCCCACACAGGGGACCATCACCCTCGTGATATGCCAGTAACTTTGGAGAACTAAACTTTGGCAGCTTTATTTAAAATCTGCAGCTTTGAGAGTCCTCTCTCAGCATCTTTCTACACTCCTTTGAGTTTCACTGGATTTGGCAGCCCTTCCTCATATATTGTGGTGCCAGATTACAGACCTCTCTTGAGTTTCATCAAAGAAGGAATTTGACTGTTTTTTATTTTCCTTAAGTGCTCTGAGGTAATTCTAAAAAAAGAACTGGCATCTTTATACTGCCACTTTAAAATGAGAAGTTAAGTAAGAAATTTTAGGGATGTAACCACACAATTAGAAACAATCTACCCAAAACTGGGGAGTATGGAAATAGTGAAATGACCAAGGGTATAAAAATGTCAAAAATATTAAATTATATAACTATGATTATTTACATAATTGCAAATGTCTGTAAAAATATATAATTGTATATGGAAAAAGCATATGATGATTATAAAAACTATATTGGGTCATAAATAAGTAAAATATATATACACACACAGGATGAAGAATGGAAGGGAAAAATGAAAATTATTTTTTGTTAAGGGTAATGAATTCATTAACAAATTTGTTGCTGTTATCATGGTATAGTTTATGCAATAAAAAACACAATACATGTTCAAAAAACAAAAATAACCCAAACCATATAGATATTTACTCCAGCATCTACTAAACACAAATCATTAAAAATGCAATGATTACAAGCTTGCTCCCCTCATGACTACAACAAAACCACAACTGACTGATAAACCACCATCGAAAAACACGACTGGAACCTAGCAAAAAAGATCTTCTGCAACTGGAAACAAAGAAGGAACCACAGCAAGATGGCAGGAGGTGCGTGCTTGCTATATAATCAGGCCCCTAACCCCGCCGGGGTAGGCGACCCACAAGCCAAAGAATAATTAAGTCGCAGAGCCCCTCCCACAAAAGTGAGAGTTGTGAGCCCCACATCAGGCTCCCCAGCCTGAGGTTCCAGCACTGGGAGGAGGAGCCCCTAGAACATCTGGTTTTGAAGGCTAGCAGGGCTTAACTCCAGGACTGGGGGAAACAGAGACTTCACTCTCTTGGGAAATGCACAGAGCATCTTGCAAGCGCCAGGTCCACGGGCAGAGGCGCTGATTTCTTAGGAACCTGAGCCAGAACTGCCTGGTGGTTTTGGCAAGTGTCCTGAGGAGGTAGGGGGCTCACCCTGGGGACATAAAAGCTGGTGATGGACATTTGGGGAGTGTTTATCTACATGAGCTTTCCTGGAGGCTGACATCTTGCTTGGGTCATGAGCACCAAGACCTAGGCTCTAAACGTAAAACCAGACACTATAAAACTCCTAGAGGAAAACACAGGCAGAACACCCTTTGACATAAATCACAGCAGTATTTTTTTTTGAACCAGTTCCTACAGTAATGGAAATAAAAGCAAAAATAAACAAATGGGACCTAATTAAACTTAAGAGCTTTTGCACAGCTAAAGATACCATCAACAAAATGAAAAGACAACCTACAGAATGGGAGAAAATACCTGCAAATGATGCAACCAGTAGGGACTAATTTCCAAAATATACAAACAGCTCAGACACCTTAATATAAGAAAAAAAGCAATCCAATCAAAAAATGGGAAGAAGATCTAAACAGACATCTCTCCGAAGAAGACATCCAGATGGCCAACAAGCATGTGAAAAGATGCTCAGCATCACTAATTCTTAGACAAATGCAAATCAAAACCACAATGAGGTATCACCTCACACCAATGAGAATAGCCATCACTAAGAAGTTCACAAGTCATAAAAGCTGGACACAGTGTGGAGTGAAAAAGGAACTCTCCTACACTGTTAGTGGGAATGTAAACTGGTGCAGCCACTATGGAGGACAGTATGGAGGCTTCTTAAAAAACTAAAAAATAAAGTTACCATATGGTCCAGCAATCTCACTCCTGGGCATACATTCGATGAAAAATATAATTTGAAAAGACACATGCACCCCAATGTTCACAGCAGCACTACTTACAATAGCCAAAACATGGAAACAATCTAAATGTCCACTGACAGATGACTGGATAAAGAAGACGTGGAGTGTGTATACATATATATGCACATATATACAATGGAATACTACTCAGCCATAAAAAAGAATAAAATAATGCCATTTGCAGCAACATGGATGGACCTGGAGATGGTCATTCTAAGTGAAGTAAGCCAGAAAGAGAAAGAAAAATGCCGTATCACTTATATGCAGAATCTAAAAAAAAAAAAAGACACAAACTTATTTATAAAACAGACACAGACTCACAGACATATAGAACAGACTTATGGTTACTAGAGGATAAAGGGAGTGGGAAGGGATAAATTGGGAGTTTGAAATTTACACCTCTTGAGGAGTGATGGAAATGTCAGGTATCTTACTGTGATGGTGGTTTTACAGATGTATACAACTATCAAAATTTATCAAATTGTACATCTGAAATATGTGTAGTTAACTGTATAGAATTTATACCACAATAAAATTGTTTTTTAAAAAATGCAGTGATTGGCTCCCACTTGCCAGTACTAACTATATCCTATTCCTGAAGGCAAGCTCCAAAGGCTGCAACCTTCTGCTCCAGTTCCAACCCAGATCCTATTAGCAGCCAGTTGTCTCCCTATGTCCCCATTTCCCCTGCCTGCAACACTCCGTCACCCCTAGAGGTTAACTCTACTCCAATACACCACTGCCTGCTTAGCACTGATGGTGTGCCAGCCACTGTAAGGGGAGTATAGCAAGCAAGAGCATGGGCTATAAGCCCTCTTCTTTGTTTTGTTTAGAATAAAGAGCAGCAAAAAAGCAGGCTGCACTGAAAGGACAAGTTAGAGTTTAAATGTCTGGGCTTCAGAAACAGCCAGATTAAATAAAATAGGTGTAAAATCCACCTAAAACAGTGCAAAGCACAAAGGAGACATTCGATAAAGGATTATTTTAAAAAATCTCTTATACTTTCAGTTTCCCAGCAAGGGAAATATAACACAATAGGAAAATAACTTTTTAATTAAAAAAAAAAAACAATGCTAGGAGAGGATACTACACATTTTCTGTGAACATTTAAAGCAACATCTTCTCCTCTTCAACTGTCAAGTTTCTCTGTGCCAGGCTTCCTACTTATCAAATACTAACATTGCTATTAACATTTAAAAAATTATTCTGAATGTACAAATTGAATGTATGACTTGTCTATTTCATTAGCAATATTTTCACTCTGAATAATTACCACTAATTCAAAATACTCAAAAGATCAAAAAGTATTTTCATAAAAAACTAGCTTAGCAATTTTGGTAAGTTATAACCCACAAATAAAAAAGGAAAACAGATTTATACTTCTCAAAAATTCCCATAATCCCCCACTATGAAAATCACGTAAAGGAGTAAATTTACGAAGGTGTATAAACTCTGAAAATGAGCTTTTCCTTTGGCTAAGTATTATCTTTGATCAGTAACGGGTATAATTTTCGTAAGTTAATGCACAGAAAATATACACATTTTAAAATTAAAGTTCAATTTAAGTAAAATTAAAAAAAATTTTTATGATTCCATTTGTTTTTAATTTTAGGGGAGATAATTGTATTTATTTGTTTAGTTATTTTTGATGGAGGTCGTGGGAACCGAACCCAAGACCTCATGCATGCTAAGCATGTGCTCTACCACTGAGCTACACTCTCCCACATGTAAAATTTAAAATTTAGTTCCTCTTTTGCACTAGTCACATTTCCAGTGTTCAAAAGCTACATTTGGTTGGCAGCTACTGTACAGTGCAGCTACAGATCATCTCCCTCAGTGCAGAGTTCTGTTGGGCACCACTGGGTCTAGATAATTCTAAGACGAAAAATAAACAAAACGCCTATCGTTTGGTTTGAGAAATGGTCATAACACCTAAGATTCCTCTTGTGACACGGGCTTTGGCGGGGATGTGGGGAAGTCTGTGCTATGAGCTATTGCTTGGATAGAGAGAAAAACGCATTAAGATTCTGAGCTCAATTTTACGTTTCCGGGGATGGGGGTGGTGGGGAGAAATCTGTTAAGAGGATGTGCCTGTTTTATAGCTTCTCCCAGAGGGTACATGACAGAACCTCGTCCACAGTCTCTTTCTTTTCTCACCCCGAATACTCCTCAGACAATCTTGCCCACACAGCTACAAGCTGGTAATATGAAAATGTCCATTTCTAACACAGATGGAACTCCTGCCTTCAGATCCATAAATCCAGCTTCCTTTACTCCACGTTTTTACTAGGACTATTTTGAAAGTGACTCACAGTGTATCCAAACCTGAACTCATCATTTCTTGCACTGCTCCCTGTATAATAATTTGGTTGGCCTTTGTCCCCAGTTCCTGGGAGGTAGCCAATAAATTCTTGAATTTCCCAAGTGCTAAGAGTATCTTTGTTATTCATGGTGGGTTCCTTGGCCCACATCTGACAGTCTGCACTAACAGGTGGCTCAGGGTAGGCTCCTAGATCATTTTTTCCTAAGGAGATGCCTCGGGATGGGAACTGGCCAAGCCAGAGAGATCCACCATTTAATTAGAGGTCTGGGGCTTTGAGCTAGTAGAAAACAGCCCAACCTCTGGGTAGTCAGGGGAGCTGGAGACTGAGTTCAACCTTGTGGCCAAAGATTTAATCAATCACGCATAAATAATAAAACCCCAATAGAAACTCTTGACACCAGATCTCAGGTAAGCAGCCCCGCTTGGCGATACTCTACACACTGTCACACACTGATGTGCCAGGAAGGTAGGGCATCCTGACTCTACGGGGAAAGGAAAACGCACATCTTGGAATCTGGGACTGTCTCAGATTTTGACCAGTGTGTAACTAATTATACATATAGGGCTTTCCTGAATTCTGAGTCATTTTACTGAATTTATAACCAGTTCATCAGGAATGAGGGTAGCCTGAGGACCCCCAAAGTTGTGACTGGAGTCTGAAGTTTTGGGGAGGACTGTGCCTTTAACCTATAAAGTCTGGCTTCACCCTGGGTAGCTGCTGTCAGCAGTCACTGCACCCTCCAGATCTGCTCCTCGTGCAGGGTTCACAATCCCAGCAAATGGAGATCCAGCCATCTGTCCTTCCGCCGACGGGAGAAAGAGGGTCACTGTTGGTGATTCTTCTTCCTCAACCGCACTCCACATAAACGGTGAATCAATACATCCTTCCAACTCTCTCTCTGCCCACTTCTCTCCAACTCCTGTCCAGCCTACAAAGCCCTGCATGACCTGGTCTTTTCCTCTCTTCTACCATTTTCCTCGTTGCTCATAAAATTCTGGCCATACGTGCCTTCTCTCTGATACCTGACCTGACAAATTTATTCCTACCTTAGAGCCTCTTCGCTGTTTCCTCTGCTTACAATGTCCTCACAGAGCTTAGCTAGGCTGGTCCCTTCTCATCATTTAGGTCTTCATATATGTCTTATCCTCAAAGCAGTCTGCCTTACCTCCCAATCTCAAGCAGCCTGCCAATAACTGCCTCCCCATCCTGTTTGATTTTCACTGTAGTACTATTTCTTGGTTTCTGACTTATTTCTCCTCATCAGAATTAAGTTCCATATCTTAGTCAAATGCTGTATTCCCAGGGCCTAGATCAGTGTCTGGCACACAGAAAAATCTTTTCTTTTCTTTTTTTTTTAAACTTAATATCTTAATTGGATATTCAGATATTACTGAATCCACTGAATAGGACTTACAGTTTTACCCTCCTCAAACCCATTCCCTATACTGTAGCCCGAGTCAACTTTCTAAAACACCAACATGACACCAATGCCTCCTTAAAAAATGGGGCTCACTGCTATGTTCAGAGGAAGCTCTTTCTCTGAGACACAGAAGATAAGCCTCTTCATGATCTGGCTTCTGTTCAGCATCCCCAGCCCTGCCCCTCTCCCCAACCATTCTCCAGCCAGGCTGAACTACTGCCAAATACCTTGAACATTCCAGGCTCTCTTGCCTCTTGAATTTCCTGTATGTGTCCCTTCCTTATGACACCCATCTTTCCTCCCCAATTTACCTGGTTAACCTTTATTCATCCTTCAAATCTTCTTAACACATCCTCCCTTAGTAAACCTGCCCTGATCTTCCAAAATCATGTTAGCTACCCCTCCTGTGTGCTTCCAAAATCACGTTAGCCACCTCTCCTATGCACTCCCACATGACTCTACCTCACCCCTCCACAGCACTGACTCTGGATGTGCTGTAACTGTCTGCCTACTCGCCTGTATCCTTCTCAAGAACGTAAGCTCCTTGAGAGCAGAAGCCTTGATCCATTTGGTGGTATTACTACCACTGAGCACAGTGCCTGCTGTCATACTATAGGAGCTTAACACATTTGTAGTAGATTAATTTATATACTGGAAAGTCTACTGACAAATTCAGAAGTCTCTGTTATTCCTTCCATGTTCCCGATAGTGTTGAAGCCAATGTGACCCACAGAAAAGGTGCCCAATAAGTACCAGGTCACAGTATAATGACTTCCTTAACCCGGTGAGAGTAAAGAGAGAAAAGTCAGGAATACTCAGGTTTCTTGATGATGGGGTGTATCTATTTAAGGGTGCTAGCAGGGCCACTTATTAGCTTTAAAGAAGTAAACTTACAGTTTAAAATTATGTCATCTCTTTCACCATGTCTCTTTGCTACATAGTTACTAGCGTTTAATTTTTGCTATATGCCCACAAAACGGAAATACCAGACTTTATTCAAAATACTTGTGTTAATGAAGAAGTATTAAGTTTCCTAATTTCAGGGAATCTGTTTATAGGTACTCCATTTTAAAGAGATATAGGTAAGTAAAATTTCTCTTGAAAAGAAAAACTGGCCAACTGTCACTAAAGGATAAGAATTATTGTTCTTTGGTACCATGATAATTCATATAAAGATAGATACACAGATACATTCTATAACTATATCAATGTGTCAATTTTTTTTTTACATTCTGAAACTACAGAGTAATATAAGAGATTTTAAAAATAAACATAATAGAAATTATTCATAAACATAAAGTCTGTAATTCAAAGCAGTCTGCTTTGAAGACTCATTCCAAAAATGAAACCAAAGCTCAAAACATTTTGAAAAACTCTCTTTGGGGGCTGTCTTTAGATTCTGCACAGATTCTTTGGAATATTCTCATAGATGATCAATCTTTGCCTGTGAAAGTGAATCTTACCTTTGTAAGCAACTAGACATTAGAAGCCATGGTGGGAAATAAGGTCAAAGATCATGATTTGGGGTAGGGGGTTATTCAGTGGTAGAGTGCATGCCTAGCATGCATGAGGTCCTGGGTTCAATCCCCAGTACCGCCATTAAAAATAAATAAATAAACAAAAACCTAACCTTCCCACCCACATCCCTTCTCCGCAAAATAAAGATCATGACATTTCTGGATCAAACGCAAGGTATATTTGAATGAAAAGCACTGACAAGGTGTAAGTTTCCTTCTAAGTGATATACCTGTTCTGAACACAATGCATATCAAAGGACATCTAGAAATGCTGAGAGAGAGAGGAGAAAGACAACAAGGAAACTAGCGCCTCTTGAGATTTCTGATCAAAGTTATGGCTTCCCCTCAATCATTCGCATTCCCTACTAGGAAGGTACACCACATCAAGGTCATCTGTGGAGCCAGATTAAGACTCCATGGTTTACAGCAGTGGCTTTTGGCTCTCCTATTTTTTTTTTTTGCCCCCCACTGTACCCAACAGAAAAAAATGTATACTATGCTATGACCCAGTTTGTACATACATACATATAATTAAAATAAAAGTTTCACAAATAATTCTCAACCATACCATACGTAACAATATTTTCTTATATTTTATTTCACTAAGAAAAATGTTACTCATGGCCTACTACAACAATTTCACAATCCACAGCTTTAAAAATACTCGCTTAGAGTAATGATGCATAATTGGAATAAGTTAATGAAAATGGGAAAACTCACTTGATTATAAAATTTCTGATGTTATTTTAAACTAGCAAACAAAAAGTCATTTTACCCTATAGCCAAAGCTTTTAAGAGACTACATTCTTTTTGGCAAAATGGAACTGCCTTATTCATCTAAATGGCTAACTGTTAGAGACACTGATGAGTAAATCATACAATGTTCATACCTTAATATTAGAAAACCATAAATCATTCTCATGTAAAGTGGCCAGGTAGACAGATGTAAGAAGTCCAATGCAAAGTGCAACAGTTCCACCAACTGTAAAAGACAGAATCTTCCATAATCTTCCACTGGTACAACCTTTTAGAAAAATAAACAGATGAAAAACTAAGTCGGTAAAGGATTTAACAGTTCTATTTCAGACTGCCAAGCATGCTATGCTCCAGCTGCCTGTCACTGGTGAAGCCTTCCCCATCTCCAGGAGAGTGAGAGGCTCCCTTCCATGATTCCACAGACCCTTCTATACTTTCCATACTCTTATTACAGTTTTTATCCCACTGTATCTAACTGTTCATTTGTCCATTTTGTCAACTAGAGAATGGGAACTTCTTGATGACAAGTATACTGTCTTAATCATTCTTAACACCTATGGCCTATGTTTGGCCTCATTTAACTACTAAGTTCTTAAATGGAGGAATAAATGGGTTACAGATCTAAAATAAAAACAATCTTTGAGATGGTCTACTTACAATGTGTGGTTTATTCATTAAAAGCTACACCCAAACCTGATTACTTAAAATTTTAAAGCCCAAAGAAAAAAATCCATCACACTGAAGTTCAAGGATGTATAAACTAGGAAAAATATTTATAGCACATATACACAGGGCTAAGTATCCTTAATACAGGATACTTTCAAGATAAGGAAGAAAAACACAATGAATATTCCAGTAGGAAATTAAGGACATGAACAGGCAAGGCACAAAAGAAAAGAAAAGCCAATAAACTTAACAGATAAAAAAAGTTAGTACTAAAGAAATGCAAATCAAAATGAAGAGCTGTAACTTTTATAATACTGGCCAATTTGATAGCTTAAAATGCTTAGTATTCTGTTTTGGAAAGGATACAAAAAAACAGACACTTTTTCAAACACTGCTGGTGTTGGAATAAATTGATACCTCTCTGGAATGCAACATGGTAACAGGAAGTAGAAGCCATCAAATGAGCACCCTATTTGACTAGTAATTCTAAATCTAGGCATAAACCCCGACGAAATAATTAAAGTTTAAAGCATACATTTGGCCACAGGATATTTATCGCAGTTCAGTTTGTACAGATAAAAGGTTAAAAAAAATCTAAATATTAAGCAGGAAATTAAATTATGCTATTAGTCACACAACGACTATACACTGACAGTATTTTAAAAATACATTGACATGATATGTTTGTAACACACAGAAATACAGCAAATTACACAGCAGCACGTAGGATTACAATTTTGTAAAACCACATATGAATGCTTGTAGGCATACAAGTGCAGAGAACATTCAGACAGCAAGATAAAGTGTCATCGGTGGCAATCTAAGGATGAGTAGGTTTGTGGGAATATTTTTTCCTTCTTTTTTGCTTTTCTTTAGTTTTCATTTTCTGACACGAATAAATACTGCTTTGGTAAAATGAATAGTCCTCAGAGTTTTACTTTTTAATTTAAAAGGACAAACTTGAATTTGCATTTGTATTTCTATAAAGTTTTCAGAAAGTACTCTGTATTGTCCCAAATTGCTAACAGCTGAGTTGGATGGCATGCCTTCTCAATATAGATTACTTTTATTTTATAAAGCTGTTACCCGAAATTATTTCACTAGCTCTAGCTGCAACTGACCTAAATTCTGTCAGATATCCAAAATGGCTGATGGACACGGAATTTTTTATGCTTACTTTTAAAAATCCTTACTATGCTTAGTCTAAGAGAGCAACTAGGGAGGCAAGAAGTTGGTAATTAATGCCATCTTGCGTACAGCTTAGCAAGTCTTCAACATTATCAAAGAATTAAACAATTTACCAAATTCTGACCACTTTCCCCACCCCCCAAAAAAAGCAAAGGAGAAAATTTCAGGAATTTACCTGAAAATAAAGAATTTTTTAAAAGTCTGATTCACCTTTCAATACTTTAATGAAATGAGAAACTCACCCAAGGTAAGGTCATCTAGTTGTGACCAGCATACTCAAACCAGAAAAATTTGAACTAGACTAAAATCTGAACAATGGGAAAAAGTATCACTCTATAGAGAGTCAAAGGATCAGACTGGTGTAACCATACTGAACAGCCAGCTGAGAAACAAAGGGTTCTAATTAGAGGTCTTTTCATCTTTTATCTAATCGTAACTGTGAAACCAGTATTACCTAATTACAATCAAATCACTTGTAAAACTAAAGTATCAGGGTAGCAGAACAAGTTTCTTCAACTACCATGTCTCACTAAATTTTCATCGTATTGGAGAGTAATTATTTTCATATGTACACACACACATACACAAAGCAACCCCAAATGCTGCTTTAACTTAAATCACCTACTAGATGGCAATTTATTTTCCAACTTCACATTTTCTTCTTGTACCGCATAATCCTCGGAAACTTCTGTGGTTTTTATTCCTTTTCTTTGCCTGATGGATATCATGGTGTCAAAGACTTACACGCATTGTTTTCCAAGCACTCCTACGAACAACACAGAGGTAAACCACCATCCATCCGTATGTCAGTATCCTCTCTCCCCAAATGCATCCTGTGCTCATTTGACTTTACCTTTGTTTCTTCCCTTGCTTAGCATACCCTCCCATTTTCCCACTCAAATTTTAACCAGCCTTCAAAGCTACTCTTAAGACACAACACAAACATTTCTTTAACACAACCCCATTTATGAAGTGCCTGTTCTAAGGCAGGCATTGCCAAGAGTTAGGAATACAGGCGAGCATCACAGACAAGCCTCTGCCCTTCTTCCAGGAAGCCTCCCTCCGATGCACCAACCCCTGCTTATCTTTCCCCTTTTTGAGCCATGTTACCATGCAATTTGTCACACAGTTACGTAGCTTTATATTATTTTATAAAGTATCCTACCATGGGAAAGGTACCCAGAAGTAAATTTCTTGATTGTTGATAGACCGATTTTGAAGAACTGAAATACTGTCTGGTCTCAGGAATTTTGATACCAGTGTTCTTTAAATCAATTCACATTGGAAGCTTTAGGAATATGCCTCAGTGGTGATGGCAGCGGGGGTGTGCCAATCAGGGCAGCTGCTATGCCAGGGAGCAACAGTGGGAGTGACTGCAGGGAGAAGGAGCCTGGTTTGGAAGCAGCAAGTGGGAGGCGGGGGAGTGGTGGCAGTGAGTAAGCTGGTTACAGTCCCCCGGAACATCTTGCGTCACTCCTCCCAAGAACGAACAGCGTTTTATTAATTATTTATTAAAAATGGCCAGTTGCCAGACGATTCCTTGGGCAGCTTATTAATTCCGAAAAGTAAACAAGTTGCTCTAGTGAAAAGAACAAACCAATCAACATTATTCAATTTATTCATTTATGCATAAATGCATGCATACAAAAAAAATCTGAGAAGCAAGACAGACTTCGGTGCAAGCACTGAAAATGGAGACTCTGGAGCAACAAGGGGGAAAAGGAGTGTCGGCAAACTCGTACTGCCAGAGATGGGCTTATCCCCAAATTACCTTATCCTAGAGTCATGCCCTTTCTAAGGACTCGGAGCGGAGTTGTAAAACCCCACAAATGATACACCGTACCACGTTAAAACAGAAGGGTAACTAATATTGAAGCGCCAACTCTGTGTGATAATTGCATGAACCCACGAAACAAAAGTTTCCCCATCAAATTACAAGGAATGCCATTTTAAACGTCTGAAAAGGGACATGAGAGTGGTGCTTTTCTTCTCCATTGCTTAGGACTGGCACGTACTGGGCATCCCGGGGAGCTGTAGGACATGTTACTCAGCTTACCTGCGCACCCCAGCCCTACAGCACCGGGGGCCCCCGCCAGACTCCGAGGCCAGAGAAGTTCGGTAACTCGCTCCAGCTCACCCAGGAAGTCGCGTGGCCGCGGAGACCGGAGACCCTCAGGCCCTCCCTCCGCCCAAGCGGCCAAGAGCGGAGAAGTCACCCGAGAAGGTGCCCCGCCCTCGGCAAACTTGCTCCCTCCTGAGTTGTCTTCCTCGGCCCCCCATTTCTGGAGGTTAATGGGGCGCCACGTCCCACACCAGGCGCCCCAAGACGCCGCGAAGGCCGGGGCCGCGCCCCCCGACTGCGCCACGCGGCGGGGCGGCTAGCGGGCTCTCGGTCTTCGCAGCGGATTCGGCCGAACGCCGCTAGGCGAGGGCGCAGCGCCGCCCACCCGCCGGACATTCCCGGGCCGCGCCGAAGCCTCGCGCCCGCGCGTCCGCTCGCGCCACCCGCGGCCCGACACGCACCACAGACCTGCGGCCTCAGCCGTCCTCACGCGCAGCTCTGGGCCGAGAAGGAGGGAGGCCGGCCGGGGGCGCCGAGGGCCGAGGGGGCGGGGCCGCGCCACGGCCCGCAGCGCGTCGCGGGGACAGCCAGGACCCGGCGGCGACGGCAGCGGAGCTTTGTGTGGCACCGTGGAAATGAGGAACTGGGGTCGTCAGCCGCCCCGGAGAGGGGGCGCGCCCGGGAGGCCGGGCCGCTGCGGCCGCGCCCATAGGTCCCGGGAGCCGTCCGTCAGCGGAGACCCCCGCCCCCTCCCAGGTTGCCCCGCCCTGTCTCGTGCGGCGCCGGCCGGAAGGAAGCGGCGCACTTCCGCTCGCTTGGCCGGCCAGTCCCAGGTAGCCGAGTCCCCTTTCGTCCACCTGCGTCCTGCTGCTCCGCGGACCCTGCGGGGGCCGAGGCCACCTTCGCCCACGCAGACGCCCGCCACTCCCAGGCCAGAGCAAGAAGCGCGGCGCAGGGGCAGAGCGCCCCTCTGCGGGGAAGGGTGGCCTGAGGTCAGACCGCGGGAGCCGCGGCACCACTTCGGCCCTCGAGGGGAGGGTCGGGCGGCCTTTGGGGCGGCGGAAAACTCTTCCTTCGGGCGATGCCCTCCTGTCCCCTGAGCTGGCGGATGCGGAGCGGTCGGTAAGGCCAGGACGGACCAAAGCAGCCCGACCACTCGGACGGCTCCCAGCTTCCCGCATTGCAAGGCCTGGCGCGCCCTCCCCCCGGGTCTTGGCAAACCCTCAGGCCCCTAGCGGCCGCTGCTCCGTGCTTGGAAGTCTTTTACTCACTGCCAGTGAGAGCATCTACACAGATAATACCGCATCTCCAAAGACACCCCTATTTAGGGGGTCAGGGGAGCCAGCTATCATCCCACTTTTGTCTGCGAGAATGTGCTCCTCTGTCTTCTTTCTCGGTGTTACTCCGTCTCCAAACTAGAGTGTAAGCCTTTTTTGAGGGCAGTTTCTGTGCTGTACACGTGGGTATCTTTCTTACTCACATTGCAAAGAATAGTAGTAGGTAAAGCCTCTAGTCAGCAGATCTCAAAGCACACGTTAATTGATTTTTGTTAAAGAACGGTCCTTTGGGTCCTCCACCTGTGAAAAGACTGCCCATCTGTCTAATTCCTGCACGGAATTACTTCAGCCAGGTGTCTTTCCTACTTACCCCTGTTTGATGTTTTTCTCCTCTGCGTGTCTGTTGGTATTAATAACAAACACACATTCTGTGCGAATGGGTTGAGGTATCTGCTGGGTGGTTTTAATAAAAATAAATGTCAGCTGTTTTTTCAGATGGCATTTGTCATGTTTCAACATGATTGTTGGTGTCTTCTTTATTTCATGTTATGGACTTGAGAACAGGGATTGTTTATTTATCATCTTTTTCTTTCACCTTAAGATGCCTTACATAAAATACATTTATGTTCTTAATAAATACATATGTGAATTGATTCCTCCTTAGATAGGTCCCCCACTCCTTACTATTTTGTAGGGTTTTTTTCTTAAATTGTCTCCCTCTGGGGGAAAATGAGTCTGTTGTGAAACATGCATCCCTTCAGTAAAGTAAATAATACTTGTTAGCAGCTGCTTGTTTTAATATGAAATGGCTTTACTAAGCAAGATAAAGCTTTGAGAGGAAGAGGCATCCACTGCTGAGAGTAAGTCTTGGGAATAAATAAGTTATTAAGAATGAGTCCTTAATTCTGATACAGCAACCCTGGGGGTGATGGGTGGTACACCTTTGCCTACGCTGGTCATAAACTGTGACTGCAGAGGTAGATAAGAATACTTCCTGTTTGCACTGTGTTTTGAAACCTGGTGGACTCTGGCTTTTCCTCTGTTGATGCCAGCACTCGTTAAGCTGTGCTGGAAAAGTGCAACTCAAAAGTGTGGTCTGGGAACCTGCAGCATCATTGTCACCATCACCAGGAAACTTGTTGGAAATTATCATGTCCTACCTAAACCTACTGAGTCATAATCTGTAGGAATCAGGGACCAATAATCTGTTTTAAGAAGTTTTCCATATGAGTCTCTGTTCAGTAAAGTTTGAAAGCCATCGCAGGGCTTTGCTACTCAAAATGTGGTCTGTAGATTAGCAGTGACCCTCTTAGAAATGCTGGATTGTAGGCTCCCCCAAGACCTACTGAGCCAGAACCTGCATTTTAATACAATCCCCAGGTTATTTGTATGTACATTACACTTTGAGAAACATTGCACCAGAAGTCATTAATGATTTTCACTTCCTTCCCATGAAAGCATCTTGCCTTGGACCAAGGGAAAGGTCTCCTTCTCTGTTGGCTTTCTCCTATTTGATGTGCAATGTTCAGTTTTAAATTGTTTGGCTTATTATTATGAACACTGAATCACTCCTGTCTTCTGTGACAACAGACTCTTGGTATTCCTCCTCTGTCTACCTTCCTGGCATTCCTTTCCAGTCTCTTGTAAGTTCCTCTTCCTTTATAAAATCAGTGATTCTCTGTCTTCTGGCTCCATGTTTCAGTGACATTCTGAGGACTCATAAGTTTTTATGTCCAGGCAAATCTCCTGAACTCCAGGTCCCATATATCCACTGCCATTGGAAATTTCCATGTGTGCAAAGCACCTCACCTCAAACTGGTTAAAAATTAACCTTTTCTAGTCCCTAAACCTACTTTTCATCCCACGTGCCTCATTTACCTAATTGGTCAAGTCAATAACCTAAGAGCCAGACTTGATTCCTCCCTATTGTGTAACCCATATATCCTCAATAACCAGAGTGATCTTACTAAAATACAAATCTTTTGGTGGCTTACTGGCTTTATATAAAAATCAAACTCCTTAACAGAGCTTGGAAGTACAGCCATGAATCAGGCTCCTTTTACTTCTCTAGCCTCGTCTCTGCTTTCTATTCATAAATTTCCAAGTTTTTATAAGTTGTCTCCTTGCCTGACTTAACTACTATTCAGCCTTTAAGTTTCAGTTTAAATGATCCTTGCTGCTTGGTATTTCTACACTGCCCTCTCACGGAGTCCTCGCTGTTCTGTGTGAGCCACAGAATCCCATGGAAGTGGCATTGTGGGACTTCTGAGGCCAGGTCATAAAAGACATCCCAGCAATCTCCTGGATTGCTCACTTACGGGGAGGAGCCAGCCACCATGTTGGGAGGACACTCAAAAAGCCTGTGGAGATGGCCATGTGGGCAGCAACTGGCCTCTAGCCAACAATCAGCCATCCATGTGAGTGAGCCACCCGGGAGGAAGATCTGCCAGCTCAGGTCAGCTGTCAGGTGATTACAGCCTCACGAGAGATGCTGAACCAGAACTGCTCGTCCGCCCCACTCCCAGATACCCGGTGTGCAGATACGGTAAAAACACTAAATGTGTATTTTTGTATTAAGCTGCTAGGTTCTGAGGTAATTTTGCTACACAATGATAGGTAGTCAGTATGGTAGTAATCCTCTCTATGAATGTATCGTAATTTATCTAATATTCCCCTCTAACTGGACATTTAGAATGTTTCTAGCTTTATGCTATCACAAGCAATGCCGTAGAGAATATACTTATGTTTATGTAATTCTTTAGGATATGTTTCTAGCAATAGAATTGCTAGAGCTCATATTTTAAATTAAGATAAATGTTGGCAAACCGCGTTCTAAAAAGGTTAAAAATTCTATTGCTCTACACTTCCGCTAGTGTGCATTTTGGTGCTCATTTCTCCATGTCCTTGCCAACAATGGATATTTTTAATCTTTGCCAATCCTAGGTGACAAATGATATATCATTTTAAATGTGTTAGTGAGGTGGAGATGGTTACATAGGGAGATTCTTTGGCCCTTTGTGTTTCTTTTTCTCTGATTTGTCTTTTCACGTGCTTGGGCCAATCATCAATTTAATCTTTATAAAGAGGGATTATTTATAGATATGGCTGTTAACTTTTTGTCATCTACCTTGCAGGTATTTTCTCATTGTTGTGTACTTCATCTGGGGTGTTTCGCTCTGCAGTGATTTTCTTATTTTCTATTGTCAACTCTAGTATCTTTCCTTTATAGCTTCTGGGCTTTTCCATCATGCTTGGGAAAATCTCATCCCAAGCTTGTAAAAAATTTTAAATACTTTTTTTTCTAGTTTTAGAAAATACTGCATCTTCTTAATATGGGGAGAGATAATAAGGGTTTTTTTTTTCCTGATTGGAGAGTCAATTGTTTCACCTTCATTCTTACTCTACTGATTTCAATTATCTGTGTCACCACATACTAATTCCTGTATGTATATGGCCTATTTGTAAACTCCTGATTGTGTTTAAAGGACTTATGAAAAGAACTGGTACGCAACAGTTCCACATACAGTAGTTTTAATGACTGTTTCTTTATAGAATGCTTTGGCGTTTGGGAGAGCACTTACTTGCCCCTTCATTATTCTTCTTTTAAACACACGTTTTGGCAAGTTCTGCATATTTATTTGCTGAAATAAACTTTATAATCTTTTACCAGTTTCCAGAAAAGAATTCATGGAGATTGCTTTACTAGAATTATATGCAAGGGATAGACATCTTTGAGAGAAATAAGATCTTTACAATATTGTGTATTCTTTTCCTACAACATGTATTCAGTTGAAGACGGTTTGGCCCACTTATGTAGATTTTTACCAACAGCAGTTTCATGAAGTTCACATTTTTTTTTTTACTTTTTTGTTTGTTTTTTGGTGGGAGGCAATTAGGTTTGTTTGTTTGTTTGTTTGTTTGTTTTATTTAATGGAAGTACGAGGGATCGAACCCAGGACCTCGTGCACACTAGGCATGCACTTTATCCCCAGGCTGTACCCTCACTCCAGCATTCACATTTTGCCACATCACCCACGCAGTTGGTTTTTTCCACTGTCTTGATGAAAGTCAGAGTGGTGGTCTCCAAACTTTTTGATCTCACCGTTTTATCTTAATAAATCTTTGTCATCTCCATATGTGTGTACACATACATATATATATGTGTATGTACATATATATATACATACACATATATTTAGCTAAAGCAAATACAAATGGAAACCCTATTGTGTTCTTTCTGCATCCACAGATTGTTTTATACATTCCTTGTGTACGAACCATGTCAGAGACCTCAGAGGTTACCACCTCTGTGTCTAAGGGATCCTTCCAAGCCTGGTTTGGCACGCCTGGTCTTAGGGAACCCATGCTGAGTCCTGGAGATCAGTTTCCTCAGTGCTCAAAGATCATTCGAGTTGCACAGGAATCAATGTTACACTGGAGTCCTCCTTCCCCCCTTTAAATACTTGGCTCTATCCTTGTGAGATCCTTAAGGGGTTATGAAATACCGTTAGTATTTTCTTTCTCTTCCTTTGATCAACTCTGTAGATTTGTAGAGGTTTAGAATAGTGAAATTTATAGGCAGATTAGCAGAGTCACATAATTATCCAAGGACTCTGTTAAAGAAACTTAAAGTTTAGTTAAGTTTCTTTAGTTTAGTTAAAGTTTAACAAAGTAAACATTGTCAGTGTTGTTTCATTTTCCTCGACACCTGCTGCTCTTACCTCTACTTGTCTGTTATTTCCACCTACACGTTTCTCCTTCATTTCCATGGCAACGGTAATTATTGTATACTTCTGAATGAGGACATGCGTGGTCAAGTTATCCAGTGAAAGCAGATGACGATGCTTTATCACCTAAGTGTTTTGCCAAATGTGAGGATTCCTGGATGTTGGCTGTTCTAGTCCACAAACCAGTGGCCTTGGCTAGTCTTTCCAGTTTGTTCCCTTGGACTGCTGTAATGTCATTCCCTGCAAAAAGGGCATGTACACAACAGGTGTCTAAAAATCCTAGAAGTAGACATTTCCTGCTAACAGATGCCAGCGTGCATTGTATGGCTTGGATTTTTTTTTTTTTTTTTGTAGGAAGAAGTAGGTCTTTCAAGCCAGAAATGTGTTTCCGATACTCTCAAATTCAGATCTTATCCTGTCTTAAATTATGGCTAATCTGGCACTGGGTTTTATTTTTACTAACTCTTACTAAGTGCTGCCTGGAAACCTTCCTGAATCTATGTGGATGTTAAGCCAGCCTGAAGGACTTAAGAATTCACAGGTTTGATTGCAACTCACCAGGACTGAAAGCCGCTAGGACTTAAAATGACCCCAACAGCAGTGTGGGGACTCTAGGGGGTGGACTCTTCCCTTTGTTTGGTGCTCCGATACAGCTCCCTCAGAGAGGTTTCTAGTGGCATCTCTTGACGGCTTTTAAAAAATTTCAGTCAAGATACCAGGAAGCAAAATTTGCAGTATCTTTCTCTTCTCACAGCAGTCATCAGCCAGTTCATTTATACAAGCATGCATTCTCCATGGTGCTATTACCCCACTGCCAACTCCCACCAGGGAGAAAATTGGCTCTTGGGGGTTGCAAAAAAAAGTACTCTTTTTATGGATAAAGCACATATATAGAGGATATCTAAGGTATTCAAATTTCATGGTGGGGGGTGATTAGGGGGAAAAAGTCTAAAAAAGGCTCCCTAGGTGGGTGATAATGAAAAAAGGGTTGAAACGCTGATACTGGTTAAATTTTGGTGGTTGGAGCCCTGACCGAATCCTGGAGATAAACTTTTCTCTTTAACAGATTTTCACTAGGGGTGTGTGTGTGTGTGTGTGTGTGTGTGTGTGTGTGTGTGTGGAGAGGCTAGAAATAATGGCTGAGCATTCAGTATTAATTAGGATACAGGATACGTTGCTAAAATATTACCTCAAAACACAAGCCATTTCTCTGTCATGTAAGCAGTCCAGTTCCACAGCGTCAGGGACCCAGGGTCTTTCTCTCTCATTGCTCTGCTGTCACCAAGGTGTCACACTTGTTCTTGTGGTTAGTGATGGCTCAGCACCACATTCACAGAACAGCAGAAAAGAGACGGGAAGGAAATGGAACTCCCCTTAATTGTAAGGGCACAGCCTAGAAGTTTCATATGTCACTTCTACTAGTGTCCCATTAGCCATTGTTTGGGACATGGCCTCACCTAGTTATAATGGAGACTGTGAAACAGTCTAACTGGTAGGTACCCAGCTACAAATGCTACCATCATGGGTGAGAAGAATGAATGTTGGGGAACGGGCAGTGTTTGGCACAACTCAGATGAAAAGTACTTTCTTTTGAGGGTTGAGGTTGAATGTGTATTGTTTCATGTAGACTATTAGTCTTGTGTCTTTGATGATCACAATCTCTGTAAGCACAGGCAGTATGAGAATTCTTGTATAAAGCTAGTGTGTAGAAATGGCTTACGACTCAGAACAAGAGTAATTCATAGTTACTAGTATTAGTAAAGGGTCCAAAATCAATCTAAAAGATATCTGATTATCTGATTGTCTACTAAATGCGGATTTCCTAGTTGTAATCCCCACCCTCATTATGGAAAAACACAATTTCTTTCTTTAAAACTGGAAGTTTAATTTCCTTGGATAAGTTTTTCTAGAAAAGCTCATTCGAGGGCATTTAGAAACTCAGTAAATAGATGTTTATTAAGTATTTAAGTAAGTCAGCTGACAAATGCTATGTAAAAGCCAGTCGCTGTGTAGGTAGGATCTGGTGTCCTCTTGAATTTCAAAAGCAAACCCTTAGAGTATCTAAAACTGGGTATGGGTGCAGCTAGAGTTCAATTCTGGCACTTCTGTTTATGAGAAAAGAATATAATTGTTTTAAGATTTTGTTTTGTTTTAATTAGAAATTATGTCCTTTGTATTTTACTTCCACACGTGTCCTTTTTTGTTTTGTAAGGTGTGACTTATAGCTGGAAATATGGCTACTAAGCTCTCTTGTTCCAGTCAGTCTTTGAAGAGTAAGTTGCATCAGTGGATGATGGTTAAACACGAGTGCTGACTTGGTTTTATCTTTGCCCCTTCTGACGTTTTCCTACCTGATCGTAAGTCTGCTTGGTGGATCTAAGTCATTAGTCTGCACTCCGGACCCACAGGACAGCATCCCACATGAAGAGGCTGGTTTGCAGACACACTTCAGAATTAGGACTGCCCTGAACCAGAGTCCTCTAGATGAAACTGTCCTTGTGAGATGGTGAAAAGACTGACTTCTGTGTGAGAGGCTCGCATGGTCTGAGACAGGCCATTTCTCACCTTCTCCTCTCCCTAATGGTCCATCGGCTGTTTTACTGAGTGCATGCAGTTTGAAGTACCATTCTCTCTCCTTGGGCCTAAGTTCTGCCAATGCTGCCAACTCATCGGCTTCTTTAGGGAGAGGCCCATTCTCACACAGTGAGACCTAATGTCAGTTTATAGGTGTGAGAAAATGAGTGTAAGAACTTAACATGATGGTAACAGGGCAGTGTTCTAACACTTTCTCCCACCAAGTGTTATCTTTTTAGATGTGATGTGAATTGCGTACAATATTCTAGGTACTAATGAACCACGTTTGTCTTTTTTTATATCTTTTAAAGGATAGGATATTTTGTTTGGTTTTGAGTATCCTTCCTGAGAACACAAACCAGCATGGTTCTTAGGTTCCTTGCCAAGGCTGTAACAAGAAGCTTTGATACCACAATTTATAAGAGCATTTGATTCCCCCCACCTCCACCCCACACATACACACACACAGTGAATGTGCAGATCGTGACAGGAACCGCTGAACTCCCAGATGGCCAGGCCCTTTAGACGCATGGTTGCTGATCTTCACAACAACTCTGCAAGGTGTAAGTGTTACCGTCTGTTTTACTGATGAAGAAACTGAGGCTCCAAAAAAGGTTGGTTGCCTTATTCAAGGGCACATGGCTTAGGACCAAGCACTGTTCAGAACTGTCAGAACTGGAGCAAGTATTTTATAGATGGTTTCATTTAATGCACATACCTCTCTGAAGTGGGTATTACGCTGTCAACTTTACATTTCAGAAAACAGAAGAGGTTATAAGAGGTTAACAAAGGTAAAACCAAACTATATTCCAAACCAGCTGAGGTAGCAATACCCACTCCGCGTGCAGGCTGGCGGGCGGTCCACCACGCATGTCCTCCCCTCGCTTCGGAGGGGTCATGGTGACTGCTTTCCCATTAGGACAATGCACGCTTCCGTTTTTCCTGTGATTACAAGGCAAGTTTTAAAAAGTGTCACAGTACCCTGGAACCTTTTTCAGCACTTGTACACTGAGTACAGGGTTGCTCCAGCTGGGTGCAGATTCTAAAGGGCCTCATTTTGGAGTTTTTGACCTGAACAGTGACACCCTGCAAGGACTCCAGTCTCAGCATCGTGGAAAGGCACTGTGCCTCACTGACTGTGTTCTCACGCTTCATCTGGAGAAGGGCTTAGCAGGTGAAGACAACCTTGAAACCACTGGTTTCCTACAGTTACTTTTTTCAGCAGAACTATTTTTTGTAGAATGTTAGCTGTAGAGGATCAGAAATAAACACAGCTTAAGATACGAACCCTACACTGCTGTACTCTTTCTCATAAACCTGAAATAGATTTTTCTAACACCTTTTGTGGTTGGAAATACAGAATTTAAATAGGATTGCAGATATAAACAAAAAGAGCAAGATGTAGATTGATGTGTCTATTTCAGTAAAACGCAGCCCCATTTTTGCCGAAGTATGGATACTAAAATTAATAAAATGACAAGTAGAAAAACCAGAAATCTGGAGATGTGCTTAGTAGTGACAATAAGCCTTTAAATAACACTATTAGGTACTAATAAAAGACCTGAACAGTGAAAAACGTGGGTCTCTTCAGGTCACAGTTTTCTGTTATGTACATATTTAGGATGACATACTTTATAATAATTAAAAAAAATTTTTTTTTACTATTTCTGATCTCAGTGGCAATGGATAGTTATTCCCTTTTACCTTTTACCAAAGGATAAAGCTGAGAAATCAGAAACATTGAAACAGTTGGGTCTGAGCTCATGGTCAAGGATTCATTACTTTCTGATACGTGTAAATAAAACTGTGTCCACCTAACATGTAGTGTCCTTTCCAACAAAGGCCCCACGTACCTCAGAATTAATGACCTGCCTTTGCATTTAGTTTTGCAGACTTACTGAATGGTGCCTTTACTAGCTGGATTAAGTGGCACAACTGGCGTAAATGTGGCTGAGTCAGGAACCAGAACACCACCACCATCTGATGATTTTGTTCTATACTGGTAGGAATTTATATTCGATGCCTAAAATTAAACTTGTTAATTCAGAGGAGAATCTACTATAGTCAACTTTTGTAAGACAAGCAGTTTAAGCAGTAATTACTCATACAGGGAAAATAATTCCGTAGATAAAAAAACCAAGTATGTCATAATCTTACACTTCATGATTGAAATGAGAAAACTAGATACAGTGTATGTCTTAATGTACCAGCAGGAAAATGAGGTCTACAGTCCTTCAACACAACATACAAACTGGATTTTGCTGCCCATGTAGGACTCTGGAAATGGTTTAAGCGTCTTACAGTCATTTGGATTCCAAGATATAAACCAAAATATACTACCTATTGTGTGGCACCAGTTAAGAACAGAAAATTCTCTGAGAATTTATAGGGCCAAAAATGTTCATTTTACATCTTTGCTGCTTGATTTGGAAGAATCTATGTAGGCGAATGCTGTGACTTTCTCTTAGGCCTGCCCGTTTGGTCAAGAGTTGTCCATCAAAGCCAACTACAGGTTTAGGCTCAGACAAGCTGTTCATCACGAAGAGGTGCATCTAAGACTCTTCTTTACATCCTGGATTAGGCCAGTCAAGTGTCACCGCAGTGGAGGAGATTAGCTGCCACGGTTACCTTCCACCACGGTTGGACATGCCCGTGGTGTGAGCACGTCTGCAGCTGTAGCGCCCACAGCACTGAAAGGGTGCAGGGTACCACCGACACTGGGGGGTTGTCAGGAGGAAAAAGCACCATCATTTAATCTAGTATATGTGTGTTGTTATTTTCAGCAAATCGTGTTTGGCTTTAAGGAGCAGAGGTGACGAAATAGCGAGTGAGGCTGAAGTCGTAAACGATGGATGGGGCTGTATAAAAATTACACAGGGAGAAATGTAATTTAGTTATAAAACAGCACGCTAAGAAGTCGCTTCTTTGTAAGAAGTTTGTTGTTTTTTCTTTCTTCTTTCTGGGAGTTTTACAGCACTGATCATACCACTGTTCTAGTTCAGAGGTCAGCAAACTTTTTCTATCAAACTATTTCCTTAAAGCAGTTAATGATTCGGGCTTTGCGGTCCTTGCGGTCTCTGTAACAACTACCCGGTGCTGCTGTTAGACTGTGAAGACAGCCATATACGACACGAAAACGAATAGGCATGGCTGTGTTCTAGTAAGACTTCACTTACAAAAATGGGTGGCAGCCCAGATTCGAGGGGCTGTAAGTTTACTAATCCCTCTTCTACTGTCAAACAGAAATACTACGTGAGCCATGTAGGCAACAAAAAATTTCCTAATAGCTGCATTAAAAAATAAAAACAGGTAAAATTAATTTTAATAGTAGTGTATTTTATTTAACCTAAAATATCCCAAATGTCATCATTTCAACAAGTAATCCATATAAAAAACTACCTAATGAGGTACTTTACATTTTTTGAACTGTGTCTGCAGAGCTGCTGTGTGTTGCACACTTAGCATCCTAGCCATATTTCTGGTGCTGAATAACCAGTGGCTACCGAATTGCACCGTATGTTCTGGATCCTCTGTGCTGTGTTCTGTACAACTATCTGGAGTTTAGTGGGCACACAATGTTGGGATTTGGCTCTTGAAAGACAGGGGGTATAACTTTGTTGCTCTTAGGGAGATAGGACAAGGAATTTTAGCTTTTGGGAAGAAATACCTGGACTCGAGACACTTGCAGCTGAGGTAGCCCAGGATTCTGGGGCACAAATGTGCAAGCAGACCAGTGATAACAATCAGACGGTGGCAGCTTCGCTTGCCAATGCAACAAGTCTGTGCAAGTACAAAATGCTAACTGTCATTAACAGAGCTAGTCTTTAGCACTATGACTATATCAGAATTTAAAGCATTTAATACAAGGATGTGATTTGGAAGATAAAATGAAGAACTGTGGAGCAAGGAAAAAAAACTTTAAAGTAGACTGAATTTTTAAAATGAGTAAAACAATTTAAATGCTTTTAAAATTATCTTTGTGGAACACAGTTAAATGCTGGTCAGCAATAGTTTAATGCGTTACCAAATGTTAATCATAAGCCTGTTTAACCCTTGGGAAGTGCTTCATTATTTAAACCCAACTTTCTAAGTGATTAAATCACCAGTTCCAAGGCAAGATGGATATGACTTTTTGTTAATAAAACTTAGAGGCAAGTGTTTTTAACAAAAAATTTATTACCAAAATACAATATTAAAGTCAATACATGACAAACTCCTGTAAAGCAAAATAAATTATTCTAACATTGTACAGTATTTCCAAAGGTAGTTAAAGAAGCACTGTAGACCTGGCTTCACTGTTTGCTGAACAGATAAACTGTTCTACCATGAACACAATCCTAGAGTTTTAGGCTTTAAGGCATGCAGCTCGATGTGCAGGATAATTTTACAAAATGCAAATCATCCTATTTTAATGATACAGTGTCAGAATTAACTGTAGTCTTTACATGTCAGTGTTCCAGAAATTTTTAGACTTTGGCTATAGAAGCAATGCCATAGTGTTACACAATAGTTATTTCTTAAAAAAATACATGTATTCATGTCCATGAATATCAAACTCAAATTTCTATTAAATATATTTTATAGATTATTACTTAGAGCACCTTGCTGTACAATAAAAAAAAGATTAAATAAGTGTCTATGAAAACTAAAAATATAATAAGTCTCAATAGAGAAGCCTGCTTATCTTTGTCAAGCCAAGTACACTGCAGGAAGATACAATGTAAACATAGGTGCCCACCAGTCGTTGTGAGAGACGACAAAGAAAATAGTAATGAAGCCACTGATAACTACCTCGAAGATGTTAAAGATCTAGAACAAAGGCTTCAGTCAGTGTCACGACATTGCACCGGCTGGACACAGAACTTGAAGTCGACAGATCAACTGGAATATAGGCATGGTACTGTCAGAACACTGGGGATATCAACCATATTCTGGACTATTAGAGAAAGAGAGAAAATGATAGAGCCCTGAAAAGTATTACTTATAATGATCAGAAAGCATCATCTTCCCCCTCCCCACCTTTGCCTTATCCAGTAAGTTTGTTTTAAAAATTATTTTCACTATCAAATCCTAGAATTGTTAAGTGTTCAGAATGGAAAAGAAATACTTTGAGCTTTGTATGGCAAAAGACCTAGTACCAGTAAGTAAAATGTTATTCCTATAAAGGGAATTTCTGCTGATTATTTTAATACCTATCTCTTCTATAATTCAAATTGCATATTTAGTCTTCATTATTATGTTTAGAAATACTCAATTTTCTTGGTAGAGACACTGTTAACTTAAGGCTTGCCACAAAACCACAATGGGAAGGTCCTTCGTATATGGTTCCTCCTGTGGACAGGATGAAGCTTTTGGAGATAACTTTGGCTAGAATTAGATGAACACTTAAAGACTTTTGAACTTCTGGGTTAACTTTTTCCCATGAGCTAGGGGAACTTTAAATTCATGATTCCAAATGGAAAATTTAAGTAACAATGGAAGTGGTTTAAGAAAACAAAGAAAAGTAACTTAAAAATTCACTGCTAAAATTTTGGGAATGTTTTCTGGTTATTAGTATTTTCCAAACGATTACATAAAATCAAAGCCAAGGAAAGTTTATAAAATGAATTTCTTCTAAGGTTGTTAATTTTCAGAACAATAGATTTTTATAAAGAGACATTGAGTTACAGCTACCAGTAATGAAGAAATTGACTGGGTGTCAATAATTTAATAATAAAAATGGAACCATTTAAAATATTTTATTTGAATTTGAAATGAAATATAATTGTGTTTTAATTCTGAGAAGGGGAGAAATGAGAAAATCCACTGCATGTGGATTTGGGAATATAGTTTAGAATATATAAATTCATTTTATCTTTTAAAAACCACATATCAGAAATGGATTAATTTTCACAAATAAATTAAAGCTACCTAAATTAAAGAGTTGCAAAGTTACAATCAATTGTTTAAATAGCATCACCAAAATGAGACTAAAAAAACAAATCAGACAACGTTTCAAGATGCCTGGCCCCGCTTAAATAGTTCTTAATGCAATCTTAAAAATGTTAATTCATTCAATTCATACCTGGACTTTGGGAAGAGAACTGTTTGCTAAAACGTGCCTACAGAGTATCCTATTCAAAAAATTCTGTTTTTGATGTTTTCTAAGCTTTTGAGAGTCACAGCTTCAGCTCTACAGGATGTCAGAAGTCAAGTTCAGTGAGAGCACCACAAAGATGGCGCACTGCATGGCGCACCGGCTGCCTTTTGACTTTGTAGGCAGAATTTACATAAACAAAACAACGCATAAATAAATGATCAGAACTGCTAAAGCAAAATAAAAAATAAAAAACCCTGTTCTCTTCACCCTCTGAAATACATTATACAAAATGGGTAATTAATGATATTATATCTATTTGATGGTGAGTTTTAATGCAAAAGTACTGTTAGTTGGTTTTCCAAATGTCCCATTGCACACTAACAAAATGGAATTTCCTAGATGGGAGAAACCGTGTAGACTTGCCAAATGTTGTTTGTTGGTTATTAAAAGTTTTAGAAACAACCTGAAGTTTTAACTACATTTTAGCCACGTTTGGTTATACCTCTGATGCTAAGTATAACTAGATAAACCCCAGGGAGTAACATCTCAATAGCAGTACTCATTTTAAGGGGCTTCTGAATTTCATGCCTCTTCCCCCAAATTATTTTTATTTAACAGCTCACACTAACTCTAAGGTCTGATGAGCAAATGCAAACTTTCCTTCTTTGCTATTTTAATAGACTCTTTCAGGTAACAACCTTGGTTTAGTTTAGAAGAGAGCTTTAGAAGGCCTACATAACCATTAAGAAAATTGGGGTGCTCCCTCAAACACTCTGAAAAGAACCTCTGAGAAGTGCACTGTGCTCAACCAGCACCATTTTCATGAACCTTGAGATTTGGTTTGAGGCTGGTGGGAATTCACTTCTTTCCTCCTTTGCCCACAAGACATTCACTGTAAATTTAAGATAATAATTTACTTTGTAAATGCCTATTTACAATCAAGATTTGGATTTAGAGGTCTCTTTTCTTTCTTTCTTTTTAAAGAGTAAAGCAATATATCCCAGACTGAGTATATGATTTGTTCCTATCAGTCTTGGTAAAGGTTTTAGGTTGATCATCTCAAAGGCCTCTAATGATGTTTTCCCTGCTGACACCAAGAAACTCTCCGACACCTGCTTCCCATTTCTCACAAGAGGCCTGTCATTCATGTAAAAACTGAAAATGAAGAAAACTAAGCTCCGCCTAAGACTGTGACACTCTCGTAACAAAGTTTTAGAATAGTTCCTGAAAAGCCCTTTCTTAACTCTTTTGCTTGCATTTCTACACTATAATAAGCTTTTAATAAATACACTCAAACTAAGAAGAGGTAACAGAGGGTTATTGTAAGATTACATCTTTGCTGCCTCCTCAACCTGCTTTCCCTCTCTCAAAGCATTTAAATATTTTTACCCCCTTATCCATTCAGAATTCCTTTCATTACATTACAAATTTGGTTCCAAAGTCACAGCTGTCATTTCCTCAAAATCACACCAACTGCTTCTTCTGTGTCTAGTAAGCTACTGGGCAGCGCAAAGGTGAAACTGTGGTTCCAAGGATTCCTCTTCCACCGTCTCCCTCGTCAGGTCATTACTGCATCTGATTTGTGGGCAGAGCTGAGTTGTGGTCCTTATTCAGGATGATGTTTACGATTTCACCCTCGTGCTCTTTCATATGATCCAAGAGATTTTCTTTGCTGGTAGATTCGAAACCACAAATACAACAACAGAAGAGTAAAACGCAATACTCCATACCAGGAGGGGCCAGACTGGAGTTTTTTTCTAAATTATATGAGGTATTACTTGTAGGGCTCAGTTTCTCATTCTCGTTGGGACCTACAACTTCGCTGGGAGCCTGGGAAATCAGCTCCGAGGATGAAGATGACACCAAATTTTCTGAGCTTCCGGTGAGAGAATCGGCTCTTTCTTCGCTGCTGTTTAATAGAGCCTTTCCTGGGGATTTCCCCAGAACTCTTCAAAACAAAACAAAACACATCACACCTTGAGTTGGTTATAATGTGGACTAGTAGATTTAATCCTAACGCTTTAATTTCTATATAATTATAAATAGCAATAATTTATTTATATAACAGTAAGATCAAATACCTGCCGCTTTGTGAGATTGCATCATTAATCGCCTTGTTCACTTGTTCGTAGTTGTAATTTTGGTCACTGGCATGCTTCCACATGTGAGACTTCAAAGAAGGAGGATGGCTGCACACATACCCACACAAAGAGCATCTGAAAGGCAGACATGACGGAAATCGGGATGATCCCATAATATCATTCAGTAATTGCAACGATTCTGTAACAATGATTAAATTAAATATGTTTTCCTGAAGACTTACTAGACATCACATTTCACTGAGTCTAAGATGTCACTGATTATAAGAGACATATTGATTTCAGAGGCTCAAATGTCCTCGAATAGATATCTTAGAATCAGTGAAATAAAGTTATTTTATATTATAAAGAATTTATAAGAATCAAGACAAACATCCCATATTACTTTAGCTATTATAGTATTTGGAAAGATTTCTAATATGCAAAATCCTTGCTCTAAATTATTTAACCACACACATGCAAAATCAATACTCTATACCACTCTATTTCTTAAGAAAGCAATAAGGAATTTCAACATAAACTCTGGCTCATTTACAGAATCACAGAAAATGTAAGTAGTGCTGAAATGCTTCAACGATTTAGATTTCATAAGTAAAACACCTAACAATCTTAAGGTTTTTATTCACAATAAAAATTATTTCACATAATCGAGTGCACTTGAACTGAATGAAGTACTTATAAAAAATTAACAGACTAGTTTTTACAACATGTTTAAGTTGACTCCCTCTCCCCATATCCAGTTCCTCCTATTATTAACATCTTGCATCAGTGTGGAACCTTTGCTAGAACTGATACATTATTACTAACTAGAGCCTACAGTTTACATTAGGGCTCACTGTGTTGTACAGTTCTGTGTCTTTGGACAAATGCATGTCATGAATCCATCATTATAATATCATACTGAATAATTTCTCTGCCCTGAACATCCCCTGTGCTCCACCTATTCATCCCCTCCCCAATCCCTGGCAACCACCGATTCTTTTACTGTCTCCAAAGTTTGGCCTTTTCTAGAATGTCACATAGTTGAAATTGTGTAGCACATAGCCTTTTCAGATGGGTTTCCTTCCCTTAACCATATGCATTTGAAGTTCCTCCACATCTTTTCATGACTTGAGAGCTCTCTTTTTTTCTTTTCCTATCACTGAGTAATATTCCATTGTTTGGATGTACCAGTTTGTTTATTCATTTCTCTACTGAAGGACATCTGGTTGTTCCCAAGTTTTGGCAATTATGCATAAAGTTTATAAAAGTTCACGTGCAGGTTTTTGTGCGGATATTAGTTTTCATCATTTGCATAAATATCTAAGAACAGGATTATGTTTATCTTTTTAGGAAACTGCAAATGTACTTTAAAAAAGTACTTATTTGTATTAAATACTTAATTACAAACCTAACAAATCAGGTAAGTTGTCTGGACTCTTCCCCACAGCAGTAAGAGGCACAGTCAGCAGAGGGGTAAAAGAACCACTCTGAGGTAGGCCAGAGCATTCTGTTCTTAACAAGGTCTGCCTCAGGAGAAACTATTTAACCAGAGCCTAACCCACTACAGTTTTATCAGTGCATGACTGACCTGAGGCAAGGGAAGTACCCAGCTCCAGCCCACTCTAGCTATCTCGCCCTGCCAAGGGGTGGGAAGGGAGGGGACTGAGAAGTGCAAGTACACACACAGGTCAGAGACACAGGCTCACTAAAAAACTGAGACCTAATCATAGGACTACAGAACATTCCCCCTCCCCGACAGCCTACCGTCACATTTCTAAAGGTTTATTTACAGCAGTGCCTTTTACCAGTACATCATGCCTGATTATCGAGAAAAAAATTACAAGACATACTAAAAGGCAAAAACCAAAGTTGAAGAGACAGAGGACACAGGAACAAAGGAGTAAGAATCAGATAAGGCAGGATGTTGGAATTATCAGACTGGTGATTTAAAACAACTTTGGTTAATATCCAAGAGCTCTAATGAACAAAATACACAGCATGGGAAAATAGATGAGTGATGAAAGAAGAGATGGAAATTTTAAGAAAGAACCAAAAGAAAATCAAAGAGATCAGAACCAAAAAGAGGTAAAAAACACATAACAGAAACGAAGACTGTCTATGATGGGCTTATCCGTGGGCTGGATATGTCTAAGGAAAGAATCTCTGAGCTTGAGGATATCTCAATAGAAACCTCCAAAATTAGAAAGCAAACAAAAAAGGACTGGAAAAAAACAGAACAGAACATACACCTCTAAAAGGTATAATATATGCATAATGGGAATACCAGAAGAAAGAGAGACAGGAATAGAAGACGTATTTCAAACAGTAATAACTAAGAATGGCCACAAATTAATGTCAGACATCAAACAACAGATACAAAGTCAGAAAACACGAAGCAGGATAAACGGCAGAAAAGCTACACCTAGGCATATCATTTTTGAACTACAGAAAATGAAAAACTCCTGAAATAAGCCAGAGGGAAAAAGCACCTTCCCTATAAAGAAGCAAAGAATTACATCCAAGTTCTCCTCAGAAACAATGCAAATAAGAGAGTGGAGTGAAATATTTAAAGTGTTGAGAGAAAAAGCAACCAATCTAGAAATCTGTACCATAAAATTCTTCAAAAGCGAGTAGAAATAAAGATTTTCTCAGACAAACAAAAATTGAAGGAATTTGTTGCTGGTAGACCTGTCTTGCAAGAAATGTTAAACGAAGTTCTTTAGAAAGAAGGAGAATAATACAGGTCAGGAACGTGTATCTATACAAAAAAGGGACTTCCTAACTCATTCTATGAAGTGAACATTATTCTATACCAAAGACATTACAAGGAAAAAAAAACCCTAAAGCCCAAATGTCTCTCATAAACACAGATGCAAAAATCCTCAACAAAGTATTAGTAAATTGAAACCAACAATGTATAAAAAGAACTATACACCGTAACTAAGTGGGCTTTATCCCAGGTATGCTGGTTTAACATCTGAAAATCAGTCAATGTAATTATTACATGAACAGGTAAATAAAAATCATATTAACTTATCAGTAGATGCAGAAGAAGCATTTGATGCAATTCAACACCCACTCATAACAAATTCTCAGCAAACTAAGAATAGAGGGGCACTTCCTCAAATGGATAAAGAATATCTACAGTAAAACTGTAGCCAACATGATACTTGATAAGAAAGTAGAAGCTTCCCTGGTAAGTTTAGGAACAAATCACGCACGTCCTCTTTCACTATTCCCTTTCAACATCATAACTGAAGTCCTAGAAATGCTATTAGACTAAAAAAATAAACAAAAGATATATATCTTTGTTCACAGATGATATGATTGTCTACGTAGAAAATCTGAAAGAACAGACCAAGAAAACTCCTGGAACTAACAAGCGATTACAGCAGGGTTGCAGGGTACAAGGTTAACATATACAAGTCAACTGATTTCCTCCTATATTCCAGCCATGAACGAGTGGTATTTGAAATTAAAAACATAATACCATTTAATTAGCAGTCCTGAAAATGAAATGCCCAGGTAGAATACTAACAAAATATGTACATGATCTGCATGAGGAAAACTCTGATCAAAGAAATCAAAGTAGAACTAAATAAACGCAGACAGACTCTATTCCTGGATAGGAAGACTCAATATTGTCAAGATGTCAGTTCTTTCCAACTTGATCTATAGATTCAATGAGATTCCAATGAAAGTTCCAGCGAGTTATTTTGTGGATATTACCAAACTGATTCTGGACTTTACATGGATAGGCAAGAGAAACAGAATAGCCAACACAATATTGAAAGAGAAGAACAAAGTTGAGCGTGTGGCACTATGCAACCATGCAGTCGGTAGAAGAGCAGTGGTCACCAGGGGTTTGGACCACCAGGGGGAATGAACAGGTGGAATTCAGGGGATTTTTAGGGCAGTGAAACTACTCTGTATGATACTATAATACTATAATGGTGGATACATGTTACAAATTTGTCCAAGCCCACACAGTGTACAGCACCAAGAGTGCACCCCAATATAAGTTATAGACTTAGGATGATAATGGTATGTCAATACTGGCTCAACAATTCCAACAAATGTACCCCTCTGGTGGGAAATGTTAATAACGGGGGAGGCTGCGAATGTGTGGGGCAGAGTATGTAAGAAATCTTTGTCCTTCTGCTCAGTGTTGCAGTGAGCCTAACCTGCTTTAAAAAGGAGCCTAATAAACAAGGCTGACAGTCTGCATAAAGCTTTTGATAAAGTCACTGAGAATATAGCCCATAAGCTCTGATAGTCGCACCAGAATATGTTCATTCATTTAGGAAACACTCAGAGGAAGGAGAAAATGAGGTATCAGTGTTCTTTTCTAAAGATGCACTATTCCAACGTCTAAAGTTAACAGAGAGTAGCCAGCTTCTTTGTATTTAAATTAGCTTGTATCTTTAAAGTTCCAGAGAGTTTTTTTTTTTTAAAAAAAGGCTTACAAAGTCTTTTTATGAAGTTAGAATAACACTGATACTAAAATTTGGCAAGAGCAACAGAAAAAAGAAAACTACACAGCAGTCTCACTTATGAGTATCAATGCAGATATGCTGAAAAAATGTTGGCAAACAGAATCCTGCAGTATATTAAAATAACAATAATACCGTGAGGAAGGGAAGCTTATTTTAGGAATACAGAGAATTTAATATTAGGAAATGTATTATTACAATTCACTATTTCAAAGGATCAGAAGAGAAAAGTCATATTTTCATTGTTGTCACTGAAACTTAATCTAGAGAAATTCAATATCCACTTTAATAAAACCCGTTATTATGGAAATCTTTAAGCAAAGACAAAAGTAGGCAAGTATAATGAATCTCCATCACCCAGCTCCAATAATTATTGACATTTTGCCAACCTTGTTTCGTGTATCCCCCAACTTAAATTTCTCTTATTTTTACAGAAATGTCTTATTTGCATGAGGATCCAAACAAGATCTATACAGTTGTCCTGTTGTCCCTGGGTATCTGCAGGGAACTGGTTCCAGGACCCCCACAGGTACCCAAGTTTCAGATGCTGAAGTCCGTTATATAAAATGGGTAGTACTATATTGCATTTGGTTGGCATCTCTTTTAATCTGTAATAATTCTTCTTTCTTTCCGTTCTCCTCCTCATGCCATTCATATGTTGAAGAAACCAGGTCATTTGCCTTGTAGAATTTCTCATATTATGAACGGCACTGATGACCCTCTTGGTGATCTAGCGTTATGTTCCTATATCCCTGACATTTCTTGTAAACCAGTAATGAGATCTAGAAAAGGGTTTCCAAACCTCAGCACATGACATTTTGGGCTAGATAATTCTTTATTGTGGGGGTTGCTCTGGACATTTTAGGATGTTTTTAGCAGCACCACTGGCACCCACTAGGCGCTAGTAACACCCTCTCTCCCTGTTGTGACAACCAATAATATCTCCACACATTGCCAAATGTCTCACCTGGTGAGAACTACTGCTGTAGAGGTTTCATTAAATTCAGGGTTAATTTTTTTCATTTCTTTTTTTCCTTTTTCTTTCTTTGTTTTTGCAAATATACTTCATGGAGACAACTGTGTACTCCTTACCACATTTTAGGAGTAGCACTTACGTCAGGCTGATTAACACCTAAACTTAATATACATTCTTAATAAAATTTCTCACCAAAATGTGGTAGGTGAATAATTCTTCAGCATGATAAAATATATCTATCTCAATCCCAAAACTAGTGTAAAGCTTAATGAAAACAAACGTATGTATATGCATGACTGAAACATTATGCTGTGCACCAGAAATTGACACAGCATTGTAGAATGACTTTACTTCAGTAAAAAAAGAATGCAACAACAGCAGCAAAAGTTTAATGAGGAAACACCAGAACATTCCCGTTAAGCCCCGAAACAAGGATGTTCACTAGCCCCACTGTTCTCTAGTGTCGTGGAGGTACCAACCAAGTACAATTAGATGACAGAAAGAAATAAGGTGTAAATATCATAAAGGAAAGAATAAGAAAACTATTTGCAGATAAAACAATTACACAGGTAGGCAATCCAATAGGAATTAAAAACGTTTACAAGTAATAGGATAACTCAGTAAGGGTATAAACCTAACATTGTGTGTAGATCAACAGCCTTCCTACATAACAAAAATATTGAAAGCTAAGAAAGGAAGAAAAAAACTCAAGTTATAAGAGCAACAGAAAAAATAGTACATAGAAATAAGCCGTGTGTGTGTGTGTGTGTGTGTGTGTGTGTGTGTGCGCGCGCGCGCACGCGCACGCGCAGGCAGTTCTTGCTTTGTATGGCTCTGATATGCATGGAGTTTGGTGACTAGGGCTTAGCTGAATGAGTCTTTATACCACTTCAGTTTCAGAGTACAGTAAGTGTCAGTAACGGGAGAGCACAAACTTCCCCAGGAGCTCTTCAGTCCAAAACCTCAAACAAGAAACTGAACTACCAACAAGATCCACGTACTTAACTTAATTTCCTTATCACCACTTCTCCCATAGAATTTAAATACTCTGCATATACAATTGAAAAAATTTTTGTGAAACTCATATAAAAGAGTGGTATAAGGTGTATATGCAATTTTAAAAAATGATGAACACTGGGAACATAATACCTGCTTAAGAGAGAATGTTACTTCTGTCTTAAGAGTTCATGGTGGGTTCATCCAAGATCTCATCTTTTCCTCCTCAAAAAAGGCACTACTTTCCTGAATTCTGTATTGTATGATTTTCTTATTTTTTCTTAGTTTTACCTACATGTATCCCTAAAATATTGTTCACCTGCATATTTTTGAGCATATAAACAGGATCATGCTTTATGTACTCTTGTGTGACTTGCTTCCTTGTCTTGGCTCCACGTTTCTGAGATTCATTCGTGTTGATAGGCACCGCTCATTTACCTCACAGGTTTTACTTTTTTACCTCTGCAGTTTCTCAATTTCCCTGATAGATGAGCTAGATGTGTAAACATTCTTTCCAATATTTATCCAGCATTTTAGTCATCTTCATTGCGAGAGTTGTTCACTTTATCTAGTTTGCTATGTTGTCTGTAATGCACCCTGCATTTGGATGTTTATGTTAAATCACTGAGCCATTTTCTGTCCTAACTCAACTGGTCAGCAAATGACGTCTTTATTGAAACATTTCCCTGATTACATAATCTATATTCCTCATACAAAAATGGAATATACAAGCAAATATTAAGTGCAAATTCTAAAAATGTACTTGCATAATTTCCCCATCTTTTTAAAGGTGCATACATAGATCTGAAGCAAAAGTGGAATCATGCTATACATTCTTAACCCTATTTTTGACTGTTCCAGAAGTACTTTCTCAAGTTAAAAGTTACGTATTTTCAATGGGCTGTAATGTTTCATCCAATGAAAGTATCATCATTTAATCATTCTACTATTATTATAGACAGAATGTTTTTGACCTTATTAAGATTATAAATAATTCTGTAACAAATATGTTTTATATTTACATATATTGATGATTATTCTATAGGATAAAGTCCCTTCCCCATTCCTACGCCCTGAATCATTAAGAATAAAGGAAAAATGAACACTCATTGTTAAGACAGAGAATATTACCAATATACCTTTGAAACTTCCTGTGTGTCTTATCTTGACTGCCTCATCTTACTTTCCCAGAGGTAAGAATGTTCCTGAATTGTGGGGCTTAGCCATCTTGATCTGTCAGCATTTACTACCCCAAAGAGAAACCAGGTATGATGAAATAAGTACATTTAAATTAATAATGGCTATTTATACAAGTAGTGAGTCACATATTCCAGAAGTAAATTCTCAAATTATTTTTAGAATAGTTTGTGGAGCACAAGTACACCTTAAAGAGTAAGAAAAGCTAAAATTTACAGTGAAATATTATTCAGTCAGAAATGCTCTTTTCTAACAATTCAGTGTAATCTATGACTGAGGGAGCGTCTATTACTTTCATTAGCTTTCCTGTGTAAACAATGCATGTAAGACGAAGCCTTTACTGTCTTGCTTTTCAAATTTCTCTCTCTCATTATATCGGACCAAGACTTATTTCTGTAAATTTTGCTATTAGTCACTATCCTTTAATATGAAGTCCTAAAATCTGTTTTAAGAAGAGGAAACGAGAGAGAAAGCAAGGGCAGTGTGCTGAACAACTAAGCCCTAATTCTGTGAGCAGCTACTTTAGCCTGGTACAAAGGTTATTCTGAAGGGACGCTTACAATGGTCAGTGTTCATTAAAAGATCTAAGTATGAAAAAAAAAAAAAAAAAAGAGGAGCAAGTTGATAAGGATAAGCACTTAACAAAATGATTTTTAACTGAATAGAGAAGGGTATACTAGAGGAGAACCTCAACTTCAAAGTTAAGGTGGCTTAAATCTATTTTTACTCCCTTTTTAAGAATATTATTTGTTTGTTAAATTGTTATTTCCTCCTTTTCATTCCCTCTTCACTTTCCCTACATAATTCCATGAAGCAAACCAAATTCTCTTAGTCAAAAAAACGACAATGAAGCACTATTACACTACCATCCTGTTATACTCACTTTATCACACTTATTTTCTAAAAGTATTTTTTTACTTTTTTATTATCCATACTCTTTGATAACTTCCATGACCTTGTGTTTGGTAAATGAGAAAAAGAACAGAAAGCTAATGTAGAAACCTGTGATATTGTGATTTATAACAAGAAATGAATAACATATTCGGTCTTAGTCCCAGTTCTTCGCACAGAGCTTTTATGACTCTTGGAATTTCCTAAGTGAGGAGCGTAATAAAGTTCTATTGTTGTAATGATATATGCTGGAGTGGGTGTGGAGAAAAGGGGACCCTCCTACACTGTTGGTGGGGATGTAGTTTGGTGTAGCCACTACGGAAAACAGTATGGAGATTCCTTAAACTGAAAACTGACATACTCTATGATCCAGCAATCTCATTCCTGGGCATATATCTGGAGGAGACTCTAATTTGAAATGATACATGCACCCCAATGTTCATAGCTGCATTATTTATAATAGCTAAGACATGGAAGCAACCTAAATGTCCATTGACAGATGACTGGTTAAAGAAGATGTGGTATATATATATGTGTGTGTGTATGTATCTGTGTGCACGCGCACGCGCGCGCGCACACACACACACACACACACACTGGACTACTACTCAGCCATAAAAAAGAATAAAACAATGCCATTTGGAGCAACATGGATGGACATGGAGAACATCATACTAAGTGAAGTAAGCCAGAAAGAAAGAAAAATGCCATATGATATCACTTATATGTGAAACCTAAAAAACAGGACACAAATGAACTTATTTACAAAACAGAGACAGACTCACAGACATAGAAAACAAACTTATGGTTACCAGGGGAGGGGGGAAATGGAGGGTTGGGATTTGCAGATAATAACTACTATATATAAACAGATAAACAGTAAAGTCCTACTGTCTAGCAGAGGAAGCTATATTCAATACCCTGTAATGATGGCCTATAATGAAAAAGAAGATGAAAAGGAGTATGCATATGTATAAATGAATCACTATGCTGTTACACCAGAAACACTGTAAATCAACTATACTTCAATTTAAAAAAAAAGCATTTGAACCTTCAAAAAAAAGGGACCTATTGTACGTTAATAAGGTAACTTTTGGAAAGCCCTTAGGTAACCTCAGGATGGGTGCTGGTTGCCAGGGAAACCAACCACATGATTAGAAGTTTGTAATTTTCAGTCCCATCACCCCTGAGGGGGAGAGACTAGAGATCGAGCTCAACCAGTAAGGCCAATGATTTAACCAGTTGTGTCTTTGCAATGAAGCCTCCATAAAAACCTAAAAGGATGATTCAGAGAGCTTCCAGGTTGGTGAACACATGGAAGGTCTGGGACAGTGGCAGGCCCAGAGAGGGCATGGAAACTCCACTTCTCCTGGACCTGCCCTACATACCTCTTCATTTGGCTGTTCATCTGTATCCTTTAAAAATCGGTAAACAAAAGGAAACTGGTTTCCTAAGTTCTATAAGCCTGAGAAGGGGGTTATTGGAACCTCATTTATAGCTGATTCAAAAACTACTTTATAGTCAGTCAGTCAGTCAGCACATGTACCAACCTAGACTTATGACTGGCATCTGAAGTGGGGGCAGTCTTGTGGGACTGAGCCCTTAACAGGTGGGATCTGATGCTGTCTCCAGGTAGATAGTGACAGACTTGAGTTAAATCTGCAGGACACTCAGCTAATGTCTGCTGAGAACTGAGTTGCTTGGTGGTGTGGAAAACATTTGACATTGGAAAACCCAAGCCTTCTCAATCTGGCTAAATCTGACTGATTTTTTTTTTTTAATAGGCTTTCTCCCATTGTTAATGGGTCAGTTACTTCAGTCCTAGAACCCCACAGAGACAAGGATATGGTTAAAACACCCCACCTCCCTGGCCCAAAACGTTACTTGGACACTACTCCAGGTCTGATTCAATGAGGAACGACTGTCTTAAGGGGTTAGGCAAGAACCTGCATATCCTACAATACTTGAGGTGGGATTTGAGCATACATAAAAAGGTTTCAATAGAAAATTTTAAATAGGGTTTGTCTTACTACATTTTGTTAGTTTTCTATGCTTTTAAAGGAATAACTAAGGCTCAGAGAAGCAGCCACTTGGGTTCATTTTGTGATGAACTCAAGAACTCTTTATGCCAAAGTGAAAAACAAACTCCTTCAGTTCATTCCTTCCAAACAAAACATATTTTCCCCCTCCAAATTAAACTACCTGCTAAACTGTTTTCCTTAAAATAAATTCAAGACTTTCAAAGACCTGTGTTTTTCCCCAAGCCAACATAGTTGACTAACAATTCAACATGCCTTCAGACTAAAAGAGATTTAGGAAGTCTGAAGTACAGTGCAAGTGACAGTATAAGACTTCCAACGGTAGGTCATAGAAGGTAATACAACTTCTGCCTGTTGCCGGTGGATGCAACCGGTTTTCCAGGTTCTTGTCCCATCCCAGGAAGAATTCAGAGACAACATGTACTGGTTAAAAAAGGTAAAGTGAGGATTTATTAAAGGATGGATAATACACTCTCAGGGGGAGAGCGGGCAGGCTCAGGTGAGCGGCTGCCCTGAGTTTCTTTGGCAAATTAGCTACATAGAGTGTAACAATGAATGGGCGGAATATTCATTGGGGAGGGAAGGGTTTGGTGTCGTATTCCCTGATTATCATCCCAACTCCACCTTCCCAGAGGGAGAGGGATTTTTGTCCTTATTCAGTCTGGATCGGAAGTGTCACTGAGTCAGTGCATGATGCGTACTTCTGGTCTGCAAGGCTAATTTTATTGAAATGAGGGCATAATGAGCAAAAGGTTACATTCGGACACTAGAAATTCCTGCCTTTTTTCACCTTTCTTTGTTCTTCTCCAGGCCACTTGTCACCCCCAAAAGCATGATCCCTTATCAGCCCAAAGGTTCCTGCTTTTCTTTCTCTGCCCAGGGACCCCTGGTGTTTACATGATGTGTGGTTTCCTGCATTTGGCCTGTGCCCCTCCTTTCTGCCCAATTCCTGCCATTTTTTCTGTGTCCCCCTTTCTCTGCTCATATCTAGCTATCTGCCTGCTCTAACATGCCTACTTCTTATCTAACCATCACTTTTGGAACCAGCATAGCTGGAAAGTCCATGTGCAGAAATCATGTTATGTGTTCCAGCGAGAGCCCCAGCTGAGGTCCTAGCCAACAGCCAGCACTGACTTCCAGACCGGGGAGGAGCCTTCAGATGACTGGAACCCCAGCTGTCTGAGTCACCTCCAGCCTTCACCTCTTCCCTCCTGAGACCCCAGATCTTATGGAACAGAGACAAGCCACCCCTGCAGTGCCCTTTCTGAATTCCGGACTCACAGAATCCCTGAGCAAAATAAAAGAGCTGCTGTTTCACACACATTTGGGGGTGGTCTGGCATGTAGTGGCAGTGTACCTCACGAAGAGTTCTCTCTGGCACAGAAGACAGGCAGAGTGGCACAGCTGACAGGAGCAAGGGCTCAAGCCTTGGCTCTGCCACTTGTGTGACCTGGGGACAACTGTTTAATCTATCCAGCCTCTGTTTCCGTATCTACAAATGAGGATTAAGTGAGCTGACACATACTGAGCACTCAGCACACTGTCTGGCCCATGAAAAATGTTCTAAAAAATGTTAGCTATTATTATTTGTAATATATTTGTATTTATATAAAGACCAGACTTTATACAACAACTGACCATACACAGGAGGCAACCCTGTCATTCCAAACATCATTCTCATTGCTTTCTGGATTTTTTTTTTTTGAGATGTTTCTTTTACTTTTTTGTGCCATATTAGAAAATCAGGGTCACATAAGCACACAGGGTCACATAAGCACACAGTATTTTTGACCCAGTTGATGTGAATCCTTGAAAATCAGGCTCATTATTTTATAAGCACACATTTTTACCTCTCCCTTCACTATCTACCTTACTCACAGTCTGCTTTTAAAAAATGAGCATCAGTTTCAGAATATAAAGACACAGAAGCCCTAACCACAAAGATTAATAAGCCATAATTTAGGAGATATGTGCTATACGTAATAGACAAAACTTGTCTTTTATTCAGAAAACTTGTCTACTTGTATTCAGAATATATAAAGATCTGCTATAAATCAGAAAAAGTCAGACAATCCAATAAACAAACAGGCAATTAACAAATGAAAATATGCTCAACCTCATAAATCATCAGGAAATGCAAATGAGAACCACAGTAAGATACACACTTACCAGAATGACCAAAATTCAAGACTGACAATACAAAGTCTGGATGAGGGTGTGAACTGTCACAACCACTGTAAACTGGTACAACCATTTTTGAATAACTGTTGATGGTATCTGCCAAAGCTGAACATAGAATGCTCTGTTACCCGCTCCTATGGTAAGTGGAATTATTATCCCACTCATAGGTATAAACCCAGTGGAAATGGACTCATTTCATATATGCACAAAACATAAAAGAATGTTCAAAATGGCATTGTTCATATTGGGGGAAATCTGGCAATAATCCAAACAGCCATCAATAGTACAATAAATAAATTATGGCATGGGCTTACAATGGAATATTATATAGCAATGAAAAGGACTGCATTAGTTCTACACTGGATTACACACAACTATGTTGAGTGAAAGAAACTAGACATAAAAGAATGTGTACTGCATGATTTCATTTATATTAAGTATAAAAACAGGCAAAACTAACTTATGATGTTAGAAATCAAGATGGTGTTTACCTGGTGGGGAAGAGGGAGTAGTTAGTGAGTGGAAGGCCCAAGAAGAGGGTGACACTGAGGAACTGGTAATGGTTTTATTTCTTGGTTTGGGGAGTTACAAGGACGGGTTTACTTTGTGACCATTCATCAAGCCGTACGCTTTTAATCTATAAAGGTTTCAGGATGTATACTGCATTAAATTATGAAATGTACTTAAAAATTTTAAAGAGAGAGACTTAAGAGACTTATCAATCAACTGCAATGTTTGGACCTCCTGATAAAAACAAAATAACTCTAAAAGGATAGTTCTAAACCATTTAAGGAAATATTGGGTACTTTTGGACTGGGCATTAAAATTGGATTGGCTATTAAAAAATCAACATACATATCTGAATAGCTCATCTATTTAAGAAAGAATACCACTATATTTTCAAAATATAATAAACTTATAGAATCAGAGCCATTTTATAGATCAGAAAAACTGAGGTATACAGATAACTATCAGTCACTTACTGAGCACCTACTATGTGCCAGGTAGTGTGCTGAGTACTTCCCTCTGTCACCTTGTCCCTCCTACCTTCCACCCTGCTGTGAATTTTTGTAACCTAAGTACCCACACAATCATGTTTCTAAGGGAAAATGGGCTCAGTGCCACACAGTCAGGAGGACACTTGGTAACCTGAGGAAAACATTTTGTTCTCCTTCTCTAGCTAGTAATTCACAAAGTGGTACTGGGAGATGTTAACTAGGGGGAATTCTAGCACTGCAATACAAAACACAAGAATGGAAAACCTGCAATGACGACAGGGTTTCTGAGATGACCTCATGACTTCACAAGCAGATGAAAGGAACTGCGCCCTTCAATGCTCCAAGTGACATGCTGGGTGTTAATCTGATTCAATCTTCACAAAAATGTATGAGCTAGGCAGTACTCCCCCCAGTTTCATATAGGAAAGGAGGCCTAGCTTAGAACAGCACTCCAGGGTCACCCAGTGGGGGAGGCGGTGCACGGTCCAGGCCTGAGACTAAAGCACCAGTTCTCCCCAAGACACCAGGTTGCCTCCCAGACAGTTGACCCAGCGTGGGGACCTCAGCTTTGACAGCATTTATTTCTACCTGGGTCCAGCATCTCTCTTGTTAAAAAACAAACAAACAAAAAAAAAAACCAAAACGAAACTAGTAAGCTACACCTGCCTATCCAGAAGGAGAATTATTCTCTGTTTCCCAAATGTCGAGAGGTCAACAGCTTTATTGTGTGTGTGGTTAGACAATGAATCAGTGAGAAAGGACAAGGATAAAAACTGGGCCCGATAACTACTGTACAGCTACCATTTACAGGGTGCTTATTATGTGCCAGGATCTTACATACAGTATTTAATCTAGTCCTTACAACAGTCCTATACAGTAGGTGTCTTAATTATCTTCACTTTAGAAATGAGAAGACCAGGAACAGTGAAGTGAAACAGTCTGCCCAAGGTGACAAATGCCGTTAAGTCAGAGAGCCCAGGCTCAATCCCAGGACTGCCTGCTCGCAGAGCCACGGCTCTTACACGTGAAGCTGTACTCACACGAATGGGCTCAGTGAAGGACTGGGACGGCAACATAAAACAGAGAGGCACGAGAAATGAATAGTTATCAACACTGCAGAAAGTCTATTACATAACAGCCACGTTAAAACACACGATCCCTTGTGCAAAGATTAGAAGTGGTGCAACAAAGCACCTTGGTAAGAAACTTATCTGTAAGAAACTCATCATTACTACCTGTGAGCATGTTTCTTAACAAAAAGTAGGGAATCAGAAATGCAGACGGCGTGGACTCTGAGAGAACAAGCCTGAATTCTGACCGTAAGTATACCAGGCAGCAAAATGGAATGAAGCATATTGAAACAATACTCTGATAACTTAGATTAAATTAGGTATCAAGAAGGCTATGCTTACCAGCTAAGCTTAAGGCAAACAGTATGTAACAATGAAGAGAAAGTTCTAGAAACACATTGGAAGAGAACATGCTAATCCATGATGCTCTGTAGCCTGCAGATCCCATGAAGACAAAGAAAGATGTGTATGTTAAGTATTTAAGAAGGTTAAAAAAAGAGTCACAAGATCTGAAAGTTGGGAAGTCAGTCTTATGTAAAAAAGGTAATAATTACGTGGAGGGGGGTGGTATGACAACATTTTTTCTAAGATATAAATACTCAGGTCAAACCCAATAAATTTGGAAAATAACACAGAGACTTCCCTGAAGTAACAGGAAGAAGATTCTCACAGGATGTTGCCCATTGGTACGAAGACCCTAGAACAACTGCCACCAATCCTGTGAGTCTGTGAATATTTTAAGAACATAAGAAAACATAATCCCTAAGACAGCAAAAGCTATCAAATTGAGTCTTTAAGCTATAAGGCTAATCTATTCAGGTAGATGTGAAACTCTCCTCTGTGGAACCAGAATCAGTCATTAACCTCTTTCATAAACGTATCATAATTGTGTATTGGAGAGTTTATTTGTTTACTGTCTATAAACTTCATGATGGCAGGGATGGTACCTTTTTATTATGACTGTAGTCTAAGAGCCTAACACGGCTCCTGGAACATAGTATATGCTCAGTAAATATTTTTTCAATGAATTTGAATAAACAGTCTAATTCTAGACCCAGACATTATTATTTTATTCTTGCCTGGATCACATTAATTTGGCATGTCATTAAATTTAAGAATAAAGACACCTGAAATATAAAAGCAAAGCTTTCTCCTCATGAGAACTAGTGTCCTCCATGTTCTTCTAAGTATTTCCTAGTGTGAATCTTAAATAATACACATTAAATACCACTCTTCATTTACAATTTATGGCACTGAGTTATTAATAATGGTTAGTGGCCTTAATTATACTTGAAGGAAAAATCTTTATTAGGGATCCCAGTTTTAAAAATATTTGAAATAAAAACAGACACACTGACACAAGGTCAAACACCTTCCATAGAGCTACAAAACTTTCTGCAAATAAATCACTATCTGAAGAGTGATTATAAAAAAGTTTGCTGATGAGCAAATTAAGCACATATTATATATTTAATATATAGAGAGAGCACACTATGGGATCAACAATGGCATTTTAAGGCACAGTGTGTCAGGGTTTCATTTCAATATAGTAACATTTCCACATTCACCTGTGTCATACCTATAAAACTTGGGGAGACAGTTAAAACGTGAAACAAGTTAGGTCAAGGGGTTAAAGAGTTCGTGCCAATGCCTAGTACTGTCATGGTGACCAGCTTAGCGCTGAGTAGAAACTTGATGTTCCCCATGGCTACAGGTAGAACAAATTGCTCTATGACAGCTGGACAAATTTTGCAAAAATGTTTGTACCTTTACTATACATAAACAATGAGTATTTAGTTTATTTAAGAAATAATGATTTCTATTTATCAGTCTATCTTAATGCCTATGTTTTCTGACTACATGTTAGAATTGGCTTTTGTGAAAAATCAAGTAACTAAGTTAAATCACCTTACTCTACACATGATAGATTTATTTTCAAAAACAGAATATTTCCTAGGGAATGTTGCTGCTTTTAAGTTTTAAGAATCTTTTGTTAGAATACCGAGTACTTAACTGCTAAACTACTGAAATGTACCCTAAGCACTGAAAATTGCTACAATAATTTATAGCCAAATGAAACCAAAACCATGAAATTGACAGTTATAGACGTCTTCTTATGTTGCAACTAGACAAAATAAATGCCTGTTGTCCTAAGAATCAAGGTTAAAATTCATATTCTTTAACAAACCAAACAATACTTGTGAAACCAGCAAGTGAAAGCTTCTCAGCACTTAATCTGTGTTTAAACAAGTGTTATGACTTTTTAACTACTTCTGCTTTTTTCTTTATTATAAAGTATTTTAATACAAATATTAAAACTCTAGGATCATCACACTTACCTGTAAGGCTTATCAGAGTTATGGATTCGTCTGTGGTTTCTGACACCAACATACGTTGTACTTGTATAATCACACACATCGCATCTATACCGTTTCTGGACTGAAGACTTGCTCCCTGGACAAGGTATTTCAGAGTTTTAGTGACATGTGTTGATTAGATTAAAATGACGGCATTTACATTCCATTGTAAATGAGTATGTACACCACACAGTATAACTGTTTAATAAAGTTAACAAGTTTGAACGTAGCTTCACAGGTTCTCCTGCATGTGCACTATCAGTGGATATAAAGTAAATGTCATCTGATCCGTAAACACAGATACGCTGGGTTAGCCTCTACATAACCCTGTACAAAATTCTAAAACATAATGAACCTGATGCCAGCTGCCCTGCTGACTGTGTAGCAGCTGAATTAACCAGAGATACACTGTTAATTTGAAAAGTGTTAGTGTAATCAATATTGGATATATTGTCTTAAGGAAACACTGATTTGCCAACAAGTTGCAATTAATACTATAATCCAATATTGTAAGTATGGCTACAAAGTATATGTAACAAACTCAATATAAAAAGCCTAAAGCTTTTTCATTCTGTGGGTTTTCTTTGTTTGTAACTGTCAGCTATCAGTGCAACAATGGAAGGGAAAGCAACTACAGATTATTAAGTGTTACATGATGGAGTGTAATTATATCCAGTAAACTGAAAGGTTTACAAGGGCTAATGTGAATATGCAGCTCTTTGAAATGCAGGAAACATGGATCCAGTGGAAATAGGCCATGTTACCACACTGTGCAACAATAGGACTGGGAAATTCAAATCAGAGTAAGCTGGAGGCAAAACATGCAGAATGACTTGATCGCATGAAACTGTTCCTGAAGATATTCAACAGCTTATTTACTCTTTTGTCAGCACAAAGTCCACAGGCCAGTCACAGCCTGACTGCTTTATGTTCAGAAACCAAGCGAGCATAGAAGCTGAGGAATAAGGCAGAACAGGAAGAAAGCTTAGGTAGGACGCTAGCGCACAGTGCATGAAAAGTAAAACTGGTGGCACAAAAGAAAACCCACACGGAAATTGTAACACAACAAAGAAAATCCTTAGGTTAAATTTAAGCTTTCTAAAATTGAAATTTTCTTTTGCTAATAACTACTTTTACCAGGCAGAACAAAATGTCCTAATTTCCTGGAATAAATCTGTAACATTAATATACACACTAATCATAATTATAATTTAAGTATTGCTCTTAATTGGTAGGTTAAAAACTTGCACTTGATTATAAGTGGCACTGTTCCAAATACAGTTTAAAAAAAAAAACCTGAAAAAAATGAAGCGTGAAATATTGGATAATGGTTTTGTGTGAGAAATATTACAGATCAATGACAACTAATAAAAGTGACAGATGGAAAAACTTAATATAGCACAGGCTAGGAGCAACTGTTCCCAATGGAAAGAACATTGGATTTAAAGTTCAGACACTTGGGCTTAGTCTGTGCTCTGTCACTCAGTACCAGTGTGATCACAGGCAAACTATTTTACGTCGTGAGGACTCAGTTTCCTCATCTACAAAATGAAAATACTAGGACCTCCCAGCCTGGTTCAGTAACCAGGAGCACTCTGTATTTCTTCATTCATGCCCTCTGTACCTGACCTGTGTGTCTGCATCAAGTCTGACCTGTCACTAGCTGGAGACTCCCTGAGGGCAGGGGTCTGCCTGCTCTGCTTACAATGAATCCTCAGGGCTTGGCAGATTATAGGTTGACAATAAAGAACAGTTTGATTAAATTTCATGAAGAGACACCGAATCAAAGTGCTCTGCCCACAGCTCTCTCAGAGAACCCATGTTGTTTGCTGACATACCCATCAGTACAGTTCTGTCTTCCTCATTGTGCTGGATACCTTGAAGGCAGTGACACCTCTACAGTACACCAAGCACCTAGCACAGAATCCAGCTCAAGATGGGCACGCCATCTCTTCTGGCAGGACAGAACATCTGACATACCAACACACTGGACCTCTGAGTCAAAAACGTTTATCTGTGCTATCATGACAGACAGAGACCAGGAGCATACATCTCCCTCTTATTTAGTAAGTTTGTTAAATGGTTTAAGAAGTTTTGATAAAACACGAATTATTTTTACCTTCCTTGTGAGCTAAAAACCTGTCCTTTGGCCTGACAACCAGATTTTGAAAGATCTAATATTGAATCAATTAAGGACGCAGGAGGTTATCAGTATCTTAATTGTGACACTACCATGACAGCAAACAGCAAGTAGAGCTGAGCTGGGGTGGGCCTGGTACGGCTAGCAATTTAAAGTCCGTCTGTTGTGTATCCCTAAGAAACAAGAGGATGAGCCACAAAGAATAGATGCTACGAAATGGAATATGTCGGCTAGACAGACCCTAATGCTATGGGGCTCAAACTGGTTATTTTAATTTTGAGCTGATAGTTCAATCTTTTAGATTCAAATTGTGAGTTTTAATTTGTTAACCCATTTGGACAGCTTTAAATTATTGCTTTTGGAGACGGTGCTAGAAAAGACATTCCTCCACTGCTAGTAACCGCAGGTGGCGCCACTGAGTAGTACTTACTTTATTCCTTCATTAGGGATTTATGGCCCAAAGATATCAAATGTTTTAATGTCTCCTTTAAAGGGGATATGGAAACATAATGAATTAAAATAAAAGGAGGCACTTAGGGCTATTTTGTGAAAAGGAAACAAAACTGTTTCAGCTCAGCCATCTATTGCAGAAACAGATGCTGTGTCATAAACTCCTTTTGTTTGGGATAGTTTTACGGGGATGACATCTGTTTGACAAGGGAATTTGGGTGCTACAGTGGTGTCAAAATCAGTTCTTTCAGAAACATTCTAGAATCAGTTATGCTTTCTGGGGTATAATTTAATGAAACATTATGGCAAAACATTTTACTCTGCAGTTGTTTCTAACTTTAATTCTTAGGAAATCTAAAAAAGAAAGTCACCCCAATATGTTTCATTTCCCATAAACACCATGTACCACACTTGAGACACTTAAAGTATATCAATTTAAGTGAGCTGATGCAAGGAAGCACAGCTTATTACGCTTTATCCCTAATTCTCCGGATGTGGCATCCGCCTTTTCATGGAGCTCTAATTAAATCTTTTGATTCTAATATTCCTATTAGCAGAAACTCGGCCGACTGGTACCTAACCGGTACATAAAAAGAGCCTGTGCTGTTTTTTTAAATAATGCAGATGAAATCTGGCAGTCACACTTGGGTAAGAATAAGATCACAGCAGGAAGCTTCAGTTAAAGTTTGAGGTGGGGGCCTGCCATCTGCAAAAGCTATGTTCTCCATGGGTCAACTGGTACCGTGAGAGGAGAGGAGGCTTGCTTTCTAGGCTGCCACTTTCCTGGCTTGCTGGCATTGTGACCTCAGGGTTTATGCTGTATGTGGCTCTTACAGGATGGCATAAATTTCAACTTATGTCTAGCTACACAGTTGCAGTGGAGTGCTCACTAATACAGTACTTCATTTAGTGCTCAGAATTTCCCCAGGAACAGAGGCAAGATTCATTCACACAATATAAAAATACAGGAGAATGTATACAGCTTTAATCCTGAAAATAACCCACATGACAACTAAGGGTGGTTTTTTTTTTTTTTTTTTTTTTTACTTCCTATGCTAGTCAGTGTAGTCTATGTTTAAAAAAAATAAAATGCACAGATACCTTCCTGGACACCTTTTCCATCAGTTGTATCACTGGAAATTCTTGACTCATTAGAAGTTGCTATCGACAAGGTATCTGGAAGACTATGTTGCTCTCTCTCATGGTTCCTCAGTTGACTCTAAAAAATTGAGAGAAATTAGTAAGTAATTTTCAATAAATATACTTGCACAGTTACTGGAAGGCTGCAGGAGGAGTTAATTGCTTTCATGGCCTAGTACCTAGAACACTACCAATATTTTAAAATCAAATGTGCTAAAAGATTACTTGACACATTTGACAGCTTATGGAAAGAAATATAGTACGAAAACACAATCTTATCAAAAAGGCAGGTCCTCTTTTCATGTTCTCTGAAAGGAAGCTACTGCTGTCTCTGGGAGCACTTATGCATGGTGTGTGTATGCTTCCTGAACCCCTGGCAGGCCCAGAGGAGGGTGGAGCAGAGTGTTCAGAACAACTCAATACTTTCACAGAAATAAATCTAATCAGTTAAGTTCTGGACTTCTGCTAATTTCTGCTTTTAAGTATCAGCTAAACATGTAAAAGAGACTTTACTGGAACTGCTCCTCCAAGGACAGCTCCTTCCTCACCTCCACTGCCAAGAATCAAGGGTGCAGTAGCAAGAGAAACTCCTGGAACTTGCCCCTGCAGCCCATTTGGATGGCTACCTGTCCACTGACCCGTGGCCATTTATGAATTTCATGAGGGCAATCTAAGTGGCAGTGAATCTCAGACTTAGAGGCTTTTATATTCCTGGGCACCTTTTTACTACCAGCTGGACTCTAGATGATCTGAGAGAAAAAGTCTACATCTACAACCCAGTTAGCCTTTTAGGACACACTTTTTTCCCCCAAACAGTCAACTGGCACACTGAAGAAAAGTTCTAAACCAACGATTCAATGAATGTAAATTTCCTTTACAAAAGCAGTATTTCATAGGCAGCATATAACATGAAAATCACAAAGTAATCCTTGAAAGTCCCTTAAACTTCCCACAAAACAACATACGTGGGCTCTACTTCCACTGCACAGTCTTTCATTAAGTCTAATACAGTCCATTTTTCCTTCTGCAATGATATAAATCAGTTGGTTGTGTAGCAACAGAAGTAAATGACTTGCATTTTGGGACCATGTAAGATGAAAAATAGGTACTCTTTGCGTTGAGGATGTAAGGTTAAATTAGTGTCAGTCAAATGTGTGTACAATGTCCCTCCACTGTACATGCCCTTGGAATTCTCTTGCACTTTAAAATCAACATATTTTTCAAAAGATATACACACTAGGGGAGGCTACAGCTCAGTGGTAAAGAGCGTGCTTAGCGTGCACGAGGTCCTGGGTTCAATCCCCAGTACCTCCTCTGAAAATAAACGAACCTAACTACCTCCCCCCAAAATAAAAATTAAAAAATTAAATAATATAAAGATAGACACATTAAAGCACTAAAGCAGTAAACACAGGCCTGCTAAGAAGGTGGCAGGCCGGGGAAAGAATCCTGCAACAGGCATTGTGATGACCCAGATTTCAGTCCCAACTTTAATACTAGTCAGTTGGGATCCCATGGACAGATTATCAGTTTTTTTTTGTGGGCCTCAGTCTCCATATGTGTAAAATGAGGTGTGTGTCCGCGATCTACAAAGTCCCCACCTTGCTCTAAAATTCCAAGGTTCTCTGAATGAGTTCACGAACTGACACTCACCTTATAATGAAAAGATTCTTCGCACTGCTTGCACTGGTATATTCTTGTTTTACAGTGGTTGATCATGTGGTTCTCCAAGTCTTTGCTGTTGTCAGCTATGTGCTCACAGATAGGACACTGATACGGCTGTCTCTGTCGATGGACGCGTAAGTGCTGCTTGATGTAGCCCTTGTTACCGCTGGTGTAGTGACACAAACGGCAGCGGTAGGGCCGCTCAGCATCAGGGATGTATTCCACCACGTTGCTTCCTGACAAACTCGGGTCGCTGCTGGGCTGGCACTGGGCATTGTCCTGCAGCTCTTTCAGAATGTCGTCATCGGAAGCGTTTTGGTCTGTCCTTTCCCTTAATTTTTCAATCACGGTCAGTAAGGACATGCTGATGCCTGTCTTCACTTGCCCGTCTGACAATTCCTGCCTACCCTCTGGGAGGGCTACTAAGGCAGAGTTGCTTTGGTTAAAACTAGTCAGCCCCTCTGAGGAGTTTTTAAGCGGTGGTATCATTTTAGAATATGCTGCCAATGTGCTATCTACTTGCCTTTGTCCGGTATCTGGATCTAAAAGGTTTATATTCCCGTAGTGCCCGAGGTTGGCTCGTGTGAGTTCTGCAGCTCTTATTGGCATTGTGACCAGGGCTTCTGCAGCTAACGAGTGTAGTCTAAGAGACTCAGAATTTGTCCTTCTTCGGCCCGGTGGGGCATTCTCATCAGGAGCCAGTCCTTTATTTATTAACTCGCTGTCTTTCTTCTCTGTATTGCTCCAGCCTATGATCAGCCCCCCAATATCGACAGTACACTTATCAGCACGATAAACTTCATCTCTTCCCTCACACCCAATCTTGGCCTCTGTCGGGCTCAGGTTTTTCCCCTCCTCGATGTCAGCATTCATGAGGAAATGTTTCTGCGAAAGAGTTTCTTCGGCACTTGGCAGGCGTTCCACTATCACGTTAACGTGACCTTTTTTATTTGGGCTACTGCTAATGATTTTCTGTGCTGATGAAAGTAGGCTATCAGCGACCAGATTCTCCTCTGCATCAGAAATCACCTCTAGCATTTCTTCCTCATTAGGGTCAAGAGTGACTGACTGACTGAGGTGAACCCCTCCTTCCGCACTCGGTTCTAAAGGAGACGAAGATGATAACGGTTCTGAGCTGCAAATCTGCACCTGTACTGATGGCCCGTTGTGGATGCTCAGTTCGTTATCTCCAATGGCAATGACGACTGCGTCGACCCCACCAGGTGCAGCAGCCACTGAAGGGTCCAGCAAGCCCAGGGGCTCATTTTCGTTTTCAAAGATCGGATAGGAGCAATCAACCTCCCCAGCGTGTTTCCAAGCATGTGTTTTCAACATTCTCTGCTGGCCACAAGTATAACTACAAAACAAGCACCGATACATGCCGTACTGCTCATAGGCATACCATTTCCTCCTCCCCATACCTGCCACGGATGCCTTCTGGACGGTATGAGTCTGTGGGTTATCCACACTTACTGGGACATCAGGAGTGGCTTCATTATGCCTTTCTGTGGTTCTCTGACACAAGGAGCTGGTGGGGCTTACGCACTGTTGGGCTTTGGATTGAATGTGACTGTTGGCATCGTTTTCGTGATCATTTACCACGTGAGCTTCGAGTTCCTCCTGGCTTTTCGATGTAATATGGCACTCTGAGCACATTAGTATCACTTCATTCTGCTGTCCATGCTGCTTGATGTGATCTTTTAACACGGAAAAAGATGATGACAGAAACTTACAAAGGCTACACTGGTAAGACATAGCCTTCCCATCATTCTGGGCAAGAGAGTCAGGGGTAAAATGCATTTGTGACATCTCAGCCTGTCTAGTATCAGCAGCAGGTGACTGGGTTACTTTAGCTGGAATCTCGCAAGGTTCTTGACTTTCAAGAAAGCGGTTTGCAGCACTTGAACGTGACCGTTTTTTCCCAATTAAAAGACATTTTTGGGACTTTTCATGTTCCACTATCTTGCTTAACTTTTGGATAACATGGATTAATGGATCTGTTTTAGCTTTTCTTTGCTCATCGATTTCCAGTGATGAACTGATGACAGTTTCGGCAGTCAGTATAGCTTCTTGCTCCCCAATGTCTGGCACCAACATGGCGACACTGCTGCTTTCTTCCATATCTAAAAAGGAGAATATATGACAGAAAGAAACACCAGATTACAGCAGCACTATATAATTCAGGAAATCTAAACTAGTATTAGAGTTTAAGCTAATCTAAGTACTTTCCAACCTGGGAGTTCCACATCAATTGTTTTCAATAAAGATGTAAAATTGTTTAGAATTTTTCTTTGGAATGCTATCCCTTACCAAGACTGATGATTGACATCTTTCCATCCTTCATTTTTTCCTTTGGAAATAACATTAACAATCTGCACTTCCTTTTTTCTTCACTTTCTTTCCCCTAGACAGCTAGCTGGACCCAATCAGTACTCCCTCTCTTTTGCACAATGCCAACAAACAACAACAACAACAAACTCCCAAAACCAAAACCCTGCTATTCCTTTATTAAAGGAATACAGCCATCCCCAGGCATGTGGGACCACCTCAAATTATGATGAAATATCATTCTGTAAAGCCAACACATGACTGACACAATTCTTGGTGGACAACTTCTCACACCAAATAAAACTGTGGTTTTATTACTAAAATCATAAATTTTTTTTCTCCCCAGATTTTTGGAATTGTGAAAATATGGGCAAGTAACCTATTGGAAAGGGCATAGTGAATTTTGAGACGTGCTATGCAAATGAAACTAAATAAAAGCAATGTCCCAGTTCCTTCTTTTACTTCCTTTGATTTATCTTCCTGAAGATAAACCACAAACTATGCTGTGGTTTTTTTCCTAGAGGTCATATTAGTGGTCAGCTATTACTCTCTCTCACTCACACACACACATACATATTTTTCTTTTCCTAAAAGGGAAAGGGACATCAGGGAGGGGAATAAAAGTGATGTTCTAGTAGTGTTTTAGGTATGAAAAAGCACAGAGACCTCAGAAGGGGTTATCTGAAGGTTCTAGTAACGTGTTATGGCCAAGGAAGTCACTAAACATAAAATACGTATCTTTCATGTTAAATCTTGAATACTCTATTTCCTGGCAGTACTTTAATTTCAAACATTTCCTTTGGCTTAAAGTGAGATTAATTTGTTGACTTGGATCACATTTTTAAGTTTAGGCTTTTTTCCAGCAACAAGTTTTGTTTTTCCACATTTTAGGTGCATTCTGGAATCTTACTCACAACATTCAGTAAATGCCAGCAAAATAGACCAGAGATAACACTATTCTAAATCTCAGTCACAGGCTCTGAATTCTTATTTGAAGGAGATGAATCATGGCTCCTTTTCTCTTAGGCGGCTCAATCAGCATACAGGGGACCTTCAGCCCCTGCCAAGATAATACTTCCACTCCTGCCAGACCTCACCAGTGCTCTGACCAGCTTCAGGGCCGGTTCTCCCATATCAACTGACAGCAGTTTTGTTATGGCTTTTCCTCTTATTTTCTACTCTTTCTGGCATACTAACTTTCTATATCCAGGTCCATGTCATGCAAAAAGGCAAACATTTTATTCTCGGCTTCTTTAGTACCACTTCTTCCCTCCTTGTGAATACTCTGCCCTGTGGAATCAGCTTTTTTTTCTCTTTCCACTTCTATCTGCACTTGCAGCAGGGAATGCATCCCACAGCCATTGCAACAGTGACAGCCAGGCCAGCTCCCAAAGGCCAGTGGCCCTTTGGCCACTGTCTCCCTTAAATGACCTGATGGTATTACCTCTCAAAAAGACTGGTTCCTTTACATCTTTCTCAAGTAGGAAGAACAAAAGTGTTCTTGAACCTCTACACTCAACCTTAAGTCACTAAAGAAAGGAACCAGTTGGTGGAAATGATTTGTTTCTTTAGAAAAGCCCTTTGTGACTTCATAGGTCACTTTACTGCCTGAGATTTCCATATTTTTAGGCCAAAGGAAGCTTTGGCTCTTCATGTGACTACTGATTTCCCTTCAGGGTCATTCACTTAAGGCTTTATTTCTTTCAGTTCAACTGTTAAATGCAAATTACTTAAATACTAGTTAATAGGAATCCTTGAACATTCAATTTCTTGCACAAGATTTGGTGCCCCACTACAGATGGAAGGTCTCCTTCCCATGAAATGTGACATCCATGCAGGCTGATTGACAATCTGTAGGTTAGCAAGTGAGTATTTGCTCAACAGACTTTGCACACCCACAGGGTTACAAAGGTGACTCATATTATCCTTCTTCTATTTAATGATATAATAGGAGGGAGACAGAGCAGTACAAATTGCTCCCTGTGGATATTTCAGCGTGTACCTTAAAAAGAAAGTGAAATGAAGAAGAGGAGGAGTTCATCTTATCTTGAGAAAAAGACTAACACAAAAGAATCTGACAAAACATTCAGACTTTAAAGCTGTATCTGCTCAGGCATTAAGAGCTAATGGAAATTTGCAGCAGATGCTCCAATTTTCCCTGAACATTTATGTAAGTATCTCATTTTAGAGGCTGCATACATTTGGGGATAAGTACAGAAATGGCAGCTATAAAACAGAAATGACAACATAAAATACATCAAGAAACACCTGAAAAACCACTCTGCGTCCACATGGCAAAATCGATGCACAAGTTAAGCCGCATTGAAACAAAAGTCTCTACTAAAAAAGGTTAGACAAACAGCTCATAATAAAATATACACTGAGAGGAAGTTAGGTTCATGCCAAAATTTTCACAAAAATTTCACTTAGGCTACCAATGTGCATATATATATATATATATATATATATATATATATACACACACACACACACATACACACCCCTACATACATACATATACACACACATGCATGATTGCATGTCGTGAAGTAAAATTTACTTGAATAATAAAAGAGATGAAAATGAGGAGTATGAATACAATCCCACTGGCTCAAGAATGATGACAACCTGGATTATGATTATCCGCATACTGTCCATGGCCTCAAAGAGACCAGTGTAAATTCATCTCAAAAAAAAATTACCATGGTTGGGGGGAGGGCGAGTGGAGAAGGTGGGGACAAAGAAAGAATGACAAATTTTCTAACTGGAGTGACGAGTACCTAGGAGTTCATTATACTATTCTTTCTACTTTGTGTAAATGTTTAATATCTTTTAAAATAAAAAATTAGAAAAAAAATTGTTACATGCAAGGCACCAAGCAAAATACCGGGAAGAACGGAAAAAAACTTAAACTCACAGAGTTTCAAACTGGGTTGAGTGGTAAGACTAACATATTTAGAAGTTAAAAAGAATTAACAGCTTTAAAACAACCCAACAGTACACACAGTGAAATAGTCAAGAGGCCACAGGCAATTACCAAAATCCTAACAGAGACTGAAAAGAGCCCATTTTGGTCTAGGAAGGTAAGCCAAGCCTTCTCGAAGAGGTAAGATGCACACTGGATTCCAAAGGAAGAGCATGCCGGACCTCATCCACCTGCCCCTGTGGGCTCAGTGTCTCCTCTTCTTCACTCTGCTCTGTCTCAGGAGGGATTACATCATCAGGCTCCCAGGCTCTCTGGTTTCTGGTTGAGTTATGCCAATGGGAAGCCATGACAGGGGATCAGAAGGAGGCTGCAGAGGAACAGCAACATATTCATTTCCCTCGTTCCCTCCCTCGAGGTCACCCTGAACTGGCTGTGTTCCTCAACACAAGGCCATTCTCTCCAGGCCGGCTGTTCTACAAGGACTCTCCTGGTTCCGGTACCTCTCCCTTCTCCTGATGCTGCCAGCTCTGGATAACCAAACTGTTCCTGTGGTTGGCCTATACAAGTCCTACCCCTTTATTGTAAATATCTTTGTAAATGCATCCTCCTTGAATTATCCTAATTTGAGTGTGCCATCTGCTTGCTTGGAATTCTGTTGACAAGAAAACAGCCTTAACATTATTAGATTTTCAGAAGTGAGAATAAGCATGCGACCTGGGGATTACTGAGAAGATCATCATGGCTGAAAAGTAAGGTTTACCAGGAGGAGGAGGGACTCTAGCTGTCAGCAAGCAGGGGATTGCTTGCTTGGAATCTTTAGACATAATATTAGACCAAATATCTCACGTTATTACAAATAAATAAATACAAGCTGTATCCCAAACCAGAAAAGCTGTACAGCCTTTTCCACTGAATCTCAGATCTTCCTTAGACAACAGAATTCCACAGGCAAAAGCTTGTAATTATGTCTTCCCCAAGAAAAGAGCCAAATTATTTCAGTTGTCTTTATTTCCTTATGATTTGCTATTTGGTTTATCTGTATATCTAATTAGTTCCTTTCAGTTACAGCAGTATGGTTATCATAAGCAAAATCAAGTTGAACAATTCATGTGGGTCTGGGTGGGACGGGAGAAAGGCTGTAATTTTCTGTGTCTGAACGAAGACAGTTCAGTATGTTACATAAAGAATGTTTTCTTTCAGACTAAAATGTGTTCTTTCCCAACTAGAAAAAAAAATTGTTATAGAAGTGATGGCAATTTCTCATTCTTCCAGATTATTGTAATTCTAAAATATAAAACATTTATTTTGCTCTAGCCAAAAGGCAGGGGACATGGCTCATGGGTTCGTCTCCTAGAGGAACCTCAGTTAGCTGTGTGACCTTAGGCAAGTCACTGTTGTGGGGGGTTTTACATTCTGCAGATGTAAAGCAAGACTTGTGCTGAATGAACTTCCATGTTCCTGAGTTAAAAACTGCCTATGAAAAGTTCCCTGGAAACTGCTTATGTTACCTGTAGATTTACCTTACTCTTTTTTCCTTTTTAAAAAAATTTACCTTACTAACATCAGCTATAACTTACTTGAACTAAAGCCTCCTTAGCTTAATGTAATTATTAATTGCCACCAAGAAAAAATTTGAGTATAAATTTCAAAGTATATGAATTTCATAGTCTAAGATTTCTCAGCTGGCATACAGCCTGGGAAAATATTTGAATTTGGCAGCTGTAGGTAAGACATGAGTTCTAACTAATGTTAACTAATACTCCGATTTAACATTTACTGAGTACGGTATCATGTGCCAAGCAATGTGCTGGAGACTACCAAACCGAGTAAGAGGGAATCCCTGTCCTTGAGGCGCTTACAGGCCACAGACTAATGCCAGTGTAGATTCTGTGTACTACTTGCGTACTTCTTGGTAATACTGGCCTCTTTTTTTGCAGAACTGGAATTCAGGTCTGATTCCAAATCCATCCTTTCTCAATATACAATGTTCTTAATTCTCAGTGTGAACAACAAAAGTGTACAAAGTATCAATGCTGAAAAGAACAGCAGCCCTTTACAGCTAGGCTGTATCAAACATGTTAGTGTGTTTGAGCCTCATAACTTTTTTTTTTTTGAGGGGGGAGGTAATTAGGTTCGTTTATTTTTAAATTATTATTATTTTTTTAATTTAATGGAGGCACCGGGGATTGAACCCCCGACCTCGTGCATGCCAAGCATGCGCTCCACCCACTGAGCTATACCTTCACCTCTTAACTCTTTTTGGGGGCAGGCTAGGTGCGGTTACACAACTTTATAAGTAAGGAAACACTCAGTGCAGTTTAAGTGACTTACCCAAGGTTACATGGCTGTTAAGTGGCAGAGCCAGTGTCTTTCATATCAATTCCTGAAATTTATACAGTCCCTTGGATCAATCTTCAAAATCCAGCTGTGGCCAAGAATGAAAGTATATAGTATCAAACATTTTCTTGGTGAAACAAAGTAAAGATTTTTTTTTTTCGGCAGTGCAAAATTGCCCAATACTGCATGTCAGAAAGAAATTCAGAGGAATGTTCATGCAACTTGATTACGTGATGCAAATTTACATAATTTACCTAACAAGCAGACTTCTGGATTGTGCACAAGTTAGAAAAAAAAAAACAGCTCTGGAAACTTCTCCAATAATTGTGTATTTTATGTTTAAACTCAGAACTTATCTAACTGACTCAGAATAATATTGGTTTTACTGATACCACTTTCTAATGAATAAGAAACAATAAATTGTATTTTGCCATTTAAATCTTAACCAAAATACAATCTAAAGAATGATTCTGAAAACTTACAACAGTTCTACAACTGAATGGCAACATAAAAAGATAAAACAGGGTGGACTGACCTATATACCGTCTAACGCTGTTTCCTACCCTGGCTCTGTATTTCTTTGCTACTGTTTCTTATACTTAAGCTAGAATGAATCTAAAAGATCAAAGACTTTGTATTCGTTTCACCTAGAAGGCAACTTTATCGATTAGGGTTAAGTAAATAGCTCACTGCCACGGCAGAAGCTGTATTTGGCTTTCCCCGAAATTTAATTTTAAACGAGTTAGTGAGGTAAAGGAACGGAGGGTCAGGCTTTCTCTTGTAATCAGTAATGCAACCCATACGCTGACTCAGAGCAGTGTACTGAATAAAGTACAAACTCAAAAGAAGTGACAAACCCAGTGATTGCCGGATAAGAGAGATGCAGACTGATTGCCAATTACAGCCCACTACAGTAACCAAAAAGATCGCCTACGGGTTAGGATGGTGGCCGCCGCCTAATTAGTCATCCGGGCCTTCCACACACAAACCATTCACTCCGGATGCCCCCAGGTCTTACAAGGTGGGAGATTTCCCCAAGGATCTCAGTGATCTCTGGGGAGACTACTTCATCGAACAGGCTCTAAATATGGGCAGAAGGCTAGGACTGCTTTGATGTACTAGCTTTTTCCTACACCAAGCAGTGGCTAAAGGGCTGGGGCGATGCGGCTGAAGAAAAGTAATCAAGGGATGCGGTGAGGACACCGCTGTTCGCTCCATCCCGACTGGCCTAAACGGTTTCACAGATGCAGAGGGAAAGGAAGCGACGCCTCTGCGGGCCTGCCTGCGGACAAGGTTGGTGACTGTATGCGGGGAGCGGCAGGTTCCCCCCACCCCCAGCTGCCGGGCTAGCCCGGGGTCTCCACAGGCCTTGCGGTAGGCGGCACAGAGGTCTGAAAAGGGACACGGAACTTGGGGCATGTGGCAAGCACCGGGCGGGTGTCGGCCGGCTGAGGAGGAAGCGGGCGCCGGTAGAGGCCTGAGGGGAGGAAACACATGGACGGCGGCGGCGCTAACAGCGGGCTGAGGGGCGGCCCCGGGGCGCGGTACCTGCGGTCGGGCGGCGGCTGCTGCTTCCGCGAGCCTCCTTTGGCCGGCCAGGAGGCTGGCCGTACCCTCGCCCTCGTCCTCGCCCGCCTCTCTCCCGGCTCTTTTCCCTCTTTTCCCCCGCTTTTCCCCTCCTCATCCGGAGCTCCAAAATGGCGGCGCTGGGGACGGATCACGTGAGCCGGGGGCCGGTCAGGTGACGCGAGTGGCGGGCGGTGGGGGCGGGGCGATGCTCAGGCCCCGCCCACGGGCGTCCCGGGGCGCTGGGCTGGGCGGGCGCGAAGACTGTACCCCGCCGGCGCACTGCAGCCCGCGGTTCCTGGGCGAGATTTGGGGGCGGGGGTTGTCGGGCTCTGAAGGTACCTCAGTGGTCGTTGGGTTTAGAAGTCACTGTGTGTTCACTTTGGAGTCTCCTCACATCGCCCAAACCTGCTGTGGGCTAGCTTCATTGCCCCGTCCTCCTCCTGATTGGCTTCCAACAATGGGATGTCTTCCCAGCCCTGTGCTTCTAAATTTGTTCCTGCTTTTGGTTGGGTTATACTGTTTTGTTGTGTTCTTGGTTAAAATGTAGAGGTCCTAGGCTAGGTCTATGGTTGGACTTCAGGTGTGTCTGGTGAGGGGCAGAGCTGGCAGGGGGAATCTGTTTGCTGGAGAGATGGAGGATTTTCAGGGAAAGTAATCATCCTAGGGGTTGTAGAGTCAGACTTGGTAGCTTGCTTGACCCAGCAATACAGCCTCTAGTCCTCTGAGGGCACCACGGTGTTCTTCATTTGGATCTGTTTTATGGTGTACACATCAGGGTTATAAGCAGCCCTGTTCTGGTTCTCCTTTTGACAGAGTAAGATGCAATGTGAGTGAAGCAATTTACCTTAAGGAATGCTGACAGTTTTGGTACATTAGGAGCTACACAGCAGGGTGCTTGGATCTGGACTGAGTAAGTTGACCATGAGCAGTAGGAAGGGAGTAAAACTGAAGATTCCAGTCATAGTAATGCACCCGTTCACTAAGATACAGGCATACCTGGGAGATAATGTGGATTCCATTCCAGACAATTGTAATAAAGTGAGTCATAAGAATTTTTTGTTTTCCCAGTGCATATAAAAGTTATGTTTACTCTGTACTGTAGTCTATTAAGTGTTCAACAGCATTATGTGCAAAAAACAATATGGATACCTTACTTAAAAATACTGTATTGCTAAAACATGCTAAACATCATCTGAGCCTTCATAGAGTCATAAAACTTTTTGCAATAGTAACATCAGAGATCATAGATCACTATTACATAATAATAATGAAAAAGTTTGAAATATTGTGAGAATCAATGAAGTGGGATACAGAGACATGAAATGAGCAAGTGCTGTTAGAAAAATGGGATTGATAGACTGGCTTGATGCAGGGTTTCCACAAACCTTCAATTTGCAAAAAATACAGTTTGAGCAAAGCTCAGGTTAAAAAAAATTAAGTGCAATAAAATGAATTATGCCTATGACTCTTGAGGACTTTCAGATACACTTAGAGGCCTCTATAGCAGGCTAGGCTCTCAATTATCAAGTGAGAGAAAGATCCAGCAAAACTGAGTCATTGTTCAGACAGGTTGGTAATTCCTGAGATACAGTAAATATCTCAGGATACAAATTCACCTGGATTTAGGGGCTTGGGAAACCAACAGAGTTAGAATTCTGCAATCCCACAGAATTCTTTGTCGATTGGACCAAATAGCTAAGAAGAAGGAAAAATGAAGAGTTGAGTAATTTTTTTTTTTGATAAAAGAGATTAAGCAGGAGACTGGCAAGGAAGAGAAGGAAAAAAAAATTGAAAACCAGAAATACATAAAACAGAGAAAGTGAGAACAAATTGTGTAAATTTCTTTCCTTTCCTTTTCTTCTTGCACCACTGACATAAACAATCCTTGTTTGCAATTATCTGAAGAGAAGCCTTTCTTTAGAACTGTCTTAACTGCAGTGTCCATGAACCTAAAAGTGGACAAAACAGGAATCAGAGAATTATTTGATCAGGGCAGAAAGCAAGTAGAGAAACTATGATCTGGGGAAAATAAGGGAATTCCAGAACAAGCAAAAGAAGGTTAAGGGTGCCTTTGAAGTTCCTGTGGTAGTCTTTTCTGATATTCACCAGCCATTTCCCAATGTTCCGCTTCCAGCACCAGGTTAGACAAAACTTCCTGACCCTCTTCCTGGCTCAGAGGTGTGGCCTGTGATTGGTGTTGGCTAATGAACTGTATGTAAAAGTGAGGGCTACCACTTCCATCCTGGAGCATTTAGTTGCCAGGGCAGTCCCTCCAGAGTGCCCTTTCCTTGCTGGCTTGATGACCAGGGATGTTTGAAATGGTGGCCACCCTGTCAGCCACATTTGAGAGTGGTGGTGATGAACAGAGCCCCCAACTGACCCACAATGGATATGTAGAGTGAGGAAGTCACTGAGGTTTGGGGGCTGTTTGTTACTGCAGCATGACTGACTGACTGACATATCTCTTCCCTATATTGAGGAAACTGGAAGAGGCAGAGTCAATAGGAAGAAACCATTACAGGCAGATAGGAATTTTAATTAAAAAAATTAGGACATTCATTCCTGAAGACAGAACATTGTACAAGACTCAGAATCCAACAGAAAAACCTAGGCGACTTCAAAAAGCCAGTGGAGCAAAACCTCAGTATTTTTCTTTCCTGTGAAAAATCTCTCCAGAAAACTGCAGTAAACATTTTTAAGTCAGGGGAGTACAAAGACATTCAGGTGTAGTTCTGTTGAACTTTCGATATCCCATAGAAACCCTTTGAAGCAACTTCCACTTGCCACAGAATGTCATTTATCATGATTTAATTAACCAATCATAGTAAGGTTTAGTGTTATAGATAGGAAACTTGCTTACTCAGTTATCTAGTAGCTTCTCAGTGGAATCCGATTTTGTCTCCAGATGAGAGATGACCCAGATAACTAAAATCCTATCTCCACACATCTCATTATCCTACTTTGGGATCATTAATTAGTTGATGAGCTTAAAGTTTTCACTTCTGCAAGGGTCAGGGGTCTGTATTTTCTAAAGTGACCAAGTTAATCTGATAATACGTGGTGTGTGCCTGACAACTTAAACCAGAGGGCTGTTTACATTTGGGAAACACTCAGTGCAGTGAGTAAGTTGCTAAGGTGATGGCTGGTTGTAACATGGAACCAATTGAAACTTGAGAAGACTGACTTGTTCCCAGTCATGATACTCACGAAGGACACCTTGTCTTTGGTGTAATAAGATTAGATTAGCTTTCTTTTGAAGGGATTAATCATGTAAGTCTTTGGCGCAGCACAGAGAATTGGAGGAGACACGTTAGCCTGCAATTCTTTTAGTTGTAATTTTTATCTTGACCTTTAAAAATATACTTTGGATGTACAGCCTCAAAAAAAGGAAAGATTGTGGAAGGGTAAGAGAAGGCAGGAGGGCTAAAAGTGGGGAAAAAGGGGATGTGGTTGTATGAGCGGAGAAGAGGAACACAAAAATTTTTCCTGACTTTCTATTTAGCTCTTGTGGGACTGTAAGCAGAGGGGGCTGGATCTTTCTGATGTTTTTGTCCTGCCTATGAGGCAAGAAGTTCAATGTATCCTTTTTTGGAGCTTCCGATATCTGATATATGGAAGTACAGAGTTTAATTATAGGACTCCTCTGGGTTCAAAATGGGACTTCATCATTAAGAATAATGGCAAGGCCTGATTTTATTAATGAATGAAAAGATTGCTTGATGTAAGTCAGAAGGAATGTAAGATTAAAAGACATGATATATTATTATATATACAGCTGTCAGTAATGAATTAACATTAGCTCTAGCTTCCTTACACTTTGCATCCTGAATATACACCTAGAAATGCTTCATAATTATAGTTCAGATCTCAAGAATCATCATAAATTACCCATCTGTCATTCATTTCCTGCTAAAAGCCACAGGCCTACATTATTTCAGCAGCACATTGAAATCTAAAATCTCTGGTGCTACGAGGCACACATATTAATTTGTTTCTTATTGAGGACCAGGACTAACTAGGGAGGATGCACAACAACTGATAACGACCGGGAAGAAATGGAGAAAGAGCAGTGGACACCTATTGTGAGGGGTGGGGTTTGCTCAGGCTGACATTGGTCTTGTGCAATTTTCAGCTCAGCTGCTTTGGGTCCGAGCCGCCAGCTGGTTTTGGAGAGACCCACAAGGAGCTCAGACTGTCATTGCATCTAAAGCAAGTCTTACAGTCCAGTTGGTGTTGGAATTCTGTGTAGAGTTCCCTTAGCCCCCAGCACCTGGGAGTAAAGACAAGAATCAGTGGTGGTGACATCTAGTGGCTTACCTGGAACGCGCAGTCAAACCGCAGAGCACTCCGGTGAGAAGCGGGACGTTTGCCTTCTCCAGCTAACCCAGTCCCGACCCCTGCATCCCTGAATCAGTCTCAGACTTTGGTTTCCGGCGGAGCTGCTCTGCATTCATGTTGATTTGCGGTTCGGGTCCAGGAAGGGCACCGGCAGGCTGGAAGTGGAGGTGGAGAGGGGCTGCTCATGAGGATGCCAGGGGTTTCCCTTTGGCCTGGTCTGCGTAAGTCACAGACCTGTGCAGCAGAACGCAGGTCTGGGCGGAGCTGCGCCAGGGACCAAGGAGATGGCCTCAGCCAGACTGTCCCTCTGCTTCAATGCAGACTGGTTGTTGGAACACTCGAGCAATTTTCAGTCGTCTTTGTCCATAAAGTCCATCTCTTTTCCACCAGGGGAATGAAAATGAGATTTTGAGGCTGTCTCCTTTGGCCGCTTTATCTGCCCAGAAGCCTCAGCTGAGTTGGGTAGCAGCAATTTGCTATGTTCAAAACCCTGGTGACAGGTAATACCACCTACTTCTGAACAAGACAATGTGATTCTAATAGGGTGGCGTGAAATTCTTCCCACAGAAGTGGTTTCCTTAACGCAGTGACCTTTATTGATGAGAGGAGCAGAGGAAGAAAATGAAAAGGAGAAGGGGAAGAAGATGAAGAAAGACGTGAAGAAGAAAAGTAACTGCTAATCAAACCAGGAGGGCCTGGCAAAAGGGTAATCCTGTGACCCACACGTGGGTCGTTTGCTATTTTGACAGCTCTTCTTGAGATGATAGACTAGGAGAAGCCACTAGCATCCTCGTCAGCTGGCTGGGAGTTCCACCTCTGGCTTCCTTAAGACATCAGTAAATGGAAAACCATGGACAGTTAAGTAGTCTCACTTCTCGGGTCCTTCAGTCTGAGCTCTTCATACGTTGTGGAAGACCAGACATAAGGAACACTGTTTAGTGTTTGATCTTCTGGGATGTTTCTTTCACTGGGAAAGAGACGTGAGTGAAAAAGGGAAGGAAAGTGCATATGGCACCCGGAGGTGGTCCACACTGAAATTGTCAAGTCTTTTCTGGCCATGAGGCCAGAACTGGTCATCATTGGCTCCAGCAAGCCATAAGGTCGTTGGGGGGGGTGGGGAGTGGCCAGCAGAAATCTATTGTGGGATGGAAGTGGCATAGCCAACATCAGCATGAGTAGGGCTGAAGGGCACATATGAGCTTCATGAGCAGGTGGCCATGCTCCCAAATCATCCAGCCCTCTTGTACCATCACCGCTCCCTCAGCTCATACCTCCCATGGAGGGAGATCCTTGTCACCAGCTGATGGGAGGGGGAAAGCCTGAGCTCAGCTTTCCAGTAAATCGACTTGGTATGTAGAAGGACACAGACCAACATGAATGGAGGTAAGAGGTGAGCGTGGACACAGGGCATCTGTCTGGATTGTGAAGACACCTCTGGCTGGCATGGAGGGCTTGGAGTAGGGAGTCCAGAGAGCTTTGGCCCATGGCCCGGAAGGCACTCTGGGGCTGGGGCTGGCCCCCGCAGAGACAGGCAGGCAGCAAGCATCTGTTGAGGTGCCCTCGTGGTGCAGGACCCTGTGTTAGGGGCTCTGCTTGTCTTACTGCACACATCTTTGTGGACTCGGCTCTGTGATTGTTAGTTACCTGTGTAATCCCTCAGCACCTGCCTGCCCTGACGGAATGAGAGCTGAGAGCCCAGGGAGTCTGCCGGTCTTGTGCATCGATATTCCCCCAGCCTAGCATAGGGCCCAGAATGTAGTTACACTACATGAATAAAAAAGCAATTTCATCCAGCAGATGTGCTCCCAGGCCTGGGCTTTATTTGAGGAGCTACTTGAAAGCAGTTTTGGGGAAGATGAAGCATTCTGTTGAGAGCTGGGGGCTTAGGAGAGAAAATAAAGGTGGTGTGTGGTTAGGGACATGGGAGTTCACCCCAGAGAGGCCCTAAGAATCCTGGCTGTGGACTGGGTCTCACCCTGAGCTTCCAGACCTATTAATATTCACTAGCTATGTGATCCGGGGTAAGTTCCTTAACCTCTCTGTGCCTCTGCTACCTCGTCTGTAAAATAGGATCATGACACCTGTCTCGCAGGGCTGTTGAAAAGTTTAAAGAATGAAATGTCTACGAAGCACTGATAAACAACAAGTATTATTATTGCAAAAGTTCAGACTGGAATGATAAGAAATGGAAGGAAGAGATGGAGGTGAGGGACACTGAACAGAGAACACATAGCATTTGAGGCTAACTAGAAATAGGGTGTGAAGTGGAGACCCAGCGAGCACCTCTGTTCTTTCAGTGTGCCCCTGATGTGAAGGACAGACAGCTCTGGGTTCCAACACCCATGCCAAAGGCAAGCACCGAAGTCAGAGGACACATGGAAAAGAAGAGGCCAGAATCTCCCAGCTACTCCGCATTCAGCTCATCAGTCATGGAATTTGAAGTGAGCCCGGTTACATATGACTGCATGGGTTTTCAGCCTGTTTTTCCCAAATGGGGATTTTGTTGGCAATGGAATGCGTGTGAACACTCTACGAGTTAAGTTACACTTTGATTAAGAAGTCCAGAAGACTTTGGACTTGGCTTTGAAAAATTGAAAGTGAATTGAATTTGCATTATTTAAGTGGCTTATTCAGATGAACACTGCTATCTCTTCAGATTTAGAATTTCCAAGACTCAAAATTTGATGTTTCAGCAGCAACAATGACATCTAGGGGTGGGTGTTTTACAGGTTTAATCTTAGATCTATGTCCTCTACATTTTGAAAAATAGGGGTGCTAATACATTCATTCAACCCAAGTTGTCTGGACTGTGTGAACTTGGTTGGTGGCCAGGGCAACACTGATGGATCAGCATAAGGAAAGTGTTGGCTTCTGCTGTCATCTAAGAAAGAGACTTTCCTTCTAAAATTGCAGCCCCTCTCAGTTTGCTGAAAATGCTCATCTTCCTCCTGACCTTTTAAGTGGTGATGTGGCATCCTTCTCAACTCTCCTGTTTGTGCCTCGACCACTCTTTCTGTGAGTGACAGAACTGCCTTCCCTGCTTAGAGAGGGGCTGGCACCATGGGGTCTAGCTCCGTCCAGTTTTTTCTATTCTTTGATGAGCCAATGAGGGGAGTCTTTGACAGTGTACCTCTTCTCTACCCTGTGTTTTCCCCAGATTCTTTTATTTTATTTTATTTTTGGCTATAAATCCCAATCCCTTTGTTTTAAATTGAAGTATAGTCAATTACAATGTGTCAATCTCTGGTGTGCAGCACAATGTCCCAATCATGCATATACATACATATATTCGTTTTCGTATTTTTCCATTAAAGGTTATTACAAGATATTGAACATAGTTCCCTATGCTATACAAAAGAAACTCTTCTTAAAATCTATTTTTATATATAGTGGCTAACATTTGTAAGTCTCATACTCCCAAATTTATCCCTTCCCACCCCCTTTCCCCAGTAACCATAAGATTGTTTACTAAGTCTGTGAGTCTATTTCTGTTTTGTAGATGAGTTCATAGTGTCCTTTCTTTTTCTTTTATTTTAGATTCCACATATGAGTGATATGAGTGATGGTATTTTTCTTTCTCTTTCTGGTTTATTTCACTTAGAATGATGATCTCCAGGTCCATCCACGTTGCTGCAAATGGCATTATTTTATTCTTTTTTATGGCACAGTAGTATTCCACTGTATAAATATACTACAACTTCTTTATCCAGTCATTCCCAGATTCTTTTAAATGGATCATTCTCTTGATTTTATGGCTTTAACTGTAACACTTGGAGGGAACTTTTTGTCTGTTGTCAGAGAGTCAATCAACTAACTGTATTGACTGAGTACCTTCTGAGTATGGTTGTGTGCATGTGTGTGTGTGTGTGCCCATGGGGTTCCTGTGGAAATGAGAGGGGTCTGAAAGGCAATCCACCTGGGTTAAGTCCATAAAAACCTAGTTTATTTAGAGGACACCAAACATACATGTTAATAGGAAATAAATTATGCATGAAAACATCTATGAACATACTGGGAAAATCCACAAATATTCAGATGATGTTTAAGGTTCCTCTCAGCATGGAAATTCTGATTTTTGTGCAGATTAAAATTAGTACTCTGTTACACTGATGCATAATCATGCTAGTAGCAGCACTAGAATTGTAGATACATATATTTTTTATGCTCTAGTGAGAGTGATGCAAAATGGGACCCATCTCCATGGGTGAGTAGGAGTTGACCCTCAGCATTAGTAAGCTGTGGGGCTTGTTCCTGGTTTGCAGAACTGTACAGAGTGAGCAGAGGGCATGGAGACCTGGCCCAAGTGTGCCAGTCTGAAAAGGCACACCCTGATATACCCTGATCGTTTCCCTGTCTGATTATCTTAAGATGGGCCAGGAAATCCCTTTGTTCCAACCCTGACTGTTGACCTTCCCTTTTCTCTCTTTAGTGTGCTTGTCTGGTTTCCTCTCACAGCAAGCAGAGTGTACAGAACTGATGCATCACCAGGCAGTCAGCTTCACTGCCTAAATAGCTCTTGGATCTTTCTCTTTCTAATGGTGCCTGAAAGTCTCCAGTAGCTTTCTAAGAAAGATCCAGACCTTTATCCAGCCTTCAAAGTCAGGCCTGATGTCCCAGCCACTGCCCCAGCCTCAGCCCCATCACCCCTGCCCATCCTCAGGTGTGCTTTTTGGTTTCCTAGTTACACAGTGCCTGGTGTCTACTGCTCACCACTCGTCTTCATGTGGTCATCTCTTCCTCTTCCTCAGGTCTCAGCAAAGAGCCACTTTCCTGACTTCCCTGACTTCCATGACCAGGTTAAATCCCTGTACCCTGTCTTAGAGCCTCGTGCCCTTTGGTCACAGCTCTTGTCACCTCTGTGGTTTCTCCGTGAGGTTGTTGCATCCATGTCAGCTCCCTTCCATAAACGGTGGATTCTGTGATGTCAGCCAACATGTTGTTTTAGCACAGTGCCTGGTGCTAGTAGATACTAATGAAGAAATAAACAATGAAAGAATGAGTGAAGGAATGAGTGATCAATACAGTGGAGTTTGTCTTAGGTGCCTGAGATTCTTGTACTGCTTCAGATTCATCAACTAAATATCAAACCCTTCTGATTTAGTCCATTCAGGCTGCTATAACACAAAAGTATAGACTGGGGACTTTTAAACAACAAAAATTTATTTCTCACAGTTCTGGCAGCTGGGAGGTCAAAGATTAAGCACTAGCAGATTTGGGTGTCCAGTGAGGGCTGGCTTCCTGGCTCAAAGACAGCCATCTACTTGCTGTGTCCTCATGTGGCAGAAGGGCTGAGGGAGCTCTCTGGGGTCTCTTTGATAAGGGCACTAATTCCATTCATGAGGGCTCCATCCACGTGATCTAACTACCCCTCTAGGATTCCAGCTCCAGGTACCATCACATTGGGGATAGGTTTCAACATACGAATTTTGGGAGGACATAACTTTGCCTATAAAACTCCACGTGATTGTGTAAATAGGGAACTAGATGGTAGACTATGTGGGTTTAAATTTATGTGGGTTCTAAGACCCACTGAGGAAATTTCGATTTAAATGAATTCTTAGCATCCCTGGGTCTCAGTGTTGAGTATAGAAAAGTCCAGTTACTTGAGTGGCCTCGCTGATCAAAGGCCCTCCTGCGTATTAACACTGAGTTGTAGGTTAAAGAGCCACCCGGTACAGCCAGTTGTGCATTGATGAAGTCCCCCTGCATTAGTTGTGAAGTGTAATCCAAACCCAACAACAGGGAGTTGCACTCTCATAGCTCCAGGGAAGTACCACGTTCCACTCTCTCATGGAAAGAATTCTCTAAAAATCATTTGCCTCATTAATCTCTGCTTGGTGTCTTGGTGTTTTATCTATAAAGGAAAGGAGATCAGGTGACATCTGAATCTGGAGCAGGGATTTGTAATTTGTAATCTACTTTGACAGAAAAATAGGAGTAGACTCAAGGGGACAGAGTGGTAGTGCCCAAAGGCCTCTCTCGAAACATTTCCCTAATTGTTTTTGTGTTTATCTTAGGTTTCAAAGTCAAGAAAAAGTGGCATAGCATAGAAGTTAAGGGCACAGATTCTGGGCTGTGCCTGGGTCAGATTCCTGGCTCCATCATTTACTAGCTGTATGACCTTGGGCACACCACTTTTGCCTCACTCTGTCCAACTTTCTCACCTTTAACATGCAGAGAGAATAACATTCCGGATCTCACAGTCTTGTCGTGTGTGTTTTATGAATGAGTACCCTGGAGAGCGCTTCAAACAGTGCCCCTGTAGAAAGCACCATTTCAGCCTTAGCTGTTACTACTCCTGGAGACGTGGAGGGAGGTGTGCTTTTGCCTGTCCCAACCAATTTGTGGTTCACAACCTCTTTCACACCCTTATTTTGTTTTAATTGCTTGCTTCATATTGGGGGGACCAAGAGGTGGACAGATCCTGGGCTGAGCTACATCAGGTGTAGGAAGGCCAAGAGGCAATCCAGAGAGTCTTGAAGAAAATGATGGGTGTGGACCAGCAGAGTGAAGGAGGAAGGCAATTCTCCACTCCGTGGGTGGCACCCGGAGAAGAGGCATCAGTAGGAGCGGTGCTGGTCCTCCCTCACTTGTGTGAAGCATGTTGTTGGGACTCTGTGAGATTCCTGCAGCTCATGCCCCAGCGCCCAGCACTTGCCATTCTCTGCAGCCGGTGCCACGCCAAGCTAACCCCCTCGTCCTCTCCCTCCCAGTACTGGAAAGCTGAAGCAGGTGCAGGGACGCCAGCCGGGAGCCCAAGAGCAAATGGGATTTTAAAGTTGTTAGGGCATCTTGGCATCCAGTTCCCTGAGATGAACAAAGTGTCTTGTCTGGTAATTGCAATTAATGGCTCCGCTATTCAAGCATATCCGTCAATAAATCTCCTCTAATAACCGATTGGGCACAGTCGTTACCATAGTTATGTCTCTAAATTGAGCCCAGGGTAGTTGGCCACGACACTGACCTTACTGGGGTCAGGCCTGCTTCCTGACTATATGACTCCATATCCCAGGAATTAAAGTTACCCTCCGAACGATTGGCTCGGAGCCAGCTGAGAGACAAGCTCAGCCCCTCGCCTTAACGGCCTGGAGATTTCCTGTAAATCTCTTCGATGCGGAATAAAAAAATCTTCGAAACCCTGTAACATCAACAGCTGTAGTAATTAATGCTGTCCGATCCACTTTTATACACTGCTTGGGGGGGGTGGTAGTCAGCGGGAGACTGCCCGTCAGATCTGTGATCACCCGTGTTGTTCACGGCAGACCTAACCTCGGACTCCCAGCCTGACAAAGTCAGTACCTCATCGTGGAGTCCTTGCCTGCAGTTCCTCTCTTCTAGAGAATTCCTTCTCCCAACCCCAGGTTCTGCCTTCAGGAGCCTTTCCCTTCTCCCATGGGCCATTATACTGCGCCCACCACACTGGTTTGTTTGGTTAATGGCTCAGATTCCTGAGGCTCCAGCCACTACTTCAGAGACCAGATCTGTCCTTTTCCTCCTCGCCTCATGGCACTCCTCATGTCTCAAGGAGATCTTGGATTTCCAGGGTGTCATCTCAAAACCGAGTTGGGAACACCTAATGAGGTGGGGGTATTTTTAAATGTATCTATTTATACGTTTGAGATGATTGCTGGTAATTGCACAGAAGGTAGAGGTGGGGGTCTAGAGGCAAAAATACTCAGTAAAATAGTCCCTTGATTCCTATCTGTGTAAAGCCCTGGGTGGGCGGGGGAGGAAAGACAACAAAATCTTACTTCCTGACTCTGGCTGTGCCCAAGGCTTGATTTAAGTTTTCCAAACTCCAGGTTCATTGCTCTCCATTTTTGCTTCCCTTCTCTCCTTTCACCATGTATGTTAGAATGAATGTTACAGGATTTTAGGGCTGGAAGGGATCTCGGGGATGGAAAGAGCGGTGAGGTTGTGCGACCTTGGGGCCCACAGAGCGGAGGTGGGGACCCAGCAGTCCTGCCAGGGGGCCGAGTTTCTGCACCACACCCTTTCCTGGAGAACCCCCCTCACAAGGTGGGGTTGGGCTTAGCGCGTTTACCTTCCCTTGATGCCTATGAGAAAAAAGGGAGAGGAATTTACATATGCCAGAAACCTACAAAGCCATCCCTCTAAGACAAAATCACCCTGGTTTATTGTTTGGCCTCTAACTTTTCAATCACCTCCAAATAAAACAAAAATGATGGTGTCTGTTTTCAAAATGGAGAAAGTTTATACAATTCCCTGGGTCTGTAGAGAAACACTGCTAATCTTTTGAACTGGCACATTTGAAATTAATAACCGAAAGAAAACCAGCCAGCCCTTGGGTGGGTTCGATGGGAAATGCATATGCTTTAAAATGCTGCCTATCAGTGGCTTTGTATTTTGGTGGATGTTTGATGGCATTTGAATTATTAAGCAATGTCAAACAGAATCTTGGCTTCTCTGTTAATGATGTGTCATTGAAAGGAGTTATAAAAATAGCAAGAGATTTGTTTTAATAAAAAGGAAAAGGGAAAGGCAAGTTAAATCCAATAAAGGCATGAAGCTGAGCAGTTGGAGGCATGCACCACCTTTCTTCACCTCCCCTTTCTGTCTGCTGGGCACCCCTCCCCAGCTCTGATGGAGGCATTCCACACAGACAGCCAGTGAATGCTGGGTGACCCTGGTCTGTATCCAAGAAATGGCGGGTGGACTTCCCACCCCATTGCCTTCTCTGAGACTGTGGAATATTTCTAGGTTTTTAGACTCTCTTCCAAGTGCATTTCTTCTGCATCCTGGCCAGTGTGGTTCCGTGGGCAGATAGAGTGGTCATCCTTGTGGTATCTGGGCTTAGAGAAGAAGCGAAATGCACATGATCTCTGCTGGTAACTTTGAGTTCCAGTCGAGGGCAGCTGGCTGCTGGTCTGTCCACCGCCTTACTACTTCTTCACGCTGTGCAAGCCCAGGGTGCACACGATGTGTACCTGGCCTGCCTGGCCACATACAGGCACCAGGAACAAGAGGGCTGGCTCTCATCCTCCTCAGGTTGGGGGCTAGAAGGACTGAGGATCTCTAGAGAGAGACAGAACACAAGGAACTGCACAGAAATTGAAATGAGAATTGACAGCTAGGAGAGTCAGAGGAGAATGAGAGGACTGAAGAGACTAGGAAAGAAATGCAAGTTTGGGCTAGATCAGAGCAGAAGAACCATCCAGGGGGAGGCAGTGCCTCCAGCAAGCCCCTGGCCCCCAGGGCACCTTCCCTTGACCACAGTCCCTTCTCTGACCCTCCTCCCTCCTCAACTTAGAACCTCCTTTATCTTTTCTTCATAATTTTGGCTTTCCCCTTGAATTACAATAGAATGTTTTATTTTTATCGACACATTTCAAGTAGTTAATGTGTATCTATAGTATAAAATTCAAGACAAAAATGGGTATACTGTGAAAATTGTCTCCTCTGCCTCTGTTACTAGTCCCCCCTCCCCAATTCTTCTACAAAGGACCCACTGTTAATGGCTTATTGTATTTTTTACAAAGAGATTCTATGCAAATGCATACATGCAAAGCATACTATACACACTGCTCTGCACATTGCTTTTTTCTCTACTTCACCACGTGATCTTGGAAACTGTGCCATATTGATACGTATAGAACTGCCTTGTTGATTTCAAAGGCTGCACAGTATTCCGTTTTATGCATTTGTATCCTTTACTTTACAAGTCTTCTGTTGATGGACATTTAATTTGTTTCCCGTCTTTGGCTGTAATAAATTTCCTCGTGCGACGTCTTTGGGCACATGTATGTATATATCTGAAAAACAAATCTTTAGAAATGGGGTTGCTGGTCAGAGGGTATACGCATTTTAAAATTTGAAAAATATCACCACATTTCCCTCTTTTCTAATTTACAGTAGCACCTTGCCAAACCAGTGGGATCAAAAGTTGATCTTTGACAATCTGTTAGGCACAACATGTATCTCTTTGAGTGAGTCGGCTCCTTGGCACTTCCTTCTCTGTAAACTGTTCGTTCATGTTAAGGGTAGTTTTGATAAATCCATTTGGAAGAGAGTCAGGTTCAGAGAGGTCACCAACTGGGGAAGATTTAAGAAGGAGAGGAAAAGAGCCAAGTGAGCTTTATGAAAGAAAAATAAACGCAAGGACTATTTCTTTTTCTACAGAAACCACTGTAGCTGGATTATGCCCTGTCAATATGCCAGTTATGCACAGATGGTTCTTCAGTTTGATGGATTGACATTTCTTCCCCTGGACTGTGATGTAAGAGCCTTTCCTCTCAGAGCCCTGGTACTCACAGTGCTGTCCCAGCATTGCTGGAGTAGGTTTTCATTGCAAATTGCATATAAAACCCATTGTTTCATTGCAAATAAAAGTTTAGATTTACTGTGACGTGACCACAATGTGATATTTTCATCCATAAAGCCCTCAGTTACTTACTCGCTGTAGTGCATTAGACCGAAGTGAGCTGTCTCATTTGCAGTGAGTGACCTTGAGATGGCAGCAACATCACATTCCATTCTGTGAGGCACCGAGTCCATTACAAAGTGAAAGTAAAAATTGCAATAAATCAGAATAATACTGATTGTTATAATTTTATTATCAGAGCATTAAGTCAATAAAACTTATCTGAAATGTCATTTGCATTGTATACAATTTTTACTAGTTATCCGGTATGTCTTAAAAGCATGTTTAAAACAACAAAAGGAAGAAATCGGTGATAAATTGTGCAAAAGCTGGGGTTTGTCTCACGCTGTAGGAAAACGAAATTCTCTTTTGATTCTTTGCATTGTAAAATATTCTTTCTGCAGGCTTTTAACTACACCATCATGCCTTATGTCTGCCCAACTGTATTTAGTGCCCTATTGTCTGATTACTTATTTTCCTGCAGGTTGTCTGGCCCTTTTTCATTTATGATTTTATATAGGAGGGTCATCTAATACATGGTATCCTTTCAGGAAAGGAGAACATGGTTGTTTCTTTTTTTAATAATGAGGAATAATGAAACTTATTTATGAAGGAAGTCAGAAAAATTTATTGAAGAATCACTATAAGAGAAACATGCAAATTGAAAAAAAAACAACCCTGCTTAATAGCATATTCATTACCAGGGAGCTTCCAAGTAATGAAATAGTTGTGTAAAAGGCAGGATATTAGGTGATGTAATGTTGCTTATACCAGGTACAATACATGATTACTATGCATTTTTGTCTTGTCAATTACTATTAGATTATCGTAGTATTACTGTGTAATTACTTAAAATGCAAGACACTAAAAATGTTTAGGCCCATATTTTTGCAACTTTTTGTTTTCACTTTATGCGATGGATTGCTGACATGTAAGTTGTAGGATGTTGGGAAATAGATTCTAAATGTGTCCCTAGTTTGATAATATTAATGATGTTCTGGTCACCACTTTGATCTTGGTCTTTGATTAAACCTTTTTAAGACAATGCAAAGTTGAGGCACTCTGCTGTGGTGTGTAGATGCTGGGCTGGAAGTCAAGAAGCTTGAATCCGCCTTCCAGCCCTGCCACCATCCAGTTCTGTGGCCTCAGTTAGTGGCTTCACCTCTCTGAGCTTCAGTTATTTTGTCTGTACAGCGAGCTGGCCTTGGAGTAAGTGTGTATAGGCAATCATTTAGTCACTCAACAGACATTCATGGGTGCCAGCTATGGGTTGGGAACTGTGTGGGGGCTGGGGATTCTCAGCTGAATGAACACAGCCTAGGCCACGAGGGACTCACAGTGCAGTGGAGAAGGAAAGTTTACAAACAAAACCTCATGGCAGGCACCATGCAGGGTGTGGTGGGGGTGGTCCTGGCAGGTGATCATGGCTCATATAACAGAACTGAATGCTTACAACCTAAATGTCCATCGATGGATGACTGGATAAAGACTATGTGATCATGGCTCATATAACAGAACTGAATGCTTACAACCTAAATGTCCATCGATGGATGACTGGATAAAGACGATGTGGTGTACACACACACACACACACACACACACACACACACACACACACACAATGGAATACTACTCAGCCATAAAAAAGAATAAAACAATACCATTTGCAGCAACATGGATGGACCTGGAAATCACCATACTAAGTGAAGTAAGCCAGAAAGAGAAAGAAAAATACCATGTGATATCACTTGTATGTGGAATCTAAAAAAATGACACAAATGAACTTACTTCCAAAACAGAAACAGACTCACAGGCATAGAAAACAAACTTGTGGTTAAAGGGGGAATGGAGGGATAAATTGGGAGTTTGGGATTTGTGGATTTACTGCATATAAAATAGATAAACAACAAGGTCCTCCTGTAGAGCACAGCGAGCTCTCTTCAAAACCTTGTAATAGCCTATACTGAAAAAGAATATGAAAGATGTATATGGAACTGAAACACTATGCTCTCCACCATAAATTAACACAATATTGTAAACTGACTATATTATATAATAAAAAAATTAAAAAAAAAGAATTAAATGCTTACCCTGTACCAGGCACATGTTGAATGCTTTACATGTGCTGTTTCTCTCCCCCTAACCTCATGCTGCAGAGGAATTACGACCATCCTCATGTTACAGATGAAAACACTGAGGTGCAGAGAATTGATCCTTACCAGGAACACAGAGTTAATAGATGATGAACTGGGATTTTCACACAGACACTCTTCATCCACATGCCATACACATCCACATGTGTATTTCCTTCCCTTTTATTCTCAGAAAATACCCTTGGTCTGAAGAATGTAATGGACAGCTGCTTCCACTCCTAGAGAAGGGGTGAATATCTGAGATGGAAAGAAACCAAAGCACAGAGAAGAGTAAACCGAAGTGACTGACTTTATTCAGAGGGGAAAGAAAAGAAAGAAAGAGGAGGCGGGGGTATAGCTCACTCGTAGAGCGCGTGCTTAGCACGCACGAAGTCCTGAGTTCAATCCCCACTACCTCCATTAAAAAAAAAAAAACAAACAAATAAACCTAATTACCTCCCCCAACAAAAAATTTTTTTAAAAAAGAAAGGGGAGAAAAATAAAAATATGGAAAATTACACCCAGCCCAAGGCCAAGAAGAAGAGAGAACAAGTGGAGTGGCAGCTGGGAGTCCCTTGATGGAACGAGAATTAGGATGCTTCTGCTGAGGATGGAGAGGACTGTGGGGCCATGTGAGGACCAGGACTTTCCCTTGAAGATCGAAAAGAGGAAAGCAAAGAAAAAGGTACAAAAGCAAGTCGAGGAAGCAGTGGATGGACTGCTAGATGAAACACCAGGGAAACAGAAGAAGACAAAGAAGAAAGTCTCCAAGTAAATTCTCTGAGCCAGCGCCTCCCCACTCCTCAGTTGCCGGGCGCCGCAGGTGCAGGCTCCCCGGGCCCGGAGCCAGAGCCGGTTCACGCAGGGAGCTTGTGTGTGGCCTTAACATGCCTGGCGACTGCCGAGTCTCGCCCTCATTCCCCATTTCCCCCAAATCATATTCCCAGAACTTCTTAATGTTCCAAATCATGGCTCTCATGAACAAATTTCTTCTTAGACTCTCAAAAAAAAAATGCAACCAGCAGATGCCCCTGTTATCAGATTGTCATCTTTAGTTGCATGACACTGCATGGCCCTCTGATTATTTGCTGTCCCAGAGCAGAAAGGAGTCTTGGGCATCTCCTTTGGGAATTACACATCCCACTAAGCAGTGCAATGGTTGGGAGCAGGCCTCTCAAGCCGGACAGCCTGGGTCAGATCCCAGGGAATAAGACATTTAAAGTCTCAGCCCCAGTTCCTCAGTCCTAAAATGGGAATACCAATCATGGCTTCCTTGTAGACTTGCCTGAAGATTGAAGCAGACAGCCCCGGTGATGGCTCGAGCCCAGAGTCTGCATGTTAGAAGTACTCAATAAGTATTTTCCGTAACTGTTATCATTACTTGGTCTTTTCCTCCTGGGCAATTGGCATAAATAGATATGTCATAGGAAATCCAAAACAAAATTAAATTAGAAGCTCACATTTTATCTGAATGCAGCTGATATTAAGATCAAAGGAATGTACAGTTAAATGTAAATAATTGAGAAATGCCCTTTGGTAATAGGGACCAGCATTGTGAATCTCAAAGAAGTTGATTATTAGATAAGATACTTACTCCTCTCTCACAAGAAGTATTGATTGAATTTGGGTGACCGTGTCAATTTGAGGGGGCTGACTGAATATGTTGGAAAATATTTGTATAAAATGGTCTGACAAGACAAGTTCTTTGAATTGCGCTAACAACTGCATGTATTTATATAGTTTAGAATGGACCTGCCTTCTGGCTGGTCCTTTGTGTGCTGATAAATGCATCATCCTCTTGGAGCTGAGAATTCGGCCATAACCCAGTCCTCTGTCTCTATTGGATTCTAGAGCAATGGCCTTGATAAAGCTTATTTACTTGATATGGAACCATCTTGCAAACACATCACCAAACAAAACATTGCTCCCAACTGGTTTGCTAACATTGGGTTCTCTGGGAGAGGCACAGGAGAAATACCCTTTTTTGGAAAGTGACTGTGTTTGCCTGAAATATTAGATCACAAATATTAGAACACAAAACATGTGAAAACAATTTGTGGCCCTTCAGGGCACAACTTTTCAATGAGCCTGCACTGGTGTAAACCAGTGAGCCCTGGCGGGGAGGGTGTAGCTCAGAGGTGGAGCACATACTTTGCTCCTGGGTTCAATACCTCTATTAAAACACAAACAAACAAACCTAATTACTCCCTCCACCCTCCCCTTCCACAAACAAATGAAAACAATTAATTAATTAAATTAAAAACAAACAAATAAACACACAAACAATCCAGTGAGCCCTGCAACTTCGGGGCTTGCCCTGCAGGCCACAGTGCTGGGAGCAGAAATTCCACTGAAGTCGGTTCCCAGTGTGAGATGAATCAGGTGCTCAGGGTTGCCTGGTGCACGCTTACTTCCTGAGCTTCCTGACAGTGTTTGTCTGCTCATGGTCGTCTTTCTGTTTTTGGCAGTTGAAAGGGACCATGCAACTTGTCAGAAAATCAATGGACAGTTTGGCTTGTGGTACGCTGAGGGGCTCTCTCTTGCACCACCACACGCAGCCACACACACACTCATGTACACTTACGCACATAGCACTCACAAACACACAGGCATGTATGTGTTTGCACTTTCTTCCCTGGCTTCCTCTCTAAGCTAAGAAGGCCTTTCATTATCGTCGTAAGTCTAAACCACGTGTTGCTATTGCCACCCAGATTTTTTTTTTTAAATTGTCATTTAAGCTCCATCCATTGATGGAGGGTAGCTTTCATCACCTGCTGTCAGCAGCCCAGTGGTTCTGATTAGCTCCGTGCAGCTCTCATTGAAGTAGCTGTTGCAGCTGAAGTTCAGCAAACCAAGGTGCACCTTCCACCGAGACTGACCACCGGTGTTGTCTCTCTCTGACCTTGTGGGAAGGAAGTTTGGGAGAGAGCTATTTTATGTATCAACTGTCCCCTTGGAAAGGGAGCAGGGACACGCACTCCTGAACACTTCCTGATATCAAAGCTAATGCACCTCCTTCCCTACTGTTCTGGACAGAGGGGGAGGAACGTGGGGAGGGTAGGCACAGGCTCTTGGAGGTAAATGGCAGACTCTAAGGCAGCACAACGAGTATGCTCAGGGGTCAGACTTGGTTCAGCACAAGGTTTTAAGTTCATTCGGATCAATAAGAGAGAGCCCACATACAGACTACTGCTGGGGATGGTTCTTTTCCTGTCCCCTAAAGAAGAAAATTCCTACTTTCCTGGTGATGTCACACACAGGACTTTCACATTTACAGTGGAGATTAATGAAGTCTGATGCCTTTGCTCCCAAATTCTTACCCCCACCCCGCCACCTGCTCAGGCTCAGTCTGCTCCAGGCCAAACTCCCAAAGTGTCCCGCTTCCTCCAGGACTCAAAATTATCTTGAGCCTGAAAGGAAAGAAATGGAGAGGCCTAGTTTTCCCAACAAGAGTGGAAAGCAGAGAAAGGTTGAAAAATGGATTGAGCTCTTCCCTGGAATGATCCAGAAAAGATTTTAAAAAGAAAGTCATTTTAGCTCTATGAGTTCAAGATGATTGAACTCATTTTCTTTATCACTACCACCACCACCACTATCATCATCATCATCACCAGGTCCATCTTCCTTTTATTTTAAGAAAAAATTATTTGAAGTGCTGTGAGGGATTCTGGCTGCCCACCCAGCCCTGTAACTCACCAGGTTAACAGGCTGCAGTGTTTCATGCAAAACAAATCACCAAGTGGGCACTGAGTAATGTGAACTCCAACTGGCTAGAAACAGTGTCTCGTTGGAGGCCATCCACACAGCGAGCTAATGCACTTGAAGATAGTCCTATGATTCCTTCACCGGAATCACAGACGTGATATTTGCCACTGGGCAGCCAATCGATTCCCTCAAATCTGTTGGCAGTTTCACTTCGATATTTTGCCTCTTCTAAACTCTCGTTCCTCCCCTGAACCCTCAGTTTACTTTTGTTCACTCACCTCCACCAAATATGCTAGAATCCTCAACAGAGACACTCTATCAAGTTGGCCTCAAGACGCACTGGGATAAGTGTAAAGTCTGGATCCCCTACCAAACAGTTGAGTTAAGACCTGCCCTTTGCAGATTAGAAACAAACACATTTCTGGCAGAGAAAGGACCTGTCTTTGGTTGAGTCTCCATAAAGTGGATGTTTACATTTATGCCAAGATTTGTTCTTAACCTCTGCTCAGCATTTGTTTTTCTGAAGAAGTAGGGGAAAAAACTCATCATACGCAAACAAAAGCTAAAACATTTCTCATGTGGCAGAGATGAGTGTTTCTGGCATTTATATTTCTTATGAGTTGGCTCTGAAACTCTGAAAACAATAAACAAACAAACAAACAAACACCCCTTGTCTGCTTCCCAAGAATGATGGGAAAGGGTTTATCATTAATCCTGACACATTGATAACTCATTTCCACTGAAGAGCTGTTCAAACTGAAAAACTCCACAAGTCACCCTGAGTTCCTTTGTTTCTTCACACCCCACTTAACCCATCAGCAGGTCTCGTTGGCTCCATCTTAAAAAAAAAAATCCCGAGTCCAGCTAACTTCTTTCCACCTCCACTGCCATCATCCCAGGTTACTGTCACCACTCACCTGGCATCTGTGAAAATCTCCTCGCTAGTCTCCCTGCTGCCACACCTGCCCCCCAGAACCCACTTTCCAGACAGTGGTCAGAGTCATCTTTAAAAAGCATAAGTCAGATTGTATCACTGCTCTGCTTAAAAACCCTCAGGGTTTCCTGATGCCCTTAGAATAAGATCCAAATTTCTCGCCAAGTCTCTTTCCTCTTACTGATTTCGTCTGGTACCCTTTTCTGCTGTGTACTTTAGCCGCACAGACCTCCTTTCTGCCCTGGAAGTCACGGATACACCTTTGCATGGGCAGTTATGGATGCTCAAAATGCCTTTTATCTGATTTCTGCATGTGTGGCTTGATCTCAGCCTGCAGGTGTCTACTAAATGTCATCTCCACAGAGAAGCCTTCACTATCGTAGGGATCTTTCCAACTCTGCCAGTGTCTCTCAATCACTCCATCCTGTTTTTTTTTTCCCCTGCAGCATTTACAGTTTTCTGAGTCATCTTGTCTATGATATGTTTACAACTTAATTGTTGGTCTCCCCTTGCTAGAATGTATGTGTCATAGGAGCAGGGACCTTATTGGCTGTTCTTGGCTATGTGGGGATTCAGCACCTAGGACAGTGCCTGAGACTTGTACACCCAATGAATGAGTCATCCCAAGTCCCCAAGGCTGATACATTAAACCCTTGCATCCTTTCGTTATGGTCTTTTTCTCTGTAATGGACCCTTGGCTTATTTTGCATGCTCCGGAAAGTTTTTAGGTGAGGTAGTCCTTCCAGTTTTACTTTCTATTCTTTGTGAAAAATAGCCTTGGAGTTGGGCATCTTGTTGCTCTGTCATTGAAGTCATTCCACGCAAAGCCATCTGTGACTGTTGCTCAATATCAGAGGTAGAGCAGTGTCCAATGTTAATATCCCAGTGTTGGTATGCAGAGCTAATCTGTGCTTGGATGACAATGAACCAGAGGAGAAATGCTGAAAATGACACTCGAGGGAAGTCCCCTAGACAGCTCTTGCAAAGTCAAGAGAGGCCTCCTTTGCTGGAAAACCAGTTTGCTTCTCCTTCTGGGGAACTGGTGCTGCCTGGAAGCTGCATGGCCCAGTCACTGCAAGGTGAAAAGAGTGGGAAAGTGGGTACTGGAAGAGCCTTCATGGAGAAGAGTTGCTCAGTGCTACCCAATGGACAGCTGTGGTAGGGGCCAAAAAGCATTTGTGCTTCAGCAGGATAATTTTTCATAACAGAAGTTGCTTTATTAGATAAAAAGAGTGGCTGTGCATGCATGGCTGATCTCTCACACAGCCATTGAAGGACACCTACTGCTCTAGCCAGAGAAATTCCTACTTGGCTGTAGGAGGTCAGAAACCATTATCCCCCTGGAAGGATAAAAATTCTATCCAAGCTGGCCTACTTCCTCAGCCTCCCAAGTTCAGAGACTTTATGAAGGATTAGAAAGAGTAAGCAGAGATTTTTCTGCTGGGTGAAATCAAATTGGGGGAAGGTTGCAGGGAACTCAGGGATGGAGAAAACTAAAATAATGAAAATCAATAGTGCATCTGAAGTGATCTTACAGTTCAATCTGAGCAGTTCTTTGCACATGTAATTTGTGAGAAAATTCATTATGTTGTGGTGGCAGCAAACACATTCCATACAAATGCACAAATGCTTTGCTAATAGCCACCACCACCCCCATGCTGTGTTGTGGAGAGGGCTGAACTAAAATCAGACTCATGGAATGTTAGGGCTGGAAGGCTGTGAGCCCATTTTAGGGTTGAATAAATAAAGCCTGGAGGGGGAAGGAGTTCTTCCAGGGTCTCAAAAATCATCAGCTGCCGAGCTGGGCCTGCACCCAAGCCTCTGTCTCCTACACTGTGTTCTATCTCCAGCCCAGATGACAGCTCTGCATCACCCCCTGGCCTCTGTATCTAGGCATGCTGGGTGTGTTTTGCTCACATGTCAACTTACACATTGCCCTTGCGCTCACCCTTAAAGGTGCTCATGAGCACCAAGAGGGTCATCGCACCATGACCTTCTAGCATCCTTAATAGAAATTTCTGGTTACCAATGACCACTGTTGGTAATTCCCAGCTGTCTTCTGTGCAGTGCCCAGCACCTGGCTCTTCATCAGTCAGGATCCCAAATCTCTCTCCTCTTTATACCAAATGGCTCAGCTCTTTCCTCAGTTCTACCCTCCAACTCACAAACCCACATCTATGAAACAAGGTGTCCTCCAGTGAACAGGATACTCTAGAAGGCAGTGTGCTTGCTTTTTTTTTTTTAATTACTTGAGCATACTTCTGGAGCTTTACCCTCATACCATAGGCCACTCATCCAAGTATTTCCTCTAAACAGATACTTTTTTTTTTCTCCAGGAGGAAGTCTGAAATGAAACATTTCCTCTTGTCCTGTATTCCCATCACATGGTGTCAACTCCTAAACTGGCTTCCCAGGAGTCTCTTTCAATCTCTCTTTTCTGCTCAGGAAACCTTATTGGCAACTTCCCCACTGGGTATCTAACCTCCTGGACCAGAACGATGATAATAATGTGTAACATTCTCAACTTCCTATGTGATGGGGTGTGACTGCCCTGCCTTGGGATTCGAGTCCTCTCAGTTCATGCCCACACACAGGTGGGGCTCCTCCCCATGACCCTGCCAGATGCCCAGGGCTCCCCTTTGGTTTGATAGTAGTCTTAGAAGATACTGCAGGGCGTTTTTCTTCAGGGGGAGCTGGCTAGTGACTTGTGTGTGGCTGGTCCCCACCCTCATGGTGACTGGGTGTGTGTAGGGGGTCTGCTGCTGAAGGCACACCATAGGGGCACAAAGATCATGGAGGGGGGACCTGCTGGTGAGGGCTCTGTTGGTGAGGCTCCTAGGCATCTCAGATGCATCCCTGCAGTGATGACCATCAGTTCCTCTCTCTTCTGTCAGGGGTGTGGGAGGGCCCGCTTGCCACAAGGTTTTCCTCCCTTTTCCCTCCACCCAGGCCTCTGATTCCTGCCCACTTTATCACCCTCTCCCACTCCAAAGGTCCCCAACTCTTCTTTTCTGTGGTCAGTCCCAAAGCTATGATCCTTTATAGAAGCACACTGGTCTGATCTCTGTTTTCTGGAGGGCCTTGGGGCAGGCTATCCCGCAGCAGAGGGACGACCAGATGTAGACTGAGTTTTCCTGCTTAGTGGGTGACCATGGCCTCCCCTCCCCCTCCCCCTGCTACACTCCTACTGAGTGCAAAGTGTTTTGTATATATTATCTTTAATCCTCAACAGCGAACTCGAGGTAGTGGATGCTATCATCCCCATTTTAAAGACTAAGAAAGCAGAGTACTGAAACCAGCTGGAGGTCACCTGGCCATTGGTGGCAGAGGCAGAGGCCGAACCCAAGCCCGCCTGCTGCCAAGGCTGTGTTCCTTCCACAGCACCTCGCATGGCTCTTAGTAAGAGTCCTCAGGAAAGACAGCTCTTCCTCTTCTTTTAAAAACAGACACAGGCAATTTGGAACTGAGTTGTTCCAGAGCTGCCATCTGTTAAGAGGTCGTACCGTGGCACTTGCTGGAAGATGAGTCGTGGAGGAAAATGTGGGTGCCCTAGGAGGAGCAATGTCTGCTCTGGGACCCACAGCTCAAAGGGCTGCCCCTCTCGACACCAATTCTGTGCCTTCTGACACATAGTCAATCATTCAGACCCTGGACACGTGGCCCATAGCAGGTGATCCAGGCTTGAGGAAGGCATGAATGACCCTGCATGGTGGTGAGGTCCCCAAACCATAGTCCCTGAAGCCTTGATGGACCTTGCCTGGACTTCGGACCCCTTGAGAGCCAGTGGGCATCAGTCTTCAGCCAGGCCTGGGTTTACCACTCCCAAGTGGTGTGTTACATCCATTAAAGGTGTTGAATTGACCATAAAGATCAGCCCGTGACAGAAGGGTGGGTTGGCATGTGGATTTATGGACTTCCACGCACACAACGGGTGGCTGCACATGTGTTGTCAATGTGGAAAAGAGGGAGGTTCCGAAGCAACAGCTATGAATCTGTCTGAGTGTGTGCATCACTGCGGGTGGAGGAGAAGTGGCTACTGCAGGGCTGCCAGCCAGCTCTGCTGTCCCAGGTTCACACTCCGAGACAGCCTGTGAAGGCAGCGCTTACGGTCGGGCTCACGTGTCTCGGCGTTTGGGCTCCGACTGGGAGGAAGCAGAGGCCTCTGTGAGCCACTGGAGTCCTCCTGGCAGCCTGCTTGGAGACGTGGGCTGCTGCCAGATCACCGCTTCCAGACGAATGTGTGAGTGAGTGCTCTAACTCAACCCAAAAGAGCTTTTTTTTTTTTTTTCTTCTTCAAAATCAAAGGCAAATCTTTAGAAAGTCAGGGAAAGATGCTTTTGTGAATTTTCAGCTCCTAGAAGTTACCTGAAATTTCCAGTTGGATCGAACCTGCTGGGATTTCCTGCTCCTTATTCTGCCCTTTCCTGAGGTCCTGGGCCTGTCTGAGCCAAGCTGCTGCCAGTGACAGAGGAGCGGCAGGTTCTGCACGTGACTGCCCTTGGGCACCTGGTTGTGGAATCTGCAGAGAAGGCCGTCAGGACACTGTTACTTTATTCCAATTGTGCTCTTGGTAGATCTGGGCCAGAATAAAGTAACAGTGTCCTGATACCCAGAAAGGCCTAGTCTCATATCCATAGCTAAAAATGAACAGCACAAAAATCTGGGCATCTTGTGATCTGTAGGTGAAACAAAGGCACATAATTTAGGACTCTTAATTGAATATATGAAAACACTTACGGAAACTAACGCGGGGCTCCGTGAGGCTATTGGATGGGGTTACCTAGAAATCTCCACCATCCGTGGGAAGTTTATTAAACACAAGAACCACATAGCATTTCTCCTCACTGTGGTTATTTGATTGCTGGGTTTTCACTTTCCTAATTTTCCCCCAACATATTGTTTTCTCCCAGAGCTACACCACGCGGAGATTCTGACAGAATCCCACAGGGAGAGACACAATTAAGAATCTTATGCACTAACACATTCCTTTGTCCTTACGATCAGCATATGTATGGACATCCACAGTGGGGAAAATATTGCTGATGTAGGTTTTCTGAGTTTGGCTTTGTATTTTTGCAGAACCCTATTTGTGGATTTTTGTTATCCTCTCATAAGCCGGGGTATTATATACCTCAGCATTATGGTAACATTAAGGCATTGACTTCTAGGATAATGACTATTGCTCCTGCAGCAATCTGCTCTTAAGGACACCCTGGGAATGTTTCATACTTATCAGGTTTTTGACCTCTGAGGCGATATCTACGTAATTCCGAAACATATTGTCATTTCAGTACAAAACTTGAAAGAAAAAGAGAAAAAGAAAAAGCAATTAACCAGTTGCCTAGTGTTGTATAGATAAAAAGATCTGGATAATCAACCTAATCTTTGATTTGGCTTGATTGATTAATTAATTAAACATTTATTGAGCTAGGCCTGAACGAGGTGCTGCTCTGCTGTGTCTGATAGTCAGGGGCCTGGAAAGTAATTTGCAAATGTTGTGAGGGATACTGGGGAGAAGAGAAGGATGCACCCAACAGCCTTGTCGGCTAATGGGAGGAGGGCCTCTTCCTCACCTGCCCCTGCACCAAGACGTGTGCCCTTGGGAAGTCAGAGGGCTCAGTGCTTGGCCATGGCTGTGCTGTAGCAGTGGGTGTCTGTCAGGGGGGCATACTGAGTACAGATACATGTGCACGTGTATTTGTGCAAACCAATGTGGCCATGGCCCTCAAGAGAGGCAGAGGTTCTCCTCTCGGTGCAGGTGGGAGTGTTAACTAGTACCTACTCCAAGGAGTTCAATACAGTCACATCCATCCAGTTTTAAGATGCACATACCCTTTGACACAGCTACTCAGCTTCTAGGAATTTATCCTCAAGATGTACTCACACATCTGCTAATGAGGAATAGTTAGAGATTTGTTATTCATTCATTTATTCATTCATCAAATATTTAATGAGCCCGTGATGCATCCCAGGCACTGTTCTAAGCCCTGGAGAAACAACAGTGAACAAAACAGACTCACTCTTACCTTCCAGGAGCTTATAGTCTAGTCAGGGAGGCAGATAATAAACAAAATGCACAAGGAATACATATGTTGCAAGTCAGGTAGGACGACCGTGCATCCCACTTGCCTGGGACAATCACATTTACATCCTCATTACAACTGCTAATAGCACCCCCTTCTGGTCTCAGAAGTGTCCCAGTCTGCATGATAAATTAGATGGTCACCCTGAGGTGGAGCTGATGGGAGCTTAAAAAAAAGTAGAAAAAGAGGGAAGGAGTGACTGAAGTGGGTGCTATTTTATGTATTATTCATTGCAGACAGTTTGTAGCAGCAAAAAAAAAAAAAGGAAGAAAGAAAAGAAAGAAAGAAAGAAAAAAGAAACAACCTGAATAGCCATCAGCTGGAGATTGGTTAATAAACTACGTTACATTCATGCAATAGAATACTAAGTTGCTGTCAAAAAGAATGAGACAGAATTGTGTTTACTGCTATGGAACAGTCTCTAAGATACACTGTTGAGTGAAAAGAGCAAGATGAAGAACACCATGTGTAGTTTAACACGACTGTATATCTAAAGAAGGGCGCGTATACGCGGATATGTTTGGCCGTGAACAGAAAAGCACTAGAAGGGCGTACAAATCTGGTACCAGTGGTTGCATTTGAAGAGGGAAGTTGGGACACTGATTAGGGATGGAGGAAGACTTGCTTTTCACTGTAAAACTAGTTTGTTGACTTTTAAAATGCTCTGTACATATATTACCTGTTAAAAAAATAACAATAGGGAAGAGAAAGAAAGCTTCTCAAGTCCAGCTGGATACAAAGTGCAGGAATCTTCTAGGGCAGTGGTTTTCACCCAGGTCAATTAGAATCCCTGGGACAAATTTAAAAAAGTAAACTATGGGTGACTGGGTCCCACCCTCAGAGATTCTGCTTCACTTGCTTGTAGATGGACCTGGGCACAGGTATTTAAAAATGAAGCTTGCCCAGGTGATTCTAATATGCAGTTGAGACTGGGAACCGCCACTTCTTAAACTGTAATGTGCACATGGATCGCCTGGGATCTTGCTGAAAGTACAGTGTTTGGTTCAGTAGATCTGGGGTGGGCATTGCTAACAAGGTTCTGCATTTCTAATGGGTCCCCAGCGACGCTGTTGCAGCTGGTCCGTGGACCACACTGGGAACAGTAGCGCAAGACGAGACTATCTCTGGCTCAGAACAGATAGTCCCTGTGGCTCTGCTTACACATTTTTGGAGATGAGCTGCTCACTCCTTTTTTGAATGTTGCTGTTTCACACAAGAGTGGGTGCGGATAATTAGCTTCCCGAAGTTGGAAGATCTGAATGCTCCTAAAGTGGGACAGGATCCTGGGCTTAAATCCTGTATGTCTATGATTCTTCTAGGTCTTGCGTTCCGAGAGGACAGGGTAAAGTAGGGTGGAATGATTCATTCGTTCATTCCTTCACGTGTTTGTTTATTCTGGGAGCTGAGTTTCACACTATTCCATGAGTGATCTTGGGGAAGCCCCTCCGCCACGGGCAAGTTCAGAGAAGAGCACTGATGGCAGGAGTAGGTGGTCTTGAGAAGCACCCCTGGAAGGCATAAAAGACTTTAGCCAAGAGAGGAAGCGGGTAGGAGGTAGGCCGGCAGATGAAGGGTTCCATGCCTGGTACCAGGCAGTGACTTGGTGTTCCCGAAGATCCTTGACAGAGGGAGTCACCTTTCTGAAAGCAGGGGTGGCCTTGGCTGGGCACCAACAAGACCGGCTTTCACCAGGCAGGTAAAATATGAGCATGTGTCCATCAGCAGGTTGTAGCGTCTGTCCCTGGACAGCCTCAGTATGAGTCTCTCCTGGGCTCCTGATGGTGTCCCGGGCCCCCTCCAGCCTGCGAATTCATTGTTAGGGTCGAGTGAGAATCTTAAGAAAATGGGAATTGGTACTTTCCTTTGTCAGTTTCACACTCTTCAACCTGTAGCCACTCAGACTGACTTTGCCCAATCCTAGGACTTGCCTTTTTCTACGTGGGCAGCAAAGCATCTGTGTTTGGACCTTTTGGACCCTTCAGTGAGGAGCGGAAGTGAAATATCTGGGGGTGGTTTGTTGTTCCAAGGAAGCAAGGAGAAAAACCACCTCTTTCTGTGCAGAAGGGCTGCTTCAGAATAGAGCTGGACCATAGTGTTGCAGGAGCGGGTGGGAAGGAGGGAGATCACTTCCCTACAGGCTGGCTCTGAGGGGAACCTGTCTCTGGCTTTACTGCTGTCAGAAGATGCCTGACAGGCGGGGAGTGAAGGATTTGGTCAGTGAAGGAGGAAGTGAAATCTACTAAGTGCAGGAGTCCAGGAGTGTTTTCAGGATGTGTGTTTAAAGAGGCGTCCTGAGCATGCCCTGTGCATTCCTGCCCTCGCACACAAGCGTCCCTTGCCCTGTAATCCTCCTCTTCCTGCTGTTGCTTACCCCTTCCTGTTGGGGGGTGCCTTCTCCAAAATTCCTCCTACCCACCTCCTCCACTCTCCACCCGAAGAAGCAATCAGAGTCCATTTCTCCCACCCTGTACCTTCAGGGCTTCTTGTGAACTTGACCCTGCTGTTTATCCATGCATCTCTCCAAGGCCTGGGCTCCCAGCCACAGTCCCAGGCAGCCTATCCCCTTTGTCAGGGCCACGTCTAAGGCTTTTGCATCCCCGATCCCCCAGTGCCGAGCCCAGAGTCTGTGTATAACTGCATTTCTGGATTTAACTGGTAAGGCGGGCAAAAACCAAAAGCAAATTAGAAGAGACCAAAGCAACACTTCCATTCGTAGATACGAATACCAGCCGGTGGCTTCTGGCTCAGGCAAGGACCTTGGATGGGATGAGTTCTTTATTTTGCAATAATAGAAGAAAACTGAGCTGGAGAAATGATGTTCCCAGGTGGGCCACAGGGATTCAATGTGCCTTTCCTCACCTCACTGTTGGTGGCTCTATTACCTGCGACCCAGATGGCGGCCACACTCAGGGCAGAGGCTGGAGGGGTGGGGCCAGGTCCCTGTGTGCAGGACCCAGTGGGCCAAACCTGGAATCAGAAGCAAATCTGGACCCAGAAACTCAGACGTAAGGTCCAGATTAAACGGAACTAGTTCTGGATCAGCAGTAAGAACAGTCCTCAAGGCCCAGGGTCGAGTCAATAGAACTTCCCTTCTTCAGTCTTCTTCCTAGACAAGCCAGTGGCCAGGTGAGCAGAAGATCCTGTGTTGTACCTCCCCGCTCACCTGGATTCTGGGCTTCATGGATTCCTGGGTATGTTTTCTGTGAAAACATCTGTCTTCCTCAGTGGCTGTCAGCCCCTCACGAGTGGAGACCAAGTCTTAGTCCTCGTCTCTCTAACATGTGACATCTAGTAGGTGTCAATAACTATTTTTTTCTGAATGACTCAGTGAATCTATAATATTTTACATCAGCTCCAAGTGCCCTGATTTCCTTTGATCTTGGGGGTTGATATTTCTGACCCTGGACTATATTCTGGCTTCCCTTACCCACCAAAGCAATTTTGTGGAAGGGCCAAAGCGTGTCCCCTGACACATCACCTAGCCCAGGATGAGGCATGTAGTAGGTCTTCAATAAATGCCAATATACTCAATCTGCCAGAAAACACAGTCCGTGTTTTATCTGGATAGGTCAGCCTCACCTTAACCAGGGTGGCTGGCTTGCTGTTAAGGAAATTGCTTTTCTTCCCAGTTGGAGCCTAAATCAGCCAGTCCCCACTGACCCTCAGGACAGAATCGACTAAGTTACCTTAGACGGGTCCAACTTTTGAAAGATTCAATTTTCCTAATTTCCCTCCCGGTCCTGAGCTGAGTCAGTGACTGATTAGCTCTAGAATAGTCAGGTGCGGGTTGTATTTATAGCGCTAATTAATTAATACAGGTAAAGAGCGGGGAAGATAAAGTACTCGCAGAGTGCAGTGTCTTAAAATGACTATTAGCACCCAGGCTGGGGACCTCTGCGTGTGAACGGATGGGCAAAAAAGTGCCGTCACAGGTGGAGCCTTTTAAAAAGCATCGACTTGATTACGGAAGACATAAATTAACTGGAGGAAGTAGTGCTGTCAGTGACAGACTGTCGTCAGAATCCTCTCCCGTTCGGTTTCCATTTAAATCGACACATATGGCGAGGGGTTGTTTGAGGGTTTCAAGCGTGTACGTGCACTCTCCCGCAGGAATAGGATGCCTCGGTTCCAGTGAACTCGGTGGGTGGGATGGTCTCCCAGCCCCCATGCTTTTCCTGAACAACAGGAAAAGAAGTGGTAAACTCTGCCAGGATTAGGGAGCGCAAAGTGGGGGCGCTGGCTTCCTTTGAGTGCATTCATTGGGGTACCTGAAACCCTTCACAAATGTAGTTGTTGGCACAGATGGCTGGAGAGAGTGGGCGGCACCACGGCCTGGCCTGGGGAAGCAGGTGATTTGGGGAGGGCTTGGAGCAGCCTTCTGGGTGCTTCACGGAGTAAGAGAAACCGTAGAGAGAGGTTTGTGGCTGCTGGGGTCTCAGCGTCCGGGAGCCCCGCCCGGGCAGGTGTTGCTTTGTGTTTTCTCTCTGCACCCAGCTCAGGGCCCCATGAAATGGCAAGGAGGCCTGGGGATATGTTGAGCCATGTCAGGCCAGGTACAGGGCAGCTTTGGAAGCTCTGCTGAGTCCTAGGTCTGCTCTGTTCTGGCCTGGTCTCCAGCTGAGTGGAAATGCCCATCCATCCTAAGTGAAATTCTTCTCTGAAATGCCCCAGGCAGCTCAGAGAACAACCCTGGGGGCCACTTAGGGGTAGGCTAGGGCCTTTGTGCTTTTGGGGCTGGCTTGCTCCTGGTAGCACCTCAGCAGCCCACGTGTAAGTTAGAGAAAGGCCTCCTCCAGGCGAGTGCAGCATTCTGGGCACAGCGCACAGGATCTCAGCTGCACGGGTTTCCGTAGCAGGGCACTTCTGTGCAGTGAACAACCTGTGCAACTGGACGAGACGGCCTGTGTCTCAGGTGGGGCTGGGGAGACCTTGAGGCTTCTTCGTAATTGCCTTCACTGCACAGAGGAGACATCCATCTAGAGTGGTCCTGGGCTCGAAGGACCGACTTGCTTCCAGGATCAGCTGAGTCCAATCTGTAACATGCTCCCGGGTATTTCAAAACAGCACCCATAGTCTGGTTGCGAACGCGCGGCTTGAGCGGGAAGCCAGGCCGGCACTTCCTGGGTTGCTGCCGCCGCCACTTTTATTGTCTTGGCTGCTGTCCCCTTCTCTGCTGGCCCTCCTCCACTCCTGGGGCTGCTGCTTCTCCTGGAGGAATCTCAGAAGCTGGGAAAGAGGCTCCTCCTTTCCGCCTGCCTGCCACTTTGCTTCCAGGGCTTCCTGATAGCAGAGCCTAGTTCGAAGTCGGCCAGCGAGCGTGGGGGCATGGAAAGTGCAGTTTGCAGGCATCCAGCCTCGGTGCTGGGGAAGTGCGCCAGAAGGGTGGCTTTTACTAAGGGACAGGACTCCCTGTGCGACACATTCACCTATGCCTGTCTTGTTTTCCTTTGTGGCTTACAGTTTGAAGGTTAGAGAATTTTTAAAAAGTGTATTTACTAGATCCCACTAAGTGTCGGGCACTATGCTAGGCCCCGGAGATGCTGTGAGGAGCAAAACAGAGTTCCTTCTCAAATGGAGCTCATTGGCTGGGGAGAAACAGTCAATATTGTGAGTGTGTTCTCGTGGTCAGTTCTCAGTTCAGGATCTACGTGGGTCATTCCATCTAGTCCTGGCCACAACTCAATGAGTTTTCACACCAAGTAGCAGAGGCTCAGGTAATTTATGCTGAGATGGGTAACTTACTCAAGATCACACGTACTGAGAGGTTCACTGCCATCCTTTGAGAATTCTTGTGAAGTCCTTGCGATGTGGCTGTGGCGCTGAGGTCTTGTTTGCTACCCCAGGGGAAGAGCCTTTGAAAGGCCTGTCCTTGGACCCTTTTTAAAGGGGCACCATCAGGCACCAGATGGGTGGACCCAGCCATGGTGGTCCCTGCTGCTACTCCAAGTCTGGCCCATCCCCAGTGCCCCACCAGCCCACACCGGCCTTTCCCTCCTGGAGGAGTTACTGGCACCCCTGTCTGGACCTCTTGGGAGTGACACAGCTGTTATTTCTGATATTTCTGTGCTGAAGACCCTTGCCTTCCTGGTGGGTGCCAGGGAAGGCCCTCCGCTTATCCATCTTTGTGTCTCTCGAATCTGGCATAATAACATCCTGCACATAGCAAGTGCTCAGAAAGACATGATTCATGTAAATCACCTGTATACAAAGACAAGGCTGTGCAACCCACATTTGGCAGCCTTCAAAAGTAATTCAGCCAAAAGAACTGAAAGCAGGGACTTGAACAGATATTCATACACCTGTGTTCCTAGTGGTGTTATTCAATCGCCAAAGGGTGGAAGCAACCCGAGTGTCCGTCAATGGATGAATAGATAAGCCAAATGTGGTGTAGATTTACAATGGAAGTTATCATTCAGCCTTAAGAGGGAAGGAAACTGACACAAGCTGTAACATGATTGAACCTTGAGGACATTATGCTGAGCCAAATAAGCCAGTCACAAAAAGACAAGTACTGTATAACTTCAATTATATGAGCTACCTAGAGTAGTCAAATTCATAGAGACAGAAAGTGGAACGGTGGTTTCCAGGGGCTGGGGAGAGGGGGAATGGGGAGTTATGATTTAATGGGGTACAGAGTTTCCTTTTGGGAAGATGAAGAACTTTTGGAGGCAGATGGTGATGGTTGCATAACAATGGATGTGTGTAATGCCACTGACCTGTGTGCTTAGAAATGGTTAAGATGGTACATTTTGCATTATGTATGTTTTACCACAATAAAAAGAAAATAAACTCAGGATTCTGCATTGTGGCATCATCCTGGTTTGTAATGGCTCCCGACTCTTACAACCTGAGAATCCTACCTAGGGAAGGATGCTTGAGAGGGTGAGCCCTGCCTCATTGGAGACGCTGCATTCCAAGGCTTATTTCTGGTTGATGAACTGAACTGAGAGCTACCTGGGCCTTTGAGCCCCCCAGAGAGGCACACTGGTCCTGCTAAGGTAAGGTCTCTGGAGGCAAAGTGAGTGTTTGCCTGGTGCTGTGGGGTGCACTTTCTTGGTTTGTCTTTAGTAGCATGCCCTGGGACTACGCCCATCTGTTACCCACCACGGTTCCTTGCTAACGAGCACCTGTAACTAACTCCAGTGATTATCAGCACATTAGGAATCCACGGGAAAGCTCCCGGGCAGCTCCAGAGAGGATGGGAAGGAGCAGAAGTGAGGTGGCTCAAGACGTCTGCACAGTGTGCAGCTTCTGCAAGTCCAGGCTGAAGAGATGCAGGAAGAAAGTGATCCTTTCCTTCATCACTTCCCTCAAGACTTGGGGCCCGGGTTAAGCAGCCTGAGGGGCCAACCTGGACAATGGGCCGCCTCCTGGCTGGGAGTGGGCAGGGCTTTCGCGGGCAAGAGAAGTCTCTTGAAGAAAACCAGGGGCCTGAGAGGACTGCTGAACAGCCACAGTGGCAATGTGCCCTCGAACAAGGGCCCCTCCCTGCCGAGACCATGTGGGAACCCAGGGCCACCCAAGCGCTCCATCATGCCTCTGCTGTGAGTTCCAGAAGAGTCTGGGGAGCAGGAGCAGAAAAAGGGGCGTCTGTTTGCCCTCCCCTGGTCCCAAGTTGGGGGTGAAGGCCCAGCCTGGTCCTAGACACGTGTGCCCCAGCTCCTGAGCCCCGGTTCTCAGGCCATCAGAGGGCGCCGGTGGGCACTGTTGGCTTGTGGGGCTCCGACACTGTCTTCCAGCTGTTGCCTCCTGGTCTGTCTTGGGTAGGACATTGACTATTGCATCTACTCAAAACCCCATAAATCTCCAGGAGTAACAGAATAGCAGTGTTTGGGGCCTTCGAGAATCTCTACAGACCCCGTGGGAGGGAAAACCAGCTGCAAACCAGTGCGTGACCTCGTTTGCCCGAGAAAAATATGAATCTTGGCTAACTTTTCCCTTCTTCCCAAACATGCAGTAAAATGTTTACTTCCACAAAGACACTTAAATGCACCACTGATGCACTCACTCCCCAAGTATATCAGCAGATTTAAAAGGTTCATAAAAATTCCCCTCATATGGCTACAGTAAACTTTTTGTGCAATTGTTCTTCTGTGAGATTAGTGGTTCACAGACCATCTTTTTAAGTTTGATCACTGATTTGTCTGAGAGCTAATTATCAGCAGCCTGGGGAATGATGAAGCTTATTTATCGCCAAAGCTGGTGAATCAACAGTGAGGGTCTGATATCTCGAGGACCTTATTCCTCTGCGGAGCATGAAATGCCACTCGCTCTCCCTCTCCTCGAGGCTCTTGTCTCCAGCACGTAGCTCATCAGCAAGAAGCCATGGGTGTCTCAACTCGGGCCAGCTCGGCGCTCCCGGGGTGCCTCATGGGGCTTGTGGTCTGCGATGTCATCTGCAGACACATGTGCTGGCCAGAAGAAAGCACTTTACAAGATGCTTATTCCTAAATCCCTGACTGGCAGGGGCTTAAACACGCAGACAGTAAGTAAATCGAGTTCTGCTTGCAAGAAACTGAGGTTGAAGACATCATCATCGACCATGTGCAATGTCACCAGTAAGTATGAGGTCTCGGGGAGGCTGTGATTCAACCACACCAAGCATGCTCTCACTTCAGGGCTGCTGCCTTCTGCCAGGTCAGCTCTCCCCCCAGCTGTCCACTTAGCTAAATCCCTCACCAACCTCCAGTGCAGGCTCCATCCTCACTTCTATGGCATTTTTCTTTCTCTTTCCGGCCCACTTCACTTAGAATGTCAATCTTCAGGTCCATCCATATTGCTGCAAATGGCATTATTTTATCCTTTTTTATGACTGAGTAGTGTTCCATTGTATATATGTACCGCATCTTCTTTATCCAGTAAACCTCACTGTCTTTTTTGCAATTATTATTATTATTTTTTTGGGGGGGTAGGTAATTAGATTTATCTATTTATTTACTACTTTTGGTAAAGGTACCTGAGATCAAACCCATGACCTCATGCATGCTAGGCACACACTCTACCACTGAGCTATACCCTCCCCCTGCAATTATTATTTTAAATTGTGCTAAGATACCTGTCACATAAAATTGACCATCTTAACCAGTTTTAAGTATACAGTTCGGTGGCAGTAAGTACATTCACCTTGTTGTGCAACCATCATCACCATCATCTCCAGAACTCTTCTCATCTTTCAAAGCTGAAACTCTGTCTCCATCAAACAGAAATTCCCCATTCTTCTGCCCCCAGCTCTTGGTAATCACTGTTCCATTTTTCTCTCTGTGAATTTGATGACTAGAGGTATCTCATTAAGTGGGATCGTACCTGTGGAATTGCTGCAGTATATGGTAACTTCATTTTTAATTTTCCAGGAACCTCCATGCTATTTTCCATAGTGGCTGCACCATTTTGCTTTCCCACCAGCAGTGCGCAAGGTTCCTTTTCTCCACATCCTCCACGTGTTATTTTCTGTTTTGTCTTTGTTTTAAGTAGCCATCCTCATGGGTGTGAAGTCACTGTGTATTTGATTTGCATTTCCCTAATAATTAGTGACACTGAGCATCTTTTCCTGTGCTTACTGGCCATTTGTGTATCTTCTTTGGAATGATGTCAGTCCTTTGCCCATTTTTCAATTGGATTGTTTTCCTGTTGTTGAGTTGCAGGAGACCTTTATTCATTCTAGATATTCATCCCTCATCAGAAATATAATTTGCAAATATTTCCCCCACTCTATGGGTTGCCTCTTCTTCTCTTGACTGTACCCTTTGATGAACTGAAGTTTTTAATTCTGGTGTAGTCCAATTTATCTATTTTTTTTCTTTTGTTGCCTGTGGTTTTGGTGTCATATCCAGAAAGTCATTGCCAAATCATATGTCATAAAACTTTCCCCTATGTTTTCTTTTAAGGTTTTTATAATTATAGGTTTATGTTTAGGTATTCAGTCCATTTTGAATGAACTTTTGTATGTGGTATCAAGTAAGGGCCCAATTTTATTCTTTTCCATGTGGATATCCAGTTTTCCCAGGACCATTTGTTGAAAAGACTACCTTTTTCCCATTGAATGTCTCGGCACCCTTGTTGAAAATCATTTGACCATAAATGCGAGGGTTTATTTCTGAGCTTTCTCTTCTAGTCTGCTGGCCTATATGCCAGCACCACACTCTTTGGATTCGTGTAGCTTTGTCGTAAGTTTTGAAATCCAAAAGCGTGAGCCCTCCAACTTTGTTCTTCTTTTTTCAAGGTTGTTTTGGCTAAAACCTCACCTCTGTAAAGAGGCTTATACTCAAGGCCTACAGTGGGGAGCAAGGTGAGCAAAGAGGTGTCCGGGGCACAAAATATAAGAAGGTGCTCACTCTCAGGGGCTGGCTCTGCACCTGCACGACTCAGAGAGTGAAGCCTCCTTACTTGCTGCACGTGGGCACCTCCTCACTCACCTCGCCCTGCTCCCTGCCCTGCCCTACTGTCAGCCTTTAAAATTCTGCAGTGCGTTCTCTCTCCCACCTAACAGTCCCGTTTCCCTTCCTCGGCTCTGTGTTTTCCAAAGCACTCAGCAGCTTTTAGCAGACTGCATATTTATTATATTTATTGCTGTTATCTGGCTCCTTTCACTGGAAAGTCAGTACCACTATGGGAGGAATCTTTCTTGGTTTGATTCTCTGATGCCTGCAGTGCCTAGAGCAGGGCTCAACACATGGTAAGTACTCAATGTTTGTTGAATGAATGAATGAATGAATGAGTAATACTGCCTTGCTCTGGCTCTTGTAGCCTTACCAGGCAGGCAGGACAGACAGTCCATCCTCAGGAGGTTCCTCCTGCCAGTGACAGAGCTGAAGAGCAAAGAGCTTAAGAGCTCAGGGCCTCCTGCCTCTGCCATCGGGTTGGGGAGGGATTGGGGGGTGTGGAGTGAGCAGCTGGCTTTATAACTTCATGCTGCTTAAGCATTATGATTCTATGATGGATAGTCTGGTTCCCTCTGCCTCATAAGATGGCTCTGAGGAAGGTCCCTCCCTGGCTTGGCCCCGTCCAGACCGCAGAGCAGCTGCCCAGAAAACAGCCTTGGCCGGGTCTTTGCTTGGACCACTCAGGCAGCTCCTGGGTCCTCGTCCTCCAACTGTATTTCTTCCTGTGAGGGAAGTGGAGCCAAAATAATGCCCTCAATTTGAGACTGCTTGACCCCAATTTTATCACCCACCTTTCTTTCAACGTTGTCTTTGATGTTATTTTATGTTGCCGTGTTGAAGATTCTGCTCTTGTTGACTAAGCTAAAACCAACCTCTGTATATGTGTATGTAACTACCCTCTCAGCTGAATTAAAAATGCTCACGTGAGTGGTGTATTTAAAGGAATGTGCATAACTTTTGGCTTCTTCCACTAATTTTTTTCCCCTGGGTGATGTCCTCCTTTTGGAGTCCATGAAGACAATTTTATATAATGTTTATAATTGATTTAACAAATATTTCGATAGCACTTACTCTGTTCCAGGCACTGTTCTAAGCCCTTCCCATGGAGGTAATTAACCATAATTTTCAAAGAGGAAAATGAGGCACAAAGGGGTAACCTGTCAAAGTAACGTCAAGGTCACTGGCAGTAACTTGTGCAAGGTCACCCAACCATTAGGTGGAAACCAAACACCTGATGATCATTCTGGGACCCAAACCAAGTGTTTAACTCTGAGTCGAGTCCAAATCCTTTGCTTTTGTTCTGGGGCTGCAGTGATCTTAAGTGGACTGAGGGGTGGAATGCAAATAGCAAGAGCAGTACCAATGCCAACTGACTGGTCACTGTAACTGGGCACTGGGTGTCCAAGGTTGAGCTGACGCAGCCTGGGCACCACGGAATGAGGGGCTTCTCCGGAGAAGATGCATTGCGAGGGGAGGGGGTGCAGCTCTGTCCACCTGTCGGACTTCCGGGGAATTAAGTGTAGGCAGCGGGTTTGGGGGTGGATCTGAGAGGACCTCCATTTCCCACACTGCAGATGGCTGGAGGTGAGGAATTAGAGAGGTTGGAGTGTGTGAGTGTGTCTTTTTTATACCTCCCAGCAGCTTGCTTCTGAGACTCCAAGGCAGAGATTTGTCCTGGAGGTGGTCCTGAACATTGAGTGTATCCGAGGTGCACAGACTTTTAGACTGGACCTCCTCTCACCGAGATTACTGTGAGAGTAATCCCCTCCCTCTATCTTTTCCTTTCCTCCCCTCCCCTCTCCTTCCTTCCTTCCTCTTTCTTTTCTTTTTTCTTTTCCTTTCTTTTCTCTTTTTCTTTCTTTCTTTCTTTCTTTCTTTCTTTCTTTCTTTCTTTCTTTCTTTCTTTCTTTCTTTCTTTCTTTCTTTCTTTCCTTCCTTCCTTCCTTCCTTCCTTTCTTTTTTCTTTTTCTTTTCTTTTCTTTTCTTTCTTTTCCTTTCCTTTCCTTTCTTTCTTTCTTTCTTTCTTCCTTCCTTTCTTTCTTTTTTTCTTTCTCTCTCTCTTTCTCTCTTTCTCCCTTTCCTCCTTTCCTTTTAGAAATTATTACTTTCTGATCCCTCTGGGGGCTGGGGAGAGAGAGGATTACAGAGGGTCCTAGTGGTGTGTCATCAGTCTGGGAGCCACGGGCTTCTAGGGAGAGGATTTGGCTGATGGAATCCAGAGATTCTAGAGTTAAATTTTTCCTTTTCTTCCTTACATTCCCTCCTGTTCTCTCCAGTCTTCAATAAATTGTTAAATATTAAGTTCAGATTAGTAGGGCTTTAGGAGTGAGAGAGGGCTGAAGTCCACACATGGGGCAAAGTGGACTGGCAGTGAGGGGGCTCCAGCCCTCTCCTCATTTCCTGAAGACTGACCAACCTGGATTTTGTGTTTAATAAACTTTGCTAAAAATTGGAGATAATAGGAGGGAAAATGAGATTCTCTTAAGCAAGAACAGAGAAGCTCATGGTCGTGGGCAGTGGAAAAGCCAACAGGCACCAGGTAAGAAAACATGCCAGCTCTCCCTGGGTGTCCACAGCCCAACACAGGAGGAGGGGAGAGTCCCAGATTGCCTTCAGAAAATGTCCGGGAGACTTAATAAGGTTCTGGAGTCCTCTGTTAGTGACATTCCATACAAGGGTATGTGTATTTACATTGTTAAAAAATGGGCTAAGATTTGCATTCAGTGAAACACACATGTCTTAAGTGTACAATTCTTTTAAGTTCTGACAGAAGTATACACCTGAAACCAACACTGCAGTGAACATATGGAACATTTCCATCACCCCGGAAAGTTCCCTCATGTCCCATTGCAATGAATCCCCGCCATCCATAGCCAAGTACAGCTCTCATTTCTATCACTGTACATTAGTTTGATTTGTCTTGAACTTCAAAAAAAATCATATAGAATGTACTCTTTTGTGTCTGGCATCTTTCATTCAACATGTTTTTGAGATTCATCCATTTTATCGCATGTGTCAGCTGAGTAGTATTCCTTTGTATAGCATTGCATAAAGTTTGTTTATCTATTCTTCCGTTGATGAACATTTGGGATTAGCTTTGGACTATTAAGAATATTTGGCTATTATGAAAGATGCTATGAACATTTGTGGGCAAGTTTTGGACATAAATTTCATTTCCCTTGGGTAAGTATCTGAAAGTGGAGTTGCTGGGTCATGCAGCAAGTGTATGTTTAAATTCTTAAGAAACTTCTAGTTTTCAGAAGTGGTTGTACCTTTTTAACCCCGACAAGCAATGTATTTTTTTTTCAATCACTCTTTTTTTTCCTTTCAATTTTATTGAGATATAATTGACATATATGGTACTCTTTTTTTTTTTTCTTCTTTTTTTAACGGAGGTACTGGGGAACCAATGTATGTTGTTTCCATCCTCGCCAGCATTTGGTGTTGTCAGTCTTTTTAATTGCAGCCATTCTAATGTTGCAAAGTGGTATCTTACTGTGATTTTAATTTGTGTTTCCCAAGGGTTAACGATGCTGAGTACCTCTCATGTGTTTATTGGCCAGTCTTTTGTAAAAAGTCTGTTCAAATCTTTTGTTCACTCTGAAAATGGAATTAACTTTTCATTGTTGATTTATATGAGTTCTTTATGTATTTTGAACACAAGTGCTTTGTCAGATATATGAATTGTGAATATTTTCTTCCAGTGTTTAGCTTATATTTTTATTTCTTAACGGTGAATTTTTGAAGAGTGGAAAATTTTAACTTTGATGAAGCCCAATTTATCAGTCATTTTTCTTTCTTTTTTTCTTTTTCATTTTTCACAGCATAAAACAACACACTTTTTTAAAACTTTTTTTATTGAGTAATAGTCATTTTACAATGTTGTGTCAAATTCCAATGTAGAGCACAATTTTTCAGTTATACATGAACATACATATATTCATTGTCACACATTTTTTTTTCACTGTGAGCTACCACAAGATCTTGTATATATTTCCCTGTGCTATACAGTATAGTCTTGTTTATCTGTTCTACATTTTGAAATCCTAGTCTGTCCCTTCCCACTCCACACATTTATTACTTTATGGTTCTGGAGGTCAGAAGTCCGAAATGCATTCACAGAGCCGGTTCCTTCCGGAGGCTCCGGGGAGAATTGGCTCCTGCCTTTTCCAGCTTCTAGAGGCACTGCATCCCTGGCTCTCGGCCCCTTCCTCCATCCTCACAGCCAGCAGTGCAGCATCTCCATCTCTTTCTGACTCTGACCTTCCCTCTTCCCTCTTAGAGGATCTGGACCCACCTGGGAATCCTGCGTCACCCCTATCTCAGGGCCTTAACTTAACCCCACCTTCAGAGTCCCCTCTGCTGTGTGAGGTGAAACATCTCCAGGGTTGTCCCTGTGCCGGCCACAGTGTGATGTCATTTAGTCTGAACCAGGAGTAGAGGGTGTCTATAGGTGACTCACTGAACTGGGGCTGGGCTAGAAGAGCCTCGGATGCCAGGCTCACTGTGGACTTCTTCCTGGCTTGGTCCCCTCGGGTTGGGGGTGGAGAAGATTGACCACAGGGCCTTGGGACCCCTTACCCTGGCTGAACTGTGGTCTCACGTCCATCTGACCCCACAATTGGCACTAGGATGAGATTTCGTTTGGAAATGTTGCTGTTTTGAAGAGAGATCTGGGTCCCCGTTGCCTTAGCAACGGCAGCTGGAGGGCGGGGTGGGCCATGGCCATGTTCAGCAGGCACTCAGTGAACATTTGTGGGGTGGATGCTGGACCTCCAAGGAGGGGCAATGCTGGGCGCACTTCCCCCATGTGCCTCGAAAAGCAGATGTGGTGTCCAGGGGATTCTGAGCTTGGAAACCACGTGGATTCCTGGCAGAGTCGAGAGGCAGTGGATGGATGAGGGGGGAGCACAGCCGGGGGGCAGCTGCAGGGCCCCCAAAAGCCCCCTGGACTTTTCAAGCCCCACACCTCGGTTTCCTTGTTCGTCCAACAGAGGATGCCCCAGCTGGGGAGCAAGTCTGAACACGGAGTTTTGTCCGGGACACTGTAGACAGGAAGCTGATCAGTGTCCAGCCTGTGGATGAGCGGATGCCCAGAGATGAGGGGCCACCGCGGGTAGGGAGAGGGTCCCTGGCTGTTGGCTGGGTCTCTGGGAGGCTGAACCCTGGGGGCCTTCTCTCCTGGAGGCCAAGGGTGTCCTCACAGACCCGAGGCGGTGGAGAAAACTGCATATGTTTCTGTAAAGTATGGCAGGATGTGTTCACTGCCCCTTCTGTTCCTACTGCCACAAGGCCCAGCCACATGGCTTCTTGGGCAGTCACAAAGGGTCACTGATGGGTCGGCTCAAACAACAGACACGTGTAGCCTTCAGAGCAGACATCCAGGTCACGGTGTGGCCTTTGGGGCTGCATGCCCCCCAGGCACTTGGGGGGTCCACCCTGCCTCTCGCAGCTCCTGGCATCCTTGGCCGTGGCTGCAGCGCCCAGGCTCTGCCTCCGTCGTTACATGTCTCCTCTGCGTCTATCTCTCCTCTCCCATCTCTATAAGGACCCTCACTGGGTTTAGGGCCACCCTATCCCAGGGTGGTCTCAGCTGTGTCTTTAATCACACCTGCAAAGACCCTATCTCCAAATAAGGTGTCGTTTTGAGGTCCCAGGTGGACCTAGATCTGGGTGAACACTTTCACCGCAGAACACACCCCTGGGTCCGGTTCTGCAGCCCTAGGTGTGGAGAACAGACCAGGCAGTGTGCGTGTGAGCCAGTCTGAAGGGCCCTGGTCTCCATCCAAGCGAGTCCAGTGGGTTTGCACCAGCCCATGTACACCGTGTCCCCCACAGCTTGTCACCTGGAGAGGCTCTCGAGCCCCCACTTTACCGAAGGAAAAAGAGGCTCAGGGCATCTGAGCACCTGACACCCGTAACCCTCTGCTGGTCCACCTGGACGGTTCTCAAACTGTCGAGACTCTGCCATGAGATCGCTGGGCTCCAGCCCACGAATCATCTCCGTGGCTCCGGGGTCGAGGACTGCCGGGAGGGAAGGAGACGCGGGCACCACTTGTGAACCCTGGGGACAAAGGCCACAAGGCGAGGTCCCTCCGATCCCTCGGGAGCTGAGCAGCCCGAGATCGAGGTCAAACGTTATCCCTTCTTTCCGTCTGAGTGGGTTACATTTTCCAATCGGCTGCTGGGTTTCGGGGACACAAACGCTCACTATGGTGCTTCCACCGGACGGAGCGGTTTCCGGCCTGGGGGTGCGGGAACGTGGACCCCGCCCAGGGGCCAGGGCGCCCGGACGAGCCAGCGCGGGGCTGGGGAAAGCAGACAGGCGCTGGAGACGCAGCGCCGTAACCCACACGGGCGCGTGAGTGACGGCGCGACGCGGACAGGAGGCCCCCGGCCTTGGTTACGTGACCTCCGACCCCGCGCTCCCGCGGCGGGGAAGTCCCTTCAGACAGGTCGGGGGAGGCGCGGCCGCGGGGACACCGGCTAGTCCCGCAAACCGGCCACGCCCCCTCGGCGCCCGCAGACGCGCGTGGCGCCCGGCCCAGCTGAGGCCACGGGCGCCGCCCCGGGAGGCGGCGGGGGTCCCACGGGATCTGCGGTCTCCTACCCGAGGGAAGTCGCCGCTCCCTGGCGGGGAGCTGGCCCGTGAGGAAGGAGGAGGAGGAGGAGTTCATGAACGCGTGGCCGTCGCTGGAGAAGGCTGGTACGGCGCGGGCGGGAAGGCGCTCCAGCCCGAGCCGTGCAGCGGGGCGCTCTGGACGCGGGACCCGCACAGCGGGGTCTGCAGGGGCGGCGGGGCTCGCGCTCAGGGAACTCCTGGTCCGTGGCGGGCCCCACTGCCGGCGTCGGGTGGCTCCAGGCCCCGGGCCGCAGGGCTTCTGTCTGGGCTTCTTGCTCGGCGGCGGCGTCACGACCTCTGACCCGGGTCCCATGGAGCGGAGCCCGCGGCGCCTTGGTTTCTGCGGGCTTCGCCACAGCTGCGGGTTTCGGGTGCCACCTTGGTGGCACCCCCCAATCGTTTTTCTTTTAAAGAAGAGTGTATTTTTAGCCAAGACATGGAAACAAGCCAAATATTCGTTGACAGATGAATGGGTAAAGAAGATGTTTTGTGTATATATATATATATATGTAATGGACTATTACTCAGCCGTAAAAAAGAACGAAATAGTGCCATTTGCAGCAACATAGATGGACCTAGAGATGGTCATATTAAGTGGAGTAAGTCGGAGAAAGACAGATATTGTATGATGTTGCTTATATGGGGTATCTAAAAAAAAGATACAAATTTTATTTACAAACCAGAAATAGACTCATGAACATAGAAAACAAACTGGTTACCTGAGGGGAAGCGGGGAGGGGGAGGTGGATGGGATGGATTAGGAGTTTGGGATTAATAGATACACATTACTAAAAAAAAAATAGATACACATTACAGTATGTAGAATAGATAAACAACAGGGACCTAATGTATAGCACAGGGTATTTATATTCAGTTTCTTCTAATGAGCAGTAATGGAAAAGAAAAAATAATGTATATATATATGTACATAGAACTGAATTGCTTTGCTGTACACATGAAACTAATGTTCTAAATCGACTGCACTTCAGTAAAAAATAAGAAGTAAAGGGAATGCGTTTTGTATGTTCTCTCAGAGACCTTTACCTACCAGAGGTCTTGAAGGTATTCTTCTGTGTTTTCTTCTAGAAGCTTTATGTTAGTTTTTATAGTTAGGTCTATGATCTATTTCAAGTTTATTTTTGTGTATAGCCTGAAGTAGGAGTTGAGGTTCATTTTCCCCCATGTGTTTATTCAGTTCTTCTAGCACTATTTGTTGAAAAGGCTTTTATTTCCCCAATTGAATTCCATTGGTGCCTTTTTGAAAATCACTATGTGTGGGTCTGTTTTTGAACTCTATTCCATTTCATTGGTCTGTTTGTCAATTCTGACCCTCGTATCAAATTAGGTCTTGAATACTGTAGCTTAACAATTAATCAGGTAACATGAGTTCTTCCATCATTGCTCTTCTTTTTCAATATGGTTTTGGCTTTTATAGGTTCTTTTCATTCCCATAAAAATTTTAGAATCTCTACATTCCTAAAAAAAAGTGTGGATTTTGACTGAGATTATATTGAATCTGTAGATGATGACTGAGTCTTCAGTATTGAGTCTTCCAATATTAGAAATCAATCAATATTGACACATTCCATCCATAGACATGGGTCTACCTTTCCGTTTACTTATGTCTTCTTCAATTTCTGTTGTAGAGGTTTTCAGAGAAAAGATCTTGCATATGTTTTGTTAATGTATTTCTAAGTATTTGTATTTTTGATGCTATTGTAAAGGGCATTAACATTTTTTTTATTTCCAATTTGCTGCTGCTGCAGAAATACCATGTATTTTTGTATACTGACTTATCTTGAAATTTGCTAAATTTACTTGTGTTCTGGGAATTTCTCTGTAGATTCCTTACTGCCAAACTGTCTGTAAATACATGCAGTTTTATTCCTTCTATTAAAATCTTTGTCTTTTTTTTTGCCTTATTGTATTGGCTAGGATCTCCAGGACAATGTTGAATAGACATACTGAGAGAGGACTTCCTTGCTTTGTTTCCAATATTAAGAGGACACATTTAATATTTTACCAGTAAGTATGATGTTACCTATAGATTTTTCATAGAGGCCTTTTGCTAGATTGATGAAGTTCCTTTTTATTCCTAGTATGAGAGTTTTTCTTCTATAAGTTGGCTTTGAATCTTGAGAAATGTTTCAGATGACTTTTTGGTCCCCTTTTTCTGCTAATATAGTGCATTACATGGATTTATTTATGACTATTGAACCCAATTACATTCTGCGAAAACCTCTGCTTGATCATGATGTATTATTTTCAAAAATACATTGCTGGATTTTATTTGCTAATATTTAGTGAACAGTTTTGTGCTGTGTTCATAAAGGATATTGGTTGGTAATTTTCCCTCCTTTCTTCTTCAGATTTAGAATCAATATTTCCCTGTTTTTATAAAACTAGTTATGAAATGTTCTCTCATTCTCTGTTTTCTGAGACACTTTATGTAAGGTTGGTTATTGTCCTTTTCTTAAATATTTGATAGAATTCACAAGGAACATTTGGACCTAAAGTTTGTTTTTGATTATTAATTCAACTTCTTTAATGAAATGAAGACTTTCCATATTTTCTATTTCTTCTTATATCAGTTTTGGTAAATTGAAGTTTTCAAGGAATTTGTCTGTTTCATATAAGCTGTCAACTTTACTAGCAGTCAAATTGTTCAGAATATTGCCTTGTTATTCTTTTAGAGTCTGTAGAAACTGCAATGATGTCCCCTTTATTGTTTCTGATATTGGTAACTTGTGTTTACTCTATTTTTTCTTTCTTAGTCTTTCTACATCAACTTTGCTAATCTTTTTTAAATACAAATTTGGTTTTTGTTGATGTCTCAATTATTTGGTTTTTATTTCATTGATATCTCGTTATTAAAGATAAATATATTTAAGGTAAATATAAAATAAAATGTTTATAAATATTTATTTTAAGATATTTATAACATTTTATTTAATAAACATAAATAAAAGTAACATTTGTTTATTATTCCCTTTCCTTATACTTAGATTAGGTAGAGTCTATTTACTTTTTCTGCCTCTTAAGATGGAAACTGCAATCATTGATTTTAAATCTTCTTTCTAATATACCCTTTAAAAGCTATAAATTCTCTCAAATTATTGCTCTGGCTGCATCCCACAAATTCTGATGTGTTGTATTTTCATCCTCATTTAGTTTAAAATAGTTTGCAATTTCTGTTGTAATTTTTGCTTTGACCCATGGGTTATTTAGATATGTATTGTGAATTTCCAAATATTTGCAGCTTTTCCATTGTGATCAGAGAATGTACTATTTAAAATTTTAGTATTTTGAAATTTATTGGCACTTGAATTTGACCTAACATACGATTTATCTTGGTGAACATTCTGGGTCCACTTGAAAACGATGTTCTGCATTTGCTGGGCACCATGTTCTAAAAATGTCAATTAGCTTGTTGATAATTGTTCTTCAAATATTGTATATATTTATTGCTTTTTTTTTGGTCTAGTTGTCTTATCAGTTACCAAGAAATGGATGTTAAAATCTCTGGCAATGTTTATGGATTTGTCAATTTTTTGTCTGCTCTCCTTTTAGTTTAGTTAAGTTTTGCTTCATGTATTTTGAAGCTCTATTATTTATTGTGCTCATATTTTGGATTTCTATGTCTTCCTGATAAATTGTCTCTTTATCACTATGAAAGATCCTTGTTTATCTGTGGTTATATTTTTTGTTCTAAGGTCTATTTGACTGATGTTAATATAGTCAGGCTTCCTTTCCAGTTTATTTATTGTCATTTCCCATCCCTTTACATTTAACTTAGCTATTTCTTTTCATTAAAAATGTCTTTTATAGATAGCATATAGTTGGATCTTGATTTTTGAATCTCATCTGTTCTTTTTGATTAGGGAGTTTAGTCCATTATATTTAATTTAAAGATTGATAGTCCACAAGTCTGCCATCTTGTAATTTGTTTTCTAGTTGTTCCATGTAATTTGTGTTTAATTGCTCTTCCTTTCCTGAATTCCTTGCATTATTGTGCTATTTTTAGCATTCCATTTTAATTCTTTTTTATATATTTTAATACAAAGTATCCTATCTCTTTGTTTTGCTGTTGTTGTTGTTTTTAGTTGACTGTGCTAGGGATTACAATATGCATTCTTAACTCACCACAGTCTATTTTGAATTAATATTGTACCTCTTCATGTGAAGTGTAAGACCTTTACAACAGTAAATCCATTCACTCCACCATCCTTTGTGCTATTGGTATATTTTTAATAATACTTAAAGCCCCCCGAATGTTGTGTTATTTTTCTGCTTAGAGAGTTGTCTTACAAATAAAAGAGGAGCAAAAAGTCTTTTATGTTTACCCACATGATCTACCATTCCATTGTTGATAGTTCCTTCTTGCAGATCTGAATGAGAAGTCTGCTGTCATTCATACATATCATTGCTCCTCTATATTCCATAAACCTTTATTAATTGAATGCTTTTTTATCTTTAGTTTTCCACAGTTTGACTTTGGTCTGATCTAAGTGTAGTTCTCCCTATATTTATGCCATTTGGGATTCACTGAGCTGCTTGGCTCTATGAGCTCTCACTTTCCACAGAATTTGTGAAAAATTTGGTTTATATTCTTTCATATAATTTTCTATCTCTTCTCTTTCCTTTCAACCCTGGACTCTGATTACATATATGTTAGAGTGCTTGACATTTTCCACACAAGTCCCCAAAGCTTTGTTCATTTTCCCCCCAGTATCTTTCTCTCTGTTCTCAGATTGATTACTTTCTATTGATCTGTCTTCAAGTTTACTAACTTGTCTGCAGCCTCCAATTTTCTGTTAAGCCTATATATATATATGGAGCTTTCATTTCAATCATTGTATTTTTCATTTCCAGAATTTCCATTTGGCTTTTTTGTTTGCATATATATAATTTTGGGGGGATATATCTGCTATTCACTCACTATGATTATCTTTTAAGTTCTTGAACACATATTTATAAAGATGCTTGAAAGATTTTTTTCCTGTTAATTTCAACATATCGGTCATCCTTGGGTCAGTTTCTATTGAATCGTCATCATTATTTTTTAAAATTATGGATCACATTTTGATGCTTCTTTTCATGTCTAGTCATTTTTGAGTAAATAGTGGACATTGTGAATGATGCACAGTGGGGATTCCAGATTATATCATCTTTCTTTAAATAGTTTTATCTTTTTTTTTTCTGTCATGTAGTAACATTACTAGTGGATCCCCTTTCCATTGGAGTCCATTAGAATTGGTTTAACTTATTGTGAGGATCTATTTTAATTTTGACCTTGCCTTCACTTTGGATTGTGGTCCTTAATCCAAAGGCATGACCTTTTTAAGAGCTCAACCGGCGGCTCGAAGTACTCAGTAAAGTTTCTCTACCCTGGCTTGGCTGAAACTTTAATATCTTACAACAGTGCACAAGCTCCAGTATTAGCATACCACTCTCAGCTCCGTAGCAGGAGACATCTGCTAGGCTTCCTGGAACGCCACCCTGTGTGTGCACAATCTGGCCCTCAGCCAAGGTCCCACGGTGAACCCTCAACTAGATTTACAAGACTTCTCTTTGTGAAGCTCCCTCTTTTCGGCTGTTCTGCTCTGCACAACTCAGCCACTTCAGCAGCCTAGAACTCTGATCTCTGCCTCCTTAACTTAGTGACACTATTGTTCCATTTGTCCTACGCATCCTTGTACCATGGCAGAAAGGTACTTCCAGGCAGAAGGCCAGAGAAATAACAGGGTTCACCTCATGTGTATGCCTTCTCTCAGAATTACAGCCCTGCACCCTCTGTTGCACAATGTCTGAAAACAGTTGCCTCATATATTTGTCTAGTTTTATAGTTGTTTTTGGCAGGAGGGCAAGTCTCATATCAGTTATTCTGTCATGGCTGGAAGCAGAAGTTCTCCAATTTTTTTTTTTTAAAGAGAAGATGGTATTTAAAATATAAAAGCTGCTGGTTTTTGTCTATGTCAGTGCTTTAAATTTTAGCAGGGCCTGTTTAAATTATGAATAGATTAGATGTGATTTAACTCTTTCTCAGATACTTGAAAGGCCTTTAATAAAGAACCAACTCTTTTATTTACAGTTAGAGATACAGATGAACATTTATACTAAGCTTTTAAGGGATGAGCCCTGGGCTGGTTGTCAGAAGAGCTGGGCTCTATCCCTGACTCTACCACTAACCAGAGGGGTTACCTTGGATTTCTGGCCTCAGCTCCGCTATCTGTAAAATGAATTGAGTGAGTTGTATGCCTTCAGGTCCCTTCTAGCTCTGACATTTTGGGACTCTCATATAGAATTCTGAAATTTCACTCTTCCTGATAGCAAGCTTTTCTTAGAGGGGTAAATGGCACTGATCCTGGGTATGCTGAGTCCCTGAATGTTTGGAACAGGCAGAAAACAAAAAAGGCAGATCTTGAGTCAGAAAAGGCAGATTTTATCAACTGACAATTTTACACAGACCAACCTTCATTCTGAAAGATAAGAGTATCGCTAAAAAGAATTCATGGAACCAGATGTCTACCATATTTTCTAAACCTTTAACGAATGGTGGTCATCATTTTCTGAGCACCTGTTGTGTTCCAGGAAATGGAATCGATACTTAGACTCTTTCTCTTTCTTTCAGTATTTCTCTTAGTCTCACTTTTTTTGGGATACGTTATGTCATTTCTTCCCCTCATAACAACTATCAGGGAAGTCTTACTAATCTTATTTCATGGATGAAAAACCTGAGGATAGGAGGATTTAACGACTCCTCGAAGATCATGTGATAAGTACTGTGGACAAGATTTTAACCCAGGCTTTTCTGATTTACTATCCAGTGCACGCTTAATACTACTGGGAGAGTTCTGCTTTAACACCAGGTGACTGTAATATTGGCTGAAAGAACCAACAGCTTCTTTCTAATCTCTAACATAGGTATATAGTTTTACAGTTTGCAAAGCACTTTTGTGTATAAAATGCAATTTGATTCTTATAAGAACATTATGATTATGGTCGCTTCACAGACCAGGAATTTGAGGCAAAGTAAAATTCTCCAAAGAAACACTCATAGTTTAGTAAGTGGTGAAGCCAGAATTTAAACTGAGCTCTGGCTGCCTCCCAAGCTCTACATGGTGATCTCCTGTAGTTGGGTCATGGTTAGGGGCAGAGCTGAAGCGATCAAGGCAGTACTAACTACTGCTTGAAGGTGTTCAGGGAGGTATTAACTGCTGCTGGGAGGGTAAATTGGTACATCCACTTTTGAAGACTGTTTGCCTTTATTTACTAAAGATGAATATGTTACCTAACAGTTCCTCTCCCAGACATAAACCCAACAGAAATGTCTGCATATGCATAAGAATGTTCCTAACAATAACCAAATGACCACCACGAATGGATTGGATACATAGTACCTTAGTCAGTTCAGACTGCTGTATGAATTACCATAGACTGGGTGGCTCAGAACAGCAGACATTTATTTCTCTCAGTTCTGGAGGCTGGAAGTCTGAGATCAGGGTGCCAGCATGCTGAGGTCCTGGTGAGTGCCCTCTTCCGGGTTGCAGGTGGCCGACTTCTGGTTGTGTCCTTATATGTTGAAAGAGGGCAAGAGAGCTCTCTAGAGTCCCTTTTATAAAGGCACTGATCCCATTCCTGAGGGTTCCACCCGCAGGACCTAATGACCTCCTAAAGGCCCCACCTCTTCATACCATCCCATTGGGGGTTAGGATTTCAGCATAAAAATTTTGAGAAGACATAAACATTTAGTCCATTGTACATAGATTGCAGAATATTTGTATAATAGGTTATTAAACAGGAAGAAAAGTGAATGAACTAGTATTATTTGTAACACCTTCAGTGACTTTTTAAAATTAAAATTAAAAAAATTTAAGATTTTATTTTTAAAAAAGTGCTATAGTGCTTTACGATTTTCAAAAGGTTTACCTACATGATTTCAAATACTCCCATAATACCCTTGTGTTAAAATCCCCACCATTGTATTGCCTCTCCCCACTTCCCTCTCTCCACTGGTAGCCACTAGCCTGTTCTCTGTATCTGTGAGTCTGCTTCTTTTTTGTTTTATTCACCAGTTTGTTGTATTTTTTTTAGATTCCACGTGTAAGTGATAGCATACAGTATTTACCTTTCTCTGGGGTGACTCTCTTTTGAAAGAAAGAATCCAGGCACAAAAGAGTACACACTGTATGACTACTTATATGAAGTTCAGGAAATAGGCAAAATTTATCTGTGTTGTTAGAGATCAGGACAGTAGGTACCTTTTGGTGGAAGGGTTGAGGGGGGGCCCCGAAGGGGCTTCTGGAGCTTTCTTGACCTCAGTTGCTTGAATGTAAGCTTACTTTGGAATAATGAATCGAGGTGTACACTTATGACTTGTGCATTTGTCCATAGGTATGTTGTATTTCAACAAAGGAAATTTAATAAATGCAAAAAAGGAGGATATCAAAGTTGCAACTAAATGGTCTCTTTAAAAAAATCTTGGTGTAGTTTTGTCTTTCTGGATTTATCTGTTTTATAGAAAGCAATTACTTAATCTGACTTGTAATCTTAATTAAAATTTTAGAAAATATATAAAGCTCAAGTGGCTAGGTCCTGCAGTTCACCTTATTGCTCGAGTTTTAAACTAGGGGCTTTTTAATCATCTAGTCTAAGCTTTATAACTTGAGAGTGGCAGCTATTAAAATTCTGGACACCAGTGAATGAAAAACTCACCTCTGGGGATCATTTTTGTAAACCTATCAGATTCTGGAGATGCAGTGGCCATGTGCAATCTGGATGCCGAAAGATAGGAGGCATTCAACATAAGTAAGTGGCTGTATTCTCTACTCAAACTGTGCGTAAACCCTGGGCGTGGTATCTGGGTCATTGGAATTGGAGATTTTTGGTCCAACTAAAGATTGGGTCTCATGGTGCTTTGAAGTGGACATTTGTTGCATTTAGCCTTCCATGCAAGCTCATGCTTCACTTCTCTGAGTCCACAAGCTTTGGTGAAGCTTTTGCCCAGAGAGGGGCATGTGACCCCATCTAAGCCAATCAGTACACTCCATCCCTCTGGCTGCAGTGATTGGTTCAGGCATGTGCATGTGACCCAAGTCAGTTTGGACCAATCTGTTCCAGTCCTGAGCTTCGGCCTGGACTCATCTTCTGCAGACCCCAGTGCTATGTAGACCTAAGCCTTAGGCTGCCAGGGTTACCCTGCTGAGCCGGGGAGGAAAGTTACCCCAGGAAGGTGGGGAGTGGTAGGTCTCTGATTCATTCCTGCCCAAAGCCAGCACACCCTTTGGATTTTTCACTTATGTGAACCAATACATTTCTTTCATCTCAAGTCTGTTTGGGCTGGAATTTTGTCACTGGCCACCAAAGGGGTCCTGATTACTACGTCCATGTATTCTCTACCTCAGCTGTATCTCTGGGTCACTTTTGTCACAAAAATAATGGTGATTCTCATGACCACCCTCTCATGGCTGTTGAGAAAAATCCTAAGCTCCAGTGCTTGGAAATTGGCTTTGGCCTGAAGACAACAACTACAACGGTGATCACAATACTGGCAAAACCCCAGGCTTTTCCAAACTCCTCAGCAGCCACATGGCAAGTTCACACCATCTTCTGTTGGCAAGATGTGGCAAATATTGCAACTCAGCGGTACGAGTGAGAAACCCATGTCCCGAGCAGTCGAGTGGCTCTTCTTAGCAGGTTTAGCTCTTTTTAAACCTCCCAAACTTCGCTCTGTGTGTGTGTGTGTGTGTGTGTGTGTACGTGCGCGTGTAGGAGGGTTTGGACTCTCTTCCTCTTTTGTTATGAAGGAGAACAGGGAGCAGATTGGAACAGGTTGTAACACTTCCGCACACCCGTGTCCCGGTGCGTATTTCATAGTGCCGTCTGCCAATTGGCGTCTGGATCCCGTGCCTCTTTGATTTCTGTATTTATTGTAAAGCAGCCAAATTTCAGAGAGAGGAGATTCTAATTTAATAGTAAGAGCAAGGTGTAATTTCTTATAAAGGAAGGGAAATGCACCCACATTCTTATTTGATGTCCAAGGCTTTTCCCACCCATTTGAACATTAAGACATGGAATGTCATTTCACCAAATGATTAGCTCAGTGTTTTATAAGAGATGATCATTTTATTTGTGAGTATGATTTCACATTAGGTAGGGTATTACATTAGGAAATAAAGATAACCAGAATGAAAAAAACCCTAACCTTTCAAACGGATAACCAAGCAAACAAATCCCTTTAATCTTATCAGCAATCACCATTTTTGTTTTTACCTTGACTAAAAATATTACCTCAAGGCCAGGCGTTTGCATGCCAGAATTAGAGACCATTGCAAGATGTTAGGGCTAAGATGCTGAACACCTGTGATGAGCTGCTGGGAGGGCTGAATGGGTCTGTGGAATAATTGGAAGGGGAAGGGGGAAGGTGGCTCCAACAGTAAACAACCCCTGGAACTCCCCTGGCACCAGGCTGGGCGGGCCTAGTTTGCCTGACTTGTGTCAAGAGCTCCCAGGGGAAACGGTCCCCATTGTCTTTGTAAGCATGCTTTCCACCTTGGGTACCACCCTCCCCAGCTTCCCTCGACATAAAGTAAATATATTCTATCAGGTTAATTCGTCTTGCTCAGCAAAAAGTCTGTGTGGTGGGTGTGCGGGCAGCAGGGACCACAAGCAGGGCCCGGGTCTGCAGTGGCCTTGTCCCCACCTGCACCTGGCACACAGTAGGGGCTCAGTCCCTGTGGCTGCAGCGCTGGAATTCCATTTGCCTGGTTTTGAAATCTGAGATTCCGTCTCCACCCTGCCCCACCTCCATGGCTCCTACCAGCACCTGCTCCTTTTGTTTACTGGAGTCCTCCCTCTCGGACCCTCCCCAGCACTTCTGGGCAGCCTGATCTTGCCGTGGGTGTGCTGTGACTTCACAAGGGTGGGCTGGGAGTTCGGACCCTGATTATCGCCCTGAGCGAGCGGTGCGGGAGGGTCTCTCCCACACATGCCGTGCCTCAGTTTCCCCTTCTTTCAAAATGAATAAAATAGTCTTTATCTTTTTACCTCTTCCAGATATTATGAAATTAAAATGAAATGATCGATGGGAAAGTGATTAGGGAAAATACTCTATGCAAATTCATTGCTGTGATGTGCGTGATCCTTATTCCTTTTATCATTAGGTCCCTAAATGATCACACCCTTCTGTTAAAGACATGATCTGGGAACAGAAAAAGAAATAAAAGCTGCATCTCCCTGCAACCTTGGAGTAGAAAAATCCTCTTATATTCTCTTTCCTCTTTCAGAAGAGAACTTGATGTGATCGGGTCATTGCATGTAAAATGCTTTAAGAATGTGATCTGTACTTCATCATTTTAAAATTCAAACATTCCTGAGCCTTTTTTTCCCCCTCACCCCGTTCATATTTATCTTCTTGGTCTTGCCTTCATTGGGCACCACATTTGTATTGATAAATTGTAGGTAGTGGGAGATGTATTGATGGGCTGGAGACAGTTCAGAATGTGGAGTGCTGTGGCTTTGCATATCATTACACCTAGCTAGCTTTTTGCCTCCTGAAAGCTGTCGATTTGTGCATTATTGCTATTCAGGCTGATAAATGACAGTAATTGTTCTTAAGTTGAAGAGCTGGTTTAATATGCTGTCTGGCCTGGGAATTTCCTGAGCACCAGGGTTAAACTAGTGCTCCACTCGAGCTGGCAAAATGGCCCTTTTTTCATCTCAGACTATAGAGTTAATTGAATTACTCGCTATTCATGCAGTTTGTAGCCTTGATTCTAAAGATACCATGAACGGTAGGGGGAGGGAGAGACGTTCTAGGGGGCTCCCGGTAACCGTGGGCCCTGCTTCAAGGACATGACCCCTTCCCCGAGTGGAGGGTAGTTCACATGCTGCAGCGCAGTTGGCTGTCCTGCCGCTGTCCTTGCTGGTCATTTTGGAGTAGTCCTCTGAGGCTACCCAAGCCACACCGTCCCAGGGGCAGCAGAATTCCTGAGGATGCAGAGATGGCTTCTCAGAGGCTATTTTTTGCATGTTTTCTAAAATTTGGAAATCAGGGCACTGGGTTGCTTGCAGTGTGTTTTGTTGACTTTTAAACTTTCGGGTTTAACATGTGCTCTGATTTGGGAGAAGTCTGAAGTTGTCACTTCTCTGTGGGGCAGCCCTGGGCATGTCTTGTTCTGCTCTCCTTCCAGGTGACATAGCCTCTAACCCAACCATTCAATCCAGAGGGCTCACCCCAGCCATTCTGAGCTGGAGGACCCTTCCTTGGACCAAAGGTAGGGAAGGAATTAACTCGGGAGACTAGGGAAGAGAATCTCTCCCTTCCCCACCCCCAAGGAATGTTTTACCCGAATCTAGTGTGTGGGCAGACGTTAATGGAAAAGTTAACCCAGCCACCTCATCTTCATCCCATTTTCATGATGTCTCTGGACTGGCCGTCCAGCTGTCCCCTGGATAGAATGAACCCAAAGGCAAATGCAAAGCAAGAGGGAGACCCAGCTTGTCTCATTTACCCTCCAAAATTGAGATGACTCAAAGCACCGATGGGGTTCACAATTCCAGATTTGCTTCTGTTTGAGGATCAGTGACCACTTTCTCCACACACATACCTGTGTCCTGGCAAGTTAAAGCCAGGTTTTTTCTCTGATAAATGTTCAAGCTTGTGTAACAGTTTTTGACATTATTAGTGTGGATCGCTCCTCTCTCCCTTTATCTTTCTCTTTTCTTCTCTTTGGAAGGAAGAGAACGTTTGGTACCAAATGGTGTCAAATGCCCTGATTGGAAGCATTTACCTTGTTTAGATCTAACCTGAGGGATATTGGGGAGGCTGTTTCTGCATGCCCTTTCTTTGATCTCATCTTAAACGTGCCCACTGGAGCAGGACTAAGGGTTCCAACCCCACACCAGAATAGCTGGAGTAGGGAAAGACTTCCATTTATGGACAGTTACCACTTCTCATCATAGAAGCTCATAAAAATCCATCTTTTGCTATCTGACTAGGTATGAGATAATGAAAAAGGACTGCCTAAAATGTAAATCATTTGGATCTGTTGGTAACACTGTTTAGAATTAAATTCATGTGTAATAGAACTTCCCATCAGAAATGAACAGTTTCCCAGACAAAGCCATCATGAGTTCCATAATTTCATATGGATGTTTCCAGTGCTAATGGGGCTGGTGCAGTTCACTTGATAATGCTCTGGACAGAAAAGGATCATTTTCCTAGTTCCATAACCAGCAGACTTGACTGTAGATCATTCATTCCAGTTCTTTCTGTCCGGCATCCCAGAAGAGTGCATCTCACACCTGTGCTTGGCAGGAGAGAGGCACGCACCCCCGCTTCCCCTACCCACGACTCCTGCCTGGATGGACTGACTTTCCCTTAGGTCTAAGAGTGACCTGCTGAGCCCCCCAGAACCTGATGAAGGTCAGGCTCCCTCCCTAATCTCTAGATCTCCGCTGCCCTCCTTGCCCCATCCCACACCTGAGGAGGGCTGGCTCGGAGCCCAGAGAGCTAACAGAAGCTGGTCTACTGCAGGGCTCATCCGTGAAGCCCAGTCCCCTCTGGAGTGGGATGTGTACCTCTAGTGACACATGACATATTTGTGGATGCTACAGAGATGTGACAATAACTGACATCGAATCAACTGTGATTCCCCCTTCAATCCACTTTCAAGATTTCTGATTATGTCTAAGGGAAAAGCTTATTTGGTGTGAATATGTCTTTAATACCTGACTCTCTTATATATATATAAAAAAAAAATCCACAGAGAACAGGCTTTGGACCCAGTACCTTCTTCAAGAGACAGTATCCAGCTGGAGCTAAAAAACACTGCTTTAAATGTTTTTTTTTTTTTAAATGGGGATACTGGGGATTGAACCCAGGACCTTGTGCATGCTAAAAAACACTGCTTTTAAAAAATGGTATTTATTTAATGGTTATGTTTTATGTGTGACAAATGATACTGATTTTCCTTTGTGGTAATATTTTTCATTTCAAACTTTTTGATTCCTTCTAAATAAATTTCTTTAAATAAGAAGAGTCTATTTAAGAATAATATTAAGTAAACACAAGTACAGGTGATGCTGGTTTATGGGAAAGATCCTGAAGGTGCCACGTGGGTGGCCATAGTGTGGGGAACTGCCATGTTGCTGGGAGGTGCTGGTGGCAAGAGGGCAGGGCCCCTCCCCCCAGAGCCCTGGGGCTGCATCAGTGCAGCAGAATTCACTGTAACTCATACGGATTCAAAACTGCTTTGAAAGTACTACTGTCTTATTTTCTGTTGGAGAAAGGAATACATGTTCTTCGTAGAAAATTTGGAATATATAGAAAACATACATGCAAGACACAAAGGAAATAAAAGAAGGGAGAAGAAAGGAAGGGAAAAATTCCCTAAGAGCCCATTTGCCAGAGATAGCTCTTGTCAATGTCTTGCTTTATCTTCCTTTTTGTCTTTTAGTACGCAAATGTACATGCACTTCTTCTCCTTAAAACAAAACTATGGTTACAATGTACATGTGGTCCGCCAGTCTGCTTCTCCTTTTTCACTTACATTTTCCCATGTCACAATTTTCTGTGGTGCCAGGTGTTTCATCATTGAGTTCAGACCAATCATAACTATATATTGAAGCTCATTCTCGGCATTTGAGATACACGGGTGCCCAAAGACCCCAGCACGGAAGAGTTTACATTCTGGTACATTTGGATGAAACACAATCATTGAACTAATCCTTTGTGGTTGGAGACTTAGAGGGTTCAAATTTTTTGTTGCTGCAAGTAGATAATGCTGCAGTCAACATTCTGGATCCTGACATCCTTTGCACATTTCTCTTCCCTTCGGAGGAATCACTAGAAGTAGAATCTCTGGATGTAAATATAGGGGCCTTTCAAAGCCTGTTTGACAAGTCTGCTTTACTTTTCATGTGATTATTTGCCATTTGTATAACCCTGCCAATAAAGTGTCTGCTAATTTTTTTGCGCATTTCCTGATTGGATTGTTTGTGTTCCCATTGCTGAGTTTTGGGGAATCTTTATATATTTTTGATACTAGTCCTTTGTTGGTTATGTGGTTTGTAATGATCTTCTCCTAATCTGTAGCTTCTCTTTTTATCCTCTTCACATGGCCTTTGCAGACCTGAAAGGTTTTAATTTTGATGAGATCTGGTTTGTCAATTTCATGTACTTTCCCCTTAAGCCTAACTGTATGCATGACTTAATAGTGAGCACTGTTGCTTCATTAAAGATATATATGTGTATTTCCTGAGGACCTGCTAAGCCCCAAGCACTTGTTTTGGGTGAGAGATAACTGTGGTGAGAAAAACATACTGTTCTTGCCTGTATGAACCTAGACAGATAGTAAAAGTGTCATTTCACAAGTACTTATACAAGTGTACTGGTGGAAAATGCTCTCAAGAAAAAGGATAGGAGTTCTGAGAGAAAGAAACAGTCTGAAAAGAACTGCTTCCCTGAAAAAGCATCATTTATGTAGGATGAAAAGAATGAGGAAGAGTTGGCTGAGTAGAGAAAGAGGCGTGGGTACAGGGACCAGCCTTGGAGTGGAAGGAGCTTGGCATGTCTGAGGCCTGGGACAGCCTGGGGAGGGGGCCAGGCGGACATGGGTGGTGGGAGACACAGACCAAGCAGCCAGACTTTGTGGGCTTTGGTGGGAGTTGGGACTTTATCCTGAGACCAGCAGAAACCAGTGAAAAGTTTCACTGGATGAAGGACCTTGGGAACCATTTACTGAACTTTGTAAAGAACAGCGTCCTATTCTGTGCTTTACAGAAATCTCAGCTCCACATTCACGTGGAGAAGAAGTTGGATACTTAGATTAGCCATTGACTTATTTACAGATTCTGAGGTCTAGAAAATGCTGTACTTAAAAAAAGGTCATTTTAGAAATTTCACTTTCTGGCGGGTTATGCAAAATGGTCTAAAAGATAAGGGAGATACAGATGTCTACAGGAAAATAAAAAGATACCAATGGGAGACTCTGATGTAAGTTATGTGATGTCAAGGATAGCCCAAAGCCTGAGGTTTTGTGGGCACATGAACCAAGGATTGGACCACTTCCATTTGCTGCTGTCTAATCCTAGGACCTGCTGCACACCCAGGGGAAGCTTAAGGATGAAGTGGGGGTGGGGTGGGGCCTGGCAGGGGGCACTGGACGGGGACAACTGGCAGGGAAGAGGCTTGGAAGTGCACATGGTTACTGGGTCTTTGGGTTGGGGGTCACCTTCTCAAATTTGCTGGTTTTTAGAGACCATTTCCTAGCATGTCGATCTAAGCCAAATTCCAGAACTGCCCACTCCCTGGGAAGTCGTTCCCCCTCCCCTGTCTAGGGTAGCCAGGTTTATAGCAGTCTTAGAGCTATGTCGAGACAAAAGGACAAAAGTAACGAACATCAGGGGCTCTCAAGAGCTACCGTGTGCCCAGAATCCTCACTTCTGTCACCCGGGCGGGGGGGGGGACACACACATTCCTAGTCTTAAGTGGTACAGGCAGGTAGCCTGGGCCTGTGGCCTGACCTGGGAGGTGCTGGAGGGTTTCTGATGGCATAGAGCGTGTGTTGGACCCTGACAGTGTTCCGAAGGTGTCTTAGGAAGCGGGGGTGATGTTTTAGGGGAGCTTCCTGTGCCGCCCCAGGATGCACTTGGGGCTGTGTGAGGTTGTTGGCATCTTGGCCCCACAGCGCCCTCACTCCCTCTCAGAGGGAGGAGGTGGGTATTGGAACGTGGGGGAGCGCCTCTGAGGCTGCACCTCCCTGCGTTGGCTCTTTGTGGGGGTGGAAGGGAATAGGCCAGTTGTAACACCAGCTGTCAGCACACAAATTGCTTAATTTCAAAATCATGCCACAGACAGAATTAAAAACACCACCCTTGAGTTAAAGTGAGCTAGAGGAACAAAGAGAAGAATTTTCTACACAGAGTGGAGGGACAGTGTGTAAGGTGCTCTGTGGGACCCGGGAGCCCTGGAACAAGGTCTCTCTCGGTGATGCCCGGGAGGCCTGCTGGGCCTATGAAACAAACATGTAACCCGTAACTGGCTTGCCCGTCCTCGTCTTAGAATAACCAAATTTGCTGGTGTATTTGACTCATCTTTTCCCTTGCTGGTCTGTCATGTGAAATTTGGCCAATTGTTGACTCAGGGATGCTGCAGATCCACGTTCATTTTAACCGTGTGGAAGATGCGAGAGGGCGGGGAGAAGAACGCTAATGCCCATTCTGTCTGCCTTCCTTGAGGACAGAGGGGCTTCTGTATCCTCTGCGTCTTGTCTCTAGGGCTCAGCTCCTCCCCCTGGTTGAGAAGTTCCACGCACAACTCCAAGCAGCGTGGACGAGGGAGCATTTAGATTTTCCACTTTACTATTATCTCAGTATATTGAAAAGTAGACACAGCTTCAAATGAAATGCGAAACAGCAGCTTGGGGTGGTGGCGGACTCTTTCCCTGTCCCAGGATTTCGAACGTGTCTGAAATACCTAATGGAAAGAGAGGCCTTAGTCACCCGTGGACTTGGAGAGTTTCCTTTGGTCAGCTGGGTGGGCCACAGCTGGTGGGATGTTGCTGCCTTTTCCGGAGTGAATCTCCCCAACTCTGTGCTCCTTTGGACACTTGACGCATCTCCGAGGGCGGGTCCCTGCCACTATGCCATCTCCATGTTCATCCCACGGGCATTTGCAGGTGCCTGCAAGGCCCTGCCTAGCTTGGTTCCTGGGAGACCAGAAGTGAGACGTGGTCCTTGGCTGTTTATTTCCGTGCTTCTTCTTCCCCCTCCCCTTGATGGGCTGTGAGCATCTGGAGGGCAGAGGCAATGTTTTATTTATGAACATTTTCCCTGGACATAGTATAATGCCGGGTACTGGAAGCAGGCACATGGAGTACACTGAGTTGAAAGTCGTCTTAGGAATGCTGACCTCTCTTTTCTCTTTCCTTTTTTGTTTTGTTGCCATCTTGGACTCAACATCCCCTCCTTCAGCCAGCACATTTCTTGGCTGCCTCTGGGTGCCCAGCACGTTGCCAAATTCTGAGGCTGGGTGATGTGCTCAACCTGGGTGTGTGTGTTGGGGTGTCCTGGGCTGCCCTCACCATGGGGAGAATTTCTCACTGTGGCCCATGAAGATCCCAGATATAGTAGGAAAGGTGGTGGGGAGGGAGATTTAGGACCCCTGCCTCTCCTCACAGGAGACGGTAGGCTGATCCACTTTGGACCGCTTAGGGTATTCAGTGCACATCCAGAGTTCCTAGTCAGGAAGGCCTCTAGTGGGTGAACCAAAGGCTCAGATTTTTCACAGATAGAGCTTAGTTTAGGAGGGGATTTGAAGGTGGACACAAGGTCCAAACAAGAGAGATGAGTTCTAATCTCACAGTGGATGCAGACTTCCAACATGGCTCCTGCTCTCGTCCCCTTGTCCCTCAGACAGAGGTGGGTCCCCACAGTATCCATCCAGGGACCATTGCAGCCCACGAAGCTCACCCTTGATCTCCGTTTTCCCTTGACTTTATCCCCAGGAAGGATGGAAAGTTATAGAACTAGGAACCAGGGGCATGGGGCTGGAGGAGGCGAGCACATCACGTGCTAGAGCTGATGGGGCTTTCGGCCTTCCTCGAGGGAGTTTCTGGAATCTCCCCAGCGCTTTGGCATTGGTCCTGCTCCTGGCCAGAGCAGGCGTTTCCCCCCGCTTCCCCCCCGCCGAGATCCATCTCTCCAGCCTTCCCGGGCACATGGGCACTGGGCTCAGCCTGAGCCTCCCCCCTCGTCTCCCCTGGGAGCTGCTTCCAGGCATTCTCACCTTCCCCAAACCACTAGGGGAAGCCCCTCCTTGCCTCATTTGACTCGATTACATTGCTGCTTCCTCTTTGAAACTCAAAACAGAGAAGTACACTGTGGAGGAAAACTTATTTTTTCTCTCTTCACTCTGGAAGCCAGCCTTGATCCGAATGTTCCTATAGCAACATTAATTCTCCCAAGTTGCACCTACTGTATAATAAGTTATATATATAGAAGACCTACTGGGATCCAAATACCCCATATGTGCAAGCGAATGAGTTAATGCCGCCATGAGAATTAGCAATGTTCCGCTTCCTGATTTTCCTGCTTTTAAAGTTACAACCTGTGTTTGCTGGGTGCCCTGGATGGAGGGTTGGGGGAGCCGTGCATGTGGGTACAGTTCTGGCAGAGACCTGCCTTCACGGCCGATCGAAGGGTGTCTGGAGAGTTATTAAGTCTCCAGGTGAAAATAGCCTTGGGGACGCCAGTGTCCCCTCTAGTTACCACTGATTGTCCGCAAGCTCAGCTCTGGCTGTCTTGGCCACCTTGGTTATCTGACGGTGAAGTTGGACAGCAGGGATTTTGGAGTGAGAGAAGGAACCAGACAGTGTCTGATGCTGCTTGAGTCTTGGCAGTGGGGGATATGTAGGTGGTCCTAGGCCAGAGTTTCTGCCCCTTTGGTAGAAAATACAGTATTGTCTCTGGGGAAGGCTGGGGCCCATTATGGGCTGTTGTTTGTATTGGCTGGGCTACGCAGTGTAAGAGGATAATGGCCATGACATTGGTCAAGATGATGATGGTTTACATTTAGAGCCGTGTCCCAGGCCGGGCTGGCCCTCCGCATTTCTGTGCAGTGAATCCTTTACTCTTACAGCAAGTTCTGTGATCATCTCCCATTGTACAGATGGGGAAGCTGAGGCTTGGACTCAGCCAGCCAGTAGTGCTGGAGCTGGAGTAAGACCTCTCAAGCCCGTGTTACCCATGGCACGCTCTATACCTTGCTCTAACAGATGCTAATTGGGGGAGGGGGTAGCTGCAGACCTGATGAACCCTTGGCCTACCCTTGCCTCTTTAAGCCTTTCCTTGCCTCCTTCACCAGGGGCCTTGGAGCCCACAGTTTGTCTTTAACTCATAGGCTAACCCTGAAGTGGTGAGATTGCTGACGGCAGGATGGACTGTTCTGAGGCAGGTCCTGAGAAGCAGGGGAGGCCTGAGGACATTGTATATCTGGCTGCCCTCTGCTGCAGGGCCCAGTGGACATGGATACCTGGACACGCCCTGTCTGGGGAGGGGAATCAGCTGTCTCTCATCATCCCTGCCCCTCGTTGCCCTCAGGAGGTCTTCATGCTGATCTAGCCCTGGGCCACTGGGGCTTCAGGCCCTGCTAGACCTCAGGCAAGGACTTAGAATGCCACTGACCACCAGAGGGCTCCACCCTTCAGTCCGCTGGCTGCTCTCAGATGGGAGCTCAGGAGTGAACGTGGGATTTTAACAGAATTACCTTGAAATCAGAAGGCAAAGAGTCCAACCTGTTTCTAACTGTTACTTCCTTCCTGCGTTTAATAGAAGACCTTTTCGTACTCTGCCCACACCTTACAGATACTCTGAAGGGGTGTAAAACTCAATAGACCCTTAGGGAGATTAAAAAAAAACCCAACCACGCACCGCCCCCCTCCAAAAAACCTTGTAAAATTTCTTTATTTGGAACCTTCTTTTATGGCCCTGCACAGAAGTGTTCCTGGAAAGCTATTTTGGGAAATGAAATGGTTCATTTGTCCCCTTGTAAAGCGGAGCTGAATCCTGGGGCGAGTGTGCCCACGTGGTCCTGCTGGTGCCTCTGGCCTGCCCTGCGGGGAGCCCCTAGGATGGATGGGCAGCAGTGAGAAGCATGCCAGGATGCTCCCGAGATTCCAGAGCCTGAGGTGGCCACTCTGTGTGGATTTGCATCCACTCAGGGACCACTGCCCTGCATAGCTCTGTCAGCTCCCTCCCACCGCCCTCCCCCCTCCCCCACCAGTCCCCGCCCCGGGAAGCACAGAGGCAGTGAAATATACACCAAGAAGTGTCCAGTTTGGTGCAGATGGTGGGGGACCACAAGGCCCCTCCTGCTGACACTGGCACTGAGGGGAGACCCAGGTGGACAAGACACGGCTCAGCTCAGGGTCTCAGAGCCTGATGAGCAAGCCTGGTGGGCGGGATGGAGGCGAGGATGTGGGCTCACGCTCTCATAGTCATCATTTCCCCTGCCTTCTTCACACTGACGGGACTGATCCTTCTTGTGGAAGGAATGGTACAGCAGAGCATGGGGAAATGCGAACGTTCCTGACTTCGGGGTTCAGAGGTCTACCAGTTCACCTGGGCTGCCATAATGAAATACCACGGACTAGGGGACTTACCAAAAACTTATTTTCTCACAGTTCTGGAGGCTGGAAGTCCAAGATCCAGGTGTCAGCAGGGTTGGTTTCTTCTGAGGCTTCTCTCCCGTGCTTGCAGACGGCCGTCTTCTCCCCGTGTCTTCACATGGTCTTCCCTCTGTGTGCGTCTGTGTCCTCATCTTCTTACAAGGTTGACAGTCATATCAGATTATGATTCACCTTAATGAGCTCATTTTAACTTAACTGCCTCTTTAAAGGTCTTTCCTCTAAACAGTCACATTCTGAGGTCCTGGGAGGGGGTGAGGTCTTCAACATATGAATTTTTGGAGAGGGACAAAAAGCTTGATTGATGTAGCTTATTAAGAAAAAAAATATCGCACACCCTCCATAGTAACTTGATTTATTTTTTGCTGTAATATTTATTATTATAAAATTATAATAAAATTTAATAACACTTCTGTGGAGAAAAGGGAACTCTTATACACTGTTGGTACAGTCACTGTGGAAAACAATATGGAGGTTTCTCAAAAAACTAAAACTACAACTACCATATTAACCAGCAGTTCCACTCTTGGGTGTATATCAGAAAAAGGAAACAAAAACACTAAAAGATACATGCACCCCAATGTTCATAGCAGCATTATTTACAATTGCCAAGATATGGAAGCAATCTAAGTGTCCATCAACAGATGAATGGATAAAGAAAATGTGGGATCTGTATACAATGGAATACTACTCAGCTATTAAAAAGAATGAAATGTTGCCATTTGCAGCAGTATGGATGGACGTGGAAGGCATTATGCTAAGTGAAATAAGTCAGACAGAGAAACACAAAGACTATATGATGTCACTTATATGTGGAACCTAAAAATAAAACAAACTAGTGAATGTAACAAACAAGAAGTAGACTCACAGATAATAGAGAACAAATTAATGGTTACCAGTGGGGAGAGGGAACAGGGGAGCAACATATGGGTAGGGGATTAAGAGATACAAACTATTAGGTATAGAATAAGCTACAAGGATATATTGTACAACGTGAGCAATAAAGCAAATATTTTATAATAACTATAAATGGAGTATAGCTTTTAAGCATTGTGAATCACCATATTGTATACCTGTAATTTATATAACATTATACATCAACAAAAAAATTTGATAACACTTAATGAGTTCTTTCCATGTGCCAGGCGCTGTGCTAAGCATGTTCCCTGCATGATTTCATTTAATCCTTATAACCACCCAGTGGAGAAAGAGTCTCATATTCTTGGCTAAAGATCTTATGAAAGTAGATTTAAACCCCTTGTGCTTATAGCTTTTAGACAAACATACAGCCAGGTCTCATTTACAGATGTAATCAAACAAAATTATAAAACCAATCCATTTTAAAATAGAAGCATTCATTTAATGGGAAGGATGATGTTGTTTTGCTGAAATGAAATAACAGCTGACAGCATGATTCTAGAACTGACAGATGTGACTCAGGTTCTTTCTAGATGGATAAGATTCCATGTTTTAGAGGTGAGGGGGGGTGGATATATTGCTGATTTGGTTTTTCCACCACTTGTGTTCTACTTGAACCATCACTGGTGACAGGACAAGGAGTTCTTTCCTTGCCCCCCTCTTCCTTGACCTCCCTTCATACCTTGCTGAAGAGACAACAGACAGAAGATAGTTTATTGGCACAACAGCACATGAAAGTTGCGCTCAAAGAGCTGTCAAGATTAACAAGAAAAGTTCATTGGTACAGTCTGAAGAATCTGAGGTGTCTAAAATCTCAAAGCAATTGAGAATCTGCAAGATGCGACCGTGCCCCCCCTAGCAAGGGACATGGATCCCGAGGGAAGGGATGGAGATAGAAAGAGGCTAAGAGAGAACAGAAGGGATCAGAGAGAGAAGACCCCAGGTGTCCACCTGGGCAGACTCTACAGGGACTGAGAGGCGACTCAGTGGGGAAGAGCATGGACATGTTATGTGCTGTTTTCTCTGCTCTTCTGATGGGTCCCAGGTCAGCCTTTGAGGGCACATGTCCCCTCCCCACCCTGAGGCTGGAGTAACACAGGGCTTACACTTCCACGAACAGAATTCTATAATTCTCTCTGGCCTTCCCTCAGCCCCAGTGCCCATTCAGTTGCCCCCCTCCCCCCCGTTTAGTCTCTGCTGTTTTGAGGAGTATGCTCTGCTGCCCCCACAATGGAAAACTTGGGATGGAAATCGTACGGTAGTTGGTCACCCAGATGATTCAGAATATATTTATATTCATTGTGTCCTGTAGATGGATTTTTACTGATGTGAAAATGCAAAAAAAAAAAAATCAAAATTACCAAAAGGAGTTATGGACCCCTGAGAACATACCCAGAGCTAGGCTAAGGTGGGAGTCTTGCCCTCATACCAGGAGGTGACCCACCTGGCATGTCTCTCTTCCCAGCATGGGCAGGGTGGAGGCCGGTCCTGGACAGAGATCCCGCGTGGCCTCCTGTGGCCACTGCTCCCCTCTCCTCCATCTCCTGGAACTCTGGTGGGCTCTGCCTGCTGCTCCAACAAGGCCCTGAAGGGGGTGGGAGGTTCTCTGCCGCTCATTGTCACCCTCCAGCCCTCCATCCTCTGAGGCTCTGCTGTCCTCAGCTGTGAGTGTGGCCATGTGCTGTGTGCATGTGTTTGTCATGTGAACGTGTAGTGGGGGAGAGAGGGTTGATGGAGGGTTAGAAAGACAGGAAGAGTGGAGCTGGGACAAAGCCCAGAGGAAAGTGCTGGACAGGTATGCTCATGTCAGGTGTGATGGGAGGTGCCTGGGGACCAGACTGCTGCAGGCACCTTGGGGTGGGTCCCCATCCCCCGCGGAAGGGGCTTCACCACCTCTTCCCCTTCCTGCAGAAAGCCTCTGTTCCTCCCGCGGCCCGGGCCATTTGGTTCCAGAGCACAGTTGCTGGCTGGCTGTCTGTCCATCAAGTCAGAGGCTGCAGAATGGGCTCTTCCAGCTCCCTGCTGCCTTCTTAATGCGGGGTTCATGTGAGACCCAGTTTAGAATAGTTTCCACCCCCAGAGCTGGCGGGGCCCCAGGTTAAGTTGGTGGCTCTGGGCCAGGACAACAAATTTTACTGTTACTCCTGCTTGGTAATTAACGCCCTCGCTGACTACTCCAGCAGCCGATGTGAGAGATTTAAGGGAATATTTTAACCTGAAATCTAGCAGCAGGGAGATAAGAGTAGCGGGCGAGGCTGGGCTGCAATTGACATATTTGTGGTCCGAGGCTGACCATCCAGCGAGTGAGTCCTGCTCGTCACTTTGGATGGATAGCTGATCACTCTCTGTGTTTATGATTTCCATTTCTGTCCTTCGTGGGGTTGTGGTGAATTAGCTTGGTGCCATTTTCTAAAATATCAAGCATTTTTATACATTAGGTAGAGTGAATGGCAAATACTTGATGTAAAGTCTGCAGTTTTACTCCATAACCAGATTGTAAAATATGAACTGAATTAATCATAACTGCGAAGACTAATGGTACGTTTTCTCTTATTTTATCTTTAGTGCCTTTCAGATCATGTTTTAAAACCTTCCCCGTCTGGCGTTGGGAACGCCGCCGCGGCTTGGTGGTGGATAGCAAGAGGCAAAGGTCAGACCGGAGGCTGCACAAATATTGTGTGTTGGATTTATTGTTTTAATTAAGAGCGTGGCAGTTCATCATAAACTGTTTATGGCGTTTCTGCACAGTGCAGCGTTTTGAAATCAGCTGTTTTAATGAAAACATAATGTCATATCTGTCAAAGTTCTAAATATTTTGAAAGTGAAATATGGGAACAAGAACTTTGATTCTACGCTTACTGAGATTAGCTCATTGAATTGCTTTTAAATCCCTTAAGAGGGTCACATCGTGGGGACCGTATGGTTTCATGTAGGTGACTGGGGAAAAAAAAGAAAAAACTAGGAGGTTCTCAAGCTGGTTATTTCATAGTGAAACTACAAGTTGAAGGTTAATGTATCGAAAAACAAAACCATTACAGTTGGTGTTGGGATTTTAGATTAAAGATGCAGTAATGGGCGTGCAGGGGCCTTGGTGTCGAGTTGTTTGGGGGAGGCCTTGTTGTGCCGAGGGGGAGCCGGGAGCCTCTCGGGGTAGGAGAGAAATGGAGGCGCCCGTGTCCTTTTTCCAGTGGTGAAGCCTCCACGTTGCTGTGTTGGCAACTAATTATTTATAATGACCTCAAAGATGATGAGGTTTTGTGGACTTTTCAGGCTGAGCAGTTTGCAATCCTGGTAATTCCCTCTCACGGTCGCCGGGCATCTGTGTAGACGTGTCAGGCATTCTTGGTTACATTTGTTAGAGAGTCGGATAAAATATTTGTCTAATCTGGAAATTGTATTTTTAGCTGTACTCTCATTGGAAGCAGAAATTAAGCTTGTCATTAGATGTTGGGCCACAGGAGTTGACGGGACAGGGTAATGTATGTTACATTCTGTGCTATACTTGGTCAAGTTTCATATATATTGTATTCCGCATTATTTTATTAACTTTAATATCTGCACTTCCTATTACCAGACATGCCCCTCATTCAAAGCACAGAGGCACAGCTCTCTAATCAGAAGTGACAGGCTATATACTTTCTCTCTGCCATTACTCGGTAGCCTAGAGCAAAGAACTCTGTTTCCTTGAAAATGTTTTGAATTGGGTTATTTTTATTGAAGTATTAAAGTAATTCTTCAGATTTTAGGCTATTATTTAAGTACTTTTGGGAGAATGCAGTAACCTCCAGATTCCATAGGCTTTGTTGCCTTAATAGTCCGAACTGCTAAATGCGTCTTTTTCATGCCGGTTATGTAAGTGTCCCAGAACCCATCTGACCAGGGGACGCGAAGAGCATTCAGGTAATTATGGAAAATCAGTAGGTTAAATTAGTTTAGGAAGGCACCAAAGTGTGATATTAAAACTGCCCGCAAAATCTAGGCCCCGCCTGCCAGATTTTCAGTGACACACGAGCATTTCTGATGATTTTATCTTTGTGTTTATGTAATTTGATTGAAATAACCAATGGACTGGTTAAGAAAGCTGAGCTGGGCACAGCTTGGTGTAGTCTGAGAATGGATGGATGATTTCAACACGAATTCCAATCTGTAATGTTGAAGGAGACAGTGGTGGCAAAGTCCAGCCTCTGTGAGTTTGAGCCAGAAAACCCAGGGTTGGATGGCCTCATTCTTGGGTGCTTCTAGGGGTCCCAGTTCAAGCCTCAAGGAGCATCTCATGGGTTCCTTTTTGGAAGTGGCTCCATTTTACCAACAGAATTACAAAGAGGAGACTATTCCCACACACTCCCTGAACCAGCGTGCCCGTGACACCTACATGGGCACAATCTTACTGTGGTTTGGCTGCCCAGCGGTGAGGGTGTCACCAGAGGTTTGAGTAAGAGGACTAGACTTTGCTGAGCCCTCAGGACTCACCCAGCCAAGGTCCTGGGCAGGTTTGTCTTATTCAATCCTCCTTGTATTCTCCTCTTCTCCTGCCAAGAGAGGCCAGAGGATGCCGTCCACTCAAGGCCAAGCTAGCAAACGGCAGCATTGGGCTTGGAACCCAGGTTCAATGTCAAGATACTTTCACTCTTCCATGACAAGATACTTTCACTCTTCCACGCCATGCCATCTCCCATGGAACCCAGTGAGAAAGGTCCTACCCCATCCCTTTCCTTTTATCAAGTCTCAAGGTGGTTTTGTTTGCAGTTGGTTCTTTCTTTCTTTTCTTTCCCTCCCTTCCTTCCTTCCTTCCTTTCTTTCTTCCTTTCTTTTTCTTTTCTTTTCTTTCCTTCCTCCCTTCCTTCTTCCTCCCTTCCTTCCTTTTTCTTCCTTCCTTTCTTTCTTTCTTCCTTTCTTTCTTTCTTTCTTTCTTTCTTTCTTTCTTTCTTTCTTTCTTTCTTTCTTTCTTTCTCTCTTTCTCTCTTTCTCTCTTTCTCTTTCTTTCTTTCCTTCCTTCCTTCCTTCCCTCCTTCCTTCTCCCTTCCTTCCTCCCTTCCTTCCTTCTTTCTCTCTCTTCCTTCCTTCCTTCCTTTTAATGGAGGTACTGGGGACTGAAACCAGGACCTCATGTATTCCAAGCACACAGTGTACCATTGAGCTATACCCTCCCCCCTGGTCATTTCTTATGTGACTCAGAGATGATAAGGTGTCAAGATGTGACAATGAAAGGCCTTAAAAGCAAAAGTGGTTTCCTAAGCAACTGGCTAGACATCACACAGAACCGGATTTGGTGACCACTCTCGATACCCTGGTTCTAGTCATTGAACCAGCGCACGTCCCAACATGCTGAAATGCTGGCCAGGTGGCGGTGGTTGTTACTTCTCCTAACCTACGTGTGCACTAACAGTGCGAGGTTTACATCTGCATGAAGTCTTAGATCTTTATGTAACCTGTTAGCCTGGCATTGGTACCATCACTTTATAGATGAGGAAATTACATTTCTTTGACCTCTTAGCTCCAGGAATCCAGTTAAACCATGCACAGTTTAGTTGGAGACAAAGGGAGAAAACAGTTTTTTTTTAGGAAAAGTGCTTGGAACGTCCTTTATTACGTGTCCTGCTTGGAAACTGTCTTCCCTCTGTGATGACTGACTCTCTGTGGAATGGTTTGTCATCAGATAGCAATGTTCACTGAACGTCCCCTTCTGTTCTCCCAAATTTCCCAGCTCCCTTGCAAATACAGAGGGTGGGCCTTATTCTGGTCTAAGGGCTGATCCCAGGTAAAAGCATGGATGCGCCTGTGTGTGGCTAACCATGGCCCTTGCTTCCTCTGCTCTCAGAGGCCGCTGTTGAGATGCAGGAGCCACGAGATCAACACAGCTTGGACCACCTAGTCCCATGGAATGTGGAGCCTCCCAGATACTCGGTGGAAAGTAACACTGTGGTGTTAAGCTCCTGAGCTTTGGAAATTGTTTGTTACAGCACAAGCCTGCTGTCTTCTGGCTTGCACACCTCTCCAGGCACTGGCTTTGGCGACTCCTCCCTTCTTCCCAGTGGAGGCTTCTCACCCTCCTCCCTCCACCTGGTTAGCTTCCCAGCCTCTTCGGTTCTGCTCAGGGATGACTAACTTTCCACAAAGCCATTTGTGATCTTTGTATTAGGGATGCAGTATAAAAATGAATTGTATTGTTTGCCTAGATGTCACCGTTGGCTCCTCCTTGTTGAACTCGACTGTAACAAGTGGTCGGAGTTTCCACCGGAGGGTAATTTATATTTATTTGGGCTGCCACCAACTCCTTATTTAGTTTGCATAAACTACCCAGGACAGAAGAGGAATCTCCCTGGACCCTGTTTATCTTGTGAAAGTGGAGTTTGCTCTGGAGGGTGGATCACTCCTCACACAGGCCTCCCTCCATCCCTTTTAGCGATGAATAATCAGTCATCAGGAGAGGGGATTAAAAAATAGATTTATTGCTATTTCTAAAAGTCAGAAGGAGAGGATGAGTAAACACAACAGATGTGTAAGAACGTAAGTAGAAACACTATTTCACAATAACATGTACTGAAACACATTTATGTACTGGAAACTATGAAAAATAGCTCTCTTTAAATGATTTAACATTTGGTCTTCCTTATATACAGTTGGGCTTCCAGTGGAAGGACAAAGATGCTCACAGCTCTCTTGGCCTTTGTGAGAGCCTTTCCTGAAAACCTCCTGGAATGCTCCATGAAGCCAGTGTATGGTTTATGGGAACAGCGGCTGTCTTTAACACATATGTGTACGCATGTTGCCCTGTCTTCTCATCTCCCCCACACATGTGGGACCTCTACTGGGGTTCAGGGGACCGCATGGCCAGAGTCAGACAAGACAAGAAATTCATCTGGAGCAAATTCTGTTAATAGAATTTCCTTCTGGAGTAAAAAGGAGTGTGTCTTCTCACCAGGAGCCTGCACTGGTGTGTGTCTGTGATTACTTTCCTGTGAGAACTCCATGTTAAGGCCACTTCGGATAATTCATTTCTGCTGATGCAAAGCATGAGTTGGAGAAAAGCTGATTTCATAGCTTGGGCCCCTTTCAGAGGCCTCATCGGGTGGGCTGTGTGGCTGGCTGGATTGATAATATGGAAAAGGATTCTAATAAAAGGTGCTGACCTAGACGTCTAGACATACTTCATAGTCCTTGAAAGTGGGTGATATTTGTGGTGTCTTAAAAAGTGGATTGTTTGCAAAGGTTCTGCCTTGGGGTTTTTGAGGACCTTAAAAACTAGGGGTGGGGGGTTGACGCCTGGCAGAGTGAACCTCTGGAGTGATGTTGTGGCCCAGGGTTGGTGACAACAACATGGTGTCACCATAGCACAGAAATGAAAAGCCAGCTGAGCAGTCCAGTTTGGTTCACACTCAGGGGATGGGTATCTTTTCCGAGAATTGACGTCTTCTCAAAGGCTTCAGCTGCTTGTTTTGGCATATGGGTGACTGTGTAGTTTTTAAGAATTTGGTCCAACCCCGTGATCAAAGAATGGTTAAGAGAACAATGTGATTTGGGATGGAGGATGGAGTCGAGGGCCCAGATCTCAGATACCTTTGATACAAACAAACCTCTTTTAGACATAGCTTGGATACTGGAGGTATGATTTTTATGAACTCTTTCCTCAACCTTTGTGTAATGAACCAAACTTTCCTTCCTTAAGAAAGTGATGGGGGTGAGGGGACGGTATAGCTCAGTGGTAGAGTGCATGCTTAGTATGCACGAGGCTCTGGGTTCAATCCTCAGTACCGCCATTAAAAAAGAAAACAAAAAACCCCAAAAAACCCCTAATTACCTCCCACCACCTAGTAAAAAAAAAAAGTGATCTGAATGAAATTTACACACGATCACAAAATTCCCCTCAGAAAAATCAGGACAGAATTTCAATATTTAGAAATGGGGGGTAGACTGTGTGGTTTGTCATCCCTGTTTCTTGTACATCAAATCACAAACGTGCGTGTGTATGAGTGTGTGTGTGTGTGTGTGTGTGTGTGTGTGTGTGTGTGTGTGCGCGCGCGCGCATGCAGGCGTGTGGTGCCATGTGTCATGGCCGGATTTGGAAATTTGTGACACCAAAATAAGATTACATAGGTGGGTGCTCGTTTTGCATAAGTGGAATCTCTGGTTTCAGGATTCTTGAACTGGCTTCTCTCTTTTTCTCTTCTATAGTGGCACTGAGCAACCTTCGTACTAATGCAATATTAAGGACCGCATAATTAGCCACCTTAATAAATTTTTCCAAGATGGATAGGCGATGTTTGGCTTTCTTCAGAGGAAAACATTCCTCTAATAGTATTCTGTGGGAGGCTACGGCGAGAACAATGAACAGAAATATCTGGAAATATATTAAGATATATGTGCATATATTGGACATTAGCACCATACGCTAAGTATATTGGGAATATGCCTCAAAATATTTCAAACATTGTTGACCTTTGTTATATAATCCTGGGCTCGGGGAAACATATTTGCATAGACTTAGCCATATATTGTAAATAACTACATAGGACAGTGTGTATTTTTCCTTAAGATGCAGTATTATAAGCAAGACATTAAATTATGCCTATCAGACAAAGCAGCCGAATATCTACATTTTTTTATAGCACATTCTATTGGGAAGACATCCCTGCTTCTAAAAAGCACATGCATTAACCGCCTGATTCATGTGGTGACATGTGGCATATCCAAATGCGTTATAGATCTCTCAGGAATAAAAACAACATAGCAAAACCATCACCTTGGGATGTTCATTGAGTGAATATTTTACAGACACACTCCTTTTATATTTATATAATAATTTAGTGTTATGACAATTTTTTTAGCCGAGCTGGCAGTTTTTCTTTTTTATAATGGTATTATATTTGTGAGCCTATTAAGTGCATATGGGATAAACTACAGAAAAAAGTATTTTTCATAATTCCTCAGGGTGCTGGTAGCAAAAAAAAAAAAAGCATATTGGTTTAGAAAAATGTTAATAAAAGGTCAAGCAGAACTTTCCAGTGTTTAGCATGACAGCGGTGGCAATTTTGAGGCCTCTTTTTGAATTGTATGTTGAGGTGACGCAGGGATTTACGGGGCTTCCAGGAGGAAAATGGCACCCAGTGTCCTTTCTGAAGGGAGACTGACCCTTCGCCAGGGCTTGTGAGTTTTTAACAAAGAATCAAAACAGCGTATTGCTTCTCCTGCTTCATCTATGTCCCCTCGACAATGAGCCAGGCTGGTGTCTGGCTTGGCCTGGGTCCCCGGGAGCCGGCAGCACCGGGCTGCTGGCATCGGGAACTGTGCGTGGGAACCTCTCCAGCTGGACATCTTTCCAGGAGCCGGGGGAACGCATGATAAAAACTGGGATACTTGCCCCCCTTTTCTGTCCTCCAGGGTAGAACAGCACAATCGCCCCTCCAAACCAGAGAGACAAGGCAGGTGCACCCGGAGGGCTGGGGCCGTGCCCACCCACAGAGCAGGCGTGCCGGCTGGGCAGAGGCAGCTGGCACCAGCAGACGGCCCGCGTGGGACCCCCTCTGCTCCCCCCGCCCCCCACCCCCCGCCTTCCTGTTTCTCCTGCAGCTGGGACATCAGGTAAGAAAATGGAGAGATGCTGCGTTTCTTAATCTCTTTCTCTTTTGCCTTTCAAAGAGCTTAGAAAACCACAAAAATAGAGCATGGCTATTTGAGGGATTTTTGTTTAGCAGTTGCCTGCACGTTAGCGTGTTTCAGGCCAACCTATCCACTGTGATTCCCACCGGCCTCGAATTACACTTCCTCAAAATAGAAATGTTCTCTGGAAGAAGTGGACAGAGAGCAACTGCCTTGGAATGGATCCAGCCCGGGTCCCCAGTGGCAGCAGCCCAGGGACCCAAGTGCCTGGACCAGCAGGACACACCCTCCCATGGCTGTCTGGCGGTGGCCCTCGTGAGAAAGATGGAAAAAAAGTCACAGAAGCTATAGGAAATGCAGGGGTGACATATCTTCTCAGTATCTGCCTGGTCGTTTTGCGAGTCTCACTGCATCCCGTCGGCTCTGCACTTAATGTGTCATTTCACAAATGACATCGGCAAGGTCATCAGAGCCCAGCCCTGCTCCTTCCTGCAGGAAGATAGGAGCTTGCTGGGTGGCAGTGACTGGTCCAGCGGGAGAGTCTTGCAGGGCTGGGAGCGGAAGCCTCTGATAGGTCATGACATCCGAGCAGAGGACAGCTCACACACCGCTCTTGGGGCTGTTGTCCACCTGTGATGTTCACTCCGGGTTTCCCAGGGACCTCGTCACCACATGCCAAACTTTCAGCTGGGCACGAGGGGCCCCGGGGCCAGGGAAGCACACTGCTCTTGCCCTTGCGGGGTCAGAGCCTGATCCAGCCATCACCCCATGCATAACGAATTACAGCGTGGTGAGTGCATTGAGGACAAAGCACGGAGCCCTGTGACAGTGTGAAGTGGCAGGTGGTGGGGTGAGGCCACCGAAGCAAGGTCAGTTTTATGTGAACATTTGAGATTTTGCTCATATGGATTCTTTCACATTAATTTTCATTTAAAAAAATATGGCATTTACCCTAATTGTTGTGAGCACATTACTCTCTTGTCCTGTCCCTGCGAACTGGGCAAATAGACCAGGTCTAGGGTGGGTGGAGAAGATGGCCCCGAGGAAGAGGGTGTTGATCTGCAACCAGTTGCATGGCTATCAGGTGACTAGGGAGAGCATTCCAGAGAGAGGGGACACAAGCGCTCAGCAGTGTGAGGTGGGAGCAAGTCAGTGGGGGGCTGGTTGAACCCCCAGACTTTCAGGGTAGTTAAGGTCCAGATTTAATTACCTCCTGGCAAAATGCCCTGGGACCTTGTCTGTGACTTCCTGTGAGTGGCCCTCTGCCCTCATCCCTCGCTGCTGGCCTGGTTTTCAGAGGCAGAAATAGAATGTGCCAGGCAGCAGGTGTGGCTCTGCAGGAGGGACTGGAGCCAGCTCGAGGCCCTATGCTCCCATGGCACCTCCTGCATGGAAAGAGGTCCTGCTTTGTGGTTCCCATACTCCAGGGAGCGACGCGGAGTGGGCAGCCAGTTCCTTAGGGACACCAGCCATGTCCAGGTCAGGGAGTCCAATTAAGTACATTCCTCCAAGGCCACTTTTGATTCTAAACACTGCTCTCGGTAAAGGCCCTGAGTGCCCAGCCTGGGTGGGCCACACATCACAAGGTGATATCCTGCTGGCCACCTCCTCCAGGGTTCCCTCCTAGCTTGGGCCTTCTCCCTCCAGGCTCACTGTGAACTCCCTGGGCTGGAACTGCTTCTTTCCCTTTTCTGGTGATCTCCTCAGGCTTGAATGGGATTGGGGTGTCATCAGATCTCAGGACATACCTGCCAGCCTCCAGCTCCCTGGTTTTGTCCTTGTGTCCCTTAATGGAACAGCTTGAGGGAGAGCGTCCTGGATGAAAATGTGCTGTGTCTCTTCAGTGAGCCTGAGTGTGGTGAAGGTCACTGTAGGGGCACCTTCACGCCAGCAGGTGCAGCGGGCAGGGAGTTGGGGGGTACTGCCTTTGTTGTCGGCCGGGTTGGCATTGATGCAGGCCTGCAAGTCCAGCTTGAGGGCCCGTCCCTGGCCATGGAAGCAGCAGGACACAGACCATTCCCAGAGCCTGTGTCCTGGTGAGAACGTACTATACTAATCCTGTGGCGTGGGCATGGCTGAGTGTCGGCTTAGGAATCTCATGTAGGGGTTAAAAAAAAAGTTAGTCATCACCTTGATGTTTATTAAATGTGCTCGTCTAATTCCTAATTGGTGTCAGCTCTTAACCCCTTAACTGTTTTGAGACGGAAGGAGCTGAGGCGACATTCTGTTGCCACGACCAGTAGTTGTGGAGCAGCCTCGGTGCTGCGTGGGGACCCACCGGCTCCCTGCGAGGGCCCTGGGCAGATGGATGCAGAGGGAGGCCTTCTGAGCTGGGGGCAGCCTTGCATTTCCCTGCCCTCTTACCTCTTTGCACAGGGGAAAGAAGGTACTTGGAGCATAGATCCTTAAGTGGGGGCTGCCTTCCCTTGCCCCTAGTCTTGAGCCCTCCCAGGGGCAGAGCCACTTTTCAACCAGCAGGCAGTTCTGGTTCCCTGGGGGAGGGAGAGGAGCCCCAGGGCTAAAATTTCAGCCTTGATGTGACACTGATAGGGGTACTTGTCCCCTCCTCCCACCCCTGCTCTGGCCATTGGCAGACAGGGCTTCTCTTAGACACCGCACGCAGCACAGTGATGCCTTTAGCCCCGGTTACGGAGGGGCTTTTGTGCTCATTACATCATTAGAGTCTTGGGACAAGCCTGGGTAATTAGCACCATCTCACAGATGGGGAAGCAGAGACCCAGCTCTGTCCAAGTGTCCCTGCTGCCAAGTGAGTAGCCAGTGCTCACCTTCCAGTCCACCCGCCTCTGCTCTGCAGCCGTCCCCCAGGGCAGTCTTGGCTCTGCCTGTCCTTCCGCAGCAGCACTGGGGGCTGCCTTTTGGAAGGTGGTTTGTTACGGAGGTAAGATCCACCCGGACTGTGGGCGTGGCTATCTTTCCCACAGCAGACCTGCAGTATGAAATTGATGACAGCACTTGAGCTCGACCTGGAAATGTCCTGTTGCCTTTGGGTATGAAAGTGGTAGAGAAACAAGCCATTGGATTGTGTGTCCACATCCCTTCCACTCTCCCCTGTGCCTTCCTGTGTTTAGGAAACACTTGTTCAGCGTCTGCCTCATGCCAGGCATCGCATTGAGCACTGGGCAGAGCTGTGGGGTAGAGATGCTCACAGATGTGTGTGCGTGTGTGTTCTCGTGGCTTCCTTTAGGTGATCGCCTTTGTTGAAGCAGTCTGAGTGGAGGAAAGGCCCTTGGACTTCACGCCGTGGCTGCCTTGGTGTGGTGATATCGCAGGCTGGGCTGTGACTTTTTGGTCAGTTGCCAAATTACCCTTCATAAAGGTTGCCTAATTTACCCTGTCATCAGTGGTGTTGAAACAATTCATTTCTCCCCTCCTTGAAAACACCATATATCATCATTGCTTTTATCTTTACCAGTATAGGAGCAAAAATGATCTCTCATTTTTGTTTTAATTTACAATGTCTTTGATTACTAATAAGTAATCTTTCATATGTTTGTCATTTGTATTTGTTCTTTTGTGAATTGCTATTCATGTCCTCAAAATTTTTTTCCTGTTGAAATATTTGTCTTTGTTATTCATTTGTAAGAAAGCTTTCTACATTAGAGGCATTAACTTTCTTCTGCTATATATGTTGCAAATCTTTTTATTACATATGTTGAAATTTTTTTTCTGGTTTTGGCTTACCTTTCAATTTCAAAATTGCATCTTTCACATATGGATATTTTAAATTTGCACAATTCAAATCTAACTGTCTTTTTTCTCTCTAGTTTCTGCCTTTGAGATGATCTTAGAAATTGCTTCCCCATTACACCTTATATGAATGGTACTTATGTAGTTTCACTTAAAAATTAAAATCTTTAATTCCTACAGGATTTGTTTGCATATGTGGTATGACTTAGGGCACGGCTTTTGTTTTTTGAATGAGTGACAGGATCTACCTATAACTTCATCATTTAGCCATCCTTTCTTCACTGACTTAAATACTTCATAAATGTATGCCTATTTGGGTCTGTTTTGCACTCTCTACTTGTGCTTCACTGTTTTGATTATTATTGCTTTCTGGAATATATTGTAATACCTGGTTGAGCAAGTTTCCTCTGATTTCTCTCTCTTCCTTTAAAAAATATTCCCTGGATTTTTGTTTTTACTTATTTGAACTTTCAAATAAAATTTGAAATCAATGTGACAAAGTATGAAAAAAGTTGTGATGGGATTTGGACTGGATTTACATTAAATTGAAAGATTAGATGGGGAAAGATGGACATGTTGATAGTACAAAGCCTTTCCTGCTCAGAAGCCAGTGCATCCTCCTGCATTATTCACGGGAGGGCTGCTTTATGTTCACCCACCACTTCCTATAACGTTCTTCATACACATCTAGAAAACAATGCCATTAAGAGCCTTACAAAATTAATTCCCTTAGTCATTCCACTTTTAGTGATCAGTCTTAACAATGCGAACGAAAGTCTGTGCATAAAGATTTCAGTCACAGCATCCTCTACAGTGATTTAAACACTGGAAGCACTTTACATGAACAATAATTGGGGGATGTGAAGTAACTTTTCATACAGACATAAGTTGAAATATTATGCAGCCCTTAAAAAGATATTTATGAGATTTTTAAAATGGAAATTAGTTGAAACATTACATAGAAAATCAAGATTGAACATTATACGGACACTTTAATATTTTGTATGTACAACTTCTACGTGCATCATGGGATGGGCACAGCCTTTCATAGGATGGTCAGAGAATAAGTGGAGAAAAATGTACTCAATAAGAGTGGTTATATTTGGAAGAGGGGTTATAAATAATGTCTACTTTTAATTTGGGGTGTTCTGTACTTTCTCACTTTTCTACTCTTTGCGTGTGTTGATGTCCTTAGCTGGAGCACAGCACCAGTTTATGGGAAGTGAGCCTGCAGACCGCGCTTTGTGGCTCAGATAGGTCTGCAGGCGAGCCGGGCGGCGCCGGCCACTGCAGTCCCGCGCGCGACCGGAGGGTGGCAGTGTTCGCTCGCAGACCCGCCGCGCGGCCCGCTGACCTTTGTCAGCCTCAGCGGCCTCTCGTTTATCACTGATCACAAGAGTGGAATGAACATATTTACTTGTGTTTTGCTTTCCACTTATAATATCTAGTGGCATGGGAGGGAAATGAAAACAATTGTTCATAGGGGAAATTTATGAGCTTCATCTGGCTGCGAGATTTCCGCAGTTGCCCCGCGCCGCCCAGGGACTCGGATTGCTTTTTGCATCTTCAGGCGAGGCGGCAGGCGCGTTTCCATCTGCCGGAACGGCAGTGTTCGTCATCTTGGGTTTTAGAGGCGGTTGCGTCTGAGCAGCAGACTTTTCCAGACTCCTGTTCTTCCCCCTTGAGTTTGAGAGGTGCCCAAGGCTCCCCCTTTGGGGTTCTTACGTCATCTTCTGGGTATCAGAGTGGCGCCCACTGCAAGCTGGGCTGTCCACCAAGAGTCCAGATTAGCCAGGATTTACAGACTGTCTAAGGATGTTCTAAAATTCTTTCCCCTCAACGAGCTGGGGTGGGGCTCTGCCAGCCCCTCATGAACCTTAGGAGGCCTCCTCAAATTCATGATATGAGGAAATGGGGTGGGGGTGGGCCAGTCCCTGACTCTGCAGTGCCAGCTGCATCCTGAGACCTGCTGTCTCATATCCAGGACTGGGGTTGGGGAGCCTTGGGTAGCGACACCTGTAAGCTGAGGGCTTTGTTGGAGATGCTGCCTGGGCAGGGGGTGGGCTTCGGTTCCCATCCAGCCAGGCTTTCTCAGCTTGACAGAGAGCAGGGCAAAGGGATGGGAACTGCTTGCACTGACCAAGAAGAGGACAAGTCAGTGAGCCTGTGATGTCTTCCGAGCCCTTGGGCCTCAGGCTCATGGAACTTGCTCCCAGGCACCTGGCAGCAGCTCTGCCTGAAGCTTGGCCCTAGGCAGGAACGTCTGTGGACTGAGCGGATCTGTTGCTTTGGTGAACAGCCTCCTCCAAGCCTGTGGACTGGGCCACACCTGGCCTGGGCACAAGGTGCCAGGGGCTTAGACTCCGGGTGAGGCTGGAGGGCTGTCCAAGGAGCTGGGTGTAAAAAGAAGAAGCCAGGCTGGCTGTGTCAGGGGACACAGTACCAGAAGCATAGAGGAAGGAGATGTTAAAGCCACAGAAACTACTGACATGAACACGTTGCTAGTGAGTTTTGATGTGGGCACTTTTGCATCATTTAATGCATGTATGTGTATGTACTGGTGAGGGTGCTAATACTGTCTGCAGTAGGAAAACTTGTTCACGGCTATGACAGATTTAGGATTCTATTCTTTTCTTTCTTTCTTCCTCCCTTTCTCTTTCTCTCTCTCTCCCTTCCTCCCTCCCTTCCTTCCTTCCCTTGTTCCTTTCTTTCCACCTACCTTCCTCCTCTCCTTTGTTGGCTGGGGGAGGTTTTCCTAAAGTGACTGTGCCTTTGGGATCCCAGGAGGGCAGAGCTCACGGGGTCCTTGCTCGCAGATGATACAGTCTCATCGTGGTTGGGCCTGTTCCAGCTCTGTGCCTGCAGGGATGTGGCAGGGTGTGGCCGCTGCAGTGAGAAGTGTGAGGTAGACAGGTGAGCCCTTGATGCCAGTTAGCCAGCACAAGGCAGAGTGGGGTCCTGACCAAGATCTTTCTCTGAAACTGCACCCCCAGGATCCACTTGTAGGACCTGAGCATCCCCGGGGCTACCTCAGCATCACTGAGGGATCACGTCTTCATTCAGCCACAGTTGGTTTCCTCCAAAAGGGAAGAAAGGAAAACTGCTTCACTTTCTGTCTTTGAGTGTGTATTTAAAGACCCTGTGTTGTTATCAGTGAGGACCCCGGTTTTACATTCACTGGTAGACCGTGGTCTGGTCTGTCTCGATGTCTCTTGCCCACAGGACCCTCCCTCAGCTCATTACGATCCACCTCATTTTCCCAGCAGTCTTACAATCAAATTACTCAAAATTGCACTGCTTTATTGCATATTGCTAAACTCCAAGACAAGCAAATACCCAAATAATGAACAATTATTTATGACAAATTATTACCTTTGCATATAAGATGAACAATTTCTATTAAGTTCAGGAAAGGTGACAACCCCTCCCTGAAAAATGGGCGTGCAGTTTTTGCATAGAACTGAGCAGGTGCCGGCTGAAGGTCGGGTCTGGGGGATGCTGCGTTTGTGCATGCTCCTGCCGGATGTTGCAGAGGCCACGTTTGCAGGCTGCGGGGAGCCTCTGGCCAACGGGGCAGGCAGTTTGCTCTTTCTACCCTTTCTGCCAAGGGCAACCATATTTCCACTCCAGCATGGAACTGGGTATTTTCAATGGGGCGTCCCACTGTCTCCGTCTTCTTTGAATGTGCAATGATGAAAGCATGAAAGAATGTGACATGTTCCACTAATTGCATTTGCATTTAAGTTTTCAAAATAAGATATTTGAAACGGAACTTAACTTCTTAAATTATTTATGGACTCACTAACGTACGCTTTGGTTACTTCACCCCATCTCCACAGTTCTTGTGAACAGAATCTTTTCCCAGCTAATTATAACCTACAGTATTTCCCCAGCAGTCTTACAATCAAATTATTCAAAATTGCATTTCTTTATTGCATATTGCTAAAACCCAAGACAAGCAAACATCAAGATAATAAACAATTATTTATTGCAAATTATTACCTAATATATAAGATTAACAGCTTGTAACTATTAAGATTAATACACGTGGTAAACTGTATTTATTATACTTATTTTGTCGCAAATATCTTTGTATAAAACATATGTTTATGTATTGCAATTAATGAGAAAAAGTGTAAGATTAACAATTTATGTTAGGTTTTGTTTTTAGATTTATGCCCACTGTAAAACTTATTTATTGCTCTTATTAAAAGTATTTAATGATGGACTTTTAGATGCTGTATTTTTAATGTGCAAATATAAACTAAAGGAGTATTAAATTACAAAATGGAAAATTATAACCGAAGTCAAAAGAATCTAACTATTTTCTGCTATAAATCTGCTTTAAAAAGATCGTCACTGGAATTACTGAATCTTTAAATAGTGGCCTTTATGGTACGTAATGAGTTCCAATGAGTTATCCTTTGAAAGGCTTTTCTCATCATTAAAACTAAACTCAACATTTTGCTCTTAAAGATAAATGTAGCTAACAGCACAAACAGTGGAATCATTTCGTTTTACGACGAGAAGTTGAAGTCACATTGGAGGGAAGAAGAGCACGGCAGGTCAGGTCCCCGGAAGGTGAGGGAGGAGGACCCGCCGGCAGCAAAGGCAGAGCCTGGAGTCGAGGGCAGCTGGTCTGAGAGGTGCTGAGCAGCCTGCGTGCTGAGGGGAGAGCCTCATGTTTGCCACCCTGGCTCGCTTCGAGGGATGGAGGCAGGGGCAGGTGTAGTGGGAGCGTTTCTTGGCCATTAGTGGTGCACACAAAAGTGGCGGTGATCAGGCTACTGAAATAGCCCTGAGGCGCTGGCTTAGCGTTTCTTGCTTTCCCAGTGTGCAGGAGCCCTGCTGCTTTGCTAGGATGGGAGGCGGGTTCTGGAAGGCAGAGCAAAGGCACAAAAGAAACCCCTTGGGAAAACCTGCCCAAGTCTTGGGCCACTCATTTTCATGGACATTGTAGGAATGAGCAATAAAAATGAGTAACTCTTGGGTTGTCTGTGGGGAGAAGTCTCCTGGAGCCCAGGGCTGCTGAGAACGAACCTGCGTGTCCTGTCTGCCTGTGGCCAGGGGTCTGTCCCTCTGCCTGCCGGACAGTGTTCTCTCCACCCGCTGGGCCCTGATTCCCGAGCCTGCGGTCTTGTCTCACCCCAGGTGCCTGTGGGACCCTAACGAGGCTGGGGTTGGGGGCCGGGGTTAGAGCACAGACAGCGCAGACCCCAAATCTTGGTCCCCGTGTGCTGCCCGGGGTCCCTGAATGTATTATTGTTCCTTGGGCCCCTGGGTGAGGGTTGGCACGAGGGTGCAGGCTGGCCTCCTGCACCCTGCGTGGAGGGGGTCGGGGTGCCCCAGAGGACGGTGAGCGGCCCTCTGCGCCACCTATGCTCTTCCTTCTTCAGAAGATAAGAAGGACAAGGTGGAGGTGGGGGCAGGTAGGAGAGAAGGGAGGAGAAAGGGGCTCCCAGCTCCCAAGCTGCCCAGATCTCTGCTCCCTGGTGGCAAATCTATTCTGCTTACTCAGAAGGCAAGCGTTCATTTTCCCAGCAGCTTGTGTTATTTTATTTCAAATGTTGAAAACTTTCCTCTCCCTATGCCCTGCCCGATAATTATTTTATTTGTAGTAAGTTCACATACAAAAATCCTTTGATAAACGTGTAGGAAACATAAAACTCTCTGTGATTTTGTGTCTGGAAGCATCACAGGTCCTAGGATGCACCAGTCCGCGTCCCCGGGGTGCCCACGGGGGTGGTCGGGGTGGGGTGTGTTTCTGCCTCTTCCTCCGGAAGGCAGGCTGGCAGGCTTCTAACTCTCATAGGCATTCATTTATTAACCCACCCATTCATTCATTTCTTCATTTGTTGGTTTGTTCATTAATGAATTCGCTGGTCAGTTAGTTAAGCAGTTCCCTTCCTTCCTTCCTTTCCTTATTCATTATTGGTTCATTCAGTAGGTAAGAGTTTCTAGCTGCCTCCTGGGGAAGAACTCCAACTGCCACTCTGGCTCAGGTTTTAGGGATGTGGCGCTGGCACAGTGCTCTCTAGGTCAGAGATGAAGATCAGAGCTCTGCAGTGATGCCCAGTCTCCACTCCGAGAGACTCCGCTCCTGGAGTTTTCCCTGGGGACCCCTTCTCCAGCAGTTCCCACGTCAGGGGCTGGGGCCCCACACTGGGATCACAGCTCTGGGAGCGTGTGGGCTTCGGCTGCGGAGGGTTTGGGAACAGAAAATCCACCTTCTGGAGGAAGGGTGCGTGCTAGACCTTATTTCCCTCGGGAGTCTAAGGAATTAAACTTTCTCCTGTGCTCAGAAGTGTTTACCCCATTAGAATATTCAACCTCCCAGTAATAAAAGATGCTAATGTTAATAGCAAGGTGACTGTATTTTAACCCACCAAATTGGTCAGTGTTAGTTTGTAGACTCGATGGTGTCTAGTTAGGGACAGGGAACTAGCCACACTGCTGGCTGCTGCTGGGAGGAAAAGGAGCAGTTTCCTGGAGGGAAAAGTGTACTTTCTTCTAACCCAGCGAGGCTCTCGTAGGAGTTTATCCTGAGGACATTATTTCAAATGAGCACAGCAGTTTACTACAGGTGTGTTGTTACAGCATCCTGTATAAAAGAAAGATACAGATGAAACATGTATGTCTAATCATGGGAATAGATGAATGAATGATTTTACATGCAACAGGTGGTGCAGGAGCCAGGGGTGGAGAGCTGGCTAAGATTTGGTTTCTTTTCTAGAGGACGAGCACAGCCAGGCAAGGAGGAGAGGTAGGGTGCAGGAGGGCACGCCTCACCTCTGAGACCCTTCCCTGCTTCCCTGGGGTGTGGTCCTGGGCTACTTTTTTTTTTTTTAAAGAATTTTTTATTTTTAGTTTTTTAAAATTTTTAATGGTGGTACTGGGGATTGAACCCAGGGCCTCGTCCATGTAAGCATGTGCTCTACCACTGAGCTATACCCTCCCCTCTGGGCTCCTCTTGTTTTCCGTGTTTGACTAGTTCACCCAAGCAGTTCATTTCAAAAGCCTTGCTGTGTGCATGATCTTGAACCTAACACTTTTAGGAATTGTTTGCAAGCAAGAATCCTAGATTGAAAAAAAAAAAAACGAATCGTGTACAATGATATTTTTTGCAGCTTTATTTTTGACTTTTTATTATAGAAAGCTAAAAATATTGTACAAAAGTAGCGTGAACAGATAAACAGACCCCATGTACCCATTTCCCAGATTCAACTCCCAGGCTCCCTCCTGTCTCCTGGTTTATTGAAGCAAATCCCAGATGCTGTGTTCTTTCCTCCATCAATGATTGAGAATGAATCTCTAGCAGATAAGGACTCCTTAGAAAACCCTAAGCACAATACCTTTACCTCACTTTAATAAAAATTCCTTTGTATTGTCAAATAGCCAGTCAGTGGTCAGTTTTCCCCACTGCACTGTCTCATAACCTTTCTCTTAAAGCATTTTTTTTGGTTTGGATCAGAAAAGGTCCATACGCTGCCATTGACTGACATGCCTCTTCCTTTTCGTCTCTAAGTCCCCATCTTCTCACTCTCTCTTTTCCTCTGAATTTGTTGAAGGAAGCGGATGGACTGTACTGCTTCCCACAGCCATGATTCTGCCGACTGCTTTGTTTCCACGTCATTTACATTCCTCTGTCTCTTGTATATCCTGTGACTTTGTCATTAGTAGAAACCACAGGTGTTTCCATCTACCACTGGACCCGTTGCCGGTGTCTTGAAATAAAATTTGTGCTCATCTCCATTTTGAAATTGTTGAACCTGCCACTAGACCTTGTTAATTTGATAAGTAAATGAAGATCCACATATATATTTTTTTTCCATTTTCAATTAGATTGATCTTTTTCTTTTTAAGCGGTTGAGTTTTAAGCGTTCTTCCTACAATCTAGATACTAGTTCTTCGTCAGCTATGCCATTGCAAATATTTTCTCCTGGTCTAGAATTTGTCTTTTCATCTTTTTCACATGCTTTTTAAAAAAATTAATTATTTAACTTAAAAGATTAAAAAAAAATTTTAAATTGAAGTATAGTCAGGTACAATGTATCAATTTCTGGGGTACAGCATAATGTCCCAGTCATGCAGACACATACATGTATTCGTTTTCACATGCTCTTCTGAAGAGCAAGTTTTTAATTTCAGTGCAGTATCTTTTATCAGTTTTTCCTTTTATGGATTATGCTTTTGCTGTCAAGTCAAAGGACTCTTTGCCTAGCCCTAGCTTCAGAAGGTTTTCTCCCACGCTTTTTACTAAAAGTTTTGTAGCTTCACACTTGACATTTCTGTTACAAGTGCAATGTTAGCTGTAGGTTGTTTGTAGATGCCCTTCCTCAAGCTGAGTACGTCCCCCACTGTTCCTGGTTTTCTGAGAGCATCATTCTTTAAAAATATATTAGATATGCATCTTAAATTTTGTCAGATATTCTTTCAGCATCAATTTGTATCATCATATCATTTTTATTTTCTAGCTTGTTCGTATGGTGGGTTACATTGGGTGATTTTCCAATATTGAACCTGCTTTGCATCTTTGGAACACATCCCATTTGGGTTTTGTGTGTGGTTCTTTTAATGTAGCACTGAATTCTACCTGCTAATATTTGTGAAGGATTTTTGCATCTATGGTTTCATTCCTCCCTTCCTCCCTCCCTCCCTTCCACAGTCTTTGTCTGGTTTCAGTATCAGGTTAATACAAGCTTCGTGAAGTGAACTGGGAAGTGTTTCCTTCTCTTTAATTTTCTGGAAGAGATTCTGTAAAATAGTGTTATTTTTTTTCTTTAAACATCTGATAGAATTCGCCAGTAACACCATCTGGGCCTAGAGATTCCTTTTTGGAAATTTTAAACCACAATTCCAATTCCTTAATCGTTACAGGGCTATTCACGTTATGTTTCCATTTTGGGTGAATTACGGTTGCTTGTGCTTTTTGAGGAATCAGCTCATTTTGTTTCAGTTGTCAAGTTTGCGTGTGTAGAGTTGGTCACAGTATTCCCTTACCACCCTAATGACCTCTGTAGGGTTTGTGGTGCTATCCTCTGTTTTTTTTTTTTTCCTATCAGAAAAAATACTTGTGTTTTCCTATTTTTTTCTTTTCTTTTCAAGCCAGAGACTTGTCAATTCTGTTGATCTTTACATAGAAGTAGCTCTTTGTTTCATTGATCATCTCCGTTGTTTTTCTCTTTTTAATTTCATTTATTTCTGCTCTTCCATCTATCTGTTTGCTTTGGGTTTATTTTGCTCTTCTTTTCTAGTGGGAGCTTCGATTATTTATTTGAGGCCCTTTTTCTGATCTAATGTGTGCATTTAATACTATGAATTTCCCTCTCAGCACTGCTTTAGCTGTGTCCTACAATTTTTTTTTTTTTTTGCAGGGGGAGGTAATTATGTTTTACTTATTTATTTATTTTATTGATGGAGATACTGGGGATTGAACCCAGGACCTTGTGCATGCTAGGCATGTACTCTGCCACTGAGCTACACCCTCCCCCTTGTGTCGTACAACTTTTGATCACTGTATTCCCATTTTCATTGTTTCATCCAAAAAAAAAAAGTTCCCTTGACATGTTCTCCTTAATCTGTGGGTTATTTAGAAGTATGTTGTTTGGTTTCCAAGTGTTTGGAAAATTTCCTCTTTATCTGTTGTGGATTTCCATTTGGTTTTATTGTGGTTGTAGAACACACTCTGTGTGATTTAAATTCCTTCAAGTTTGTTGAGATTTGTTTTCTGACCAAGAATATAGTCTATTTTGCATATGTTCCATGGACCCTTGGAAAGAATGGATATTCTGCTATTGTTGGATGAATTGTTCTGTAAATGTCAGTTAATTCTTGGTGGTTGATGGTGCTGAGCTCTGTATCCTTGTTGGCTTTCTGTCTGGTTGTTGAGAGCGGGGATTTAAAGCACCCAACTATAATTGTGGATTTGTCTCGTTCTCCTTTCAGTTTGTTAATTTTAACGTCTTACATTTTGGGGCTCTTTTGTTTGACATGCATACATTTAGGATGTATACACATTATAGATGTGTACACAAGTACACAAGCATAATGTGTGTGTGAGAATTCTCACATTCTCAGTGGACTGGCCCTTTTATCATTATGTATTACCTTGCTCTATGTATAGTAATTTTCTTTACTCTGAAGTCTGTTTTATCTGATATTAATATAAATATTCCTTTCATTTAATTAATATTTGCATTGTGTATCTTTTCCATCCTTTTGCTTTCAATCTGCTTATATTGTTGTATTTGAAATGAGTCTCTTGTTGGCAGCGTGTAATTGGCTCATGTTTTTAAATTCATTTTTGACACCTCTTTAATTGATATATTTAGAACACTTACATTTAATCTAATTATTGATACGTTAGAACTAAATTCTGCCATTGTTTTTTGTTTGTTTTCTTTTTCTTGTCTTCCTCTGGGTTACATTGAATATTTAAAAAAATTCCACTCTGATTTATGTGTGGTTTTTTTTTCTTCCTTTTGAAAATTTTATTGAGTTATAATCAGTTTATAATGTTGTGTCAGTTTCTGGTGTACAGCACAATTTTTCAGTCATACATGAATATACATATATTCATTTTCACTTTCTTTTTCACCATGAGCAACTACAAGATCTTGTATATATTTTCCTGTGCTATACAGTATAAACTTGTTTATAAGTTCTGTATATACCTGTCAGTATCTACAAATCTCAATATGTGTGGTGTTTCTGAGTGTGTCTCTTTGTATAACTTTTTAAGTGGTTACTCTAGGCATTAGAGTCTTTATATGTAAATTATCAGAATCTACTGGTGTCACCATTTCACCAGTTTGAATGACATATAGAAACATTACCTCCCTTTAACTACCTATTTATCTTCCCCACTTACACTACTGTTATTTTAAAGATTTTCTCTGCATCCATTTAGAACCACACCAAACAGTGTTACAATTTTTGCTTCCATCATAAAACATGTTTGGAAAACTCAAGAGAAGGGAAACCTACAATAGTTACCCATATTTTTGCTGATTATATTCTTTCTTCCTTTCTCATGTTGCAAGGTGTTTTCTTTTATAGCATCCTTTCTATTTACAGAGCTTTCTTTAGCCTTTCTTTCAGGGTAGATCTTCTGAGGACAAGTTCTTTTAGTTTTTACTTTCATGGGAGAATGTCTTCATTTCCCTTTAATTAATAGAGAGTATTTTTGCTGGGTATAGAAATTTGGGTAGGCAGTCCTTTTTTTTTTTTCATTCCAGCACTTAAGAACCCTGTGTTACTGCCACCGACCTCCATGGTTTCTGATGAGACATCTACTACTATTCTCATTGCTTTCCCCCAGTATTAACTTGTCATTTTTCTCTGACTGGTTTCAAAATTTTGCCTCTGTCTTTAGTTTTCGGAAGTTTAATTATGGCACGTCTTGCGTGATTTTTTGTTTGTTTTGTATTTATAGTATTTGGGTAAATTTAGCTCCTAGTATCTGTAGGTTTATGTCTTTTGTCAAATCATGGAAGTTTTCAACCACCCTTTCTTTGAATACTTTCCAGTCCCATTCTCTTTCTTTTCTCCTTCCAGGACTTTGACGAAATGAATGTTAGATCTTTTGTTATAATCCCTGAGGTTCTTCAGGTCCCTGAGGCTCTAATATTTTTTTCAGTCTATTTTTTCTCTCTGTTGTTCAGATTGGGTGATGTCTATTGTCCTGTCTTCTGACTTATTATTTTCTCTTTCCCCTCCATTCTACTCTTAAGCTCAACTACTGAGCTTTTTTGTTTTGGTTACTGTCTTTTTTGGCTCTAAAATTTCCATTTGGTTCTTCTTTATATTTTCTGTTTCTTTGTTGAGACTCTTTTTTTCCCCTCCATTTGTTTCAAATGTGTTTTCAATTGCTTATTAAAGCCTTTTAAAAGTGATGACTTTGCAGCAACATGGATGCTCCTAGAGAATGTCATTCTAAGTGAAGTAAGCCAGAAAGAGAAAAAAAAATACCATATGAGATCGCTCATATGTGGAATCTAAAAAACAAAAACAAACAAACAAACAAAAACAAAGCATAAATACAGGACAGAAATAGACTCATGGACAGAGAATACAGACTTGAGGTTACCGGGGTGGGGGGCGGGGTAGAGGGTGGGAAGGGATAGACTGGGGTTTCAAAATTGTAGAATAGATAAACAAGATTACACTGTATAGCACAGGGAAATATACACAAAATGTTATGATAAATCACAGAGAAAAAAATGTGACAATGAGTGTGTATATGTCCATGAATGACTGAAAAATTGTGCTGAACACTGGAATTTGACACAACACTGTAAAATGATTATGAATCAATAAAAAATGTAAAAAAAAATAAAATAACAGTGGAGAAAAGAAAAAAAGAAAAAAAAAATTATTTCAGAAAAAGGAAAAGACTGATGATGGAAAGGCCATGAGGCAAGCGCAGTTGGCATGTTCTAGGAATATCAAGGAAACAGGTGTGACTGGAGAGGAATGAGCTAGAACTGTACTGTCCAATACAGTATCCACTAATCATGTGTTGCTATTGAGCTAATACAATATTAAATGTGCTGTAAAATACTGAAAAATATCTTATTAAAATATTTATGTTGATTATGTGTTGAAATGGTAATATATGTGATATACTGGGTTAAATATAATAACCTTCAATTAAAAAAAAGTGATGACTGCTTTAAAATCTTTGTCAGATAATTCTAACATCTTTTTCATATTGGTGTTGGAGTCTGATTGTCTTTTTTATTTTATTTTTTATTTATTTATTTTTAAATTGAAAACCAATCAGTTACAATGTGTCAGTTTCTGGTGTACAGCACAATGTCCCAGTCATACATATACATACATATATTCATTTTCCTATTCTGATTGTCTTTTTAATTTAGTGTGAGACCTTCCTTTTGTGTGGTATGATAGTTTTTTTTATTTTAGCCTTTCAATCACATTAGTAGTAATATATTCTTTTTTTTAACTTTTTTTATTGAGTAGTAGTCATTTTACAATGTTGTATCAAATTTCAGTGTAGAGCACAATTTTTCAGTTATACATGAACATATATATATTCATTGTCACATTTTTTTTTTGCTGTGAGCTATCACAAGATCTTGCATATATTTCCCTGTGCTATACAGTATAATCTTGTTTGTCTATTCTACATTTTGAAATCCCAGTCTGTCCCCTCCCATGCTCTGCCCCCTTGGCAACCACAAGTTTGTATGCTATGTCTATGAGTCTATTTCTGTTTTGTATTTATGTTTTTTTTTTTTTAGATTTCACATATGAGTGATCTCATATGGTATTTTTCTTTCTCTTTCTGGCTTACTTCACTTAGAATGACATTCTCCAGGAACATCCATGTTGCTACAAATGGCATTATGTTGTCGGTTTTTAGGGCTGAATAGTATTCCATTGTATAAATATACCACATCTTCTTTATCCAGTCATCTGTTGATGGACATTTAGGCTGTTTCCATGTCTTGGCTATTGTAAATAGCGCTGCTATGAACACTGGGGTGCAGGTGTCATTTAGAAATAGGGTTCTTTCTGGATATATGGCCAGGAGCAGGATTCCTGGGTCATATGGTAAGCCTATTTTCAGTCTTTTGAGGAGTCTCCATACTGTTTTCCACAGTGGCTGCAGCAAACTGAATTCCCACCAGCAGTATAGGAGGGTTCCCTTTTCTCCACAGCCTCTCCAGCATTTGTCATTTGTGGATTTTTGAATGATGGCCATTCTGACTGGTGTGAGGTGATACCTCATTGTAGTTTTGATTTACATTTCTCTGATAATTAGTGCTATTTAATTGAAACCTGGGAATTTGTGTTATATTAGGAGACTCTGGATCTTACTTAACCCTTTTATTTTAGATGGTTTTCTCTGACACTGCTCTAGTAGGGGAAGGGGGGTTTCTACCCATTAGTTTTGACTTCGCATATTTTGCAACTCTGTTATTTGGTGCATACACATTTAGATTTTCTTGTGGAGTAACTTTTTTTCATTATGTAATGTCCCTCTCTGTCTCTGGTAATTTTTTTTTTGCTCTGAAATCTATTTCATCTGACATAATGATTATCTACCTCCAGGTTCCTCACTTCCCTCTGTTGACCCTGGAGGGAATAGGATCCTTACTGCTTTGGGGTGTGGGTAGGAGTCCTGGCTTCCCATGTGGATACCACTGACACAGTGATGGGGTTGGCCTTGTCAGCTGGATGGTGTGAAAGTCTTGATTCTCCACTAGGCCTAATTTGACTCTCTCTGGAATGGGAGGAGTGTTCTGTTACTGCAGAGACAGAAGTGAAGTCCAGGCTCTCCATGGTCTCCACTGACACTGTTGGGAGAAGGAACCTGGTGGGGACGAAATCCTGTTTCCATACCTTGCCTTCTCTGACATTGCCTCAGTGGAACTCTGGGGTTCTTTGTTACAGCCTCTTAAGGGTAGAAGTCTAGACTTCCCTGTTTGGTCTTTGTGGATGTTGGTGTGGGTGGAACCAGTTTTTTTTTCTTCTAGTGTGTAGATGGAGTGGAGTGGTTATTGTCTAAAAGTCTCACTAGGCTGCCCCTTTCCTTTTGTTTTGTCTAGAGAGATCAGTCTTTTGTTGGGACTTTTTTTTTGGTTTCTGTCTATTATAATTTCCAGATTTCTGCTCCTTCTGTTCCAAGTCTAGTATATATGAAGCAGAAAGAAAATCAAGGGATCTGACTACTGTGTCATTTCTTGGGTCTTGAGGTCCTAGCCCAGTCTGCCTCTGACCAGTGGGCAGCCTCCCTTCTCCAATTTCTCTCCCCCTGGGGTTTGTTCTCTGCCATTTAGCACATGGTCTTTGGCCCTTATTCCTTTCTTTCTTTCTTCCTTCCTTCCTTCCTTCCTTCCTTTCTTTCTTTCTTTCTTTCTTTCTTTCTTTCTTTCTTTCTTTCTTTCTTTCTTTCTTTCTTTCTTTCTTTCTTCCTTTCTTCCTTTCTTCCTTTCTTTTCTTCCTTTCTTTTCTTCCTTTCTTCCTTTCTTTCTTTCTCTCTCTCTCTCTTTCTTTCTTTCAACAAAGCCAGTGGTGTGTCTTGTTCCTGCAGATACCATGATTAGAAGACATTGTGAGCTACAGTTAGTGGAAAAGACAAGCAATGATCACAGGGTCTGGGGGGGAGACCTTCCCCTGGGCTGGCCTTGCCTTGGCCTAGAGGAGGAGACTTTAGAGGGCAGGGTCTGGGCCTTGCTTCCCCTGCTCATGATGGAGCGGAGTTCCCAGTCACAGCCCCACTGGGAGACACTGGGTCTGGGTGGGCTTAGCTCCATCAGCATACCCTTACTCATGTACTGAGCATCTGCCACTGCTGAGCCTGCACGGGGCAGGGATGTGAGGTGAGAGCAGAAGGCCAGCTCCCGGCAGCTCCAGGCCAGGGCGGAGCTGGGACAAGGCTGTGGAAAAGTCAGTGCCTTGAAAGTTCAGCCTCGAATGGAGGGTGAGGGCACTAGTGGTGGTGTTGGACCAGGATGAGGTTTCCTCAAGGAGGAGGCTTCTGGGCTGGACCTGGGCACTGGTTGAAAAAAAACGCCAGTAGAAAAGCAGCCTCGGAGTGGGCTCTCGTCCCTGCCCCCATCAGGTGGAGCAGCTGGAAAAGGGACCTGGGTCCCCACCCTGAGGCTGACCCTCCCCTCCCCATGGGCCTTGCCTTCCTCCCACCATGATGCCCCCACCCCGGTCCCCCTGACCCTGCCACAGCCACTGCTCGTCTGCCCGCGATGCCCGTCCAGGCCCTGGATCGTCTCGGGAAGACGTGTGCTCGCCCGAGTGGGCTATTCTTAGCCTGCGATGAAGTGAAGAGCCCTGAATGGGGGCTGCCGAGCTCCTGCCTGACACTGTGGCCGAGGGAAGGAGGCAATGATTCATTATGGCTACAAGGCGTGCTCTAATTTCATATAACGGAATAAATGACAGTTGTATTTTGGGCACCACCACGCACAGATAGCATTGTTCCCTGACTGCCTCTCACCCGGGCTACGAGGAGAATTAGAGCAGCTTTTGTGTGGGGAGATGAGAGGCTGAGGGTGCCTGGGGGATGGCAGGTGCCGTGACCCTAGGAGGATGAGTGAAGTCACTGCTCAGTGGCTGGGCTGGCTGGGGAAAGGTGTCCTCAGATCTCCCCTCATTTAAGGGCTCCCTCCCAGTCTGCTGATCCCACTTCTGCATCCTGTGCTACGCATACCTCACCTTCCATCCATCCTCATGGCTTCTCCAGACCCTGCCTGTCGGTCCAGTTCAGTCTCAGCTCTGGACCTCCTCCTCCAGGAAGCCCACAGCACCTGGGCTGCTTTGCTCTGTTCTTCCAGTTCTGTGTCTGCACATCCTGGTGAGTGCCTTTCTCCCTCCCTGCAGGCTCCTGGGCTCCTCTGACAACCACAGGCAAATAGCCTGTGATGAGGCTCCTTGGCTGTACAGGTGGCCCCAAGTTCAGAGTCAGTGTGTCTTCACCTTCTGGGGTGGGGAGTTCCCTCAAGAGCCAAGCCCCACAGCAGCACAGCTGTCAGGGTGTACGCCCTGCCGGGTGGGGCTCGCTGCATGATTTGTGGGGACCCAGGTCAGATGAAAATCCAGGGCTGCCTTGTTACAAAATTAACTATGAATTTCAAGACACAGTGGCCGAGTCTTCAATTCAGTGCGGGGCCCTTCTGTGTGAGGAACCCTGATCATCGCACAGGTGATAGGCTCACGATCCAGCTCAGTGCAGACCTGGAGAGAAGAGACCCACAGTTGGAGCCTGGGGTCCCCGTGGTGACAGCACTGGGTCCTCTTCTATTTCATCTGTGGCCAGGCCAGCTGGCAGGGGCACTGGCAGGACACCGTTCAGCCACGAGGCACGTACCTCTGCAGGCTCCCCAAAGTGGCTGCGGAATCTTACTTCCCCCACGTGCTTCATTTGTGCTCTGGCACCTAAGATAAAAATAATAGAAGAGGCTAACATTCAAGGTGCAATTTCATCTCTGGGCGTCTCACCAGGGGAGGAAGCCTCAGGGTCACTGGACCAAGGAATTCTTTTTCCTGCAGTATTTGCACACAAAACGGTCTCGTTTGAAAATGCACGTTGAGGGTCGTGTCAGTCGTAGACGCTTGGACATAGGTACTGACTTGACAGGGAAACGGGACTTTTTCGTGGAATTGAATTTGTGCAAATGCCTTTTTCAGCTAGGGTGACAGCGGGGCCGCGGAGCAGGGAACCCACATCCTCCCCCTGCCCACTGTCCAAGTGGGCCATTCCTCCCGCAGAGGTCACTGTGTTGAGTGTGCCAGCAGCGAGCCGCCCGAGCTGGACAGGGCCCTCCCGCCCGGTCTCTCTACTGTCCTCAAGATCAGGTCCCAGCATCACCCACAGGTCAGAGGTGGGGGGCTGGACAGGCCAGTTCCTGGGAGGGCGCTGGGGTTTCCTTATCAGTCAGCCCACCCTGGGCACTACAGAGGTTGCAGACAGACAGTCCACGGGCTGTCTTCAGGTCCACGTCATTTTTTCTTTTCTTTTTTTGGCCTGTTCCTTGTTTCAGCTGAACCTGCATTAGGTGCCAGCCTTTAAAAAACAGAAGTTTACACATAAAAATCCTAATATGTGGCTGCTCTGAAAAAAGTCCGGAGATTCCCATATGACCGTGATCACGGTGCTGAGTAGGGCTGCTCCTTTCAGACGGGGCCGTGCTCTGTAGTTTGTTTGCTGTGGTCCCCACTGCCCTGTCCCCTCTCCCCGCCCTGCAGTGAGTGGCTCTTCCTGTGGACTTTGATTTGCACCACTGTATTTCTAATACCTGACTGGTGTCACTCTTTTGGATTGACTGCTTGGCTCCTGTCAGCGTTTAGCCTCTTTTCTCCTCGTTTAGAAGTTTCCCATGGGGCTTTGCTGATCGCGGATGCGCCAGTGTCTGGGGGCGTGGAAGGGTGTAGACGGGGAGAAAGCGTCCACACCATCTCTTCCCACCTCTTCCCTGCATGCTGTGAAAGTGCTTGGTTTATGTTGATAATCAAGTGATTGAGCTGGGGATTTCTTACTGCTTAATGAGAGCGAAGTGGGGGCACTGTCTCACACGGGACAGAGGGAGGAGGGGCCGGGAGAGGGGGCTGTGGGCAGGCGGACAGAGGACACGTGGCTTTGGCAACTGCCCTCGGCCCCTACTTGCTGAAACACGGATTTGCATCGGCATGATCTGATCTTTGAAAAGCATGTTCCCTAAACTGCATTTTTCTCCTCTGGGAAGCCTGTGCCCGTGACTGACAGCTAGAGCAGTTTGTAACGGGGCACCTCCAGACCCTTCAAAAAGGACGAAGCCTCAGCTCCATGCAGCAGCCACTTCCTGGGGTCCAGCTCACGCTCTGCCCACGACCTGCCTCCCTGGCTGGTGGGGAGGATGGACGGCAGGAATGCTTTCTGAGTAACCTCCACTGAGGGAGGTCAGCTGGACTGGCCACCATAGTTGCCTTGACAGGATCTATGCCCTGTAGGCCACCAGGACATCCACAGGTCCAAGAGTCTAGAGGTCAAGTCAGGGATGCTAGACGGCCGGGAAGCCTCCGCTTCTGGCTGCCGCTTGCGCTTGGGCCCTTGGGGAAGACTGCCTCCCACAACTTCTCTTTGTCCCCCACGCCATTCTGTAGAGCCCAGCGTCTGCTCCCCAGCAGGTGTTGACCTGCCTTGACACTCTGGCGAGGCAGAGACAAAGTTTCCGCGTTGGTAGAAAGATGGTGACTGCAGGGATGGGGGCTGGCTGCCACGATGTCAGACTAAGGGAATAACCTACCTTTCGAATGCTACCTTATTAATTGGCCGTCCAGTAGATCAGGGCCCAATTGCATTAAATAAAGGGTAATGTATGCAGGAGTGAGAATACGCATCCTTCAGCATCAGGTTAAATGTTGCTTTGCATGCAGTCCAGGGATATTCCGTTGCAGAAAGCCCCCTGGCCGTGTGGTAGATTGGGTTTTAGCTGCAGGAGATACAGAGGGTCCCTTGGCTGAGGGCTTCTGGAGCTGGGTTATGCAATGTGACCACCTGTCTCAGGGGTGTCCCTGCATTCTGGGACCCGCTTGTGGCCTTCAGTTGGAAGGGGGAGGTCTGGGAGTCTAGCCATCCAGGAACCAGCTTCAGGCACTGACTTGCTGCGTTATCAGCAGTGCATCACATAAACTCTTGGGGTCCTCAGCTGGAAAATGGAGTTTAACTCTGGAAGGACCAACCCCTCCCCACCCCGCCCCATCTCCTTGAGGAGAAATTCTCTTGATCTGTTCATCGTTTCCTTTAGAGAGACCCTTTTCTGATTCTCAGAAAGTATGCCATATGGGAAAGCGGGCTGAGGAAAGCTGTTCCATCTGGAGGTCAAGTGGACTGAGGAGGCGGCGGGGGCCTGCTGGGGAAGATAAGCATTGGCTTTGAAATGCCAGCCACGTGGGTCCTGGGACCTTCCCACCCAGACTCTGGGGTGCCACCCTTTGTCCACCGTCAGGGCTTGGGTTTCCAAGAACGCGCAGGTGCCTGAGTGGGCTTCTCTGGCCGACCCGGGAGCTGCGGCATCGCCTGCCCACTGGCGCCCCGCTCCGTCAGTCAGAGCGTGCAAGAAACCACTGTCCTCGTCCTCCCACCTTCGTGGCTCTGAGCGGAGGCCACCTGGAAAGTGCGCTGTTTGACAGGATAAGCAACTGTCCTGCAAGAAAGGGGTCCTGACGAAGCCTGAGAAATCGTCTGAAGATGAAGGGCCCCGCAGAGCATGCTCGACTCTGATGGGGGACTGGCCATCGCTGCCCGGCTCACAGGCGAGAGCAGAGGCTGCTGGGCAAGGTGGCTCCACTCCATCCTGCTGGCCAGGGCTTTGGACTGTGGGCTGCTCATCTCCTGGCCCCATGGGCTTTGGCAGACTGGTCCCTGTTTGCCCAGGACTTTCCAAGTATTAGCGCCGAGTGTCCACATCCTGGGAATCCCTCAGATTTGCGCAAATCGGGTGGTTGGTCACTCTACCTGGGCACAGCCCCGGAGCCAGAGGGGTGATCAGGGGGTAAAAGCTGGGATGGGTAGGGGTGGTCTGGATGTGAGGACATACCCAGGGAAGAGGCTGCCACCCTCTGATGGGTGTTTCATGCATGACCTCTTCTTTCACAACATAGGCAACCCTGTGATGTCATTGTGCACATCCATGAGCAACACGGAATGTGTACACGAGTCACCATTGTGACAGCAGCCAAGTCAAAAAGGCTCTTCCACTCACAGTGGCAGCTGGCGTTGGATGAGCAGGTGTGCGAGCAGGTGTGCGGCCACTGTGCTTGCTGGTGTGCTCTGTTAACAAAGTCGGTCCTCCTGTCCCCCCCCCCAGGAGGTGGGGGACCTTCCTCTCCTCATCTCACAGAGGAGCAAACTGGCCTGGTGCTTGCCCAAGGTCGGTACACACGGAGCTGGGATGTGGAGCTGGGCTGTCAGGCTCTGCAGCCCACACGGGAACCTCTCCATCTTAGGGGAAATTGGTGACAGGTGCCACTTATGAAGACTGTGGTCTCTGGCACAGCTCATCCTCCTGCTGGAACCCCGTCGCCCTGCAGCACCCTCTGCTCACCCTAACTTCCGGGGGTGTGACGGGAATGGGCATGTCCCTCCCCCAGCCCACTCTGGCACGGAGGGGCTGCTCTGTGCACATGGGCAGAGTGAGTGTCGGCGTCTGCACGTGGCGCCCAGGCAGCCTCTCTTCCTTGCCGGGTGCCTGGAAACCCCTTGGAGCTTGGAGTCAAGTATAGACTCGGACATGTCATAGCTGAGTGACCTCTCTGGGAATTTGTGTGGTCCCCTTGAGGCGTGGCTTCCTCCCGGTAACATGGGAAAAATAAAAATGCACCTGCCTCATAGAGTTCTGCTGAGGCCCCAAGACAAAGATGCTCTTGGATTCAGAGCCCTCCGTGCAAGTGTCAGCTCTGTCCTCCTCCATCCACCTGCCCCGCCCAGGGAGGTCCCGTCTCCTGTCTGCTGTGTCTCCTCAGGGTGGCGTGCAGGGGCACTGGTACCCAGAGTCCAGGGGCATGATGAGGATGAGGCTGGTGGTGTAACTGTACAAAGCTGCTGAGGAATCAGCAGGGCAGGAGGGAGGCCTGGCTCCCGGAACAGCAGAGGGACTTACCAGTCTTAATGTGTAGAGAAGGGTGCCCAGGGCTTTGGGGGCGCCTTGTGGGGAGATCCCTGCATGGACACCTTTGAGCTCATGCAACCATCCACGACAACGATCGAGAAGGTCAAGGGTTCAAGTGACCACAGCCACTGTCCGTCAGGCAGGCCTGGAGCTACCCAGGCAGTGAAGGAAGAAATGGGGCAGAGAAAAGGGACAGAGATTAATTCCCACCTGTAGAAATCCAGCTTAATCTTCAAGGGCCAGTGCACAGACTATCCTCTCCTGAGGCCCTCTTGTGTTCCCCTTGCTGATCTTTATTTTAAAATTTTTTTATTGAAGTATAGTCAACTTACATTGTGTTAATTTCTGGTGTACAGCATAGTGATTATTTATACACATATATATTCCTTTTTGTATTCTTTTTTGTTATAGGCTATTACAAGATATTGAATATAGTTCCCTGTGCTGTACAGTAGGACCTTGTTTTATCTGTTTTATGTATGATAGTTCGTATCTGCAAATCCTGAGCTCCCAGTTTATCCCTCCCCACTCCCTTTCCCCTGGTAACCATTAATTTGTTTTCTATGTCTGTGAGTCTGTCCCTGTTTTGTAAATAAGTTCATTTGTGTCCCTTTGTTTTTGTTTTTGTCTTTAGATTCCACACATGAATGAGTGATATCATATGGTATTTTTCTTTCTCTTTCTGGCTTACTTCACTTCGTATGACGATCTCCAGGTCCATCCATGTTGCTGCAAATGGCAGTATTTTATCTTTTTTTTTTTTTTGATGGCTAGTAGCGTTGTATTGTATATCTTTACCACAACTTTGATCTTTTCTTTATTTGGGCCCTCAGACTTCTTGCTCCTTTCTTTAGCTTTCATGTTGCCACCTGTCCTTCTTACAACCTGGAGGCTCCTTGAAGGCAAGGCAGTGTCCGGGTCAGTGGTGATTCTTGCTGTCAGGAGCTGGCAAGGATACAGAAGGGAGAGGAGATGGAAATGGAGTCGCCTCCTGGGGACAACTGGTCAGCCCTCTGTCATCAGCTCTCTTGTCCACACGCCCACCCACGACAAGGTATCAGACCTGAGAAGCGAGAGCCAGTGAAGCCCTGCATCCTGCAGAGCCCTGGGAAGGTCAGGAAATTCTTGGGTCTTGCACTGGAATCGTGGCTGGCCTGAGTCACAGCGGGTGTTGCAGGACCACCTCTTAGAGTCTAAACTCCGAGGCAGATCTGCTCTCCTCCGTGGTGGTTTCATCTTTTATTCATGTGCCTTACACACGTGGGTATGAATGTTGGTGGATTGCCACATCAAAGGACAAAAAAAAGAGAAAAAAACCAGCCCAGCAATCAGCGTGGTGTGCATGGCCAGACTGTGTGACTCAAAGCTGCAAGAGTTACAGTCTTGACATCGCCCTGCGTGAGCTCGTCTGGAGTATCTGAGACCACTTGTACCTTCCTCTCAGGCCTTTGGTGAAGGTGTTTTTCTCTTCTCTCTCTCTCTCTCTCTCTTTTTTTTTTTTCTATTTTAGGAGAAGCTTGTGGGAGCTTTTGGATCCTGCAGAATGATGGGGATTATAATGAAGCCCATGAACGAGTTGGCACTAGAGCTGGGAAGGGTGAGAAGGTCCCCTTCACAGGGTGTGCAGTGTGGGCCAGGGTTGTTGACTTCTGTGGCGTTTGACACTCCCTGAAAATTGGACACCTCTCGGCCCTCAGCACTGCGTGGCATGCCGTGGAAGAGGGCAGAAGAGGTCAAAGTGCAGTATTGCAGTAGGACTCCTGTGTTGGTCAGCTTGGGCTCCCATTACAAAGTACCACACACCGAGTGGCTTAAAGAACAGAAATGAATTTTCTTGCAGCTGTGGAGGCGAGAAGTCTTGAGATCAGGGTGCCCGTGGGGTCAGGTTCTGGTGAGGGCTCTCTTCCCAGCTTGCAGATGGCCGCCTTCTCCCTGTGTTTTCATGTGGGAGAGAGAGTGATTGTTTAACCAGAAATCTAGTCCTGCACTTCCCTGCCTGAACCCTTCCAGTGGCTCCCCGTTGCGTTATATAAACCCCTAACCTCTCATCACAAACTCCATGGCCCTCTGTGACGCAGACTGGCCTGACTTCTGATGCCACGTCACCTTCCATGATGCTTGGAGCCTCCAGCCACTGACCTTTTGGTTCCTTAAATTTGGACTTTAGAGTTTGCTTTAGGGTTTTCTGCTTGCTCGCGAAATGCAGTTTGTCATTTGGGTCTTGACTTCCTGATGGCTTGCTTTTGTTTCATCACAGTGCAAATGTTGCATTTCTTCAAAGCTCTTATGGCCAGAAGGCTTTATCTTCCCATCAGAGTGTCAGCTGCACGAGGGCAGACACCTCATCTCTCTTGTGTGTTGTTGCCACCGCCTGGCCCTTGGGAAGTGTATCGCCAATATTTGATGGATGTAGAACCTCTCTGAGTCTTTTTCCTGGGGGTAGTGTTGGGGGCTCAGAATATCTTCAGAGGCCCCCTCCTTGCTGCCAGCATTCAAGGTTGTCCATTCCTCCACCCATTCTTTCCCCCTTGGCTACCCCCTTTCCCCTCTGGCCCCATGGTATGCAGTTACATCAGACCAGTCTGCAGGCTCAAACACACCGATGGCTCTAGCCTCATGCTTTTGCAAAGGCCTTCCCAACTCCCTGAAATGTCCAAATCAGAATCTTCCAGAGGATTCAAAAAGTCTAGTTCCAAGAACCTGTCCCCTCCCCTTGCACATACACACGCATTTGTCTTCTGAGCAATCACGGTTTCATCATTTCACACTGCTCCTTGGACGATACGGGATGTCCTGGGCTCCGGGCAGTGGAACAGGGTATTGGGTGAAGACGCTGTGCTCCAACTGTGGCTCCCCCTTCTCCTCCCTCCAAACATCACCTGCAGGTGATGACACTCTGTTCACGTGACACCACTGGCTCAGAGTCTGCTCCCTTGTTCATATTAATTTACTCACTCATTCACTCACTAAAGCACCCATGATGTTCCACGGAACTGTGATAACTGCTCAGATGCACGGAGACGTCCCCACCCACAGAGGGGAGCTGGGTCACGCATCTCTCAGAGGTGGCACCCATGATGAGTCTGGTGCATAGGACTGGGTGGACGGCACATTGTGGTCCTGGGAATTGCTTTTGACTGAAGAATTTTTAAGAAGCACACAGACCGCTGGCACAGAAAGGGCGAGTATTTTCAGGTCAAATTTTGTTTTGAGAAGTTCAAGAAAATTGAACATTTGAGGATAATGTAAAAAATCCTGCAAAACAAGGGTGGGGCACTGCTGTCCTGGCTTTGCGCCCTCTCCCTGGAACCCTTTGGCTGGGAGACACAGGCCACCACACAGTGTGTGGGACAAGCTGAGGGCTCTGCCCACCCCAGGGCCACTGAGCGGGGAGTTAAGGGCAACATTCTGAGGGGACCCGAGTAAGCACTCACAGGACAGGAAGCCATGGCTGAGCACCAGCTGTGCATGCCCAGCACAGATGAGTGCCTACTGTATGCACTCCCCGCCCACTGGGGTCTGGATGCTTCCAGGTCCTCTCTGCAGTCCACTTCCAGTTGCTTTTGGAATCTCCCACAGAGGCTCTGTTTCTTGGGGATGATGTTCACTTTCCTCATTTCCTTGCAGCTTCTCTGTTCCTCATGGAGCCTCCCCTGACATTCCCCCGCCCCCCTGGTGCTCACTGCTTTTGCAGGCATTACTCTTCCAGGCTGGGGAGTGCCCAGATGAGGGGCTTGGGGGTGAGGGGGACCAGGGCTCCCCCGAGCTGTTCCTCTCAGGAAGTTCTGGGACTTCTGGAGGCAAACCAGGGAGATGGCCATCTACCCCGAGGGCTTACACAAAGGGAGTTTGTTATTCTCTTTTGCGCCCCAGCTAGAGTATCATTCCTTGGGGTCACAGAGAGCCCACATCCATGCTTACATCCAAACTGTTCATAAATATTGTGTTGGATTTGGAAAAAGATCATCAACGTGAAGACGATTTGAAAAATAGAAAGGCATCTCTTTCCCCCAGAATTTAACTTCTGGGAAAGTTCATTTGGATGATTCAAGGAGTAATCATAGGCAAGGACATTTCTGGGAGAGAAAAAAAAAGAGAGACGGAGAATTTGTATTAGAAATTCAGATGCATGTTAAAGCCACAAAACAGATCAAGGTAACAAAACACGAAACCCAGAAGCAAACCTGCCGTAAGCCCAGCTGTCTAGAATACAGGACTTGAGGCAAGGATTGAAGTGCTGATGCTTGATCTGGGAGGTGCAGACTGTGGGCAGAGAGGGCGAGGAAGGGAGTGAAGCAAGGAGGGACGGGAAGCCGTGCGCGGTCCTGCATGGTGACGGGACAGACGCAGCAGGTGGCCCGGCAGGTGGCTCTGCTTGGCTCTGCGGTCTTCTCCAGATGGGCCGTGCATGGAAACTCTGTCTCAGAGTAGTTGAGGGGGTGGGGGGAAGGTGGGGAATGAAAGAGGGAATTTGTGTGCTTGGCCCGCTCCCACCTCCTGTTTCCCTCTGGTCAAAGTTCATCCCCTGGGTGGCATGCCTCCGACGTTTCTGCGCCGCATCCTCTGATTTGCACTGTGGGCAGCTTCTCACCACACCAGCCCCGTACCCAGAGGTGAGCTGTTTCCTGCAAGTCTGCAAGTGGTCAGAGTTGCCAGTAACACGAGGTGTGTGGCTCGGCTGTTGTTTGCAGTGGCGACCAAGGCGGGGGTCGGGGGCTGGGGTCAGGCAAGTGAGGGTCTCACCTCAGGAGCAAAATTTAAGGGCGTGCCAACAAACGTGGCAATCAAGCTGAATTGTATTTGGACGCAGTACTTAAAAAGTCAAAATTAATGCAGGAACTCGTGATGAATGAGTGTCAGAATTCTAAATAAAGACAAGGTGGGAGACAGCTGGGATTCAGGTGAGGTGAGTAAGGTACCAGTCCTGCTTTTACCTGCAGAGGCCTGGAAGGACGTTTTTGGACATGTAAAGTTCGAGACATTGGAAGGCTGTCCAAGTGGTGACGACTGAGCAGTGGGAGCTCGGTGCTGGGGTTGGGGAGAGGGGTGGGCTGAGTTGTCCCCTTGGAGTGGACAGCCGAACACTGGTATTTGGAACTGTGGGGCTGGAGGGAGTGCCAAGGGTGTCAGCGTAATGAGAGGAGGTGAGGCTCAAGGATTGGGCTCCAGGCACCCCAAAACACCAAGCTCCCTGAGAAGGAGCCAGCTGAGGATCACACCAAAACACCAAGGGTGGTGCTGGCTTAGGTGGACGGTGGAATTATGGGTGGTTTCATTTTGCTTGTCCGTATGTGCACCTTTCTTAAGAATGAGCATCTGTTATTCATGCAATGAAAAAACTATCCACATTTCCAAGATCCTGCCCGGCTGATGGGTGGATTTGCAGAGAAGGAGCTGAGCAGAAGGAAGAACTAGCTTCTCAAGAAGTGCTCAGTCCTGGCCATGCCAGGGCTCTCCCGGGGCCCTCCTGGGGCCAGCCCTGCCGCTTCTCCGCTTGCATTTTGCCAGTGATGCGCACTGGGGCGTGTCTGCTGTATTTCTGGAGCCCCCAAGTATTTTGAAGCTCTGGGGTCTCTGTGCTGGGCTATTCACTAGTATTTGCTTTGAGGAGCAGAACGTAAATTGGATTAGAGTGGGGGTTTGCAGGGTTTAACTGTGTTTCTTAATGAGGGGCAGGACCCTCTTTCTAGAAGATATGGGCCCTATGTGTCCAGCCTGCTAGATTCCTAAATGGGTGATGTTGGTACAAACTTATCACAGATAAGGCTTCTCTTGGTAAACTTCAGTAAACTTAAGGAAAGCCAGAATATGGAGGTCTGCATCAGAAGTGGGGCTTGAAGTTGGTGATGAGTCAAGAGTTGAAGAAGAGACTGGTGGTCATGGTGGTCTTGAGCTACATACCCAAGTTACTTCACGCATCCATCAAGATTTGGGACCCAGAACTTGAAGGATGCCATGAGACTGTGTGACGAAAGGGACACAAGATTTTGGTGAGGATCTTCTGTGTCCTAGGCAAGGCAGATGGAGACAGTTACCACAGTTCTCCTGCCCTCGAATCGCTCACAGTCTAGTGGTGGAGACAGAACTGCAAACAGGTGATTGCATGACAGCATCTGGCCCAAAGTCTGGCACCTGCCTGCCTGGGTGGATGGCTGGATAGGACATTGAGAGAGAGATGAACAAGGCACAGAAGAAAGAACAAAAGAAGGAAAAATTCACTCTGCCGGGGATGGGTGGGGGAGGTGGATGGCTCCGTTGAACCTGGCACTGAGAATGCTCAAACTTGGCATCTAATCTTGGCACTGCCATGGGCACACTCTGCAGGTCCTGGAACCCACCCCCTGTTTCTGGGTCTTATTTTCCCCATGTCTACTAGACTGATGATCGATGGACCAGAGGCTGTGAACTCAGATGCCTGCAGGGGCCAGGTTGGTAGGATACCTGGGTGCAGTGGGCTGGGAGGGGCTGGGACACTGGGGTGGGCATCCTTGTTAATGGGACAATAGTGGTTCCATTCTGACCATCTGTGCCGTGAGGCAATCCGGGCCCAAGCTGGCCAGATCTTTCAAGTTTTCAAAGAAGTTGGGAATTTGAACATGGACGAGAAACCTCCACATTTTTAAGTGGCAAATGTTATAAGTACAAAGGAAAGGTGGCCCCGCGTGGCAGGGCACAAAGTCTGTGGGTCAGATTTGGCCCTCGGGCTTCTGGTGTTTGACGTGGGGACTGGGTGCTCTCTGAGGGTTCTCCCCACTTCATTGGTCTGGGAATTACTGTTAAACCCTGATGCTCTGTGGCACAGAAATCCTGCCAGTGAGATCAAAATGCATTGTGTGGCTCCCACGAACGCCTGAGTCAGGAGGGCCTGTGTGGCTGCCGGCCGCGCACGTGCTCCGGAAACCCCAAGTACAGTCTTGAGAATCTGCGCCCAGTCTCCATACCCTGACTTCCTCGTCAGGGGGCCCTCGCTGAAGGCCTTGCGTGTTCTCCCTTCCTTTAGTCAGTGAATAAGGATGAAAGCTTCTATGTGCCAGATTCAGTGTGAGTACATGACAGTCTGAATTGTCTCAGATTCTTCCCATTGATGGATTCACAAACCGGGAAGACAGAAAGCCGTGGTTCTAACCACCGCTTCTCTTTTGGCTGGGAACCCAAGGTTATCGTAAGGTCTTGGAGCCCTTCGAAGCTGGGCGGCTGCCTCCTGGAACCCGGCGGGTCAGCTGGCTCCCCGGCCGGCCCTGCGGCTTTGAAAGTGTGCGCTCTGCTTTGCGGGCGTTTGGAACCACCCTCCTCTGGGCAGGGCCAAGTCTTCGCAGAGGCTTGAGGACCGATGTGCACCTGGCCGGCCACCCCTCTCCAGGGGCCACTTCCCGGGCTGCAATAATTCATCAGAGGCGGCTTCACAAATGTACTTAAGAAAGAAGGGATGATCTATTTTGTACACGCTCCTTAAAGGGATTCCATTTTAGCTCCAATTGTAATTTTTACCTTTTTCAGGGGAATTTATTGACACCGTGCCTAGCTCAGCCCCGGTTTCGGCATCTTCCTTTTGTCTGCGAGCACACTCACCAGCCGCTTAATTTGTCATCGCCCTGGAGGTATCAGAACTAATGAGCTTTGTTTGAATAGACTTTTTCCAGTTCATCTAGCACACTTTGGGGTAATCACTCAGTTTCTGTTTGCTTCTGATCCGAGGCATTGTGGGAAATATACGAAAATAATGGTTAAAAAAGCAGTATAAATTGGTAACAGCCGCATTTTCTGCAAAGCCCTGAAGATGTTATTTTTTTTTTAATTTCACCACTTACTGAAGTATTGAGAGGACTCTAAGTACGGCCATTACCATATCGTATCAGAGGAGAATCTGATAAAATGCTATTTTTCAATTAGCCAGGAGTTTCTGCTTTGCCTTCTTTAAGCAGTTCATAGCTAACAAATCTTTAAACAATCTAACCTCTTCAGGTTTGGAAGTGGACAGATAATAACCGTGAACACATAACAGTGTGTCAGCACAGAGAATTTAAAAATCTATTACAGGGATTACATCCAGGAATGCTTCTTATTGGCCAGACAATTGCGTTTTCATTTCTCTAAAGCAGCTCCTCCTGTGTCACCACCAAGCGTGTGGCGGAAGGTCTAGGAAACGGAGCCTGGGGGCAGGGGCTGCCCACACAGAGTGAAGGCAGGGCTGGGAGGCACTGCCTTTAACCCCCACTTTCTGGGTGGCGCTGCCATCGGTGCCACGCAGGTGGACAGACTGCATCTAGGGCAGACCTTCTGTTTTTAAGGATCCCAATGAGCAGAGATTTGGTTTTAAGAACTGTCGGGATCCATGAAATGAGGCGATTTGGCAGAATCTCTGATTCCCCCAGACTTGGGCGGGGAGAGGGCTCTTTGCAAAAGACGGTGGGTAAGAGAAGCCGCCTGTATTCTGGGGGCTGGCTCCTGCAGACTTCTGAAATAAAATCCAAGAAGCAGAGAGATACGGTGCGTTTGCCTCACCAGGGATGCTGGGGTGGGCTTTCCCAGCGGGACGGGAAGTGGAGGAAGGTGGGGTGGGACCCGTGGACATGTGCAGCTCGTGCTGCCAGTGGCCCAGGCGGGGCTGTGAGGGTTGGGCATTGCTGTTCCTCGGTGGAAGGGGCGGGGAGCACGCTAAGGGGTCGGCTGCTCAGGTGAGCCGTGGTATAGGTAAACCTACATTACTTATCACTCACACAGCCAGCGTGCCTGCGGACTGGACAGGATTCACCCACTTCCTTCATCAAACGAGGAAACCAGGACACTGGGCTTCTAGACAACCTGCCCCTGATCACAAGGTGGCAAGCAAAGACTTGTTCCCAAGGTTCTCTCCATTCCATCACAGATTTGGAATCCTCCCCGTGTCACACCTGCTAGGGTTATTAGGCATCACTACCAGTGAAGGGAATTCTGCGGTAGCCACAACAAACTCTTACCAGCATCCAGGGAATCTGAGACCTTATGCCAGGCCCTGTGGGGTGTCCCAAGGTGAGGAAGAGGCCTCCGATCTCTGGGGACTGAGCTCTAAGGACAGAGCAGACGCTAAGTGATGGAAGACAAGCATGCCAGCCCAGAGGAGGGTCAGCCACCTTGGTCTCCCTGGAGCTTTGTTCCCCCGAGATAGCACCAGGCTTGGCAGCCTTTGTCCTTGGAGAACCAGTGACAGTGGCTGAGAACCCCTGCTGGAGACTCACCTGGAGAGACATGGATGGAAGGTTGGGCCCAGGACCGAGAGGTGAGGCGGAGTTTGGGCAATTCTTTGGGAGGCAGAAGAGTCATGCAAGGCTCCCAGGAGGCAGAGACATGGTAAGTTTTGAACTTGGAACTGATGCTCTGCAGGCTGAAAGACGGATGGATCAGATGGGCTGAGGCTGCAGATGGGAGAAGAAGATGTTCTTCTGGGCCCCATCTCTTCACCTGTAAAATGCAATTGTCTGCTCAGTGTCTCAGCTGCGTAACAAACCACCTCAAAACAGCGACTTTGAGAAAATACCATTCTTTGGGTTGCTGAGCAATCGTCCTGTCTGGGCCAGCTGTTTCGGTTTCTGCTGGGCTTCCTTGTACATCCACAGTGAGCTGGCACTTTATGGGGCAGCTGATGGTCTAAGTGGGCCTCACTTGTGTGTCTGGAGATGGGCTGGCGCTTGGCTGTGGCACTTCAGTTTTCCATGTGGATTTTCACCCTCCAGGGTAGGGGAGGGCTGTGGGTCAGACAGTAAGGCCCACTCTCTCCTTTCCCCAGTTCTTCCCTTGGCTGGGCCTCTAATCTAACCCTTTAATTTATGCTGACTTGCAGAAGTAATCTCTCTCCATGTGTGGGCTTGGAGTGAGCTCTCTAATATTAATTGATATTATTATTGACACCACAGTTATTCATGTGGTTCCTGTGTTTAAGGGAAGAAGAGGCAATATGGAAAAATTCCACCTTGGGAACAGTCTTAATTTTCTCCTTAAAAATGTACAAAATCATGTTAAGGGGAATCAAGTCTGTAACTTTGCTGGTCCCCAGGGCCAGCAGCTCAGTGGCATCCCCTGTGGCTTGTGTAGTACCTTAGGCTTTTCAGATGCTGTTGTCTGCTGTCTCTCTTTTGAGCCTCCAAACCAACTGTAACTTTGCTGGTCCCCAGGGCCAGCAGCTCAGTGGCATCCCCTGTGGCTTGTGTAGTACCTTAGGCTTTTCAAATGCTGTTGTCTGCTGTCTCTCTTTTGAGCCTCCAAACCAACTTTGTGAGAAAGATAGAAGAGGTATCATTCAGCCCTCATTTTGTAGCTGAGAAAACTGAGATTTAAGGAGAACACTGTCCAAGGTCAGCTGCAGAGAAGGGAGTTCTGACTCCAGGGTTCATTTTTTTTCCATTTTGCTTCACAATCCTGACTCATCATCGGTAGTGGCCTACTGTGATCCCGGGATCGTTCTCTTTTCTAATGAAACTTACTTGACTCTTACTGTATTTTCTTAGAAGACTAAGCTTTGAGTTGTGAGGTATCCAGTAGCTCTTTTGAAATGGAAATCATCCTGTCTGCATTGTCATTGCCAGAGTCTCTCTCGGGTACATTGGCAAAGACAGGGTCAATGAAAAATACCCCATGAACTTGGTCTCTGGGCATCTCTTTATAATTTAAATGGGGTCTCCCCTTTTCTGGAAATTTTCGGAGACCACCAAATGTACATGCTCTCAACAGGTATGCTCAGGAAAATTTTCCTATAATTTGAGATCTGTTTCACCCATGTTTTCCTGAAGGCTTTGAGAATATTCCACATGGGTTTACCCCTTCTAGCCCTGCAGATGACTCAGGAATGCCTCCAACGTGCACTTGCTCTCTAACAAGACCCATCCCATCCTTAGGGTGGAGTTGATGGGGAACTCAGTCACAGTCAGGTAAGGACTGCCCTCAGGCTGGAGAATGGCTGAACTTTCCCTTCTCCGAGGTCTAGGACAGCTCCCCTGTGAACACGGAGAAGGTATTCAAGTGTCAGTAGAGAGGCTCCCCTACCTCGGGGGAAAAGAGAGTGAGCTCTAGATGGGCGTTCTAGTCTTAGGTCACTAACTTACTGTGAGTCCCTCCATGTCTCTGATCCTTCATTTCCTCGTTGTAAGGCCACTCCCTGATTCTGAAACTACAAGTCATATTGCTGAGAGGGTGAACCGGGCGCTGGTCTCTTCCGTGGCAGGGTATGTTGGTTATTTAAGTTAATCTCTGGCATCCTGGCCCACCAGGAGCGGTAATTGGGAGGTATCAGTGTGAACGTTGGTGGTTGTAATTTCATGTAATCAATGGCAAGATAGACATTGTGTTAATTTCACGCAGCAAATTCTTGCAGCTTAAATCATGACGCAGAGTAAAAAAATGTTATAGATAAATATTGCCCGAACTCACTCAAACTTGTGAGATTATGAAGAACGGTTTCCTAAGTTGTTAGACCCTGAGCTCTCTGATTGACAGCTCTCCCAAAGCCCACCTTTCTGTTTTTTCTCTAATACTCTGAGTTTATAGACTGTAATCCCTTTGATGAAGACAATTCTGGAATAGTTTATAGGACTAGGAATCCTTTATAAGACCCTTTGTCAAATGTCATCTCATTTGTTTGGCACAGCCATCCTGGTGGTGGACTCGGCTTAGAGCAGCAAACTCGCGGAGAATCTTTCCCCACTCAAGCCACCTTGGGGTGAAAAGGCAAAAAGACCTCTGCCTGGGTCTCTCCTTGCCTTTAGGAAGCTAACTGTTTATTTTCAGGAGATTCAAATTACATAAGCATCAAAAATAACAGTTCTCCTTTTTTGGTTCTGGTATGAGCCTCTGGGAAACTGTTTCCCAGAGCTGAGGAAGTAAGGACAGTGGCGCCAGCTGGTGGGGCCTGACTTCCAGGTGCCTGGACCTCACAGCCACTTTATCCCACCAACATCTCTGCACTGGAAATAGATTAGAAGCTTCTTGAGAGCACGAACCATACATGAGTTTCTGATGTCTTCCCTGGGGCCTACTGAGTGCACCTTAAAATTACTACAGAGTGAGTTTCTTAGAAAAAAAAATTCTCACCAATTTCATTTCAAAGGTGCATCGCATTGCTATCCTAGAGTGAAAGTTTTTCCTGAACCCAGTCACTGTGCATTGTCGCCACAGCCACATAATCCTACAAAAGGAAAAGACTCATCCTTGGTGTTTACATGATGATTTGACATCTTGGAACAACAAATGTAATTCTTCCAGCACCTGTAAGGCAGGTGGTACAAACTGTCTTTCTGGATGCACCAGCAGACACGCTGAGCTCACGTAACCTGCCCGAGGCGCTACGGCTGCCATGTGCTTCTAAATCTACGTTCAGGCCACACCTCCTTCACCACAAAGTGGAGCAAAAATCGTTCAATGTAAGAGCAAGGTGCTATCACGGACTCATGTGGTTGCTGTCGTGGCCTTGACAGTTAGGAGAGCCCGGACTGGGAGAAGCTGTGCGAGGGTGTGCGAGCTGAGTATTTTCTTGGCCAATGATCAGCAGTGAGTTATCCGTTGCTTTGCGGAGGCCTTTGGTTGGAGACCCAGCACAGGACCTTCCCTGCCTCCTCCTCGCTCTATAAGGGCTACTGATGGGCACTGGCAAGAGGCAGCTTGAGGGCACCCCGCTGTGGCTGAGCACATCTTTCTTTCTCCAAGGGGTGCTGCTGAGCTGCTCACGGCCATGGGAAGGCCTCCCTAGAGAGGGAACACAGTCCCGCCAGCAGGAGCGCAGGGGGAGAAGCCCGGGCTTGCGTACAGCAGGGAAGGGCCAGCCTGCAGCAGCAGGGATCGGGGTGGCCGAGCCAGCATACTGGAGTCCACGTCTTGGGCTCATGCTTTTGGGTGTTTTTTTTTTTTTAACTTTTCTAACAGTCTAAGGACTCAGGGGAAAAAAAGGTGAATCAAAGCTGGTTCCAGAACCTGAAAGCCACTTGGGGATGGACCCTGAGTTGGGCTAAAGCCCACAAATTATCCAAGGTTATGAGCACTGGTGGTCCCTGTTGGATGGGGCTGTTGGGGAGTGGTTGGTTAGTGCAGCAGAGGGAGGAATCCAGGGGCTGCTGCTCCAGCGTCCTTCTGACTGTCACTGGGCGGTTGAGGGGGTGATCTGCCCTTTAAAATCTTGAGATGTATCCTATACAACTATTCAATGCCTATATCTATAAAATGTACAGACCTAAAATCACCAGTTGGGGGCTGTGATTTGACCATCAGAAGCGCTTTTATTCAGCTGGCAGAATGGTTCTTTTATTTACTTTAAAAATATGAATCAATGTGAAAAAAATGAAGGAATTCTCTGAAACAATCCAGATTACAAAAAAATTTCAGAATATCTGGCCACATGGAGCAGTTTGTCTTCATGGCAACATCTATTTGAGCAGAGATACAGCTGCCCCCTTCAGAGGGACCGTGTGTATAAAGTTAGCCACAGTCCCCACCACTCCCTAGTATCCGTGGCACTGGGGCCGGGGGTCAGTTGCTGTTTAAATTGTGCTCACATTGTTGTTTTTCCTCCAGGAGTTGAAGAACTCTCTGTTTCCATGTCTCTACCCAAAGGGGGAAATGGGAAGTGGTCTTTTCTCACATCTAGTCTTTTTCCCCACTGTGTGACCTCCCTGGACCCAGCAGCCACTTGCATCTCAGGACATTGGGATAAACAGACTTCCCTAGATGAAAGAGTGGAATAAAGAGAAGCTTCTGTGATGGGATGTCGCCAGATGTGTTCAAGACATCCCACGGGGCAGGTTTGAGGGGATTCGGCAGAGGCGTGCAAGAGGAGGACCTGGGTTAAATCAGGTTGAGGGCAGCTGGGGTTTCACCAGGACCCAGAGTCAGTTGCTCAGAATCTAAAAGTTCATTATGGGAGGCTCAATCTACAAATCTTAAAATGACAGTTTTTTGCTTGGCAATCTCTTGCGTTATTAATAAGTTGGTTACGAATGCAGGGTTAAATGAAGCAGGCACCCAGCTTGCGTGTGCACGTGCGGATGTGTGTGTGTGTGACACACCATGTGTGGTTTCTTGGAGTCGGGGAAAATCTGTCAGCCTTTCTAATACTGAGTTAGTTTTGACAACAGAATAAGATGTATTTTGAACACATGTACGTCCTGCCTTTTCCAAAGAGGGGCTAATGAGAGCAGGGCCCCAGAGGGGAGGGAGGGACAGAGGGAGGGTGTGGCTTGATTTCTTTGTGGGATGTTTGCTCATTGAGCTTCTGCTGGGGACAAAGGGTTGGGGCATCTGTGTGCTTCCTGGACACTGATGGCTTCTTTTGCTAGTCCTGAGGGCCCATGAGGGCAGGGGACCTCCCTAGCTGAAGTGGATTTTGGACACTGAGCTTGCTTGTTAGAGGTGATTACAAAGCCAGACCTTCCTCCCTTCCTAAGACAGGGTCCTGCAACTCCATGTGAAATGGGAAGCAATTTGGTCAGAGTAGCCTCTGGAATAGAATAAATCCCCGAAACCAATTGTATAAAAATGCAAATTTAAGGCGAGCAATTAAAAACAGATAGAAATTAGAGATTTGGATTTTGCCGAGCAAGCTTTCTGCAACCGCTGTCTAGATCTCTGTGCAATTTATCTGGAGTCCGTCAGTGGTGGCCAGACTGGATTTTGATAAAGAGCCGCAAAATCTGTCCCTCTCCAGCTCTTGCGACTTGCCACACACTCCATTCAAGCTGAAGCGTCCGCACAATCCCATGCATAATTTGGAGTTAATCATTTGTACTTCACAGCCTCTGAGAGGCCTTAGACTTGGGAGGTGGGGACAGATTTGGCTTTTTAATCGCCTTGTATATTGTGCAGCTCGAGATAAATGACACCAACTGTCTGAAATCTACATTCTTGCTTCTGATGCAAAACTGTAATTAATTTTGTGCAGTGTTTCAGAATTGATCGTGGTCACTTGAATTTCTAATTTTTCATTCACTTCAAAGACCCTGATTTTTTTTTTCCTCTCCCCTTTCCTTAAAGAAATGTGCTCCGTGTAGGGGAGCGCTCTGTGACGCTGCTCTACTAAATGACTCTCTGACGCCTCTTTTTCAATAAGGTGAATCAGAGGTCAAGTCCCATGCTCCTGTTTATCTCCCAGCTTGTATTCAGATGTATTTCCTGACTTATAGGAAATACCATCAAAACTTATTAAATTATAACTAAATAGTTCGGCGGCACTTACATACTGTATAAAGCTCCAAAAGCTTCATTCACACATCCTATTCAGTATAAGACAATTAAGCACAATTTAGGCAATAATTACCCTAATTAACTACACTCTAATGTTTGTATTCAAGATTATGGCAACGTTGTATCACTTCACTATTTAAATAATAACAAGGTTTCCTAATTTCTCTGTATTGATAGTTGTTGTATGTGATTCTTTGTTTGGTATATTTCACTGTAAAAATATTTGTCAGTGAAAGATTGAACAATATGAATGAATTTGATTATGCCATTGTCAAAAGCCCCATGCATCACAATTCCTTGTTTTTAATCACTACTGTAAACCTTGCAGCCGGAGGGCATAGTTTTAATTTGGGTGTCTTACTAATGAAAAGAAAAAAATAATTGTTTTGCCAGGATTTAATAATAAGCAATAAAATCAGCCAACCAGATTTTACCTCTGCATTCAATCTCTTTTTTATTATAAAACATTTTTGTCCTTTTTTTAGATTACAGGCGTAGATACTGAACATTTTACTAATAAATATTTCAGTTTGCTTATGGAGGCTAATGCTGTCATCTGAATATGGAATTATATTTCTTTCATGCTTCATTATCATTTCATGGTAGTAATGACAGTGAGGCGATGGAATATTTACAGGCTTTTCAGAAGACATTTATCCAATACATTCCCTGAAGGGCACCTAGGCTTAAAGATACATTATCCTTTTGTAAAGCTCTGCCCAGAATCCCAATTCCTGAATCAGCCAATCAGAACTCTTTTTTCCCCCCTCAACACTTAACACATGGATGAAGCCTCTCTCCCCTCCACCTACCTTGGTGGGCCATTCATCTTGGAAGTTAAGAGGAATAAAATCAGGGGACAATGTGACCATGACCTCAGTTGCACAGTCTGTGAAATGGGCACATAAGACATGCAGTCACTGTTGCCTTGGGCACGACTCGGTTCTGGTTTTGGCTAAAGTGATTTGTCTTTAAATTCTTTTCTAGATGGTTTCCAACACTCTGGAGTTGTTCATCTTATTATTTGATGCTGCTATTGAGATTATAGCTGGTAAGTCTTAGGTTTTGGGGGATCTAAAGGGGAGTGAACCTGTGGTTATGGGCAGGAAGGTGTCTAGATGGTGGTTCTGAGAGGTGGGAGGGACCACTGGGGAGGGCAGTGGTTGCCTGTGTTCCTGTTGTGGTCCTCGGGGCCATGAGCGGGGCCTCCGGGTGCTCCTCAGTAGGGCGTCTGGGGACTGTGGAGAAGTGGCAAGTGCGTGCCCCGTCTCGGGGCAACTGCTCCCTGGCTCCCGCCAGCTGGGCAGACCCAGGCCGAACATTGTCAGAGCTTCTGATTTTTCAAGGGAAACTAGAAATCAGGATTTTCCTATGATACCAGCAATTAATTCAAACATTTACAAACGACTGGGCGAACCGAGTAAGCCTGTGGGCTGCATGGAGGACCATGGGCTGCCAGTTGTTGGCGTCCAGCTGAGGGACGCCAGGAGGACATGGGTGTTGTGTTCTGGGCGTGCAGTGGAGACAGAGGAGGCTCGTGCCGGGCCCTGCTGCTCGGGGGTTGTCTGCTGCAGGGGTCTGGGCAGTTGCTTACTCTAGGCTGCTGGCCCGGCTCCCAGGACCCGTTATTCTCACTGTTTAAGTTGACCATTGTGCTTTGGAAAGGGGTTTAGTGGCTAACCTGATATGACGTTTATCTCTTCTAAAATTTCTCTCCGGACAAACCAACGTTTGTTGGGACTGCGTTGGTGGCTGTCTCATTTACATCTGTATTCTCTTCAACGTGACTATTTGCTACTGTACCCTAGAGGGTGGAACCTTTGGGTCCCAAAGAGCCTTCCTGAAGGATACTGAGCTGTTTTGCACAAAAGGGCATCTTTTGTGCTATTTCCCAGAATCGAGTGAAGGGAAGGTGGACTCAGATGCAGAACGGAAGGAAGCCTGATGCCTCAGGGGTCCTGCTGGCTCCTGGGTCCGGGCTTTACTGGTGGGAGCTCAGCGTGACTCTGCTGCAGGCATCTTCCCTGGAGCCTGCAGGCCTGGGCTGAGGCTCCAGGGCAGATGGCAGTGAGAGGGCCTTTGGCAGCGGCATTCTACTGTGAAGCCCCTGAGAGAGGCCTGCGTCCTTGTCGCTACGCCGCTCTCGTGGTGGGATGGATGTTGGAGATCTGTCCAGAGAGGAGCACGTGGTGTGTGTGGGACCCCCCTCGCAGCAGCCGGCTTGGAGCTGGGTCTGAGTTACCGCCGTGGCTCTGACAGGTGCCCGCCCCACCCGCCGTGATAGGATCACCAGCCAGGACATTGTCCCAGACCCAGTCTCACTGGCCGCCCAGCACTTGCAGTTCAGGAGGAAATGGTGAAAATCAAGCTTTCCCCTGGGAGGACGAGGACACCGGTTTTCTCAGGCTTGTCCTTCTGTAGACGTATCTATATTTAGGTTTCCATATGATTAAGAAGCAGCAAGATGTGAGACTTTCTGGTCTAGAGAGGATGAGTCAGTCTGGCCATAATTGATTTGAAAAAAGAAGAAAGCTGGCTCCCCCCACCCCCCACCCCGCCCCACCGCCACCTCCGCCCCCTAAGTGCATGATGGTGTGTTATTCTGGGATGGCTGCCAGGCCAGGTGGGAGAAGAGGACCTCCAAACTTCCACTGTCTTCTAGAAAAAGCCCCAGCCAGATCGTGATGAGGAGCTGAGACTCTGTGTTCTGGGAGCCGGAAGGGATTGGTCAAGAATTCTCTGGGCTCTGGTCCCTTGCAGTGCTGCCTTGGTATCCAGCCTGAGATGTTACCCTCCCACCACCCCAGTTGAGGCTCTCATATCCAGTGCCCCAGAATCCAGACATGAGGGCTTCTCCCCTGCTCAAGACCTGGGGGCCAGATCTTCCTCCAGTGATCTGGGCTCAAGAGGCTGGGTCTTTGAGGAGGGGCTGGATGGAGGGGTGGGAGGGCTCCTGTGCGTGGGTGCCCTGTTCTCGCTTGCTTCTCTCTGGTCCCACTCACGTTCTGTCCTGAGCCCTTTCATAGGGACACCCTGAACGAGATTGCCAGGTGAAACCCAGGATGTCTGGTTAAATCTGAATTTCAGATAACCAGGCATTTTTTTTTTTTAGTATACATATGTCTCAAATAGTGTACTAACGTACATACTAACAGACTATAGACATCTTAATACTAACAATTATTTTCTTAGTGTATTATTTTAGTATTTAGTATATAGTGAAACTTTTTTAGCATAAGGATGTCTCATGCATATTTATCCTAAAAACATATTTGTTGTTTATCTGAAATTCAAATTTCACCAGCTTCCTGAATTTTTATTTGCTCAACCTGGCGATGCTAACCCCGAGATGCTTGCTGCGTGTTTGAGACACCTGGAGCCTGCTCCTCAATGCGGCTTGGATGGGGAAAGACTCTTAACCCTCTTTGGGTAGCTTACAGCTGTCTGTTTAGAAGCAGGATAGAGGTTAGGCTGAAATTCGATTGCCCTTCCAGAAATGCTTAAATGAGTCCATGTGGAGAATCAAAGCTCCCATTGGGTTTTGGTGAGCTGGGTGGGTCTCTGCTCCATTCAGTCCTATTTCTGTGGGATAAAGGAAGGGGCCTTGCTGAATACCCTCTATAGCTTTTCCCCCCAGCATCCACAGAGATCCTGCAGACATTGAATGTGCTTACGTTGTACCCAGGGAGATCTCTGTCCAGATTTTTGCTGTCTGCTCTGGTTCCCACGGGGTTTGCCAGGCAGTGAAGGGTGGAGCAAGGCCGCCTCGCAGGGCAGCAGAGCAGCAGGTGAGAGACCTTCCTCTGTATTCCCTCCACCTGCCCTGCAGCTGGCATCACAGCCCCACTGACCCCTTTCAGCACAGGCCAAGGTGAAGGGAAAGGGCTGGAAGTTGACACCAGCTTTTTAGCCGTGACCATCTCTAGTTAGTGGGATTGAGGTGGGGGAGGGTGGAGGAACATCTACCTTTATTATTTTGTTCTCCTCTGCAAAAGGCATGCATTATTTTTAGATTTTTTTTTTAAGAATTTTTAGAATTATTTTTAGCACCAGTGATGATCAAGGGGAAATAAAATGTGGCTCTAGAAATGCTTTTGACAAATGGCTAATGAGGAAACCCAAGGCCACTCTCTTGACACTCCAAATACACCTCCAAACTTTTACCCGCTCCTGGTTGAGGGGTGCGGGTGCAATCATGGTATCAAAACCAAATCGTGATGATAAACACACACAGTAGACCCAATTCCTCTTTGCGAGGACCTGAGCTTACTTTATTGGGGTTGGAGGAACTAAAACCTAGAGTTTCGGTGCGGTTCACCCCTCCTAAATGAAATGCCCAGGGAGGCCATGAGTTCATGACCCGCTCCTGTGTGCTCCCCTCTCCCACAGGACTGCTTCTTGGCGAGGGCGTCTTGGTGCCCAACTGGGGACAGGCAGTGCCATGTCCAGTGGGACTCCAACCCAAGGTGTGGCTGCAGGTTACACCACTGTATCAACAAACAGCCCTTTCCCCTTGGGGTCAGAGGGGGAAATGCTCCCTGCCCAGCCAGGTGGTCCAGAATGCAAGTGAGGCCCAGGTCTGAGGCCCCCTGTCTCCTTCAGCATCTGCCCGGTACTGCCAGCTTCTCCCCGGCTGGGAAGGGGAGGCTGTTTTGAGAACACACATCATATTTTTGACGTAGGGCTCCAATCACCAAAAGCAGTGATGGCTACTGCAAATGTATCGATTTGTTTTTTCTCCATAGACCTGTGTGCTGTTTGTAGGTAGAGGGGGGGAAAGCCTGCGAACAGAGTGGAATCTACTTCTTAGAAGCCCGGGTTATCAAACTCATTAATCTACATGTCAAGAGGCTAGGAATGAATAATTGTGTGTAGAATTTATCTGCCAACATGATAGCTACTTTTCAGCTTTCTCCTCAGAGCTCCTCCATTGCACCCCCTGATAATACGCTTTGTCTGGTCTGCTCGAGCCTGCCGGCTGGTGGGGATGCTGCAGGGATGCCTGCCTCAGCCCCTCCGAGGATGCGGACAGGCTCTGACACACGCCACGGCGCTCCTGCTGCTCCCCTGGCCTTGTGGGTGCCCTGTAGTGGCCCTCACAGCCGAGTGATGGCTAATTAGACACAAAAGCCAGGCCCGCCTTGCAGGGGCCTCCTTGTCTGATCCAGTGGAAAGCTATTGCCGGAGCAGGGCTGGGTGGTGGGGTGTTCTCAGCACCGTCACTGGCCTTGGCCCCGTTAGAGCTGAGCGGTTTGGGTAGGGTGGGTGGGCCAGAGGGGCTTCCTAGATCCTGGGGCTAGCAGCAGAGGACAGCAAGGTACTCTTAGTGCTGAGTGGACAGGAGAGGACACGGCTGGCCTTAGGTTTTTTTTTTTATTTTATAATTTTAATTGAATACACTTACGGTTACCAAAGCAGAGGGGGAGGGGAGAGGGACAAATTAGGAGTATGGGATTAACAAACTACTGTACATAAAAGAGGTAAGCAACAAGGATTTACTATATAGCACAGGGAATTATACTCAATATCTTATAAGAACCCACGATGGAATATAATCTGCAAAAAAGCCCCCAAACGAAACATTGGCCGTAAATTTTAAGACAACGTGACTGACGCACCTGAAAGCTGCATGGGGTAATGAGGACGAAGTACCATCCCAGCCAGTGCCCCTGTCCAACAAATGGTAGGGGCTGGGGGTGGAGAGGTGATGGGATACTGCAGAGGTGCAACATGGAGTGTCTTCGCCTCACCCTCTGGGGGGGGGTGTCACTACTTTTCACACTGACCCCCTCACCAGGAGCCCCCCCAACCCCAGGCAGCCTCTGCCTTGTCAGCTGCATTTATGATGTGCTCATAATTAAATGTCCACGAAGCTCACAGCGTGCTGACCACAGAGGGGCCGTAAGCAGTAAGATAAATGAGACCGGGAGGTGCAATATTGCTTCACTTGTGGGCTTTGGCTGATGTTAAAGATTGTCAGTGATAATTATTAATATGTGACCTGGTTGAGTCTTTACCTGAACAATCACAATTTTAATAAAGTGGTAAACTCCGCAGTCGCTGTGTCCACACATCCTACACCTGACACCCTCCCTTTTCACATGTGAATTTTAGAATAGCCCTCCTTTCCTCTGATTCACAGGTGATATAGTTACCCGTTAATGGAAGCTCCGGCGAAATGCAGTTGATGCAAAGTCTGGCAATGACGGTAAGTCCAAGTGTGGCCTCTTCAGTGCCTCCCTCTCCTACAAGAGGGGGCAACAGGCTGGGTGAGCAGGGCTGGGTGAGGGATTGCCAGCAGGAAGTACAGCTGGTTCATTCTGCCCAGTCTGGCTGGGGGACCTTGCTCCCACCTGCCTTTCATGCTTGTGTGTTAGTGTAGCAAACACCATGGGTGCTTCATTCAGACCCCTTGAATTTTTTTTTTTAGCAGCTTCTGTGTGAAGGCCAGGTGCCTTCGGTGCCAAAAAGGCAGTGGATGGTGAATGGGGGAGCTGAAGGCACCAGGCCTGTAAGGAGAGCTGGAATTACCTGAGGGAATTGTCAAGCCAGTGTGGCCCACGGCCAGATTGCCAGTGTAGGAGGAAAAAGGCCCAGCTCTCTGCCTGGAGGAGGCAGGACAAACTTCAGGGCATAATTCATGCTTTAGGAAATGCTCATCTAAATAACTGAGACATTGTTTGAAAAACTAAATTAAATATTCAAAACTAAATAATCATCAACAGATGAATGGATAAAGAAGATATGATATATATTATACACACACACACACAAACACACACAAAATGGAATATTACTCAGCCATAAAAAGTGGAATGTTGCCATTTGTGACAACATGGATGGATCTGCATGTTTTCACTTCTACATGGGATCTAAAAAATAAAACAAATGGGGCAATTATAACAAAATGGAAACAGACTAACAGATACAGACTGGTGGAACCCTGAGGGGACAGAGGTGGGGGGAGGGGCAAGATGGGTGAAGGGGGGTTACGAGGTAAAAACTGTGAGATACAAAGTGGATAAGTTACAAGGATGTATTGTACTGCACAGGCAATCTAGCCAATATTTCACAGTGCCTTTACATGGAGTACAAAAAGCTGTAAAAACATTACAATGTTGGCATTTGAAACTAGTATAACGTTGTAAGTCAAGTATACATCAATTAAAAAGCAAAACAAAATCAAAACACCAAAAACCAAAACCCCCCCAAAAAAAACTTTTGAAGAGAAGTCATATTATGTAAAAATTAATAATGATCCAAATATAAAATCCCAGTTTATTTAGTATGTGTCTAAGGAATAACTAAAGTAGACATGGGGCCTGGGGAGGAGAATAAAAATACGTTAACTGTGATGTGTTAATACAGGAGTTAAAATATAGGGGTTAAATAATACTTTTGAAACACTTAAACACTTTACTAGTTGATTCTGAGCTGGATCACTGTTTATTGAATACAACTACAAACAAAGTAGATTTCTCCCATCAAGGACAGGGCAGAAGAAGAAACACAAAAAAGGAAAAAAAAAAAAAGCAAAAACAGGATTTTTAAGGTATGAGACAAAACAAACCAAAAAAATATGGGAACAGAATATTGGCACCAGAAGAATAGGAATTGATGGTCAAAATGTTAGTTATAACAGAGAAGCTATTTTTATTGATGAAGGGCGCATACTTTACACTGAAGCCCTATCACTTACAAATTTATTCTTCTATTCATTCAGTAAATACTGGGCCAGGGGCTGGTAATTCGATGTGAAACAAGGCAGATGTGATTCCTTTTTCATTGGGCTTACAGCCTAGTACACTGAACTCGTCATGGATCCTAACATGCCAAATAATGTTACAGTGAAATATGGTAAGCACACTGTTAGGAGTACAAGAAGAAATAAGAAGAAATGGAGAGATTCACAGCTGTATTAAAAAACTGTAAGTCCTCTTCTTTGGAATTTGGAGGATTTTGTACCCAATGGTTCTAAGGATTTAGATGATTTCAAATAATAAAATTGTTTTTTAAACTGAGATCTTGCCTAAGATGAGTGATTATATCAGGGTCCATGAAGTTGTCACCAAATACACAGTCTATACTGGCTATAAAATCATGAATACATTCCAGTAATCAAAATGTATACAGATATATTTTACAAAAGGAACAAAAAAGTAGTTAAATCTTAATTACCAATTGTAAAAAATTATTAAAGCCTCTCTGAAATAGCTCAGGTCAAAGAAGAAACCAAAGCTATAAAGAGGGACCAGTTAGGAAATAATGGCAATTAGAAAACCATACATCAAAAGTTAAGATGTTTGGTCAAAGGCATACTCAGAGGGAAACACACTGCCTTAAATATCAACATTTTTACAGAATAAAAATAAGTGAATTAAGCATTCAACTCACAGTGCAGTGGAAAGACAAAAACAAAATAAACTTAGGAAGAGAGTGATAAAGACAAAACATAAGTTAGTGAATCAAAACAGTAGATTGTCAAATCTAAGACTGAGAACTGGAGATAGAATAATTTGTGTAAGTAAAACAGAGCGAGAAAACACATGCAAAACATTAGAAATAAAAAAGAAGAAATATTGATACATTCCAAAAAGTTTTTAAAAAAGGTAGAAAATATAGTATATATTAAGATAGAAAATTTTGTTGCTATGGGTGATTTTCTAGGAAATTTGAAATGACAGATTTTAATTGTAGAATAGTTAAATACCAAAGGAAGAAAGGAAAAGAATGTTAAAACAGATAGTTGTGTAGGAAATCCACTTAAATCTCTTAAGAAATAGGGGATCATCATGCTAATAATTATAGATGGGAAACTTCCCATTTCACCTTTTTTTTTTTTACTGGAAATACCATCAGTTACAATGTGTCAATTTCTCATGTACAGCACAATGTCCCAGTCATGCACATTCATACATGTATTCGTTTTCATATTTTTAAATTAAAGGTTATTACAAGATATTGAACATAGTTCCCTGTGCTATACAGCAGACACTTTTTAAAGTCTATTTTTATATATAGTGGCTAACATTTGTAAATCTCGAATTCCCAAATTTATCCCTTCCCACCCCCTTTCCCCAGTAACCATAAGATTGTTTACTATGTCTGTGAGTCTAGTTCTGTTTTGTAGTTGAGTTCATAGTGTCCTTTTTCTTCTTCTTCTGTTTTTTTTTTTTTAGATTCCACATATGAGTGATATTATTTCACCTTATAAAGCAAGCATAGTCTTATGCCAACCCCCACCCCCGCCAAAAGTAATAAACAAACAAACAAGACCTACAGGTCAACCTCACACCTCACATGTAAACATTAATGTAAAAGTCACAAAAATGAACACTAGATCTATATCTGAACTTTACTGAGGTATAATTGATATACAAAAATTGCACAATTTAATATATACATCTTGATGAGACTGGACGTATGCCTACACCTGTGATACCATCACCACAATCAAGGTACTAAACACGTCCATCACCTCCAAAAATTTCCTTGTGTTCTTCAGTGCGTGTATGTGTGTGTGTGTGTGTTTGGTAGTAAGAACATTTAACATGATATCTATCCTCTTAATATATTTTAAAGTATACAGTACAATATGGTTAACTGTAGGTACTATATTGTACAGCAAATCTCTAGAACTTACTCATCTTGCACAACTGAAACTGTATACCCATTGAACAGTAACTCCCTATTTTCCCTGCCCCCCAGCTCTGGCGACCATCATTATATTTCCTGCTTCTACGAGTTTGATGATTTTAGATACCTCACTGAAGGGGAATCATACAGCGTTTGTCCCCTTGTAACCAGCATATTTCACCTAGCATAATGTCCTCCAGGTTCATACCTGTTGTCATGAATGGCAGGATTTCCCTTTTTTTTTAAAGGCTGAATAATATTCTATTGTATATATAATGCCACATATTCCTTACCCATTCATCTGTTGATGGACATTTGGGTTGTTTCTGTCTCTTGGCTGTTGTGCACAATGCTGCAGTGAACATAGGCTTCCAGTTACCTCTTCGAGGTCTGGATTTCAATTCTTTTGGATATATATTCAGAAGTGGGATTGCTGGATATCATATAGTAGTTCTATTTTTAATTTTTTGAGGAACCTCTGCAGTGTTTTCTATAGTGGCTGCACCAATTTACAATCTCACCAACAGTGTGTGAAAGTTCCTTTTCTCCACATCCTCACCAATACCTGTCTTTTGCTTTTTAAATAATGGCTATCCTGACAAATGTGAGGTGTTACCTTGTTGTGATATTGATCTGCATATCTCTGATGATTAGTGATGTTGAGTATGTATTTATATACCTGGTTGCCATTTGTATATCTTCTTTGATGAAATGGCTATTCAAGTTGGTTGTTGTTGTTTTGCTATTGAATTGTAGGAGATTCTTATATATTTTGGATCTTAACAGAGCAATGATTGGCAAATTTTTTACCCTATTCTGTAAGTTGCCTTTTCATTCTGTTGATTGTTTCCTTCTTGTGCAGGAGCTTTTTAGTTTGATGTAGTTCTGCTTGTGTATTTTTGGTTTTGTTGCTTATGCTTTTGGTATCAAATCCAAGAAATAATTGCCAAGACCAATGTCAAAGAGTTTTTCAGTTTCAGGTGTTACATTTAAGTCTTTCATCCATTTGAAGTTGATTTCTGTGTCTACTGGAAGAAAGGGGTCAAACCTCATTCTTTTGCATCTGAATATATAATTTTCCCAGCACTATGTGTTGAAGAGAAATACTTTTCCCACTCTGTGTTCTTAACACCTTTGTCGAAGATCAGTCAACTGTTGTACAGGTTTATTTCTGGGTTCCTATTCTGTTCCTTTGGTCTATTTATCTGTCTTTATGCCAGTATCATACTGTTTTAATTACTATAGCTTTGTAATGTATTTTGAAATCAAAAGTGTGATGTCTCCAGTATTTATAGGCCAATATCCATGATGAACATAGATGCAAAATTTCTTAACAAAATTCCAGCAAACCTACTTCAACAACACAGGAGAAAGATCACACATGATAAGTGAGATTTATCCCTGGGATGCAGGATGGCTTAACATATGAAAATCAATCAGTAAAGAAGGGTAAAGTTTATATGATCATCTCAATAGACGCAGAAGAAGCATTTGACAAAATTCAGCACCTTTTTACAATAAAAAAGAACACTCAATACATTAGGTGCAGTAGGGATATGCTTCAACATGATAAAGACTGTCTATTACAAGCTCACCACTAACGTCATACTCAATGGTGATAAACTGAAAGCTTTTTTCTGCCTGAGATCAGGAACAGGACAATGATTTATTACCCACTTTTGTCACTTTTATTTGACATAATACTGGAAGTCCTAGCAAGAGCAACTAGGCAAGAAAAGGAAATAAAAGGCATTTGAATGAGAAAAGAAGAAGTAAAATCGTCCCTGTTTGCAGATGACATGATCTTATATATAGAAAACCCTAAAGACACCACAAAAAACTGTTAGAACTAAGAAATAAATCCAGCAAAATTGCAGAATAAAAAACATCAACATCCAAAAATCAGTTGCATTTCTAGACACTAAAAATCTGAAAAGGAAATTAAGGAGGCAATCCCATTTAAAATAGTACCAAAAAGGATAAAATATTTAGAAATAAACTTAACCAAGAAGGTGAAAAACTTAGACATCAAGAACTATAGTAGGGAGGGTGTAGCTCAAGTGGTAGAGTACATGCTTAGCACACACAAGTTCCTGGGTTCAATCCCCAGTACCTCCTCCAAAAATAAATAAATAAGTAAACCTAATTACCTCACCCAAAAAAGTAAACAAAAAAAAAGAAAACTATTAAATAGCGATGAAAGAAATTAAAGCAGACACAAATAAATGGAAAGACATCCTGTGTTCATGGACTGGAAGAATAGACATTGTTTAAATGTCCATACTACCCAGAGTGAGCTACAGATTCAATACAATTGCTATAAAAATTCCAATGTTAATTTTTAGAGAAATAGGAAAACAATTCTAAAATTCACATGGAACCACAAAAGACCCCCCAAAAGCCAAAGTGATCTTCAGAAAAAGGAATACTTGAAAAAAATATATATACCTTGACCAATAAGGCCTTATCCAGTATTGTAAACATGGAGCAAATTAGGAAATAAGTTAAAATTGATCATATTCATAGGCATTGGAGAAAAAGATGTAATCGTATGCCAAAAAGATATTTGAGAAAGTTCACCATCCAGTCCTTTCAAAGGTTATAATTAAAATAGGAATAGAAGAATAATTCATCACACTGGTAGTTCTGAACTAGAGATAGTTGCCAGGGGATATTTAACAATATCTGGATACATTGTTGATTGTCGTGGTTTGGGAGTAGTGTTACTAGTATTTACTGGGCACAGATCAGGGATGCTTTTAAACATCCTACAATGCACAGGACAGTCCTCCCCATCCCCCATAAAAGAATTATCCTGCTCAAAATGTCAATGGTGCCAAGGTTGAGGAATCCTGGTTTGCATGATAAAGGTAGTTTATCTGAAAATGACAGCCTATACCATACTCAAAATAGAAAATTTAAAGGAATTCTTGTTATAATAACAAAGTTTAAGATAGTTACACAATGAATACGATAGTCAAAGTAATAAAAAAAATTGGATCGTTTCACAATGAACATTGCAGTGAAAGTAATGTAAAATTGGGGAGTAAAGATTGGAATGGTCAAATAAAATTACTGCTATTTTATGACAATATTAAAAAACCCTAAGCAACATCTGAAATATTCCAATACCATATAAAGGAGTTCAATAATATGGCCCAATTATAAAACACATACATAGAAATCAATAAATGTCTTATATAAGATAAAAACAGTAATAACAGAGATAAAGGAGAAAGAGAAAATATTCTATTTATATAAATTACATAAAATAGGAAACATCTTTAAAAAGAAAAAAAATTAAGAAGTGAGCCAGACACGTATGAAAGAAATAAATTTTACTGAGTATGTAAAAAGACTTACCTACATTGAGCTTTCCCCAAATTAATTAATTAATTAATTTATTTTTGGGAAGGAAGTAATTAGGTTTACTTATTTATTTTATTTTTAGAGGAGGTACTGGGGATTGAACCCAGGACCTTTTATATGCTATGCATGTGCCCTACCACTTGAGCTATACCATCTCCATCCCCAAATTGACTTATAAATAATTCTATTCTAGAAAAAATTTTAAATTGGATTTTTGGGGAATTTTACAAAATAAATCTAAAGTTAACATGGATGAATGGACATGCTAGAGCAACTGATAATTTATCGATCTAATAAGTTATATAAAGCCACAAAGTACAAAAGTGTGTTAGGCCCCAAAATGATAAGTTAAATGAATGGAGAGAAACAGAGAGTCGAGAAATAAGCCAACCTGCATTAAAATTTTTTATCGTAATTTAGGTGGATTTTATTTAAGTCAGAGGGGACACATTAAAGAGTACACACAGGGATTCATATTGTTAAAAAAATCCACAAAGATGATGTAACAATTGTGTATCTTGTGCCCTTAAAAATGTAGCTTTGGAAAATATGAAACAAAATTAGAAATATAAAGACAAACTAATAAATCAGCAGTCATAAGAGGACAAATTTCACACTTTTAAAAGAAATGAATTATTTTAAGTAGACCAAAATAATGACACATAGAATTTAAATGGCACAGTGAACAACCTGGTCCTGAGAAACTTCTAATGCACATTCTTTTCAAACATACACAAAACACCTACACAAATTGATAAAATATTTGATGACACAGGAAATCGCAGCAAATTCTAAAATGCAGAGATCATACAGGCTTATTCACTGACCAAATGAGAAAATAACAATTCAAGGAGAGAGGAAAGAAATCTCTGTGATCATAAATATAAAAACACTTATAAGATGTCTGGTGTTAATAAGGAAATAAAAGTGCAAGTTACAAACTATTTAGAAATAAGCAATAGAGCATTAAATAGTAAAACCTGTGAGATGTGGCCAAAGCAACAATCAGAGGAAAATTTATGGACATGAATGGATACATTAGAAAAGGAGGGAAATTGAAATCAAATGGACCAAGCATAACATTAAGGATACTAGAGGAAGAACAAAAAAATTAAATCTCCAGAAAGTACAAGAAAGCAATAAGATAAAAACTGACGTTAATAAAACAAACAAGAAAAACAAAGCCATTAGAGTTGATAGATAAAATCTTCTTTCAATGTGATTAAGAAAAAAGAGTGAGTTTAAATGAATAGCGTCACGAATAAGATAAGGGGCTGTCATTACGGATACAGAAATAATTAAATTTTGTGAGATACTTCCTTGGTATTAATAACTTTGAAAAAGTAGATGAAATGCTTGATTTTATTAAAAAAAAACCCCAGATTACCAAAATTAGCTCAGGAAGTCATAGAAAATCTAAATATGCTCATTTCTGTTGATGAAATTAGAAAGCTAGACAAAGGTGTACTCTTCTAGAGAACATCCAGCTGAGATGTTCTTTGCAACGTTGTCAGTGACAAAAGGCTGGAAACAACCAAAATATACATATACAGGATGGAAGGGGTGAACTATAGTAAATCATACTTCTTAGTTTTTAAAAAATAGAGTTGATTTATATGAATTGACCTGGCAAGACAGCCCAGATATATTATTTGGAAAAGGTAGGTTGCAGCATAATATGTATTACAGCACATCAAATCCCCAAACTCTCTTTCTAAGAGCGAATCATGCTGTGTATTTTGCATTGATGTGCAGGTAAGTGTATTGTGAGCCAGCAGGACATTGATTAATGTTCCGGCCAATTCTGAAGCTGGATTCCCTAGGGTTCCAATTCCTATGCTGCCACCTGAGTGTCCCCAGACAGGTTTCTGAGCCCTCGCCCTCTCCAGCTGCTTTGAGCCTCAGTTTCTGCTTTCGTAAAATGATAAAATAGCAGTTGCATCCACTTTGTAGGCTGTTGGGAAGATTATGCAAGTGCCTACATGTAAAGCACTTGCAGACCGCCTGGCACATGGGAAGCACTCGGAAGTTAGTTATTTCTTTTATGGAAAATCTCTGGGTTTCCACATATCAAAATGATGGGGAGAGTTATTCCTGATGAGAGAATGCAATTGGAGATTTAATGAGGATTTGGTCAAAGAGAACTTTTGCTTTGTCTGGATTGTTCAACTTTTACAATAAGGATGTAGTCTCATGTTTCTTTTGGAATTAAGATAAATGGTATTTATTTAAAAAATGAGTGGGGAAAGCAGAAATGATTTTGCGACAACCATTTAATCATTTGGAAAAAATAAAGGTAGAGACTTACCGTAAAGCAAGACAGTAGCAGTTGTTTTAGAGATCAGACTACAGAAATGAAACCAAAACAGAGTAGGAATAAAGATAAATGTTGATTTAATAGTGCAGACAGCCTTCTTAACATGATGTCAAAGGCAAAGAACATAAAGAAAAAACTGACACATTAGATGGCATAAGAATATAACTTGTTTTTCAAATAATATCTCAAATGAAATTAAAGGGCAAATAAGTTGTGAAAATTATTCAAAATATACATATCAAAGGGATAATGCCATTATTTATGAGTAAATTTTACAGATTAAGAAGAAATAGAAAAAGGATCAAATGGAATAAACAGGCAATTACCAAAATTAGAGTTATAAATGGATAATAAATAATGTAAATTACTTAATCTTAGTAGTAATCAAAGATACGCAGATTTGAGCAGTCTTTACTTATTGACTCCCTAAAATTCAGAAACAATATTATCAGTACTGAAAGAAGTTTGATGAAGATGATTTTACTCAGTCTTAACTGAGATATATTTTGCACAAGACAGTTTTGCAATAAGCATTAAATGTCTTGAAAATGCATATATTGTTTGCCTCACTGATTCATTTTCTAGAAGTTCAAGTGGAATAATCACAGATGTGCACACAGATCCCTATATAATAATAATATTCACTGAATGCTATTTAAAGTAGCAAAAAATTGAAAACTTAAATATCCAATAATACATTGTTAAATAAATCATGGTGCATACAAAGTATGTTACTATTATTCAGTCATTAAAAATAATGCTGTTGAAGACTATTTACTGGTATGGAAATGTGTTATGAATGCATGGAAGAACTGTAAAACATCCATACATGTAGAGGCTTAATTTTATAAAAAAGGCTGTATTTGATTACATATACAGTTATCTTTCTCTCTCCATCTCTGTATATCTATGTATATAAGTAAGTAAAACTAGATAGAAATACACTACAGTGTTAAAATTTATTATCTCTGAGCAGTGATGACATTTATCATTCTCTGTGCTTTGTATTCATTTAATTTATTTAAACATCACAAAAGTGCATGAGTAGATTTTTGTAAAAATGAGCATACTGCAGATACAGCTGTCCCCAGACCAACCCCACTCGTCCCCTGTATGTCCCCAACAGGGATTCATTGTTACCAGTGTGTGTCCCTCCAGAACTTTATCTACATATTTATGTACATATTTTCTCTCCAATATTTTGGCAGTTAAAACATTAAAAATTTTTGTTTGTGCTCTGAAAATAATTAGATTTTCTTTTAGTGTCTAGAATTAATTGGGACCTTCTCCCTGTCTTGCAATACATCTTCCAGCAGTCTTTACTTACTGACTCTCAAACATTCAGAAACAATATTATCAGGAAGGATTTGTGCGTGGTAAAGTTTGAGTCATTGAATGATTTAGGCAGTATTTATTTTGCCCCAATGCTTGAGTGATATTTTGGCTGGATATAGAAATGTAAACTGGATACAGTTTTTTTCTCAGAAGTTTTATGATACTGCTCTTTGGTGTTCTAAGTTGCTGAAAAGAAATTAGTTGCCAGTGTGATCCGTGCTCTTTTGCAGGTAACATTTTTTTTCCCCTGGAAGCTTTTAGAGTTCTGTCTTTTATTTGGCTCTCTGATTCCTTTCAGTCTGAAGACTTGATTATTTTTTTTTTTTTGCCTTCTTCTTCTCCCCGTTGTCTTTTAATTCTTATTTTTTATTGAAGTGCAGTCAATTTACAATGTTAGTTTCAGGTGTACAGCAAAGTGATTCAAATATACATATACGTACATATATATATATATATATATATATATATATATATATATATATATATATATATATTCAGTTTCTTCTCCGTTACAGCTCATTACAAGAAATTGAATATAGTTCCCTGTGCTATGAAGTAAATCCTTGCTGTTTATCTATTTTATGTGTAGTAATGTGTATCTGTAAATCCCAAACTCCTGATCTATCCTTTTTCCCCTTCTACTCCCCTGGTAACCACAGTTTGTTTCCTGTGTCCATGAGCTGAAGACTTGATTTTTTTTTTTCTTCAGGAAATTTTTCATATATTATTTCCTTGATTTTTTTCTCCCCTATTTCGTTCTCTCTGCTTCCTCTCTGGAATTGAGTAGATTGTAGGACTTCTGCATCTATCTTCCAATTCTCTCTCTCCATCCCTCCCTTTTTTCCTCCCTCTCTCCCTCCACCACCTCCTTCCTTCCTATCATTTTGTCCTGTGTTTTTCTCTGAGGGGAACAGTATTCCAGGGGACTCCGGCAGGCTAGCGTCTGTCCAGGGTGCTGCCTGACGTACAGGCTGTCGGAAGGAAGTGGTTAGGGGTGACCCACTTGGCTTCTCCTAACGCGGTCCTCAACCAGTGCTCTGCAGGTGCTCCAGGGGTGCCCCTCACCCCACCCCCGCCCCAGCCCCAAGCTCAGCCCACCCCTGGGACCCTTGTATCATTTGTATCAGATCCTGTCCTCTTAAATTTTGAGAAATTCTCATGCCTTCTGATCTACCAAGAATATCCCTCCCTGTATCCAGTGCCATTTAGAAGCATATATATTTTTTTTTCCTAAGTATTTTGAGAGTAGTTTAGCTCTAGATCATCTTCATCTAATCTCTTTGTGATCTATGTTTTTTTTCAAATTTTCTAAAATAAATGTACATTACTTTTATAATCAGTAAAACCATTCATGTGATTAAAACTTTATTTTTTATGGCTGTATATTGGAGACTGTGCTGGGGTCAGTGCTCAGAGGCTTCCATCTGGGGAGATTACAGGGAAGTAAAAATGTGTGCTTTTTGGAGAAGGTCTTCTGGGCAGCGGAAAGCCCCCTTCTAGGGGTGCTCAGCCGGGGCCCCCAGCTGCAGAGCTGGGTTTGGCTGCCACAGGGGCGCCTTCAGCTGTGCAAGGCTGCTCCAAGTTCTCATCTGAGGGGCTGATCCTTCCCCTTCTTCAAATTGCCAGCGTGTGCAAAATGCTAACACTTAGACGCATTTAAGTGACGTATAGATCAGAACAGAATCATAGCTTGATGACATAAATTAAAGTAATTATATTCATTAGCATGATAAAAAATATGCAAACAAATGTTTATTAAATGCAACCATAGATCAACTCCAAAGGCTTTGGCGTTGTTTATGTCCTTGTGCCTCGAGCATTTCGTCAAAGGTGGCCTGTCAGGATGAACTTAATTGACACTAATAGCAGTGGAGGGAGGAGGAGCCGGCCCATAATATTACTTGGCTCTGCAGAGCACGGGAGGTTTGGGGACTTGCCACCAGGCCTCCCTGAGAAAGTCCTGGGGAAGGGACGCACAGGTCACCTGGTATGAATGGACTTGTGGAAGCCCACAGAAAGGTCCGGAGGCCGTTTCTCCAACCAGTGCCTGGTACAACATCTGCCACTAAAAGGGAACCCTTTTCTGCGAGGTTGGACGTGTCTTTCCAGCTGTCAGGGACTCTCTGGCAAGTAAAAAGCGCTTGCCTCTTCTGGAGCCCCCTGAGACGGCAAATAGGCTCCTAATAGGAAGGCTGCCGTACGTTTGTGTTGGGTTCTTGCTGGGGAACCTGGCAGGCTGCTCTGATGAGGCATCTCTTCTTTGCCAGAAAGCATGTGAATCATACCCACAAGCAGTCACAGAAAGCCAAGTTCCTTAGCTGTGATGCTCAGGCCCGTGGGGACACTTGTTTGGGCCTTGAGGGCTGATGTATCACAGGTGTGCTTCTAGGGGAGGCCCCTGCCTGCTGTGTAGACGGCCAGCAGCTATGACCACGGTTTACTATATTCCAGGGTGGTTGCTGGAAGGAGCTGGGTGCAACTGATAAGTCTGTTTGTCCATCCGTCCAGCATGCATTGAGTATCATGCCAGGTGAAGGGTGAGAAACTTCAGATGTGGTGGAGAAGGGGATGTGGTGGAGGAGGAAGCAGGAGAGATGGCCCAGGGCTTTCGATGGGAGCCGGCAGCTGCCCTCTCTCACACAGCTCATTTGCCTCTGCTTTCGCCGAGTTCTAGGCAAACCACGGCCCCAGTCAGGAGGACTTGGCATGGCTCTGATCGTTGACAGGCTGGGCCATCATTTAGTCTCATCCATTCTTTGTGACCCCAGTTTACCTCCTGGACAAAAGGGAGGTCTCCTGGTCCCCGAGTGCCAGCCGGCTTCAGCGATCGGCTTGGCAGCAACAGCAACGCTGAATTCACAGGGGCTGCCAAGGCTTGTCCACCGGCCTTTTAAAGGAAATGAGATGCTAAGAGAGCAGGGCTACTTCTGTCGGGAGCCACACCGGTCCCCGCCTTTCGTGAAAGAAGTAGAAGGTGGAGAGGGCGGGGTTCCTGGGGTCACCGCCGATGCAGAGCAGAGCGAGGATGTCCTGGAGGCTCCGTGGCTGCTGCGCGGGCAGCGGGGAGAGTCTGGGGCACCTCGGGGCCCCTGCAAACCCTCATTCCTCCTTCCCGGAAAAAGGGAGGCTGCGGAATTTATTTCTGTGGGGTGGTTTATGCTGGGAGGGAGAGAACAGATGTTAAGGAAAGAAAGGAAGGCACACCACTTTCGTGTCTGAGCCAACGGTGATCAATTCTGTGTACTTTACTGCCTTGTCCATGTTTGGGGGCTGGATATATCAAGCCATTTCAATCAAAAGTGGTGCCACTCTAGGCTCTAAACAAAGGCCTAGATTTATTTTTTTTTCTGGCAGCACAATCCTCAAAGATTACACTTGCTGCAACATTTTTAGCCACGTCAACATTCCTTAGGAAATACAAATATGGGCATTATTTCATAGAGATGGCACTGGGTAATATAATAAAATGGATTTATTTCATCTTAATTTATTTAAAATGTGCATAGACAGAACTGGGATAAAATCCATGAGATGAAATATCTCGTTTGCATGAATATATTGAAAAATTCCGCCACCTTCTAAGCCAAAAAAAGAGGCGAATTTTTTTTTCATCCTCAGAATAATAAGAAGAATAGGTGCTCTTTTTAAAACAAGAAAATATAACCTTGACAGAAGGAAGTGATTCATGTCGCACGGTCCCTGTGAAGGTGTGAGGGATGAGTGGCGGAGAGGGCTCTGGGTTGAGGAATTGGGAGAGAGATGGGATTGTGGTTTTGCACGAAGGGGCTGGGCTGAGCTGAGGCAAGGAGGGCAGCCAGGGGTGCAGCGCCCGCCCCGCTCTTCCCACCCCTGGACGCCCAGTCTCCGAAACACCTGTTGATGCAGCACGTTGCAGGGCCTGAGGCTGCCGGGGGTACCTCCCGCCTCTGGGACTGCAGCACAGCTTGCTCCTCACTGTGCACCCCCCTAGTGCCTCTGTGTCCAGGATGCACTGTGGATTCTACACTCTCCCATGGGGCCGGATGTCCAAGGGCCTGGGGTGCAGTCTGGCTCCCAGTGTGGCACCTATGTGATCAGGAAACAATTTGCATTCTCTGACCTTTACCTGAGGCAGTAAAATGTAGAGGCTGAGTCAGATGGCTTGGGTTCACATATGACCTCTGTGACCTATGAGCTGTGTGATCTTGGGCAAATTTCTTTACCTCTCTGGGCTCTAGTGTCCTCATTTGCAAAATGAACCTGATAGTGGCATCTACCCCAAATAATGCCATGAAGTTTGCATGAGATGATGATGACAAGTACTTAGAACATGTCTGACTTATAATTAGCATCCGATGAATGTTAGCTACGAAGTTTTCTCAATAGAGTGTGGGTTTTGTGTGTGTGTGTGTGTATGATTTTTGGGGAGAGGTAATTAGGTTTATTTATATAGGTGCTGGGGATTGAACCCAGGGCCTCGTGCATACTAAATGAGTGCTCTACCACTGAGCTATACCATCCCCTCATCAATAGAATGGAATTAATCTTTTAATCTCAAAGGGTAGATCGGTAGCTACCATTATTGTTTGACATTGATCTTATTATGGTTTAATGCTAGTAACTGTTTTCAGTTTATTTCTTCTGTGTCTATAAACTTCTTGAGGGAAGGGATGACAGCTGCTTGCTGAAGGTGTTGGTTATGCCTGTGGGATGGGTTCCTTTAGGGGTTCAGTGCCTGGGCATCTCCAGGGGAGGCCAAGGGGACCACTTCTTCCATCGACCTGGTCTGGCCAGTGGCTGATGGCTGCTTGCTCCTAGGCACCCCGAGCCTGGGATTGCTGCCTTCACCCTCCACCCCTGACCTCCTCTAGCCCTTGAGCTGAACCACTGAGGGGTGGGGACAGCCACCTTCTGATAAATTGCGTGGTGAATTACAAGCCTCAAATCTTCCCCTGGAAGATTTTTGCATTCCTCTTATTCTTATATTGCATTCGAGGCTGGGCGGAAATCTAGGAGCAATATCCTCAGCTTTTGAAAATTAAGTAAATGTCTTCGATATTGGGACCCCTTTGGACCCACAAGCTCACCAAAAGCGTTTGGTAAACGAAAGTCAACGAAGGGAATTCCCACAGTTTAGTGTTTGTTGTGGGAGGGTCCAGGGTGGGATTGTTAGGTAGTTTGATAAGTGGGCGCACCGCAAAGCTAGGTGGGGGAGAGGGAGGACAGTCCGGAAGATGGCGTTGTGCCCACCTCCAGCATAAAGGGACTTTACCTCCTCTGAATGAGTGCCAGCAAGAGATGGGTTAGAACCTGACAGACGCGACTGCGCAGGAGCGGGAAGGACCTAACCGGACATGACCCAGTCCTCACGGTAATATAATTAGCATTGCGGTTTAGGACCCCCCCCCATGGTTTTTTCTGTTTGCGTCATGGGTAAGGACATGTGCAAAAGGGGAGGAGCATGACTGAGCATTCCAGGGGCAAGAGCTGTCAATCAGGAGACCACCTCTAAGCGAGGGTGTAAGAGAAGGGGCAAGGACCGCTGCTTTTGCCTCTCTTGGATCAGCCCTCCTCCCCTTCTTGGAGGAGCACTTTCCCTTTGCTGATAAATCCTTTAAAATCTTTCACTACACAATGCTCCATCTCCCATCTGAAATCTTATCTTTCAGGTATGACAAGAACTCGGGTCTTTTCCCTTCCCCTTTTGGGGTAACAGAATGATTTGGGCTCTAAAGAGTCCGAGGGGTCAGAGGGCTTGTGGCCTGAGGTTTTCCGTGGCACCCACCTCCGCCCTCTGCTTGTGGGCAAAACCCACTGTGCCTGGAGCTGCCGCACACCTGCCTCCTAGGATAGAACCCACACAGGTACCCAAGTCCTGCCTTCAGATGCCAGGACTGGGTGTGAGCACTTCCTGCGCAGGGACCCTCCAACTCCAGCCCCTCATTCAGGGTCAGGGGTGAAGCCAGTGGGGTTCCTGGAGAGCATTCCTTCCCCATCACCCACGGTTTACTTTAACGCTGCTCAGTGGGAGGCAGCAGCTGGTCTTGGAGGCCCTCTCTGGTGAGCGGGAGGCCAGGTCACAGCAGATAAACTAGGATCTGAGCCCAGACTGCAGTTTCCTCTAACACCGTCAAGCTCAATCCTATCAAGTCTTGATCCTGGAGTCCCTGGGGACTGCCTGCCAGTGAGCTGGCTCTTTCTGATCCAAGAGGAAAAGTTCGAGGGCCTGGTCCAGGCTGCTAAGGAATCACAGAGAAAGCTACCACCATCCTTGCCCTCCCTGGAACAAGAAGCAAATCCAGGTGGGAACCGATGGGCTGTCCCTTGACAGGAAGCCGGGGTCACTCTTCACTGGGTAGCAGCCCCGACAAGGCTCACAGTGTCATCCAGGCCAGAGCATCCACAGGGAGGAACTGAGGGCCGATGGAGGGTGTGCCTGCCTGTGGCCTCACAACCCATGAATGGCAGAGACTTCTAGTCTGTGGGGGTGGAACCAGCCCCACCGAGAGCAAAGACAAACGGTGTTTTGTTTTGTTTGTAAAATAATGGAAAAGTTTCCTACAGTTTTAAGAATGATTATGCCATATAATACTTGATCTTAGATCATTCTGTTTCCCCTGGGTCAGGACTTCTGCTTTGAGTGGATGGAGGAACAACCCTCGCTAGAGTGGAGTTGGGCCCCTGTGTGGCTGCCCCACCCCAGACCAAAATCAAACTCAGAAAGAGACAGAAATCGCTTTATTTGGCTGCTCCCTGCCCCCTCAAACCGCCTCTGCCTCTACTGTGTCAGGAAAGGGACCACAGCCAAGAGGCAGAGAAAATAAGAAAAGCTTGAATGTTGACCTTGACACTTCTCAGGGCCTAGGTGGCTTGGGGAAGGTCTCGAGGGTGTTTCTGACAGTGAGTGATGTTCAGTTTTGGCTGGGGTGAACTCAAGCCTACGGGCAGGTGTGCCTCCCTGTGGATCATTTGGTCTTGTCTGGCCCACTTGGGTGAGATTCCAGGCCCTTCCGCTCTTCCAGGAGCACAAGTCTCCAGCTCACTTCCCAGGGGCAGCCCTTGAAGGCTGGGCTTCTTGGCAAAGGTGTGTGGTGAGCAGGAGGGGTGGATGTCGCGGGGTTGGGGGGGGATGCTGGAGCAAGTCGTGGGCCTTCGGGGTCCACGTTGGCTGGGTAAGAACAGCTGAGCCTCCTGAGGATGCCAGGATGGAGGGTCCAGGTGGCCCTGACCTTGGCTGACCCAACACTTCTCATTGTTTCCCAGGTGTGCTGTCAGCTATAGGGCTCAAAGCAGGTGATTGGCTGTCTGGTTCTGTTCGTCAAGTGGACGACAAGGCTCAGAACATCAGCGCCCCTGCCAAGCCTTCTGTTAATAGCTGTGATGATGTTTACTTATTGAGGTGAGACCAGACTGAGGCTCGGGCCGCCGATGTGGGGTGATTTAGGGAACAGCAGGTCCAGCCTCCCAGAGTGACCAGGGTTCCGGATGTGAATTCCAAGCAGGTGCACCTGAGTTGCTGGGAGTGAGCCATAGTTAATGGCAAGCCAGCTGCTTTGACTTCAGGGGCTGGGGTGGGTACCCCCTAAATGTGAGAAATCACGACATTTTCAGTTCTAATCAGAGCAGTCTTGTGTGTGCTGAGCCAGTGCATAGACTGGGTGGCCACTTATTGTCCAAACCAGGGCACTTTTGAGAGTAAAGGGAAGTGTGATAAAATTTTGAGAGTGGACAGGGGATGTATTGACTATTCAACGGGGACTGTCCCTGTTGAATCAGAACATGAGGTTGCCTTGGATAATAGACAGTTCTGACACAGCTCAGTCTTTAATTTGATCACTCCTGCTGCCCGGGTCTCAGGAATTTGGGGATTCTGGTGCCAGCATGAACATGGAGGGCCTGGGAAACGTCTGCGGGTCTGCACAGATTTCATACAGTCTCTGACTGGATCTCCCAATGGCTTGTTCCAGGATCCTGTCATGCTGCCTGTGTCCATGTGGGCAGAAAGGTGAGTTGGGACCGCGTGCTGGGCAATCCTGATTAGCTTCCCTTTGCTGAGACCCCACCCTTGCAGCATGGGGGTTGTGGGGTCAGGCTCCCCTGAGTTTTTATCCTAGCTCTGCCACTTCCTAACTGTGACATGGGTCAAGTTCCTTAACCAACCCGAGCCTCAGTTTTCTCAGCCATTAAATGGGTTTGTAGCAGTGTTGGGGGGATTATTGTGATAATTTTAACTTGTGCACGTGTTTGGCACATGACACTCAATTTTTATTTAGGGTCATATCATGTCTAGAAGAAACTGCTCCATTTTGGTACTTAAAGAGATTATAAACTATTAGTGTTTGTTTTACTTTAATTCAAAAATGTGGGAGTAGTTAAAATACGCATGGTGTATTATATATGTAGTAATGCACAGAGAATACACCAGAAATATGAATAAATTATTCATGTATTGAAGTGCATGGCTAGATTTTTTTACTGATAGGTCTGTGTGATCAGCAAAAATTTGGGTTCCCCCTTCATGATTAGGAAGCTGTTTCATTTCATTCATTCATTCCTTCACTCATTGTTTACTAGCCACCTACCCTGTTCCAAGCACTTGGGATGCACCAGTGAATGAAATACTAAATGATGCAGCATATTGGAAGGCGTCAGTGCTACTTAAAGGGAGCAGGGAGGGGGCGCCTGGGAGCTTGGGTGGGGTGTGGGTGGTGACCTTGGAGCAAAGTCTTCACCTAGGAGGTGAAGGGCTGAGGTCCTTCGCACCCCGGACCTGTCTTGTTTCGCTTCCCACATTCAAATCTGCGTTCCCCTCACTGTCGACATCTCTTGAACTTCTGTAAGTCAGAGCAGATGTTCATCAGCGTGTCAGTACCCCTAGACTACCAACCTGTGCTCGCAGCATGGAAGCAGACTCTAACTAATTAACGTGAGGTCTTCGTCTAGTTAAAAAGCAAGCAAACAACAACAACAAAACGAAAGCGAGAACAACCACAAAACCCTGTGATCAGGTTTTCTGAGCATTGGATTTGGACAAGGAGCAGGACGGTGCGCGTTGCTGATGGATGCCGGGTCCTGTTTTTGGAGCCCGGTGGCGTGCGGAGTGGCATCGACCCTCATGATGAGGCGGCTTGTTGGCAAAAAGAGGGGAGCGTTGAGCTGAGTTTGTGTGAGCATTTTTGAGGAGTCAGGGTTCTCCTCCCATACATCTGTCCTGGGGAGCGGATGTTGGGTGGCATGGCCCTTGGGGAAGCAGTTTTAACGTGACAGCTGTAATGGCCATGCCGAGTGTTAGGAGAAACTGGGGCTCTGCACAAGTTTAAGAGTTTAAGCTTAATCTGGAGAGCTCATGTTTACGTTTGCATCCTAGCCCTTCTGAGTTCTTTAGCCTGTGAAATGGGCTTTTAACCCCCGTTCCATCCGCATTCTGAGGTTATTGTGGAGATCAGTTATGACGGAGGCTTTACAAGGTGAAAGCTGTCATCGTCATCCAGCTGTTTCTCTAGCGGCCATGTTCGCCTCTATGCCTCACTTACCATCTTCTGTCTTGTCCGTCCTCCTCAAACCGCCGGGGCTACACAAGGACCTTGCTTCGTCTTTCCCTGAGAAGACAGAAGACACAGGTCACAAATGCCCTCAGGTTTTCACCTTCAACCCTCCACAAAACTGCCTGCCTAGGTAACCCTCCTCTCCCTCTGTCCTCTTCCCTTCTTTCTAAACTTCTCAAGGACACCTTGTCTACATTGAGTTGGCCCCTCTCTCTTGCATTTCTTCCATCTCCCTGACTGGATGTTCCAGCTTAGCTTCTCAGTAGGCTGGAATAGCTCCCATATTTTTTGCAAAAGGTCCTTCTTGGCATCATGTCTCCTGTAGTCATTTCTTTCTTTCTTTTTTATCCCCTTAAAAAAGTTAGGCGCTCACTAAAGCTTACAAAGAGTTGTCTACACATATCTTTACTTCCCATTCTCTTTTTTCAATTCCTGGGCACTGGCCTCCATGCCTGCCTGTCCTGGTGGCCGCCATGTTGCCACACTTGGAAACTGAGGGGTTCTTCGCTTCTAGTCTCTTCTCTCTTTCTCTGTCTATCTCTCTCTCTGCATCAGCACAGCTCTCCTCTCTCTTCCCTTTAAAACCCCTTTGTCCTGCTGTGTGGCTCCCACACTCCCTCCCTGACTAAGGGCTCCTTTCACCTGTCTTTTCCAGCCTCCCATGCTCCTATATCTTCTTTCACTCAGCCACTAAAGTTTGGGCTTCTCAGGAACTTAATGCTGGATCCTCTTTCCTTCTATGCTGTTGTTCCAGCAGATCCCATGTATATCCTTGGTTTTAAAATCTTTTTACATCTAAACAGATGTGTTTTATTTTTATTCTCCAGCTAAGTTCTCCCATAGGAGCGCTGGCCCCTCATCTCCAAGTGTTTCCCTGGAAACTCCTTTCGGAATCATGGGCATCTCAGGGTAACAAGTCCAAGACTTAAACTCTTAATCTTTATCCCCAGATACCTTCCCCTAGTCTTCCTCACCTTAGAAAGTGGCACCTATAACCACCCATTGCTCAACCCCTAAACCTAGTTGCTATTTTCTTGTTTTTTAAATTAATATATTGAGATAATTCACATGGCATAAAATTAACCATTTTAAAGTGAACAGTTTGGTGGCCCTCAGTGCATTTAGGGTTTGTGCAACCATCACTTCTATCTGGCTCCAAGATATTTCCAGACTACAAAACAAAACCTGTATCTGTTAAGCAGTTACTCCCCATTCCTCCCTACTCCCAGCCCCAGCAACTGCCAATCACAGTTCCCAATGGATTTACTTATATAAATGGAATCATACTATGTGACCTTTGACACCTGGCTTCTTTCACTGAGCAGAGTTTTTTGAGATTCACCCATCTAGCGTGTATCAGTACTTCACTCTTTTTTATGGCTGAGTAATATTCCACTGAATGTATATGCCACAATTTGTTTATCCATTCATCTGTTTGTTATTGATGGACATTTGTGCTGTTTTCACCTTTTGCTTATTGTGAATAGTGCTATTACGGCCACGCATGACTGTGTATTTATTTGAGTACCTGTTTTCAAATATTTTGGATATATATCTAGGAATGAAATTGCCTGGTCATAAGATAATTCTATGTGTAAGTTTTTTAGACTGTGGCTGCACCATTTTATATTTCCAGTAGTGAAGTACAAGGGTTTCAATTTCTCCACATCCCCATCAATGATTGTTATAATTTTTCAATTAAATTTTAAAAATTACAGCCATCTTAGTGAGTATGAAGTGGTTGTTACCACATTACGGTTTTGATTCGCACTTCCCTAGTGACCAGTAATGTTGCACATCTATTCATGTACTTGTTGGTCACCTGTGTATTTTCTTTGGAGAAGTGTCTACACAAGTCCTTTGCCCTTTTAAAAATCTAGTTGTTTGTTTTTTTTGTTATTGAGTCATAAGTGGTCTTTATATATGAGATCTTATCAGATATATGATTTGTAAGTCATGTTACTGAAATAATCACTGGTGGTTATTCTTTACCCCTGCACTGTCTCAGGCTCACAATTGGCCAGACTTGGGGGTGTATCTTAAGATATATCCTGATCCCTCAGCTTCTCTCCATCTTTACTCTGCATCTTGCTGTTGGCCCTCCGCCAACACGCTTTCTTTCCCACCTGAATAAAGCTGTAGTTTCTAATTTGTCTCTTCATCTTAAATCTTGTCCTCTTATTATCTATTCCCTACCCAATAGCCATAATCATTTTATTTACTTTGTTTTTTAGAGCTATTTGGGTTTACATCAAAATTGAGAAGGAGGTACAGAGATTTCCATGTAGTTTCTGTCCTTACATATGCATCCAATATTAATATCACTCACTAGAATGGTACATTTTTTTTTAACCAAGAATGAACCTATGCTAACACATCATAATCACCCCAAGTTCTTAGCTTACTTTAGGGTTCACTCTTGGGATTGTACATTCTGTGGATTTGGACAAACGTGTAATAACATGTAACCATCATCATCATATTATTGACACTGAGTATTGACACCGAAAGTCCCCTGTTCTCTGCTTCCTCATCCCCCTTTCCCCACAGATCTTTTTACTGTCTCTGTAGTTTGGTCTTTTCCACTGGAATCACACAGTATGTAGCCATTTCAGACAGGCTTTTTCTTTTTTTCACTTAGTAATGTGCATTTAAGGTTCCTGCATGTCTTTTCATGGCTTGGTAGCTCATTTCTTTTTAGCACTGCATACTGTCCCGTTGTCTGAATGTAACACCGTTTATTTATCCATTAACTTACTGTAGCCTTCTTATTTCCAAGTGTCGGCAATCATAAAGAAAGATGCTGTAAACATCAGCAAGTAGGTTTTTGTGTGGACATAAATTTTCAGCTCCTTTGGGTAAAAACCAAGGGGTGCAATTGCTGGATTGTATGCTGAGAGTATTTTTGGCTTTGTTAGAAACCTCCAAACTGTCTTCCAAAATAGCTGTACCGTTTTGTATGCCCCCAGCGAGTGAGCGTTCCTGTTGCTCCACATCCTCACCAGCATTTGGTGTTGTCAGTGTTCTGGATTTTGGCCATTCTAATAGTTATGTAGAGGTATCTCATGGTTGTTTTAATTTGCATTCCCCTGATGACATATGATTGGAGCTTCTTTTCACATACTCATTTGCCGTTTGTGTATCTTCTTTGGTGTGGTGTCTGTTAAGGTCCTTGGCCCGTTTAAAAATCAGGTTGTTAGTTTGTTTTTAACAAAGGTACTGGGGACTGGACCCAGGACCTCATGCAAGCCCTCTACCAGTGAGCTACACCCAACCCCTGGGTTTTTTTTTTTTAATTGTTGAGTTTTAAGAGTACTTTGTATATTTTGGATAATAGTCCTTAATCAGATGTATCTTTTGCAAATATTTTCTCCCAGTCTGTGGCTTGACTTCTCATTCTCCTGACAGCATCTTTCACAGAGTAGAAATTTTACATTTTAACGCAGTCCAGCTTAATGATTATTTCTTTCCTGGATCACACCTTCAGTGTTGTACTAAAAAAGCCACTGCCATCCCGAGGTCATCTAGGTTTTCTCCTCGTAACGATCTTTTGAAATAGAAATCTTTAAATAAGTAAAGCAGCCCCACATTTACTTTAAGCCCTTCAGAGCCTCCTGCAGCACCTACAGGAAGTTTAAGACTCCTGTACACATCCCTGCCTTCCTCCCCAGCCACACACTCTGTCCTTCGTCTGTATCTTAGCCATGATGCTCCCCCTTCAGCTCCTCCAACACCAGGCTTTCCTGTCTTGGAGACGGGGAATGTGTTTCCCCCTCTGCCCAGATGTGTCTGGTGAGCCCCGGGCATCCTTCTGGTCTTGGCTTACCCATCCCCTTCTCAGAGCGGGCTTTCCCACCCACCGCTTTCCATCAGGTCTCCCTGCCTTGTAGGTTATCTCAGAACCTTAATGTTTCCTTCATAGTTTTAAGAAGCCTTCTGGATGCTGGCCACATGCCAGGCTCTCTATGTGCATAAGACTTTGAGCGGTTTACCCAACAGTTAAGTTTCCTGTCTTCATGTTGCGGGCAATCTAGCTCGAGAGACAGTAGTAAAAGTAAGTGGGCAAAACTTTAATATGTTATGTGAAGGAAATATACAGGGTAAACAGTGTCAGCTCATGGGAGGGAGGGGGCGTTTCCACAGGGGGTTGGGGTGGGCCCCTGAGGACATGATACTGAAGGGTAGACAGCCGGCTGAACAGAGGCGGGGAGAAGGGACTTCCAGAGGGAGGGAGGTGCGGCAAGCGGGAAGGCGTGGGACTGTGTTACAAAGGCAGCCGAGCCCCGTGGCTGGCTGGCGCCCAGAGGATGAGGATGGAGAGGTAGGCAGGGCCAGCCTGCCGTCTGGTCTGGAGTCAGTCCTGTGTTTTCTCCTGGGCTCTCTCTGGTTTTGCCTGGGACATTCACCTATAATTTCTCCCCCACTGCGTACCCAGCTCCTTTCTAGTGCCTGCCCTGGAGTAGGTGCTGAATAAATATTTATGAACACCAAACAAATATTATTGTTATTAATGAGTTAGCCAGCTCTCCACCCCCTTCCTTGTTTGCAGTTCCCGTGTCCTTACCAAGCCCTTTCTCTCCTGGCCATGCCAAGGGGCGTCTTCGGCTCAGCCCTGGCTGCGTTCCTGCGAAGTTGGATTCGGAGCAGTCTGCATTTCATCAATGAGTCATTGATGTGCCTCCTCTCCTCCCTGGGGATTGCTGGCTCGGCAACAAAACCTTCCCCCTCACTGAGTCCTCAGAATCTTCTAGAAGCTCAATATCCAATTCCTGCAAGAAGCCTGAATATTATTTCCTAGTCAGAAGAGCAAAAGTCCTTCTTTGTGTGGGAAAGTGGACTCCTCCCCAGTTCTGCCAGCTGCTAGTGGCTGGGGTGGGGAGCACTTTGCACAGGGCACATCTCCGTGTCCCGGAGGAGAAGGCTGCCTGGTTTTTACGTGCAGGGGGCTGTCTAGACAGCTCCATCTTTTCTGCATTTGATCTGGAATCTTTGTTAGGGGACCCGGGAGAAGCTCGAATCCAAAACAGCTTCAGCAGAGGAGACCCTTGCCAGGGAAGTCTGTTTCTAATGAGATCTTTACGTCTGTGGGATCTTTATTAACTCAGGGCCAAACCAGTGTTGTGTTTTTTTTTTTTTTTGCACATGAAATTAATTTATTGGCTGTACTGCTCAGACGACATTTGGCTCCTGCTTCTGACTTGAATGTGCTGGCCTCTTTTGGAAAAGATTTAGTATTTTTAAGAACCAGAGTCTCATGATTTTTCCATGGTGTTTGACTCCATTGATTCCCTCAGCTTCTCGGGGTGTGGGCAGTGGGGACTGTGTCCACTTTGGAGCGTGTGTCTGTGGGTGTCTGTGCACACTTGTCTGCTGAGCAGTGCCACGCAGGTGTAGACTGGAACTCGGGGTGTGGTGGGTGGGCGGCACACGAGGGAAGACAAAGATGCTTGGAAAAATACACGGCAGCTTTCTGTGAAATTAGACTCACCCAGATCAAACAGCAGTGCAGCATATGGTTAAGGGGGTGTGCTTGGAGCCACCTGCCTGGATTTGAACCTCAGCTCTGCCACTTACCCTGTCCCGTGTGTGGCCCTATGTACCTAACTTGACCTCTCTGTGCCCCAATTTTCTCGCCTGCAAAATGGGGGTAGAAGAAGGGTCTCATGGAATTGTGGGTAGATTAGAATCAATATCTATCCAGCGCCTGAAACAGAGCCTCGCATACCCCGTAAATGTCAGCTCATGCGGTCATTATGACCATTCTGTGATATTTTCCCTTCCGCTGCTCTGTTTACAGTCTTTTGTAAGAAAGCCTTTCTCTACCCGTTTTTCCCATTTGATCTAACTAGGCTCGATTGGGATATTTATTTATGTTCCGTCTGGCTCCCCAAAGAGTCACCACAGTATCCTGGGGGCTGTGCTGTCCTGGCTCTGGCGGAGTTCCCGCCGGCACGTGTGGTGTGTGACCTCCCCTCCGACACCCCAACCTTACCCCGTGTTTTGCTTTGTCCAAGTGCACTCGCTCCTGCCTGCCTCCCCTCCCCCATGAAAGCTGAGCATTGTCTCTGCTCCCGTTTTGCTCCAAGGCTATTCCCTGGAAGGCGGAAGTGCAGCGTCCAAGTCCTCCAGACTCCCCCCTCCCCACCCCCGGCCATGCAGGGGCTTCTCCGGGGTACTAGGTCTGTGTCTGATAAACCCAATGGAGAGGGTCTCCTTGTCATGTTCATTGAATGGGGGGGGGGGAGATTTGGAGAAGAAGCGCCTTTCCACCAGTTTCTTTAAATGCCCTTCCAACAAATGTATTCGTTTTTAAAACATGTCGTATGTGGTAAAAGTCACAATTTTTGGCGTCCAGTTCCATGAGTTTGGACAAAAGTGATCTTCGTATGATCACCACCACCATGAAATACTGAACCACGGTGTTTGCCTTTCCCAAACGTCACATCAGTGGACTCTCACAGGGTGCAGTCTTCCGTGTCTGACTTGGATTCGGCACAACCCAGTTCAGGACCACCCCTGCTCTTGTGTGTCTCAGCAGTGTGTTCCTTTTAACTACTGAGTAGTGGTCCACCGTCTCACAGTGTGTTTATCCATTCACTTGCTGGAGGACATCTGGGTGGTTTCCAAGTTTTTGGAGATTGTGAATAAATTCACTGTAAACATTGGATTCAGGTTTTTGTGCGAACATCTTTCACTTCTTTAGGGTTACAGTTGATAAGAGACTGCCAGATTATTTTCCAAAGTGGCTGTGCCATTTGGACCCAACACTGTATGAGAATTCCATTTTCTCTGCATCCTTACTAGAACTTAGTATGGTCACTTTTCTTTTTTTTTTTTTTTTGGTTAGTATTTTAGCTAATCTAGTAGGTGTTCAGAGGTACACAATTAATTGGTGATTAGACTTATTTGGTGTCATCAGCCTGAAATGTGATCACCAGTAAGAAATAAAACAGGCATCTCTGGATGTTATCACCCCCCCAAAAAAAGCGTCTTCTGGGGATCTCATTGTGGTTTTAATTTGCATCTTTCCTGATGGATAATGATGCTGAGCACCTCTTCTGTGTGCTTTTTTCGTCTTTGTCTGTTTTCTCCGGTTAAGCGTTTGCTAAAAGTTTTGCCCATTTTTTATTGGGTTGCTTGTTTTCCTATTATTGAGAGTTTTTCTTTTTAAATATAATCTGGATTTGAGTCCTTTGTTGAATACGTGATTTGCAAATATTTTCTCCCAATCTGTGGCTTGTCTTTTCATTCTCTTAACAGTGTCTTTTGCAGAGCAGATGTTTTTAATTTTGATGAAGTCCAATTTATCATTCTTTTCTTCCACAGACTGTGCTTTTGGTGTCATTCCACCAGTTTTTAATTTTATCTTAATTCTCCGCAGACCGTGGGCAGTGTTCGGGTGTGGCTTCCAGGCAGTTGCTGCGCAGGGTGCGGGGCTCCTGCCCAGCCCCTCTCCAGCTCCCTCTGGGGCATCGTGCTCACCAGCTAGAACTTCTATCCGGAGGAACACTGGTCCACAGATGTCCTCTCTCAGAAACCCTGGTGGGAAGTGTCAACAGAGAGAAATCACTGAGGATATCTCCTGCAAACCTCGTGCTCCTGGGGTGGGCTGGGTCCCCTGCCTAGAATCCCACTTTTTTGGGTGCCTTCATTCTAGAAGCTTCATTGCTTCTCATGACACTAGTCTTGGCTGAGGCTGCTACAGTCCATTCCATGGATTTCTCTAACCCTGATATCAGGAAACGAGGGTGAGGTGCTGCCCCTTATCCTCCAGCAGGGTTTCAGACTTCATGCAAATGGCTCAGGGGGTGGCATCCGTGATAGGCCTGCAAAATCCCAGGACACTTGACCATGCGCTCATCTCTGCATCACCTGACCAAGAAGGTGGGCTCCAGGTGCTTGTGATCTGTACTCCCAGAAACGGGACTTTAAGTGTCCGGTTCAGAAGACCTCTCATTTGACCTCTGCCCTAATTATGTTCTGTTGCACTGCCCCCCCCGCAAAAAACCCCAAAAAGAAACATGGCACTTGGGCATAAGTGGGGTGTTTCCAGCTTTGCCAGAGTGGATCTGTTGGAAGTCCAAGCCTGGTGTCCGTGGATCAGCACTCGGGAAGTCCAGCCTTAGCCAGAGCACTCTGGAGCCCAGAGGCTGGGCTGGGAAGTGTGAAGTGAAGTGATCATTGGCACTGGTTTTTCTGCTACTGTAACAATCACACCCAAATGGCAGCCAGATCTTCCAAGACTGAACATGAGTCAGAACCCTGCAGGTAACATGGGCGACTTGCCTGCAGTGGCAGGAGCTGGAATTTGGAATTTGGCCACAGTTGTGATGCATACACAAAGAAACCTCTTCCTTTTGTGTGATCTACCCCCCACCCCCCACCCCGAGACTCTCTCACATGACTCCTGGGGACAGGGGTTTGCTTCAGACCTCAGAGCATCCTTACCTCACGCTGAGACATTTTCCCCTGTCCAAGTCTCCAAAACAGTACAGTGACTTGTCGTTGTTGGTGACCTTCTGCTGCAGTAATTCCCTCCTTTGGGCATTGAAATTGATTTTCTTCCTTGTGGCATGTAAAGATTTAAAGCATGCCCCTTGCTCCCTGTCCCAGGAGGGTTCCTACCTCGGCAGCTGAGTTGGGAACAAGACGAGGGCTGGCCACCAGGGTAGGGGGAGGGGTCCCTGGAGCATCTGCCGCCTCCTGAGCCCTGTTTGCGTGTCCTCGTGTGTCAGAGAGCTGGCCATAGTTTTGCAGGCCTCCTTGCCAAACTGCATTTTCATAAAGGAGAACCTCTGGCCCCTCATCTTTTCAGTGGTTCCCTCTTAGAAAGTCTGTATTTGGGTCAGTTCCTGGGGAACCCCCTGTGGTCTCCTGCCCCCAAGGCTCCCCAGGGGTCAGGAGAGTGGAAAGCATGTTGAGTTCTGCCTCTTTGGAAACTTCTGCTGCTCCTGGTCTCCATCCCTCACCAGCATCTCTCCCTGGACACCTCTGCACAAACCCCGCCCCCACGAGCTAGTGAGGACCGGCCCCGTCTTTTCCCCCTTTCTTCTTATTTTTTTTTAATATATGACTTTGATTTCACCTTCCTGATAGTTTTTGCTTTTTTTGTTTCCTTTAAAAAATTGTCTTTAACAAAGGGGGAGTAACTTTAGATTTACTTATTTAAACAGAGGTACTGGGATTTGAACCCAGGACCTTGTGCATGCTAGGCACACACGCTACCACTAAGCTACGTGTCCACCTCCTTTCTCATTCTTGACCTCTGCAACTTACTGCCCCTGCCGACGTCACAGTGAGATTTCCAGAGGGCACATCGGATCCTGTCACAACCTTGCTCAAAATAGTTCTTTCTTTTCTTTTTTTAATTAACATTTTAATAACACACTTAAATTAATTAATTAACTAATCAATTTCTTTTAATGGAGGGACTGGGGATTGAACCCAGAACGCACGCTAAGCATGCCTTCTGCCACTGAGCTCTACCCATTCCCATCCTCCCCACCCCTGTTCCTTCTTTTCTTGAGCATAAAGCCCGAACATCTTAAAGCCCCTTGTCAGCCGGGCCGGGTCAGGGCCACTTTTGTGCCCTGACAGTGCCCTGTAGACACGTCCACGTGTGTCTACATTCCCTGCTAGTGCTCCCTCCCTGCTCCAGCTCTGATTTACCAGCAGCTGCACTTGGTGGATCGACCCTCCTCAGCTGCCCCCCTAGGTCAGGTGCTGCTCCTCAGGGGTCAGGGGTCAGCCCCAGGTATTTCCTGCAGGCCTCTTGCAGGCGCAGTGCTGAGGAGAGACCAGAACCATCCCGTCCTCTGGGGTTTCCATGTTGGGAGGCAGGACACAGGCAATGAACAAGCACGTGGTAAATAAGATAGCACAAGACTGGGAGGCCTGCACTGGGGAAGCAGGCGAGGCCCACTGGGAGGTGACAGCCTGGCCCCTCGAAGATCTGGGGGGGGGCTTGTGATCCAGGCAGGGACAAGAACAGATTCAAAGGCTCAGAGCTGGGTAAAAGCTTGATGTGTCGGAAGATGCCCAAGAGCAGAGGCAAGCCTGGTGCACAGGACACTGAGGGGACATCCCCTCTGCCCTCTGAGTGCCAAAATGACTTTCAGCAATAATTCAGAAATGAAACAAATAATAATAATAACAATAATAATGACTAGAAAATAAATGCAGACAGTGAAGGCATTTTCTTTTATTGAACTTTGTATATATAATCATGCCAGAAAAAAAATTACAGTACAAAAAAGAAAAATACGTAATAGACTAATGCTATTAAATTACATTAATGTGGGAAAACATCCCTGCATATTGGTCTGCTGCAGCCGTGAATAATAACATTACGGTTTCTCATTTCGAGCCCTGACTCCTGCAGACTTGCCAGTGGCTTTGCCAACTTTTTCATATATTCACGTTCAGGATCCACTCTGGCCAGATTCGTCAGTCTGTCTTCACCCGTCGTTGGTTGAAGAATACTTCTTTATTCATTTTAATTTCAAAGAGTTTCTTTTCCGTGCAGCAATGGATATATAAAGAGTTAGAAAAAGTCTTAAACATGAGGATACTTTTGGCATAGATTTATAGAAATTCCATTTCAAAAGTCTCCCCTAGTTGAAAATCACTAAAATACCACTAGAAAATTTGTTGCAAATTTCTTTTATTCAGTAAAACCTTCCCAAGTTTTTCTTCTTTTCCAAAAAAGAGAACGGTGGTTGAATGGAGCCCCTGCTTCAGGACCTTTAGAACCGAGTGTCTAGTTCTTGGTGTAGGATGGTCAAGGCTTCCAAGCTTTATTCGTTCGGTTTCTCCTGGCACTTTTAGACCAGTGTCTCTTGTCGGGTCTCCTGACATTCTTAAAAATTTCATTCTTTTTCTATTTAATTGTCTATTTCCTTGCATTGGTGTGCTGCGGTGAATGGCCTTCTCCACAGTCTCTGGGTGTGGATCTTCAAGGAACAGTTTCAAAGCTCAGTGTTTCACTCCACATTGTTCAAGGCAGGTTTTGGCTGGTGGCAAATATTTCTGTGACTGATTGATCAGCCTCATCTGTAAATCCACACTAGGATAAAAAACGGTTGTAAGATTTTATTTTCTTGATTCTCTTTCAGTTTTCAAACAAATAATGAACAATGGCAAAATGGCGAATTTCAGTCCTAAAGCCACTGTCTAATTTCAATAAATCATGCATGAATTAAAAGTTGCATCTATGAAACAAGGTAACACCTTGTTTTGACTTTTAACACTCTGTTTTCAGCTTTAAACACAAATGAACTTGTAAATGATCACTTAGGGTGATGGAACTAAAGTCATATAAATCCCGTTTCTTTGCTTTTGCTGTCACGGGGTTTTCACTGTTTACTTGTAAATTGACTGTTTAAGTGCAGGGATGTGTACATAGTTTCACAGGGACAGGCGACAGGGTCTGTGCCCAAAGGGAACCTGAACGATTCTGAAGTGCTACCAACTTAGTCTTAAAACAAATGCATATAGTGAGTCCCTGTGTCTCAGGGACCTCTGTATAAACCAGGAGTTATTTGCATGAATTTCCATGTAGAAATCAATGTGTATTAATATGTTCAAAAGATAAATATGTGTTAATTTGAAGCTTGCATATATATTATTAAAACTCGAAATAATGGTCACAGTTGTTCAGAACCTAGATGCACAGAAGATTTGTTTGGGAAGAGTGTTTTATCACCAGCATTGTTTAGAATGGCTGGCACATGGTGATAAAGATGCTCATAGACATGCACTCCCTTCCTGCCTGCATCTGGGGCGGTTGGTTCTCTGCTGGCAGGATGGCCAGCGCTGCTTGGACAGCAGTGTGTGAGGGGAGGGTAGTGAGAAATGAGGTTGAGGTGCTGGAAAGAGCTGAGTACTTAGGGGTCTTGCAGGCCATGGCGATGGGGTGTGGCTTGCATCTTAAGTACAGTGTGCTCCCAGAGTGCCAGATAGACATCTCGACCATCAAACACGAACAGGGGAGCAGGAAGTTACAAAAAGAGTGGGATGTCTTTTCCATCAGGCCACAATCTCCCCAAGGGGTTGCAACACATTTCGTGTATCTTTGTAAGCCCAGTATTTTTTGCAGTGCTTATGAAGGACTGAATATACAGATAATAGCCAGGCCATATGTAAAATTTGAACTCTGACCCCTAATCTGCAACATCCAGCCCAGGAAACCAACCCATTATCAATAGTATCCAGTCTAAAACGTCAAACTACTATCCTTAGTAACCAGTTCAGGAAGCTAACCAATAACCCCGGTAATATTTGGCCCCACATGGTCAGGACTTGATTAATAACAGACAGCGTACCTGATTTTTGCCCCAGCTTCCAATCTGGGACCAGTTACAGGAAGCCAAATATACCCACTCTGGCCAATTACCAAGTATGCCCCGCTTCTAGTTAGCCTGTCTACGCAGCTTCCTTTGCCGACAGGATGCACGGGAAGGCTTCCCTTTACTCCACCATAAAGCGTTCCCACTTCTCTGCTTGCCTTTGAGTCGTTGACTCCCTTGCCAGAGCAAGCTCTGAATAAACAGCCTTTTCTTGTTCCTGTTTGGGTGGTCTTCATTTATTTCCACACTTGACTCACACAGTAAATGAGCGGATGAATGAATTACAACCCTGCCATCCAGAAGGTGACCAAAGTCAGGACAGAGATAAGACGGAGGCGGGGAAGATGAACGGCAACAGGAAAGACTGACAACAGAGACACTGCAGGTGAACAGACGGGCACGTCCACCTGAGTCTCTGTGTCTGGTCCAACAAGGAGACGCCTGTCCCTTTATATGCGTGGGATCCTATATGCAGAGTCAGTCCTAACCTGCTGTCTTTGCTTACTCTATTGTGAGCGCCTTTCCACTTAATAGTATATTCTTCAATATATATATAATATAAATATATTTAATATAAATATATATATTTAAATGACTGCATAGTGGATAATTGCTTCTATTTTTGAGCATAAAATTCCTGAGTTAAAGTTTGCACTCAATTTTAAAGTTCTTACATGTTTCCAAATTGTTCTCCCAAAAGTTTGTAGAAATCCACCCTCATATTCAAAGCATACGGAGGGTATGCAGTTTCTCCCTCTTCATCAGCATTGTGTTTTAAAGCCCTTTCCAATCTTTGTCCATTTGAAAGCCAAAAGGGTTATTTTGTGTTGATTTACATTTCTAAGCCTCGTTTAAATAGTCACTGGTAATTTTTTTTGTTTTTGGGTAAATTTCTTGTTCACATCTGTCTTTTGCTGGGTCATGGCTGTCTTCTCCTGGGTTAGTTTCACACTATTTTAAAATCATAGTTCTGTAGTTTACTTCATAATCTGATAGGATATAGCCCTTAGAATTCCCGTTTTTTCAACTTTTTTATAATAAGCATTTTATTTTTATGAGGGTTTTGATAGAACTTGTATTTATAAATCAATTGAAAAATTGCTACCTTTATAATATTATCAAGACATGGCATCTGTCTCCGTTTTCCAGAATTTTTTGTGTTACTAATAGGCACTTTTCACCTTTATTATTTAGTTTATGCCTGTATGTTCAGATTTTATATTGCTATTGTGGAAGGTAGTATTTTCGATTATTAATTATGCTTCGTTTTTACTGATCATGTTGATAAATAGAAAAGTGTAATTTTTACTATATACTTACCTTATAACTGGCCACCAGAATGAATAGTCTTAGTGGTTCTAATTTTTATTTTTAGCTGTTTCTCTTGGGTTTTTCCAGGTCAACAAACATAATGAGAAGGACTAAAAATGTGCCTTCATCTTTCCAATAGTCATAAATTTTATTTCTTGTCTTGGTCTTGAGTTTTTCTACAGACAGTTTTTCTACAGAACATTGTTAATGGTAATAATGAGCATCCTTGTCCCGTTGCTAACTTGAGTGGAAATGACGCTGGTTTTTCACTGTCCTCCGTGACGCTGTCTATAGTTTGAGGTAGATATTTTGTATCGTTTTTAAGACTGGATACTCCTTTTCCAAATTTATCGAGCTTTCATCAGAAAGATATTTGAATTCACACCATGCCTTTCAGGTTCCATCAAGATGACTGCATGGTTTTTCCTCTTTGACTTTCCAATGAGGTGAATTATAGTTAATAGATGTTTCTAATGTTGAGGCATCTTTGCATTTTGGCAAGAAAGCCTGCTTACTCTTGTTGGATTTGAACTGCAGTATTTTCATTAGGATGTTTACATCTGTATTCATAAATGAGATTTTTAGTTTTTGTTTCATCTTTGGCAATTTTGGATGTCCAGATTACGCTTACTTTGAACAATGAACTGAAAGACTGAACTAAGTTTCTCTTTCCTCTGAAATAACTTAAGTGGGATGGGGACCATCCTTGCCTACAGGTTGGGAAGAAATTGCCCTTAAACCTTAACTCAGGGTGTTGTTTTTACACCCAGTTCTTTGACATTGTTTCCAATTCTTTTATGTTTATCCCCCTCTTTTTTGTTTTTGTTTTTAGATTTTTTTCACTATTTCTTTTGTTGACGGTTTTGGTAATCAATATATTTCCAAGAAATTTATAAATCTTACTAAGATTTTAAAAACCACTGATGCGAAGTTGAGGGATGTTTTACAAAATACCTGACTAGGACACCTCTAAGCTGTCAAGGTCGTGACAAATGAGGAAAGACTGGGAACTGTCACAGGTCATGGGGACCTAGGAGACGTGATGCCTGATGCCACAAGCTGTCTTGGGGAGGATTCTGGTACAGAAAGAGGATGCGAGTGGAAAAATGGGTGAAATCCGGATAAAGTCTGGAATTTTGTTTAAAAACGATTGGTATCGCATTATCGCAGCACCATCCCCCATAGCAGTGCTTATTTTCCTTGTCTGGTCTTAGAAATTACTTGTTCTTTTAAAACTTTTTTTTTCCCTTGGTCAGACTCGACTGGAATTTGTTTGTTTTAAGGCACTCATTCTTGAATTTATTTAGTAATTTAACTTAAAAAATTAAATTATCAATTATTTTAAATTTCTTGGTAACTTTTTATCTTGTTTTTACTTCCAACTTACATAAAGTTTGCAAGAATAGTTTAAGGAGCTCTCACATGTCCTTTTCCAAATGTTTAAACCTGTCCCATTTACTTTCTCTCTCCCTTTGATACACACTAACTAGTATGCGTACACTCATATTTAATGTATACATTAGTATTTATACAAACATTTTTTTCTAAATCATTTGAGAATACATTTGAGACCTCATTCTCTTTTATCCCTAAGTACTTCAACGTTAGTTCCTAAGAATGGGGGCTTTTTTTGTATAACCATAGCACGGTTACCAAAATCAGGAAATTTAACATCGATACGGTGCTATTATCTAACCCACAATCCGTATTTAAGTTTTGTCAGTTGGCCCAGTGCTGTCTGTCATGGCTGTTGGTTTTCCTTTTACACAATTGAGATGAATCTGGGATCAAGTCTCGTATGTCGTCAAGTCTCTTTTGCTTTCTTTAATCTGGAGCTCAGCCTTTTATTGTCTTTCTTGATCTTGACATTTTAAAAAGAGCACAGGCCAGTTATTTCACAGGATGTCTCTCTTTGGGGTCTGCTTTATGATTCCCCTCGTGCAGACGAGGGTTATGACTTTTGGCAGGGATGTCGCACGAGTGATGTTGTGCCCTTGTCAGGGCATCTTGTTATAAGGCACGTGAGGTTGGTTGTTCCCATATTGGTGATGTTAACTTTGATCACTTGATTAAGATGGTGTCTGTCTGGTTTCTCCACTGCAAAGTGGCCATTTCCCTCTTTGGAACTAACAAGTAATTTGTGGGGAGATACTTTGATGCTGTGTAAACACTGTCCTCATCATTTTCAGCTACTAGTGTTGGTGTGCACTGATGGTGTTCTGAATGCATCATTCATGCTCTGCTGTCAATTGGCATTCTCCTGTAAGGAAGAACTTTTTCTCTCCACCTTCTTAATTAAAAAAAATATATTTGTTTATTATTTGTATCATATGGACTCATGGAATCTTAACTTGTTCAGGAGGGTTATCATTCATTACTATCCATATATGAAAATACATTTTGATCTTCAAACAGCCCCGGATTTGACAGCTGGGAGTCCCTTCAATCTGGTTCTTGTCCTCATGACTCTTTGAGTATTTCTTTACCTTCTGACCCAGAAAGATGTTTCAGGTTCATCCTGTATTTTCCATGCCCTGGCTCTAGACTCGGCTACTTCTCCAAGGAGCCCTACCTCAAACAAACAAACAAACAGACTGTAAGCAGATACGGATCCCTCGTTGATCGTGCTTCTAGTTGGTTTCCTTTCGCCATAGTAATGAGTTAGAATTTTGAACCTGCCTTCTGTGAGTTCTAGGTTTGAGCAAATGAATATGTAGATTAGGATGATGGGAACCTGGTTTCTCACTGTTGGGGAGGTAGGAAAAGAATCCTGTTGTGCTGGATTGAGATGAAAGAGAGCTGATGAACTCATGGCTTTTAATTATCTATCTATCTATCTATCTATCTATCTATCTATCTATCTATCTATCTATCTATCTATCTTCCATCTACCTACCTACCCATCTGTAGATCTATAGATACAGAAATAAATACTGATGCCTAGGTAATGTGTGTGTGTGTGTGTGTGTATGTGTGTGTGTGCGTGTGTGCGTGTGCGCATGCACATATTTCCCAGCTCTGTCTGCTGAGAGGAGCTACAAGCAATGACACACCAGTAGCAGTGAGCATCTCTAGTACTAAGATCCTGATTTTTAATTATTAATCTCAATTAAATTTTTAAAAAGTTTATCCTTCTTCTGTGTCTGTTATATCATAGAGGGATTTTGTAAATGCTATATAACATCTTAAAAACTGCATTGTGTATAGCGGCACTGTCCAATAGAACTTTTTGCAATGATAGAAATGTTATGTATCTGCCCAATTGAGTATGGAATCCACAAGATACCCACATGGTGATAAGGCTGAAGAAATGCTTTTTCATTTTATTCAATTTCAGTTAGTTAAAATTTGAATTTCAATAGCTACTTGTGCTTACTGGCTACCATATTAGACTTTTGGGTATAAAATTTGAAAGCAGTATATGTATATTTTTGAACATACATATATGTGTATGTTCAAGTTTATTAATAATATTGTTCAAGTCAGTTACCATATTGGATCTTTGAGTGTATAGTTTTATATCATGTCTATTCAAGTTTATTAATGATATTGGCCAAATACTATTTTCCTTGTATAACTGGCAAAGATGGAGAGAAAAATGTTCACATTGACCATTTTGCTTCAATCTCCACCTTGTTAAATATTAATAATGTCTTCCCTGATTTATTTTTGTTTGTGTTTGCATGGTAAGTCTTTGCCCATCACTTTATTTGGCATCTAGAAAGAACTCAATATTTATTTGTTGAATGAATAAATGTATGAATGAATTTTTTAAACTTTCTGGGACGTTTTATTATAGGTGTACTCCTTTATAGGAGCGCAAAGCTGGATTTTGTTTTTGACCCATACGAAGTCTTTTCATAGAGAAATTTAACTCATTTACATTTTATGCTTAGTTCCTTTTACGGCTTTCTTCTTTCTATGTGAAATTAAAGCATGTCCTATGCAGTTCTTTCCAGGTGAGGATCGTTGTGGTCCTTTTACCTTGAGACGTCCCCATTCATGCAGCTTAAGGAAGATGTTTTCTTTTTAATTACAGCTTGTCTGCTCTTCTTTTCTTTCCTTTTGAACTGCTTTTACATCCTGTTTAAGTGCCCTCCCTTCCTTATTTTTTTTTCATTTTTCATTTACTGACCTTTTTTGAATCCTGGTAGTATTTCTTAAGCTGATCTTTTAATTCTCCATTTAAAAATGTGTCACTCATATCTCTCACCCCCAAAACAGTCTTTTCAGATTTTTCCTTTTAATACTGCCTCCCACAGCTTCATAATTGTAATGGTCTCTTGGAAGAACACCTAGAGAATTTTTACCTTTTCCTCCTGTTTCTTGTACTAATTCTGCCATGTAATGTGACGTTTGCTCTAATTGCTCAGATGTATGCCTGTATCTTGCATGACTAAATATTTCCATATGTCGTGTGATTTCTCTCTGTTTTCTCTCCCATACAAGGGAGGTCAGAGTGTTATCGAGTAAGGGGTTTTGAGAGAACGTTTAAGGGCTCCTGTTTAAATCTTCCAGGCCCAGGTGAAAGGGAGGAGGGAGAAGTTTAGATTTACCGTGGTTTTCCTTTGCCAAATTAGCTTCGATGAGCCGTAGCCAGAGGCCCCCAGGCAGGGGGTTTCACCTCTCTGTTGAAGAATGACTGTTTCCTGTTGCCTGTGGCAGCTCCAAGTTAGGGGAAGGACACCTTCCTTCTCTATTAGCCAGGATGACAGAGGTTGAGAGGCGTTTAATGGTCTCAGCCCTCCAAACGTGTGTGTGCTCGTAGTGTCTTGAGAACACATAAGGGAGAAACTAGGTTTAAAGACTAGCAGAGATTTTCCTGGGATCGAGGGTAGCTCTACACAGAGAATTAGATGCCTCCACCTCCCCTGTCTGGCCACCAATGTGTCCTGCCCAGATTACCTCCCCTGCATGGATCAGGGCCAAACCAACCCAACCCAAAGGAGTTCTCTTTTGTTCCCTCTGCTGTTATTTGTGTCTGAAGTTCAAGTTTGAGAAACCCCGAGGATGCGGGGTACCTAGGTGAAAGCATAAAGTTTGGTTTGTTTGGGAACATAGAATGGCGATCCGCCCAAACTGACTTCTCCAAGCACTGCTGCCCTCTCTATGGCCATATCCACCCAGGTCTTGACCTGCGTGGTAGGAGGTGGCAAAGATGAAACTGCACCTCCCTGTCCTCCCCAGAAGGTGAGGGCTTCTTGGGAACTGACGGCCATTTGCTTTGGGAAGAAGTACCTCCTGGGTACTCCTGAGAAACGCTGGGTGTGCATGACGGAGACGAATGACTACAAGCCAGGCTTGGCTGGGAAGGGTGCTCTGGGGACGCGCATTCCTCTCGTACAGCATCTGAGCCCAAGTGACCATGAGCCTTGGTGTCCATGCCCAGATAGCACGTCCACATCCTCAGGAGGACGGAGAGGATCTGGGACAGGTCCTGGCTCTGCCATTTCTTAGCAGGGGAACCTGGTCAAGTTACGGAGCTTCCGTCTCCTCTCTGATACGTGGGGACAAGCATTCCAGCGTCACTGGATCGTTGGGACGAGTTGGTGATATAGCATCATCACACTTCTTGCTACGCAGTGAAGGGCACATATTCGGCTTTCAGTTCACAAACACAAACTAGTTCATAAATACACGCGACAGGCAGCGCCGCACAGCAGTCAGAATCACAAGTGCCGGAGGCCAGCTACCTGGTGTGAAAAGTCAGGTGTTCTCTTCCCTGGCTGTGTATCTTGAGCAACTTACTTGGCCCCTTGGAGTCTTAGACTCCTCCTTCATGAAAAGGGGATAAAATACTCCCTACTTCGTAGTTCTGGTAAGAGTATTAAATGCGTATGTGACACTACTAGCATACTGCCTGGCACATAGTAACAATTCAGCAAAAGGTAGACATTTCTAATTAAAAAAAACCCTGGTACTTCCAGTTCTTGGTACCTACCCCAGAGAAGCTGGAACATAAGTGCCCAAGGATGTTGATTGCAGAATTGTTCGCAATGCAGTATGAAAAACTGGAAACTAAACGTTCACCAAGAGGACAATAATAAACAAACAATGGCGTAGAACACGATGCAGCAGCTTAAAAGGACGAGGCGGCTCTGTATGCACTAACGTGGACAGAGCCCCAGGACCTGCTGGCAAGCGTGGGCAAAGTAATGGACTAACACATTTAGTAGAATGGTCTTCTGTAAATAACCTCCACAGTATAAATCCACCTGCAAGGCTGGTTTCGTGGGCATGTGACTGATTGATGGACATGGAAATGCTCCTCTGAAGCACTCTTCATCATTTGGAAATTTTTGGAAATTCCTAGGAATTTAATCTTTGAGCTGTGTTTTGTAAGTGAAGTCTGATGGGACAGGTGGAGCAGGCGCATGAGCAGAGGAGATGTGCTGGTAGCAGTGTGGACTGGGACTTGGACTCAGATGGGCACTGGTGACAGCAGCAGTGGGAGACGGGGTTCCACCTGGGAAGAGCAGTGGGACCTGCAGTAGGAGGCCAGCTTGCCCCCCTGCCCATCCCCAGAGCTCATCCCTGTAGTGTCTGCATGAAGAATCTCTGTGACCCGAGGGCCAGAACAGGAACTGCTAATACCCAAGTAGCAAACTTGGTTAGTAAATTATGACAAAAATCTGAGCACACACGTGGTTATTGTGGACTTTACAATAAAGCATATCTGGGAATTATTAGAATCTTTAGACTTCAGCATTTATGTTTTTATAAATTGTTCCCACATAGTGGGTGTAGCTCAGTGGTAGAGCGTGTGCTTAGCATGCATGGGGTCCTGGGTTCAGTCCCCAGTATCTCCATTAAAAAAAAAGGGAAAAAAATGCCACCACATTGAAAAGCAAATATTCACAGCCTTAAATGTCCTGTTTGATGGAAAAGAACACTATTTTCATATGAAGTTTCAGGAAAAAAGTAATTAATGAGGAGGATAATTTTAAAATTAATTTTTCCTTGCTGTTGAAGACACAGTGACAGAATGCATGAAAAGGTATTTTGAATTATATACAAATGATGAAGCTACTTTCAGTTTCTTTTATGACCTCCATGAGTTACAGGAAATGTCAGAGGAAAGATTAAAATGCCATTGTATAAATTTACATTGAAAATTAAATTCAGACTTACATAAAACTGATTCTTCTGAAGAGTTAAATCTTTTTAGAAAAATTGTTACATGGGAATCATCAGCTCTAGATGTACTACAATTTGTATTGTGAAATAATTTCTCATAAGCGTATCAAAAATGCTGTCACTGCCTGTACAATAGCCTCTGAAGCTCCAGTAACAGTTGCATCACCAAAAAAGTCATTCTCAAATTAAAAATGATCAAATACTATTTTCAGTCTTGTATTTGCCAAGGTTGATTGATACCACTTTCACTTCTATCAGTTGAAGACGAAGTTGCTAAAAGTATGAATTTTGATGACGTAATAAATAAGTTTTCAGAAATTTGCAGAAAAGAGAGCCAGAAAATCTTGTGATCAATCAACATATCATACTAATAAAGTATTTATTGTAATTATATAAAGTTATGACACCATTTTTTTTGCAATATGTAGGTTATGTTGTTACTCACAAGTAACAGAATCTTTTAAAGGAAGAAGATTCGTATTTTAGTGTCTCACTGTGTCATCTCAGGCTGTAAAGGATGCTTATATATCATATTACAAGTGGTACTGAGTTTGATCACTTGGTTAAGGTGCTGTCTGCCCACTTCTCTACTGTACAATGACTGCTTTTCTCTTTGTAATTAATTCTTGTGGGGAGACGGCTTGAGGCTATGCAGATAGTCTGTTTCTTTCCCACTAATTTTAGCATCCATTGCCAATTCTTACCTGCAGCACTAACTACTGTGGATCAAAATACCAAAGGCATTCTTCACAGAAATAGAAGAAGCAATCCTAAAATTTGTGTGGAACCACAAAAGTCCCAGAGTAGCCAAAGTGATCTTGAGAAAAAGAACAAAGCCGGAGGTATAATGCATCCTGATTTCAAACTATACTACAAAGCCATAGTAATAAAAACAGTGTGGTACTGGCACAGAAATAGACAGATAAACCAATGGAACCGAATAGAGAGCCCCGAATTAAATTTTGGCACATAGGGTCAACTAATATTTGGCAAGGGAGTCAAGGACACCCAAAGAAGAAAGAAAGGACAGTCCCTTCAACAAATGGTGCTGGTGAAAAAAACAAAAATGAAAACCAACCAACCAAACAAAAAACCCAAATGGTGCTGGCTATCCACATGCAAGGCAATAAAATTGGGCACTTATCTCACACCACTCACAAAATTAACTCAAAATTGATCAATACATAAACATAAGAACTGATATAAAATTCCAAGAAGAAAACATAGGTAAGGGGCTCACTGAAATTGGTCTTGGCAATGAGTTTTGGACACGATGTTGAAAGCACAAATAATAAAAGCAAAAATCAAGGAACAGGACTACATTAAACTCAAATCTTCTTCACAGTAAAGGAAAAAATAACAAAATGAAAAGACAGCCTACAGGAAAAAATATTTGCAAGTCATATATTGGATAAGGAGTTAATATCCAAAATATAAAAAGGACTCATACAACTTAACAAAATTGTAGAATAGATAAATAAGATTATACTGTATAGCACAGGGAAATATATACAAGATCTTATGGTAGCTCAGAGAAAAAAATGTGACAATGAATATATATATGTTCATGTATAACTGAAAAATTGTGCTTTACACTGGAATTGGACACAACATTGTAAAATGATTATAAATCAATAAAAATGTTTAAAAAATCCAATTAAAAATGGGCAAAGCTAAATAGACATTTTTCCAAAGAAGACATCAAAATGGCCAACAGGCACATAAAAAGATGCTCAGCATCGCTAATCATCAGGGAAATGCGAATCAAAACCACAGCGAGACATCACCTCACCCCTGTTAGAATGGCTTTCCTCAAGAAGACGAGAAACGTCAGGTATTGGCAAGGATGTGTGAAAGGGAACCTTTATACGCAGTTGGTATGACCATAAATTGATCCAAGGACTCTGAAAAACAATATGGAGGTTCCTCAAAAAATTTAAAATAGATCTACCATATGACCCAGCAATTCCACTTCTGTGTATATATCCAGAGGAAATGAAACCAAGATTTCAATGAGATACATGCACTCCCATATTTATTGCAGCATTATTCACAATAGCCGAGATATGGAAACAATCCAAATGCCCATCAATGGATAAATGGGTAAAAAGATGTGGTATACATACCCAATGGACTATTATTCAGCCAAGAGAAAGGAAAATATTCTACCATTTGCAACATTGAGCACATTATTCAAAGTGAAATAAGTCAGACAGAGAAAGAAAAGTACTGTATGATGTTACTTATATGTGGAATCTGAAAAAACTCAAACTTGTAAAGAACAGTAAAATGGTGATTACCAGGGGATGGGGGATAGGCGGACAAGATGGGTAGTGTTTAAGGTACAAATTTTCAACAAGTAGTAAGTAAGCCCTAGAGACATAATGCACAGTTTAATGAATATAGATAATAATATTGCACTATAATAACCTAGTGTGATAAATATTGCTACAATGGCGATCATAATACAGTATACAAATGTATCAGAGTAATACACTACATACTTTAAATTTACACAATGTTATACACATCTATTCAATGTTAAAAATAACAACCACCAAAAAATAAAAGCACCTGTATTAAAGATGCTTATGAAAGTTGTAGTTACAGGATACATTGACTAGAAAGTTATTTTAGGGAACGGAAGTCAGAGCTCTTTTGTAACACATTTAGAGTAGAGGATATAAATTCTTGTAACAACAAAGTTCATAAAGGCAGTACCTGCTTGATATGAAAGTGTGCTTTTAAGAGCTGAAAGTGTGCTTTTAAATGCAAAAAAATTAGCAAGGTGTCTGCTTAATGGTGACTTTCTATTACCATTATTCTGTCTATACTTGTGACTTAAAATTCCGTAGTAAGGAGGAGCTGTCCTTTTCCCTCCATTTACCTATTGATTCCATTATTTATGGATATCAGCATGGATTTATACGTATATGTTTTATTCCAAGGGTTACATTATGTTACTATTATCTATTTGCTCCCTTCAGTTGTACTGCTCCTCTTTTCTGTTGCTTTTTCAGGGTGAATTCAGAGAACTGTTTAAAACTCTGGAACCAGAAAGTTAAATGAGCATGCGTCTCTTTATATGACTGTGTCACGTGCAGTATGTTCTTCGAGTGACTGTGATGACCTGGGAAGGGGCTCATGGCCACCCGAATCCCAGGGTGTTTGTGTGTGTGTGTGTGTGTGTGTGTGTGTGTGTGTGTATGGACACACATGATTTATCATCATGGAAATGGATGCTCTTCTTCTTAACCCGGCCACTGTGATTCGTGGACCACTTTTCAGAGCATCTTCCTTCCAGACTGAATGGAATGGAGGGCTTCCCAGGGATGGCTTGGGGCTGGGAGGTCTGCTGGGGGGCTGTTTCTCTGTTTCACTGACTCTACCTTGAACATCAGAGTGCAGCCAGTTTTAAGGCTTCCCTGATTTTGGCCCAGCCAGCCCATCTCTTACCGTGATTGTAAGTACAACTCTAACAGCTAACAGATGATGTGAGGGCAGCACCATTTTCCTGAGAAATAAACCTATTTTGCCAGGACAGAAACTCCTTCTCGAAGCCTAGCCCCTGATTGAGGATAAAATGGACATACTCAATGTTTTTAAATTAAAAGAAAAATATACACTCAAACCCCCAAATTATCTTGGGTGGTGGTGATGGTAGATGGAATTGTGAGAATGAAGTATACATACTATTTTAAAGGCACTGACTTTAAATGTGAAGTCTCCTTGTTTAGAGAGATATAACATTTGTAATGCCTCCTAATTTTATGATGTCTTATAGATGGACTGCTATTTTATGGCAAAATTCAGCTAAATATAAAGGTGTAGTTTATTCAGACAATATATAAAATTTTACCAATTAGGATTATGTGTGGCTTTAAAATTTTGTTACTAAAGGAACTCTACTTTGCTGTCCAGGAAGACCTCCATCCTCTTCAGGTTTGTGGCAGTTATGAGAAGTACACTTGAGAAGGAGCAGAGGGAAAATGAGGGGAACCCCTCTCCCTACCCTCCCACAAAACCGGCTGAATGAATGTTTGCTGAGTAGAATCAGGTTTGAGGAGGACCAACGTCCGAGTTCTCAGGGATGGGAGAATCTGCTTCCTGTGATATTCGTTAATTGCCTTCATCAGAGAAATGCATTTACACTTGCATATTTGTTGATTTTTTTTATAAGATTTCCTCCTCCCCCAAATTTTGGCCACTTTTGTTCCTTCACTGAACAAATGTGTACTGATTTCCTACCACATGAAGGGAAGAATTGGTGTCGTGGGGAGCAGGGGGAGACATCAAGATTGGGGTGCCTGAATCCAACATTCTGGGATAGATTTGTATGTACCCCGGGGAGGAAGAACGAGCCCAGCTGATTCTCGGCACATCTAGCAGATGATGTCCCTCTGGTGTATCTACATCCCCAATTTAGCTCTGCCTCGTAAGTCAGAGAGACCCAGGCTGAGGAATCAGATGTTTTTGTGCTAAAAATGTTTCTTTTACCTGTGTAAATTACAATACCGAATACTTAGGTGTGTGTAAAACCTGTCAGAATTATCCTTAAATCGTCCCTTTGCTGTGCACTAAAATCACTTTTCATTGTGACCTATTTGTACACCAGGCGAACCAAGTATCTCAGCCTGGAAATGTAAATGTGTTTTTGTTTCTGCTCTGCAGGTTAGGTCAGCAGACGTCTGCAACAAATATGACTGCAAGGGTGAAGGTGACATGATTTACTTAAATCAGGCAGTTTCTCCATTAAAGCGTTGAAGCCTCAACTCATAAAGGCACTCTTTAGCAGAAGAACTCTAATGTCGCCCAGCATTTGTCATATTAGGTGATTTGAAAGGAAAGAACAATTATAAAAATGAATGTAATTCTCTGTTGAAGGGAAAAAAAAAATCCTGTTTTTGCAGCAGGGGGTGGTTAATTTCCCAAAGATAAAAACAGGTTTCGTAACAATTCTGCAGCCATCACATTCCACAACTAAAACAGGAAGAAAAGGTTCCAGCGCCAAAGCAGACAGTTGTAGGAATTAGTGGTTTAGGGCGAGGGAAGCAGGTTTTCCCTTCAGCATCAAAGGTTATTTTGTTTCCCCCTAGGAACAGCTCCATTGCTATAAACTGTCCCCAACCCCCCACCTCACCCCCGTTTCTGAGCTGCTTTCAATTAGCAGGGATTATTAAACTGGAAACATTTTAAACTGCTGCCGAAGCTGCTTTCCTGCGTGATGAGCTGAGCTAGAGGCGTCACAATAAAAGCTGATTGATTAGCAAAGGATGTACTTACAGCAACTGATGCCCAGTGTCATTCTCTGTGCATTTCACAACCTTCCCTGCCCCCGGAATTTTGCATTTTCGTTCAGAGATTAACCTTGGTTTCTCTCTCTCTCTGGCCCTTTCCTCTGCCTGGGGGCTCTCAGCTTCCATCTCTGTGGCCTGCCCTGGACCTGCTTGCTCTTTACACCCCTCCTCTCACCTGGACCCCAAAAGGGTTACCCGTAGGTGAGGGTGGGCGGGAAGATTCTCAGGTTCCTGCATTGTCAGCCTTTTTTCTTTGGTGTTTAATTGTCAGAACGTTAGAATAACAGGAGCAAATAACACATCTCTAAAGAAGACGGGCCACAGAGCACTGCTGGAGTGGGGGCAGGTGTCTGCATCCTGTTGGAGGTTTCAAAAACTGAAGGCATTTACCTTGAAGCATCACCTTTTCCTCAATCATCTTCTGTCTTCTCTTAATCTGTCTTAAATTTTCTTGTGTGAATTTTTTGTTTCTTCAATTAAGCTAACTTCTTTGATAACAGGGACTATTTGGTTAGCACCTTGCTAAGCTTTTACGTAAGTGCGTATATATGTATGTAACACATTTATGATCTAATTATTATATAATATATTATTTATTATTTTGTATGTATTATATAATACGTTTATGCATAATATGTAATTTAATATATTTATGTTTATTATTTAATTCTAGCAACGTGCTCTGAATTTGGTATAGTTGATACGCCCATTTTTACAGATGAGTAAACTGAGGCTTGGAAGTGGTTGAGGCTGACTTCAAAACAGGGCAAAGCGCTTCTTTGTTCAAAACCTGTCCCTGCTCTGAGCTTCAGATTCCTTACCTGTCACAAGAAGGGTTTGAAACAGAGCCTCTCTATTCCTTTCCAGATTGTTCGCTTTAAAAAAAACAAAACATTGATTCATTCAACACATGCTTGTTTTGTGCTTGCTTTGTGCCTAGCTTGTTCCAGGCTCTGGGGATGAACATGAACCTGTCAGACCCTCTTCCTCCTGTGGGGACAGGGCTCACGGGCTCTAATCCGGAGTGCGTTTGGCTGCTCTGGGTCTGTTAAGAAAGTGCGAGCCTTTATTCACTGCTTATGGGGAGATGCTGGGAAGAAATATGTGCCCACGCTGGGGCCGGCTGAGGGCATCTGGCAGACTCGAGTAAGTGCATCCGGTGGCATCGCTGCCCATTGCGAGGAGGGAAGTCAGGCTTCTCAGCTTGGCATAATCGCTCGAGGTGCAAAGGCTCAGCAAACCAGCCATAGCCCACGATGAGTGGACTGGAAGGAAGAGGCTGGGTCTTCTTTTTGGTCCCACAAGGGGCTGCCATCAGCCCTTCCCTAGCCTCTTGTCAGGCAGAGAGAGACTGGAGTTAAGCTGGGGTGGAGGCGGTGGGGGTGGGGGGTGGCTCCCCTGGAGGCGGGGCCTGGGGGGAGCCGTGAGGTTCACCACAGCGATTTCTGGATTATGACTCAAAGCACACAAGCAGAAGCATTTATTACCTCCAAAGTGGTGCTGGCTCGTAGTGCTGAATGGAGAGGTGAGGTATTGCAGCTGTTATCTTTTGAACTAACTGCTATTGCGTGTCCCATGACCAGCCGTGGCAGGGTTTTTGTTCCCATGAATGAATGGGCTATAAATCTGTCGGAGTTGACACTAGCAGCCGTACGAGCGGGTGTAAAGAGAAAATGTGCAGAAGAATCTCGTGGTCTTTGCTTGCCTGGAAAATGAGTTCAATAAAATGGAGGTGATCAGTGCTTATTTATAGGGCAAACTGATTCATCCAGCACTGGCCGTCAGGAGCTAACTTAGTGTTTTCTCATTTACACTCACTCTGGGTAGCACATCCTGCACCGGGGGCAGCTCGTGGAGCTGCTGCTGCGTGTAGTTGCAGCGGCGGCGGGCAGAAGAGAGGGAACCGCCTGCCTGCGGAGAAGGAGCGTTTCCCTCTCTGTTTCTACCATTCAGGAGCTGTCAGTGGGAACGGCTGAAGGGGCTTCAGGTTTTGAGGTTTTGGTAACGTGCAGGAAAACCCAAGCCGGTGCATGGTCCTTTATTTCCGTTTCAGTTTTGAGGGTGAATGACAGGAAATGGGACAAAATTAATTGCCTTTTTTTTTTCAGGGCTCTGAAACAATAAATTCCAGCCACCATAAATTTGGAGCTAGGATAAGTACTGAAAACAATTTATTGCTAATTTTTCCCTTAATTGCATTCCCTAAGAAGAAGGTTTGGTGCCCACTGGTGGAATTATTATAGAAAAATTATTCGTTAGGAAGCACAATGAACTGTAAATCAGAAGCTTACCTGAAACAGGGGCGAGTTCCCCGCAATTCATCCACACACCCCCTTCACCCCACCCCGCCACCAGGCGGTCTCCAGTGAAAGCCTCAGCAAACAGAAGACCCAGGGATAAGGCACCCCCGTCCCCTCACCCCTCCTCCGAGATGCTGCCCAGAGATTAAGTGGTTAGTTCATTAGGACACCTCACCTCCTAAAAGTGACAGCGTGAGTGAGTCACATGTGGAAAGGGAGCAGAGGGGGGGCCACAATGGAATGATCACCACGTGGCCTCCCTGCCTCATCTCATTTGTTTTGAGGTCCTCGGTTATGTCAGGTTAACTGCGGTGGAGGCGGTGGACAGCCTGACCCGGTTGGAGCGGAGAGTTGAAAGACAGTAGCATCATGTCAGAAACTGCGGAGATGAAGTCAGAATCCCTTCCGGTCTTTCTGTGGATGCCGATAACCCTGTCCCGGCATGAGCATCCTCCAAAAGCTGGGCCAGGGAGGTCTTTCCATGAGTTATCCCACCCAACCTATTGGAGGGGCATCTGTTGCCCCCTAGTTCTTTGGTGGGAAGGCTTGGCTCCGTGGGGAGGATGGAAGGTTGTCCTCCTGGACTTGCTGTCTATCCGTCTGTGCTCCCTCGGGACCAGAGGACACCCTTGGGTGGAACTCACCTGCATGGGTCAGTCTCTGGCATCTGGTGGGCCACATGGCGATAGATACGCCCGGCCAGGGATAGAGACTGGCCAGAACCTGTGCCCATCTGGGAGCTCCCGGGGCCATTTCATTAGCCGTCTGGGGAGGAGCCACTGGCTGCTGAGGGTGTTTATTATGTAACAAGCGCGTACATCCGAGAACGGAGAGCTCACCTGCATCCTTCCCTTCTGCAATGGCACCTTCCAGCTCCGGCCAGCGATGGCAGGACCCTCCCATGTCTGGTGCAGGGCTGTACTGCGGTCTAGGACAACGGGTCTGCCACTGCTGGCCGCATGAGGTGCGGAGGGAGGCCTTGAGGGAAGGTCATGGTAGCCAGCGCTCTGAGAGTCTTTCCAGGGACCAGGCAGGACGGAGAAAGTGGATACTTCAGGACAGAACGATGCAGCATATTCTCACAGTCCTCAGGAGGTAGCTGTCCAAAGTCAGTGTGCTGTGCAAGGTAAAAATTAGAAAAAAGCCTTAGAGAATGACCCCGAGTTCAGCAAAGCCTGATTTACTCCAGTGATGGACCGGATCACTGTATCCCAGTCAGTTTGGTGACCCGATCAAGCCACGAGGGCCTCAGAAGAGCTGAGACTCTGACTGAGGGACCAGCAGAGTCCACTCTCTGTTTCCAGGCCCCTCAAGATGGAGGCTCACTGCTGGCACCGTGGGCAGCAGAAGTTTCCCCACTCTGTCCTAGGACAAGTGCACATCAAGAAGTGATATGGAATTAAGCTCACACACAAACCCAGCCCACTGTAGCCAGTTTCCCAGCAGGACCACGGAGAGTTTCTCCAACATCTTACTTCCGTTTGTCCACTTTCTCCACCCGTTGCCTCCAATTCCCACTCCTTCCCGGCGGGGATCACTGAGAAGGTGCTTCCGATGGGAGCTCCAACCATGAAACCCATGGTTAAATGTGGTTGAGGTGTGACAAACAAAAGGGGTGCCTATTGCACCATCGCTGCCTCCTTTGGACGCCGGGTGGACAAGACACTGTGCTCCACGGGACACCACTTGGGAGGGCGAGGACAGCCCAGCTGAAGCTGACCCTTCCCTTGTGGACGCTCTATGGGAGCAGTCCCTGCCCTGGGGAAGCACAGCGCTTTGTCTGGGATTTGCTGGTTTGGACTAAGTGGTCGGATGGGGGGCAAATAACAAAAATAAGGAACTGAGCCCTTAGACCTTGGGTGAAGAGCGACGGAGGAGAAGGACTGATTCCTCCTGTGGGAGCCCCGCCTGGAGGGGAAACCAGAACGAGTTCACACAGAAGTCAGGTAATGACGGACAGTTTGCTGCAAGTCCTTCCGACAGCCAGTGCTGTGGCCGTTCAGCGCAGGTGAAGAACAAAAGCAAAACACTGCTTTCTGAATAGAGGAGGAATGCACACTTATTTTTGACCATTTAAAAATATAGGGATGTTTCAAGAAGAAACTAAAAATTGCCTGTAATCCTACTACCCAGAGATAAACATTGTCAATTTTTTTTTTATTTCCTCACAAGCCCATGAGCATTCAGATATATTATTTTTTCAAAATTGGGATGCTATTATATACATAGAGTTTTTATGTCTTGCTTCCCCCCTACGCCTTAACGTATTGTACACATTTCCCATGCCCTTAATGGTGTTCACAAACTTTTCCCCTTAACTTTAAGAATTCACAAAGTTGCATTTTATGGATGTACTATATCAGTTAACCATTTCCTTCTTGGTAAACATTGAGTCGTTTCTAATTTTTTGACATTACCAGTGAAGTTGTGACAAATATCCTTCAACATTAATCATGGGGTGGACCTTTGGTTTTACCTTTAGTGAGTTCTTAGAAGAGAAAGACCTGTACAGTGAGGTCCCTTTATTCTGAAAAATGTATCTCCAGGGAAGGTTGGTCCCATGGACCACGTGGGAGAGTGGCAGCCTCGCTTTCCAAATAGGAGATGGTCTTTCCAAAGCTGTCTGATGGATAAAAAGGTTTAAAGTTGGAATTTCTTTTCTGATTGGGCTGGAAAAAATTTTCATCTGTCTGTTGCATGTGTGTATTTCTTCCCCTGGGAATTGTTGCTCTTTGTCCACTTTTTTTTTTTTTCTCCTGCGGATTCTCCTCAAGAACTCTTTCAAAGGAAAGAACTCTTTGCAACAAGACATGGACTGTTCGACAGTTACCTTCTCTCTTCTGATGGGGCTGAGAACGGGGGCGCTGGCAGGTCAGGCTTTGAGCTGGGACTCAAAGAGTTGGGGGATTTTGGTAGTCGGGTATCTGGTTGGGTGAGTTGTAGGAGGTGTACCTAGGAAAACCACAATATCAGTTTGTGTTTAAGGAAATAAGTTGAGTGAACAAGGGCAAGACATTCTTGATCTTGGTCTCTGCTGAAAAGAACATGTAAACGACCACGAGCACTTCCTTATCTAAGACAGGAGGCACGCAGACAACTTGCACGGAGAGGTTCCTCCTCAAACAATAAGACTCGTTTCCCTTTGGTATTCTTCCTTGGATGGGAAAGGCAGAGAGTTCAGGAAAAAAAAAATGACAAGGCTTGGGGGCCTTTTAGTTTTTTGGTGGCTTTTCCTGTGTGTTTACCTGCACGTGGGTGTGTGAGAGCGCTGGATTCCAGCGCTCGGCCAGCTGGACATTTTATGGGAGTGCTGCCCACCCTAAACTGTGCGGGGGCAGGTCTGGTTTTAAGCACCCCCAGAGCCCCCTTTTCTGTGGTGGCTGCCTTGTATTTTTTGTGTTTGCACACAGTGGGATTGGGAGGTACTTCGCTGGCTGGTCCCGAATTTGGGCCAACTCTGGCGCCGTGGTAGACTGCTAATGATCACTGCAGCGTTTCAGAGGGTGTTGGCAAGGCGATAACGCAATTAACATCTCCCTCTTTGATAGAGAGTGAGGTGAAGACAAGCTGAGTTTTTGGAACCTGATGATCCCTGATAATTAGGGGAAACCCTTTAGGGGAATATATTGGGTTGTTTTAATAATTGCACCCAAAGGCGCATGTGGTGACTCCACTTCGAAACAATGGGCAAGGCGGATGCGTGCCCTCCGGTCCCATCCCTTTGAGGCTGGGGTGGGGCACGGCCTCTCTGTGTTTTATTTTTAGCAAATGTATGCAGCTAGTGTGGCTAGAACCACTGGTGATGTTTCAGGAAATTTATTTAAAATTCAATTTGTACGTCGTGACTTTAAGCACTACTTTTGGGGAAGTGTGTTTTGCATTATGCCATAGCAGTTCGGGATTATGGACTCTAAGGGAATATGTATAATTTTTATGCACTATGTTTATTGGCACATTTGTGTTAATAGCCAATAAGATGATATTGCCATCTTAATACCTTGCGAGTACTCTGTGACGCTGTGGCTAATGAGTGGGGGCCTCTGAGTACCTGACTGAGGGGGAGAAGGAGGCATGGGCTCGAGGGTGTGGGAAATGATGTTGGAAACCCAAACACTGGCTTGGTGGGTTGTGTCCCTGAAACGCGTAAGAGGAGACTGTAATGCAGAGGGCTTAATCAGGGGGCAGACCATCAAGGAGGCGTTGACATGCTTATACAGCAAAGCGACCTTCCTTCGGAGGGAGCAGACAATCCCAAAGATATTTAGTTCTCAATTAAATAAAGCCATGTCCTCCTGACTTCCTTCCAGCGACCCTTCTCCTCCTGGGAGCTGGGTTCTTGCTTTTTGCAGTGAATTTACGGCGGCTTCTGGACAGATAACAAGAAGTCACACAGCTGACCCTCCAGCTTTGCTCCAGCTCCTCACTGTGGATTTCCTGTGATGATTTTCTGAGGCATACCTCTCACGTTGAATTATTCATGGAAATGGCACCAAGAAACAGTGTAATGTTAGCCATATATATATATATATATATATATATATATATATATATATATTCAATGCAAACATCACATAGTGCAAACCATGTTCATTAGAAAATAAAAAAAAAGAAAAGAAAAGAAAAGAAAAACCAAAACAGGGCATAGACATTTTCTGCTTTAAATCATATGTATTGGTGATGAAGGCTCTATGTCTTTTCATAGGCAGCCAATAGAGGTTTGGGGCTTGAAATTTGACTGCAGAAGTTATCCCCTTTTTGAAGTGCCAGAGTTGAACCACAGCACTTAGGTGGTTTATAAATATTTTTTCCTACATTGTCCGGGTCCTATTGTGATTCCCTTCTGTACCAAGCGAGGAGATCTGATTGCATGAAAATGTGGAGAAGTAACATTGATTGGCAGCTTCTGTGAAATCCAGGGGAGTGGCTTCAGAGGTCCCCGTCCCTGCAAAGCCACTGCGTTCTCTCGGCCAGGACGTGGCTGACTCTGTGACTCACTGGGTCAGAGGACCTTCCGTCTGTGTCTTGCCTCTGCCTTTAGGCACTGAATTCCATGCAGGTAGCACAGCTTCATTCTTAATGATCTCCTCATTACCTACGACACAGGGCTGGCACCCAGTAGGACCTCATTAAAGATCTGTAGAATGTGGTAAGGGCTCCAGGGAGACGCCCCTGCAACCTGGAAGTCACCTTGGCTGCTCTCCCTCCTCAGGACTCCTAGAATAACCTCTCCTCAGCCCCAGCTTCCCCCTCCACCCAAATCAAGATGTATTTGCCCAGGGGCCGCCCCTTCTCCTGTGTGTTGTTGCATTGGAAAGAAAGCCGATAAGCTACTTCTGCAGATGGTGATCCCCTCCTCTCAGGGAGAATCTGCATCTTAATAAAGGAGGCTTGAGGACCAAGCTCCTTCCAGCCAAAAGGAGGAGCAGGTGATGGTGAGAATCTGGGCAGCAGATCTAGCCCTATCTGGTGATATTTCGTAAATCTTCTTACTCCCAACCCAACGCTATAAAAATGATCATCTCATTTTCACCTGGAATTTTACGGTTTTGTTTTGCCACATTTAAATCTTGAATCTGCCTCGGATTATCTTTTACATGATGGCGATAAGTAGGGTAAGAGATGCGTTTTATTTCTTCCGAATGGCCAGTCCGTGGCGACGTTATTTCTGGTCCTGCTGTGTTGTCAGGTTCCCGGCTCCCACCCTGGCGGTCACCTCTTTCTGCATTCCCCACGGAGAAGCTGATGTTAAAAGAAACAGGGGGAAGGTATAGCTCAGTGGTAGAGGGCCTGCCTAGCATGCACAAGGTCCTGGGTTCAATCCCCAGTTCCGCCATTAAAATAAATAAACCTAATTACCAACCCCCTGCCAAAAACAAACAAACAAACAAACAAAATCAACTCCTAGGAAATAATATTAGAATCTGCGTGATAAAGTAATGTCTAACCTTTAGGGGGAAGAAAGAAAGGAAGAAAGAAACAGCCCTAGTTAAGAGAATGAACTTTGGAGCCGTGAGGTCTGGGTTGAAGTTGAACCTTCACTACCAACCAGCTGTGCAGCTGTGCAGCTGCACAGCTGCACGATTTATCTGCCCTCTCTGGGCCGGGCCTTCTCATGGGGAGACAGGGCTAACACGCCACTGCCCGGATTTTGGACGCACGGGGCCCTGTACCGGCCCCGCCCAGAGTCCTCGGTGACTGTGTTGCTGGTATTACAGATCCCTTTGTGTTTTCACTCATTCGATGGAACGCCCAACCCTGGGACTTCCATCGCCATCATCCTCCACCTCATCACGTATCTTCATGACCTCGTCACCTTCTCCAAATTCGCGCCTCTTTCCCTCATTTCTGCCAATCACCCAGGCGTCCAGGGAGGAAAATAAATCTCCTGTCCCGTCCTGCCGGTCCCACCTGCCATTTCCAGTCCCTCATGGTGGCCGTGGGAGTGACCAGAAGCAGGGCTTTAGAGTCAGCCTCTCCCTGCTGCCAGTGCAGCCTTCCTTTCTCCAGCTCCAGGGCTGGGCGCTGGCTGACCCACACAAGCCCACTCCCCACCCGCGCAGGCCACCTTCATCTACCTGCTCATTTTGCCAGAATATCTTTCCACCTTCTGTGTCTGTTACATCCCAGGTCTTGGAATGTCACCTCCTGGAAGAGGCAATATTCCCTCATTTTCTTCCTTCACCTCTGACACTTTGTTTCTGCTTCTGCTGTAGCTCCCCTGATTGCCTGGACTGGGCTGCAGGTGGGGGTCCCTCCAGGTGGGGCTGGGCTCACCTCACACCTGAGCATGGTACCTGGAGCAGAGCATATTGGTTCCAAGGATAACTTCCGTGTTGGAGGGCCTGAGGATGTAGCAGAATCAAGGTTCCAACCTGGGACGGGCTCATTCAGACCCTGACCACCTCTGACTCTGTGGGCTGTCATCCTGCTGGTCACAGTGGGGGCGACAAATAAGAGTCATGCTGCTGATGATCACCCACTGAATACCGAGTGCGTATTCAGACACGGTGTGCGGCACGTTCCGTGAAGGAGCCACGTTGGTCCCCCTGGTACAGATGGGACGTTCGGGCCACAGTGCCAAGGACAGAGGAAGAGGAGGAGGGAAGGGTGTGAGGGGTGGGGATGGAGAAGCTGATACTGCAGTGGGAGTCACACCTCCCAGCAGATCCCACTTCTCACCGAGTAATTGGGCGGGGATGACTCCCCGCCCAAGTGTCGCTCCCAGGTATTTCCCAGTCTTGTTTGGCTGTGACAGGCGGAGCTCAGGGTCCAGACCTCAGATGGCCAGAAGGCGAGGTTGTAGGTGTCCCTGTCCCCATGGGCAGCTATCGTCTTGTAGACACTCCAGATTTTCCCCTTTTAAAAAATTTCCAATTTTGTAACTCTACTTAGGTGTTTTTTTTTTTTAGACCCCATAGTGTTTGCAGCAACTGTTATGGCTCTATTATGATAATACAAGAAAGTTACATTATGAAATAAATGCATTTTAAGGTTTTTCCCTGGCAACATAATGTAAGGATCATTCTGCATGTTGGTACTAAAGAATCAAAAACAGTTTAGTCAGTGGATGTGAACACTGTTTCTTGTCATCCAGTTAATGGATCTACTGTAGTATTTGTGTTCCTTCCAGCCCTGCTGCCGTACATCAATGAAAAATTATGTTTTTTTCCCTCAGTGCTACGACACCCGTCATCTTTATAGGCAACGCATTCCCCTTCAAGTCGTGTGGTGTAAAATGCCTACCATTTCTCGGCCCCTCTCCCTCCCCGTCATTTACCTGGTTCTCGGTAAGCGAGGGTCAGTGCCTTCTCTTATTAATGTTCTGTGTAATGGAAATCAGCGTGCCTGTGTGACTCATGTGGGAGCTGGGCGAACGGCGGCGACTGGTGTGCAAAGGGCAGCCAGGAAGCCTGGCTTTATTTTTTTTTTAAACCCTCTTTGTTTACTGATCTCAGCAGTCAATCACAAGCCCTCCTTGCATTGAAAGCAGGTCTGCCTGCCTCTGGAAACAGCCACCAGCTGAGGACCCATTGGCCATCGAGACCTGGTGAGCCAGGATGCCAGTCTCATTTTAAAAAGACTTATAAAGACCTGGCCTCGCCTCTCTGAATATTTTACTCCCCCCAGCCAGCAAAGTTTTCCTGGCTCCAGGATGACCTGGTGAGGCCCAGAACCTCATTCCAAGGGGAACTGGCTCTCCAAGGTCATGCTGTTTAGGGCTACGTGACAGTGGGGATCACTCTGGCCACGTGTCACCCCAGTGATCTTCTGTCCTCCTTACGGTGCTGAGATCTGTGGCCAACATCCACCCCAGGGCTGCTAACCAGACACCTGCCGGGGCCGGGCCGGTGGCTGACATCAGTGGACCGGGCTGAACCTGCCATCGGTGCCCCAGCCCACGTTGCCAGGTGGAAGTGTGACCCAAGATTGTCAGGTGTTCGTCATGTGTCTGGAAGTGGTGGCACAGATGTTAAAAAAGTTACCACCTTCTGAGTTTTAAGTGTTGGGTAAAGTGAAGAATAATTGGCGTGTGCCAGCCCAGGCTGGGCCGTAGACGTGCCGCTGCTCCCCACTTCCTGACCCCTCCCATACCTGGGACTTGCTGTGTGACCCCAGTCTTGGCTTCAGGGGAGGGAGTGGGAGTAAAACTGTTTGCCAGCTCAGTCAACCTGCCTTGAATGGGTTGTCATGGCCTTGGAGCCGTCTAGGGGTTGAGCAGTAGGAACTGCCTGAGTTGCCAAGGTAGGGGTAATCCCTGGGACAGCACTGCCACCAGGAAGGATGAGCAAGACCGCCTGGGCCCCCTCCTGCCCCTCCAGCTGCAGAGTCTGGCCCTGTGCAAACATTCGGCTAAGCGGCGGCTTCCCAGAGCCAGGCTGGGTGGGGGGCCTCGGGGGTTTTATCAGAGCCTGGATGAGCACCGGGTAAGAGAGATTTGGAGGTTCACAGTGAGGGGGGGGGTTGGGGCATCTCACCTGCCCTGGAATGCCTGACGGGGTGCTGCTGGGCCCAGGGCCTGTGGTGTGGTTTCTTGTCCTTGGTTCGACGTGATCTCCAGGCCGACTTCCCTCGCGGTATTCAGAGATCCTTAAGGGCAGAAGGCAAGGCTTTGAGCATATTTCCTTCTTGCTCAGGTCTCACCTGAGGCTCTATACCAGCAGATACTCGCTTTAAGTGGCTGCTTTTCTGGGGAGGCGTGAGCTGAGGGGCTGCTGGCATTAGAGGGAGAGACGGAGTGAGAGAGATCAGCCCTTCCTGGGTGAGCGCGCAGAGCAAGACAGGAGCTCGTTTCCAAGCTGGGGGGTGATACAGGCCCCTGGAGAGGAGGCGGGATGCATTTAAGGTCCTGGAAGATCCCATCCAGCGACATCCCATTTGATTCATGGGGCTGCAGGCAGCAAACATAACCCATTTTAAAAGCAATATCCTGCAATAGAGAGGCGGCTGCAATCTGCGGCCACAGTGGCTCCGGGCTCCCTGAGCCAGCCTCAGGGCCACCAGTGCCGCCTCTCGGGTGCCACCGAGTCCGATTCTGCTGTGCTGTCAGCTTTCTTGGAGTTGACCTGGAATGAGCGGGCCAGTGCGCTGGAACCGAGGCCGAGAGCATCCGGCTGGCGGGCTCCAGGGACAGTTGCTGCCGTCCTGGGGGCACATGTGGACCCAGGAGGGGCTAAGCTGGCATGTGTGGGCAGTGGGGGTGGCAGAGCCGTCCTCTGGGTCCACGTGAGAACCCGCATGCTGAGCCCTCAGGGTGCTCTGTCCCAGGAGAGTCCCAGTGGAGTCCCGTAGGGGGGTGACCTGTCCCCGTTCCATGGCCTCTGCTTCCAGAGCTGATGGAAGCTGCTATGTAGCCAGGATGTGCTGATGGTGTGAACCCTCAGTGGCTGATGACAGCACGGGCACCTGGCCTAGTGTCTTTCTCCGGAACACTGAGCAGCATGGCTGCGCCCTGGCTTTCCCAGTGGCAGCTCCCAGTGCAATCAGACGTGGACTCAGAGAGGGTCCCCGCGGTGGGAGGATGTAGGATGGTGCTGCCGTGGGGCCTGGAGCCCCCGCCAGGGGCTTTCCCACTCACGCGTGCCTGGAATGCTGTGGAATTCCTTGGAAACGGTCATCATCTTCCTCCCCGCACACCTTTCTCCCCTTCTGCCTGGATGTGGCATTCCTTCTTGCGAAGCCCCTCCTCTGCCTTCTGAATCGCCGTTAAGAGATATTTGGAAGCTCAGGAAGCAGGTATTTGCGGGGATCTCCCCCGACCTTCTGTGGGTCCCAGGAATTCCTGAAGAAGAGAGCCTCCCGAGCGGGGGCCTGGGGATCAGTTTTCTGCCCTTGCTGGATGGTGTGACCCCACCGCTCCCCTCCCTCGCTGCATTCTGGGATCCCTGGGGGCAGGAACCAGGGCTTGCTCTGCTCTCCTGTCACTCTGTCATTTCCTCCCCCTTCCCATCTCTTCCCATCCAAGTGCCCAGCCGCCCTCATCATCCACACTTGTCTTCCTGTCTTCCTTAGTCGGAAGCTGCTCTTCCCACGCCCCCACCCCTCTGCCCCACTGCACCGCAGACGTGCGATGTGGCCCTGAGGAGGGTCCCGTGTCCCGTGATGCTGTGGGCAGCCTCAGGGCAGGGATGAAGTTGGGGGGCAGCCCCCACACCAGGGTCGACCTCCTCCCTCCCTGCCTGGGCGGAGATTTGCTGTCCGTCCTCGGAGAATTGCATGTCGCATGCCTGGCTGGCCTAGCTGACCCCCTGGTCTATGCTTTTCCAGACTGGAACTGTCTCTCATGCCCCTAGAGGCCCTGTTCAGCTGAGCGAGGCCTCGGTCAATGCCACTTAGTGTTTCTGCCTCATCTCCCGGACGTGGGGTGAGTTGCCTTTCCTGATGAGCTTGGAGCGGGTGAGAAAGCTCACTTCTTGGTGGTTTTTCCGCTGAGGCTTCTTCAGGCCGAGGACGAGGCTTCTGAAGAGGGAAGTCCTCAGTGTTTGCAGCATGAGGCACACATAGACATCCCCTCTGCCCCCAACCACACACACACAGGCAATCAAGGCAGCCCTGCTGGGCCCAGTAGAGGGGAACAGGACTGTGGGATACTCAGGTGTAGCAGCTGCTGGCTTTGCTGGCCTGGGGCAGTGGTTGAGTCCCACCCTGGCCTTGGAGACTTCCTGACTGGGGAGTCAGGGCAGGTAGAGGTCTGCTATAGACCAGACAGTGAGCAAGTTTCTTTCCTTTAAGGTCTGCTGTTTGAAGGCTGGCTCTGCGTGATCCAAGGCAAATACTCACCTTCTCTGGGTTTCTTCAGTCCATCAGGGTGAGTAAGCTCCTGGGCACTATGGGTAGAGCAATACTGTGCACTTTGAGAAGGAATGCGAAACCCACAGTGCTGGTGGTCATCAGGGTGCCATCATTGCAGGCTCACTGCCATGGGACTGGTGTGCTTTTGTGTCCTTGTCCCACTTGATTCAGATTTATCCATCCATCTACCCCTCACCCACCTAACCATCTATCCATTCATCCATCCATCCATCCATCCATCCATCCATCCATCCATCCATCCATTGTTGATAGTGTTAGGCACTGTGTAGGGCTGCAAAAATGACTCATAATTATGGGCTTCTTTTGCCTGGCTCCCTACTCCTTCTGAATCTTGTAGGATGGATGAGACATAAAATTGATTATTTGTTACAGCCCAGGTAAAGCATGGTGATTCTCAGTGGAGGGAGAGGTCAGTTCTGGCTGGAGAGATTGGGAAAGGCTTCAGGAGATGCCATTTTAGCTGCGCCTTGAAGCCTGCTCTGGTGTGGGTGCTGTGATGATGAGGCAGGAGCGTCTGAGTGTGGTGGCGCAGAGATGGGGGTTGGTGGGTGTCTCTCTGCAGGAACTTCCTTTAGGGGAAGGGCTGGCTTTTGACCTCTTTCCACCCACTGTGCTCAGCCTCCTGTTGGTGGCTTATGGCTGTTGTTCCCGGTTCGGGTCTGTGCTCCTGGGAGGTAGACTCTACGTGGGAGAAGGTCCAGACAAGAGCAGCTTAAACACAACCACATGGGACAGTTAGAGAAAGGCCGTCTCCTCCCAGACCGGGAGAGCTGCTTCTGCGCGCAGGTGGGATTCCTCCTGCCATTAGCGTGTCTACTTCCATAGGTTACAAAGATGCAGGAACATCAACACCCAAGGGTCCCACGGAGGTTGGGAAGAGGCAGGAGGCAGCCGGAGGGCAGATCGAAGGGCTGGCCTCCTAGGACCACCCCTCCCAAGCGAGCGTTTGCGTTGGCTGGGGAAACTTTGCCCAACTTAATGAGAGCAGCAAACAGTTGTGGGGCTGAGTGATTGGTATGCATTGTTTTGTTTCTTTCATTAATTCCTGCTGCCATTCGGGATGCAGGGATGAACAATAGCAGGGGCCTGTACAGATCAATACCAGATTGCTGATAGTGCCTACCTGTTCTTGGAGCAGATTATTTGATAAATGGCGTGGTCCATACGTTTTGACAGGTGTTCGCCGTACAGCCCAGACCAAGCCGGTTTAGTGAAGCCCCATCACAGAAAGCTAGGAAAGGAGAGAGAATATTTCCTTCTTGGTATAAACCCATACAGAAATTGTTGCTTTTAAGCTATAGATAATGAATTTCTAGCAAGAAAGGGAGGAAGGGGGTCCTGGAAGGGATCTGGGCTTGAACTTCCCTGGTGCCCCAGTGCAGTCCTTCCCCCATGGGCTGCGGGTTAGCTGATAGGGGAGAGTGTGAAAGGTTTTATTTTGCAGGCAGGGCAGCCACCGACGGGGTGACTTGGTTTACAGGTGGAAGAAGATACTGTCCCCTGAGCTGTTGATGGGCCCTGGAGGGACCTCTGATGGCTGGAAGTGACTGGGAGTGAATGGAGGAGGTACCAAAGGGGCCTGGATCAACGACTGATGTGTGGACCCAGCGAGGAGGGCAGGTGACCGCCTGCAGGACCACATCTGCCTGCATCTCTGGCCCCCACACCTGGGTCCTGGGGAAGCAACACTGGAGACAGTAGCACATGGTGTGTTGGGGGATCACGGAGACCAAGGCACCTCCATGGCGTTACCGTGTTTGAACCCCTCAGCGTTCCTGCAACGTGGGGCTGAGCATCGCCCCTGCCCAAAGTGTGGTGACCTCTCAGCAGCCGGCCACCTGGGATGAGACCCGCGGAGCCTGTCTGCCTGTGCTACCTCCGAGGTGAACGGTGGACCGCAGCTGGGGGGCCAGGGATGGACTTTGCCTCCTTAGCTGCCCTGAAATTCACACCCCTCCCCCCCCGGGGGGGAACCCGGAAGCCCTGAGGAGCCATCCTTCTTGTGACGCTGAATCCTTTTCCAAGGACTTATTGCTGAATGAAAGGTAATTACATAGGCGATGGTGACCCTCGTCTCCCAGAGAATGTTGGGGAGGCCGGGACCATGATATATGAAACGTCAGGCGTTATATTTTAGACTTTGCTTTTAAAAATCTCTAACAACCTCCTAAGGAATGATTTGACATCCTTAAGTTCAACACTGGCACAAAAAAAGCTTATGGCAAAATTAACATAAATCATTAGCATTAATCATGCAGGGTTATTGATAGCCGTATGCAGGCATGTATCACAATCCTGGCCAGGGATTCGGGTCGGGCCATATTTCTTCCAGCTGTCCCGGCCAGCTTCGCCACATATGGTGGTGGAGCCGGCTTTCTTTTCTAATTTTCCTCCTCAGCTTGAGCTGTCAGAGACGCCCCCTGTCCCCATTCCCTGCTCCTCACGCTGGGCACTAACTTTATTGTCTCCTCTCCCTTTCCTCTTTCTCTTTTTTAGAAACCAGATTTCTAGTCCGGATCAGAATCCATCAACGTCTGTGGCTGTCACCTACCATGTGACTCATGGCAGCAAAATAGCTGGGTGACAATTAACAATGGATTGGCCTACATAGATCAGGTTCAGTTTGGTAGCCTTCACTTTTACTTACACATTCATCTCCAAAGCTGAGAAGCATTCCCCCGCCCCCTGCCCAGTGCCTGGATGCTGGTGTGTTCTTACCTTGCCATGGGCTCCGTCACCAGCCCAAGATGCTGGGGGCAGGGGACATTACAAATGTAGAATAAAGCAAGGAAAAAGGCTTTATTGTCATTGACAGCATTTTGAAACATGTCAGCAGGACATTTGTTACCTTTGTTGAAGAATGAGGGGGGAAATTTCATTGGTCTGACCCCACTAAAGGTCTCTCCAACCAGAATGCTGTTATGGTTGCATTAATGGGAGTATAGTGTAAAGAAGAATGGAGGTGATGGGAGAGAACTCTGTCCTACTATGCTGACCAGACCACCCTGGAAAGTATTGTGGTCAGTAAAGACTGGGACAGGTTTAGATATGCCAGGTCAAGGTTATATGAAGAGTGAATAGGAAACATTTAACTCAAACATGGAAACAACCCAACGGGCCATAATTTCTGGCTTTCCATATTTTAAGAACTTCCAGGGGAAAAGGGGACAGTGAGTTCTGAGCAGCTCTGAGGGTTGAGAACTTCAGAAAGGTAGATGTGTACCTAGAGCAAGGGAAAACTTGAGACATTTGGCATCTACCCAAAATGGTATTGCCGCCACAGGAAGAGGGAGTGAGTTCCCCATCACCAGAGGTATTCAACACAGGCTCTGTGGCCACTTGGAGGAGAGCTTGGGGAGGAAGTAAACATTAAATTAGGGGTCAGAGTAGATGACATTTAAGGTCTTTTCCACCCATGCAGAGCTTGAAATTCCATGTTTGTACCCTGATCTGAATGCTGGAGAGAGAGAAGAAACAGCACTGCAGTCGGCTTCAGTCTTTTTTCTGCCACCAGGCTGTAGTCTAAGCTGAGCTGGGCTCCTCAAGCACGTCTTTCGCCTTCCTTTTTTTGGTAAGCTTTTCACTCTCACAAAAGACTGGAGTGATCTCATAGCAGGTGATCAGATTCAGAGAGAGCTATGCCATCCCTTTATGGAGAACTTGGGTGGGGGCATTTTAACGTGTTTCCTCCTCATGTGCTCCCAGCAGAATCTCAGAGAAGCTAGTGAGCCTGGTTGATAGGGGGCATTAATGAGTGATAGATTTGGAGAGTTCAAGGCAAGGGTCATTTCCAAATAGTAAAGACTGGGACAACCTGGGATTTGAGGAACAAGAACAGAAGGCAGACACAACAAGGGGTAGGTGGTTAGTCCTGGATGGCTGTCAGCCCTTACCCCCAGCTCTTGGGAAGCCATCGGTTCCCTGTCCTTGGTACTGACACAGCTGCTTTTCTTTGCTGTTGTTACCAGCTCTTCTGGGATCCAGCCATCTTTAGGTGTTGGAGGGAGGATCAGAAGGCCCCTCTCTGGCCTCCAGGGCACAGGATTCTAGAAAGGAACTTCCACATTCCAGAAACACTCAATGCCATGAAAACCACCCAATTCTGGCTGGATTAAACAAGAGGGAAAATGTTTTGGCCTTTGTAAACAAGAAGTTCCAGGTCAGTTCTGCTTCAGGTATGGTTTGATCCTGCAGATTATAGGATATCACCAAGCACCTTCTTGATATTGGCTTCCTCATGAGCTTCCACACAGTATTACCTCCCCCTCCCAATAGTTCTAAGCCCTCATTTCATGAATGCAAATACTTCTGGTATAGAAAGATACATAATCATCAACTACTTGGCCAGAATTGGATTATTAATTCCAGTGGTCAGTGTAAAGGCCTATATTGATGGACTTGGGACAATTAATGTCTTCCTTGGAAGATGGTTCTCCACCATAACTTTCCTCATCTCAGCTTTCCTAGTGGATCTCGGCATCTCTTATTTTTCCTCTGCCATCCTTCATCCAAATGTTTGCAGAGTTCAGCCTCTGAGGCATCTTAATTTTCTCAGAGAAATTAGAGGAGACAAATGCAGTTGAGAAAGAACTGTTCTGATGCACAACCTGTGTGGGCCACCAATTTGGAAGAACCACAAGAGCCAATCTCCCACCTTCCATCAGTGATAAATCTGCAAGATGCTCTTTGGAACGGGGCTTGCCTTGTAGGAGACCAGCCATGCCTTCATTGTATATGCACAAAGGGTTCACAGACTCACAGAATCTGGGCAAACAGATCAGCAAAATTTTTTCATCTTGATCATGGGAGAGTTTGCACGGAATCTTGGTCTGTCTCTTGTAGAACTGTCCACCATTCTCCAGGGCAGCCTTGCAGAGGAACAGAATCCCTGGGAGCGGCCCCGTCCACAGGCACGACTAGGTCCCTTAATTTCATGGTTTAAAAATAAGTTAGTTGACCTCAGTATAATTCCTATATTTTAGTCATTTACGTGTCATGACTCAGTACTCATTCATTAAATATAGTGCTTTTCAAATGAGGAACAGAGATGAAAATTTTTCTTAATGACGACAAGTGATATAATTTAGTTTTATTTCTGTCGTATCGTGGTGCCCGTGAGCCTGGCCGTGGCCAAGGGTCTGCCTGTGGCGCCGCTGCGAGCTCCTCTTAGCAAAGGGGGCTCCACTGGACATGCCACTCAAGCCAGTTCCCGTCATGTGGGTCTGAGCCGACCCCCACTTTGATCCTTGGTCCTGCTGGGTTTGAGCTCTTTGGCTCCATTGAAGGATTGTCTCAATAAAGGCACACCTGCTCCAAGGTGGGAGGTGTGGCCGGGGTGAGGGAGGGAATGTGATGTGGGGAAGGGGGATGGATGCTGTTCAGAATCTAGGATTTTGTGGCCACCAGGGAACTGGGCAGAGGGCTGGAGATGAGCCTGAGCTTGAACGACACCCTCTTTTTCTCAACAGCACCTCTTCCTGGCCTGGCTGCACTGGCTTTTGTTCGCAGACTAAGTTTATCCTTCTTCAGAGTAGCCCAGTTTGGGATGCGGTGGTTTGCACTGTGCTTCCAGTGGATGCTCTCTGAATACGCTCTGAGAAAACCTCCTAGATGGACGTGGCCTTTTGTAATCCCCAGAAAATGAGGGTCTCATTTTGAAAACTGGAAAACAGCCCCCTCCCAAGAGCCAATCCAAACAACATTTCCCAAGCCTGGGACTCAGGGACACTCTGTAGTAACCAGAGGTCCTCCCCTCAGGGCTCCCCCAAGCCCCAGTCGTCCCCCTTCGTTAGTTTCTTTTGGGGTGGTTCAGTGCTGCCTCAGCGTGGTTGCTTTATTCCTCGGTAATCTGTAGGGATATTAAAACCACTACACTTGGTTGGCACAGAGCTTACAGAGAGTGGGAGGACCTGGAAGCTACACATTTGGCACTAAACTCCGAGGAGGTTTTAACTTTTAACTGACACTTTTTAAAGGGGACCACTGTTTACATTCACCGCCCTTCCAATGCGGGCAAAGGGCACGTGGCTCTGGCCCCTGAGGGCAGAGTGGCAGCAAACGCTAGTTATTACTTAACCTAAAATGTGTCCTGGTGCCACCGCGCGTCCAGGTCCAGAGAGTGCCTGCCGCAAACTCCGAGAGGCCAGACGCTATCGGCCTCTCTGGTTGGCTACTCCCGGGGGCCCAAACAGAGCTCTGGGGTGAGTTAGACATGCAAGTGGGTGCAGCCAGGCGGCAGGGGGTCTGCAGCAGCACGGGGAGCCCCAGGCCAGCGGGGTCTAACCTCCTGGCTTTGCATCCAGGCTTTTTGTCTCAGCCCTTCCCCTGGGTGTGTCCAGACCTGCAGGCGTTGGGAGGGGGGTGGGTGTATGCGAGAGTGTGAAAGTTTGGTCTCTTCTTGGTGGAGCTTCTGCTGGGTGGACGGTGCAGTCAGAGGCATCCAGCAAGTCTGAATGGACTCAGCAAGGACAGGCCATGTGGTCTGGGCCCTTAATGGTGTTAGAGACCGGAGGACATGCCTCAAGGCATTTGATGTCTACCTGCAGATGGGCGTGGTTGGTGCCAGAGGGTGATGGGGAGGGAAGCAAAGACACAAAGCAATTAGCTGAAGTCACTTCCATTCCATTCCCCTGTCCTGTGACCCCGGGACCTCACGCAGGACACTGCTATCCTCATAAGCTCTAGGGCAGAGCCTTCACCCCAGTGCTGTAGGTAGGGGTCTGTGGGGGTGGGGCGTTGGGGAGAGGCCTCTGCCCCTCCAAGCCCAGCTCCCTCTGGCCATCCTGGGCCTAGAGTGACCAGGGCCATGCTCAGCTGCATCAGGGACTTGGAGGCTCCCGCTGAAAGGCCAGCTACTTGCCTGGCAGGGTGGGCTTCCAGAAGAAGTTTGCTGGTGAGTTGTTCTCTGGCTCTGGGGTTTGGGGTCTCTCCACTTATCCTTTGCACACAGTGTTCCTGGACTGCAGAGCTTACAGCAGAGCTGAGCAGAGGTTCTGGGAGCGTCCTTGGCTGCACTGAAGTAGCCAGTGCCCCTCCCGTGTCTGTGGGCCACCTGGGGCCATGCTGGTGGTCATCTCGGGGCTCCCCTGTCCTGACCGTCACCCACCAGTGAGCCGACTGAAGCCAAGCCCAAGGGCTCAGAACGTCAGGACCTTCCTGGTCTTCACTGCAGCCTCAAAAGTGAAAAATATACAGATGATTTGGTCCCCCCGCTGCCCAGCCCATCAGAAGCCTTGTTTTCTGGGGCCCAGGACATAAGCAGTGCAGAGTAGTGGTCAGCGCACAGACTTGGGAGTTGGGGCTCAGCAGGAAACAGATGGCACACTCAGAGGGTGCAGACTAGGGGAGTGTAATGAGAGGACCATTTGTAAGGGAGCAGGTGGGGTTTAGGAACCCACTGGTGTGGGGGTGGGGAAGCCCAGACCTGAGTGTTGGGGGACAGAGCAGCTTGGAGCCTGAAGACAGAGGAGAGCATACAGAAGGCCACCCGGAAGTACATCCCTGCCAGGAGGGAGCTGGGAGAATGAATACCGCGCCCTTCTTCCCTCTGACCTTTGACACGGGCTCCCATTGGCTGAAGCCGACAGGAAGCCCATGACATGGTCCCTGGCGGGGAAGCCTTCCCGGGTGGAGAGAGGGGCTGGGCAGGCACAGACCCCAAGCCCACAGCTGCCTTGGGCAAATCACTTCCCTTCTGTGTGTCTCAGGGTCCTTATCTGTAAAACCGGGAATAACAATGACTCCCATCTCATAGGTATGAACAGTCAATGAGAGAATGTTGGCAAATTGCTAAAATATAATTACAATATAATATAATTACAAGGAGCTCATATGTGTTTAAGAGGACCCATGCTCTGTGTCGCATGCTGCATGAAGAGTCCTTATATGCAACACCTGGTGAGAGTCCCAGACCGTAGAGTCCAGGCACCTGAAACTTGAGGACCCCTCTTCGCTCCTGCCCTTCTCCATCTGGCTTTGGGAGTGTCTTGGGAAGGTGAGTGTAATGACAGTGGCTTGTCAAGGAGGAGTGAGCCGTGTGTGCATTTAAGGGGCCCCATCTGAAGACCCACGGTGGCTGTGTTAACGGGTTCATGTCATGGGTGGGTAGGGGGCCATGTCTCCCACGGGTCTGTGTTAGGTGAGGCAAGGGATGCAGAAGCGAAGATGCTCAGTGGTTGGGAAGGAGAGGCCTTCTTAACCCGGATGTGAGGCCTTCAGCGCTCACCCTGCTTCCTGGGGATGAGCGGGGAGCAGTTTGCAGGAAAAGCCCCAGCTCTCATATTGACCCTGGACACAGAAACATTGACGGCCTGGCCACTCAGAGGCAGAGTCCAGTCCTCTCTGCAGAAGGAAAGTTCCACTACTTAGGGGACGTGGAGTCTCTCAGCTGCACAAGTGCACGTCTACCCCGGGAGCCGGGGGCCGAATACTCCCAAAGCTGTCTGGAAGCAAACCAATGGCTGGGTTTGTCTGGGTATCAACTGCATCCTTATTTATGTTTCCCTGAAAAACAACCAGTGTGTTTTGATGATTTCTAAAGAGTTTAAAAACAATATACTTAATTGCGATGAGTAATTTCAGAGCTCATTAATGTAATAAATCTCTGGAGAGAAATATTCTTAGTTAACGATCAGCATAAAATCAGAGTGTTCTCTCAGCCTGGATGGAAGCTGTGGTTCATTCTGCAGTGGAGGCAGAATGGTGGACACCGCGGATGGAGGAGGCCCGTCTCTCCCAAAGCAGGCTTGTTGGCATCAACAAAAGGTTCTGTGGTCTCAGGACCTTGGGACTCCAGCTTGGAGAACTTTGTTTAAAATGAGAAGAGAATTAGTCATCGGGCATCGGGCAGCTCCCGTGAGCCCTCACTGCGTGCTTTAGGGAGCCTCGAGCTGCCCTCCATGTCCTAAACCAGAGCAGGATTCCTGATTTCCTGAAACCCCCAGTGCATTCCTCCCTCACTGGGCCCCACGTCAGTCAAAGGCAGCTCCAGTTGCCTGGTTATGCAAGCCAAACCTAGGGCTGTCCACGCAGACCGATCGCGGAAGTGGCCTGAGTCCTCACCCTTGGCCGTCTGTCTTTGCTGTGCTGCTGCTCTGACCTGCACCTGCCGGAGGGTGTTAACAAATGAGACAGAAGCAGAGGTGTGAAAAGGCTTTTCGATGCTTCTGCCTTGGCCTTCACCATGTGGCCATGCCCCGGCTAGCCTGCTGGAGGGGGAGAGCCAGGTGGCCCAGCCGAGAGCCCACCGACGGCCACACGTGAGAATGAGCCCTGTCAAAACCAGAAGAACCGTCCCACCAGGCTCAGCCTAAATCACCCAGCCCAGACTTGAGTAAACACTCACCATCTCAAGCCCCTGAGTTTGGGGGGTTTCACGCGGCATCACTGTGGCAGACCTCAGTGCCGCCCTTGACCCGTCCTTCCTCTGCAGAGCCCCGGCCTCTGCCGCATACCGGTATCCCACTCTCCAGGCACGTCCCTATCATGCCCACATCTCTCCACCTCCCCCGGTCCCCGAGCTGCTGTCATCACTCAGCTGGGTCCAGCCACCGTGCGTTCAGTCTTTCCCACTCACAGTCCCTTTGCCCACCAGAGCCCCAGTGATCTTTTTGACCTGCTTTTGCTCACCTGCTCAAACCCTTGTGATGACTTTGGATTCACTTAAAATAAAACTCCTCCTCCTGACCATGGCCTACAAGGCCGTGTATTAACTGGTTTGCCCCAGTCTCACCCCTAGTCTCCTCCAAACCCAGGATTTTCCCGCTGTACTTTGAACGCACAAGTTTCGGTCCTGCCTCAGGGCTCTTGCACCTGCTCATGTCCCTGCCTGGAGGTGGCTGGCTGCCTAGTCCTTGTCTTTGGTGTCTCTGTCCAACCTTCCCCACTCAGCGAGGCCTGGGTGAGCTGCTCTCTCCACCAGCACAGGCCACAGAGGTGTGTTGCTTCTCATATCTGTCTTATAACTCAACCTTCTGATTGAAGCCATGGGCTCAGATTGGCACATGCTCCAGGAGGGTGCTCTGAATAACTGGGGTAAAAAAATCTATCTCACCACCACGCACAGGAAGAGATACGGCGGGTGGTGCTCTGGGCTGGGAGTAGAGCATTCTCTGAGGGATCTGGGGAAGCTGGCCTCCGTGGAGCTGGCGGCTCAGTCTGGGCATCTGGCTGGCCAGGGCGTGGGGCGGGGGTGGCTCCTACAGCCCTGGCGAGAGATTTGGAGCTAAGTCTCGGCCTGGGTTGGGGTTGTCTTTTGCAAATCAATCTGAAATTCCTCTCTGCTCTAGAATGAATGCTGTGGGTCTCAGACCCACCTTCCTGGGGGCCCAGTGGCACCCAGGCCATGCAACACAGAGAGGGTCCCTTGGACTCCAGCTCTGAGGAGTGCCCCCTCCTGGGACGGATGGCCTGGCTATGTGACAGATGGCATCGTCACCACGGCATGGACAGGAAGGAGTCCACGGCAGCAGTGGGGTGACATTGTACCCCAAAGTCATCACCACCCAGGCCGTGTCATCCCCGCATTCTGTGAAACCGTGAGATCGAGCTTTAAAGACAGCAGATGGGTTAGCAACACCTTTGTCTCATTCCTTCACTGCTTGCTGGGAGGTGAGCTTCCTTCAGAGGAAAATCCTATTTCTGTGGCTGGGAGGTAATGGACATTATGTGGCGTCGGGATGATGCAGGTGGTGGAGGCAGTGATGGAGAAGGCATCCATCACTGGACGGCCATCAATGGAAGGCATCTGGTGACGTGGGTACATGAATGAGGCCAAATCCTGTCCCACCCCTCCCCCAGGGCACCTCAGGGTGGACAGCCAACCCCAGATGGCTGGCCTAGGGTTAGCCGTCTGGGGTCCTAGTCCTGACTCTATGTGTGAACTTTAGCAAGTCCTTTAAACCAGTGGTTCTCAAACAGGTGTCATTTGGCACCAGTCCTCCTATCCCCACCCCCCAGGGGACATTGGACATGTTTGGAGACCTTTCTGGTTGTCACAATTGGGAGACAAATGCTATTGGCATCCAGAAGGCAGACGCTAGGGATGCTGCTTAAACAGCCAAGTGCACAGAACAGCACCACGTGACAAAGAATTATCTGGGCTGAGATGTCAGTGGTGCTGAGGTCGAGAAAACCTGCATTAAACTGTCCCAGAGTGCAAGGTTGGGGTACAGCTTGGTGGTAGAGCGCATGCTTAGCATGCATGACGTCCTGGGTTCAATCCCCAGTGCAACGGGAGGAGGCCAGAATGTGTCGTGCCCTCATTGAGTTCTGGGTCCCATCTGTCCCTCTGAGAGCCAGCCCCTAGGCACATGGAATGAGGTCCTAGCAGTTACAAATATTCATAGTTTTTATAATAGGGTTCCTGTAGGCAAGTCGAACGCATCGTCTGGTGCTCCAGGATAGAGAGAGATTCATCCCAGGGCTGGAGGGACATCTGCCCGAGGGGCTCAGATTGAGGGGTGGGTGCTGCTTAGCATCCTGGGAAATTCCTAGGAGCTCAAGGGCCCCATAAGGGACATCAGAGTTTCAGCCCATCCACTTGAACCCATTTAAGGGACTGGTCCATCAGCTAAAGTAGAAGTGGGGTCCAGGGACCTGGACGTGCCTGAGGAGGGAGATGGCTGGTGCTCAGCTGGGGAGGGTGCTTTGTCCTTAAGGGCATTCAAGCATGGTTCTGTCCCCGTGGATTTCAGCGTCTAGTGCATTTGTAGCAGTAGCAGCAGTTTTGCTGGTAGGAGAGGGCTCCCAGACTGCTGCCCACCTGTCCCCATCACCTTCCGGATGTTCCTGAGCTCAGAGGTAAGAGGGGCCCAGCTCAGTCACCTCCCTTTACTTTCCCTCTGTCCCTGGTAGCCCCAGGCACTACTGCAGGGCTTCTAGAGTGGATGTGCTTTCTCCCTGTGAGACGAGTCACAGCTGTGCATGGGACGGTGGGGGATGGAGATGTGAGCCGGTGGAGCCGGCATCTTCATCCGCTCCAGCTCCTGGAGTGGTAGGGGTGCCTGACCTCACCAGGGAATCCGAGAGAACCAGAGCTGCCACCTTGCTGGTCCTCCCTCCCACCTCCCCAACCCCGCCCAGAGCCATTCTCAAACAGCTCAAGAATGAAGTGAAGAAGCAAGGAGCCTGGGGTGAAGAGGGAACTGGTAGGCAGACAGGGCCCTGGTGAGGTCTTCTAACAAGATTTCTGCAAGACTCCTCCGTGTATATTTCAGTGCTGTATAAAAAGGAAAGCTTTCCATCAGTGCTCGTAGTTCTAGCAGGTAGGTAGGAACCAGATGCTTTCTGTTTTTATGGACTCCAGTATGACCAAGGCAGGAAAGGAAATAAGGAGAGGGTGGCCTGGAGTAAACTCGAAGCTCAAGGTTGGATACAATGTGCAGTCTGGGTTCGCCCAGACCTTCTCCATCACCATGACCATAGCGGATGGGGAGATAGGCTTTTGAACAAATGAACTGCTGTCATGTTGGTGCAGACGGTGTAATGAACGTCGGAAAAACCAGAGTGATTTGAAGAGGGTGTTTGTACTTTATTTGGTTTACTGCTTGGAGCCAGCAAACGCTGTCTCCCTAATAGGACCGGTTAGTTCCATCAAAGGCCAAGAGTGGGGACACAGGTGCCTGCAGTCTGTGAGTGACCCGTGCAACTGGGAAGTGTGTTGCGTGACTTTCTCTGTTCACAGCCAACTGGCTGTCTCCTCTTGCAAGTCTAGAGAAAATACCCTAACACCTCAGACGATGACATTGCTGTCACCTGCTTAAAATAGGATGACGTTCTTCAAGTCTTAGAATACTCTAGAGGGCTCTCTGTTTTCCATGCGAGCGTTTATTTCCGTCAAAATACTTCATGTTTTTCCTCACTCCAGCACTTCGCCAAAAAGGAGTTGCGAGAGAATTATAGCAACTCAAAAAACCGCCGTGTCGTTTTCAAAGGAACGATTTTCCTTCTTTGTCTCCTTGGGTATGGCCAGTGGCAGGTGTGGTCCTGAGCTGCCCACGTGGCTACACGCATCTCTGGGGTCTGGAGCCTGTCTGGGAGGGGCTGCAGGAGCCAGTGGGGCTGGCACACACCCCCCTCTCCGCCTGGACTTGCCGTCACTGCCCCGTTACACCTGCCCTTTTCCTCCCCCCGACTGAGGACAGGGCCAGATGCTCCTTCCTGACCTCCTCCTGCCTCGCGCACACCTCATCCTGGAGGGCTGAGAGGGCTGCCTTCATCACCCGCATGGTGAACCTTTTGAATATTCGGACGTGGGCTCCTGGCTGGAGATGTCATGTCTTCCCCTCTGTTGTTGGTCCGGAGACAACACGGACTCCCTGGTTTACCTGTGTAGTCCCAGGGCGTCTCAGGTGCCAGGAGCCGCTGCCGTGATCGCCTCGTCTCCTGTCAGATGTGGTTGGCGAGAGACAAGGACAGCATGACCACTGGGCACCGCAGACTACAGAGGTCAGCTTGCAAGGACAGCGGGACGGCAGTGATGTGGCTGTGACTAGTTGTCAAGTGAGTGGAGAAAAAATTGGGAAGGGGGGGAACGTGGCAGGCAGGGTGATGGAGGAGGTGGGGGGGGGATCGGGAGGAGAACAGTCCTGTCATCCCTGATGAAATATTCAGTGCTGTGGTGATGTTCCATAGGCGGTTTCCCCCGAGGGGGTGGATTTCTAGATCATTCTTCAGGCCCCTTGCAGGCGACTGGAGCACTTTGTTTAATAGATTGGCGGTGCTCATCAGAGACATCTGTAATGCATCACCAGCAGTTTAATGTTGGGGGACGCTGGAAGGTCCAGGCAGGTTTTCTTGTTTGTCAGTGTCACACACGCACACGCACGGGTACAGGCAGGTCCTGGCAGCCGGGGCACACGTGATCCCCGCCCCCAGTGACTTCTGCCTCCAGCATGCCCCCTTTTTAAGCCTATAGAATGCCGAAACTGCTGTATAGTAACAAGTTTGTGAGATTTTGGAAAGGAAACCACAGTCACGATGCCAGTTCTTACGATCATAAATAATCATAATTAACAGGACTGCTGTATATTTATGTTGGTTTGTTTTCAGACACTTCTCATTTTATTTTGAATTTTTTCATATTGTGTTGACTTGAAACACTTCTGTCTGGAGCGTGGCGTGCTCTGCACAACACTGGAGAGCGGCATTCTTTATTTGTCCTCGGAAACAGACCACAATAATGTGGTAACTTCTATCTGCTGGCAGATTCACAGAACGGCGATATTAGTCTCATTGAAACTGCGGTGGATTAGAGAGAGAATCAGAAGTCAGCGGTTCTGAGTTCGCTCTCGGACCAACAGTGTTTTTCCGACTTTTCTCACGCAGCTATAGAGCACGGCCACAGGAAGGCACGTGTACGTATTTTATTTTTCCCCCGTTTAAATTCTTGATAAGCTTGGGTAGGATAACTCGACTATGAATAATTGCTCTGTGTTTCATAATGTATGATGACTCATGGTTAAAAGCCTGAGAAAGAGGACAATAGCTCTCGTCCTGACATTGAAAGAGAGGCTGTGGTCTGGGTCCTTCGTGATCAATAATCTATAACCCATACATTGATTCTGGGGGGAAGCACTCAGCAAACATAATGTCAGGTAAAAGTGTTGAAATGCTCCCGGGGTTAGATACGAGACCTCACTTGCATCAGTCTGATGTGGGGAGAGACACATCCACTGTCGAGCAAATCCCCAGCTGTGCATTTACGGCTGGGTCTCTCTACCTCCAGGCTTCCCCCTCTGCATCTCCCGGGAGGGGCTGCCACCTCGACACTTCGTCTGTGACAGTCACCCCCTCTGACTCGCGGGCTCAGAGGGAGAAGGGCACTCCGGCGGGAGGACTGTGGACAGCTTCTGAACGGAGCGGTCCTTCCAGTGGGAAGAAATGAAACAAAAGTTTGTTTTTCCTTATTTCTCTCTTTGGCTTTCCCTCGGTTGTGATTTTCAACTTTTAATATGTGCATATGGGTGAAGCATTGTCCCTGCTTAAATTATTTGCCTCCCTGTATGGCAGTTTTTTGTTGGGAAATGAACTATTCGTGTAGCTTTTAGAGTCAACGTGGGTTTAAATTTTAAGCCTTAGGCCAGGTCTACACACAAAAAGACCACAAATGATTATGATTATGGTTTCAAGCTCTCCTTTCCTGTGATTATCAGGATATTTCATCCAGAAGCAATAGGAATTTTATTCCTTTTCTTTAATTTAAAAAAAAAAATTTGTGTCCTCTGGCCAGGCAGATGCCCTAGCCATGGTCTCAGTAGATGTCGGGGGCCTTATTCTATAATGAGTCACCAATTCCAGGCAGCTGGACCTGGGTGTTCAGTGTAGGAGTCGATCCCAAAGTGCAGCTGGATATGGAGGACCCACAAGGGAGCGGTTCGGGGCAGGGCAAGAGTGGCGGGGGATCACATTGGGAGTTATTGGCAAGGAGACACCCGGGTACCTGGGGAAAAGGATGTGGCTGAGACCCAGGCTCGCTCCCTCCGCAGTAATAACAGGTACCGGTCTGGCGCCCCCTGGAGGTCTGGAGAGGCAGCACTGGGCAGTTATCATGGAAACAGAGGTGGGGTCGCTGAAGAGCGGGAAGAACCTGGGAGCCGCTGTGTGGTGTCTGCAGGGGATGGATGGAGCAATCTGTGTTTGGGAAGTTCCCGCTGGAGACTCCTAGAGAAACTGAGGCTGCTTGGTGGAGGGCAGGAGGAGAAGGCCAGGAACCAGAATCAAGGCAGTGGGGACTGCAGGTCATTTTAGTTTGGGTATTTAAAGTCAGTGTGGCCCCATTTCAGCCTCCTGGATGCTGGAGACACATAGACAGGCCAGTTTCACAGCCAGCGATGGTCAGTGGTGGCCGCAGTCCTCCGTGGTTCTTTCTCCATCCTGCCTCTGCAGGCATGGGTCCCCAGGGCAGTGCCAGAATATACCTTCACTCCTCATGGGATGATGGAAGGAGCTTGGCTCTCAGCTGATTCACTGAGTTCTCTAATCAACTTGGATCCCATGGGCCAGCCAGCGGTGGGTGTTTCAGTCTGACTGAGAAAAATGCTCTTCGCATTAAGGTTGCTATTCTGATGAACTGGCAAAAATGGACATTATCTTATTGCTTCCTATGTACCCATCACTTTACATGCTTCGTCTCATCCTTTTAATGATTCACTAAAGTCTGTGAGTGTTTTTCATACCCATTTTACAGATGAAGCAAGTGAGGCTTAGAAAGATGAAATTTCTATCTCAAACCCACATAACTAAGTGGAACATGGATTTGAGCTCAAACAGTCTAATCCCAGAGCCTATGCTCTTAGCCTCTTTCTATCATGACAAAGACCTCTTCCCCAGGTATCTGTACTTTCACGTAGGCCTTGCTCAATGAGGGGACAAGGAACCCGGGACTAGGAGCCAGGAAGCCTGAATTCTTCCATCCCTGACTGGGCAAGTCAATCTTCTCTTTGATTCACAGTTTCCTTATCTGCCAAACAGAGGCTTGGACAAAATTGATCCTCCAAGATCCACAGAGTTACTCCATGAGGATGTTCTCCTAAAATGAAATTCCAGGATACAAATTCCAGGGCATTGACTGAGGACTTCTAGGGAGAAACAGACATTGGGGGGCACCCTGGTTGCTTGTGGTGCTGTAAAACCTGCTCCAGGTGTCACATTTCTCCGTCGACAGTGAAATGTCAGAGACCAAACAGGTCTGGACAGTGCAAAACTGCACCAGATGTCACATTTCTCCATTGGCACTGCAATGTCAGAGACTAAACAGGTCCAGGGTGCTGGCTGCGGCCAGAAACTGACCTGAGGGCAAGCGCTCTCCCTCACCTGCTGTTCTGCTGGCCTCCCACTCCCCCCTCCCCAGCCCATGCCAGCCTCTGACCTGGGGTGAAGGGGGTGGGGCACCCTGCTTAATAAGCCCTGGGAAGGATTCTAGTGCGAAGTGATTGGAGAACCCTTTGTAGGCGAGTAACCTTTCCCTGTTCTCTGTTAAACTTTGCTTTCTTGGATATTGAATTTCCTTAAAGTAGAGTTGACTCATCAGCGCTCAGACTAGAACAACACGTCGCTTTTTATGCAGCATCAGGGTCTTCCATTAGTTGAGGGGAACTGACTTCTGATCTCCTTGCAGGGAAGTACCATGTTTTTTATATCGGGGCTGAATGGAGATTTTGACAGGGTGTAAGCCTTTGTGTTGGTGATTACCCCCACTCCATCCATTTCCAGCCTTCTCTACCCTTCCCTATGCCCCTGGAGGTTGGCCATGTGGGTTGCCCTGGCTGGCTGGTTCTAACTGGACTTGGCCATTGGGACCCCTCAAAAGGAAATCAGAGGCAGGAAGGAGAGTGAGGGGCACATCCTGTTTCACTCTACCTCGCTTCGGAGCACCCTGAACTTCAGTTCTAGGCAGGGGGGTCCTTCTTTGGAAGTTCCTGTGCGCTCTGGGAACACAGATTTCTCCCTTGTCCTTCTGGGGAACCCCGCTGTCCCTCATTTCCTCCCTTGACCAAGCCCACACTCTTCTCTGTGGCCCCATCTGGCATGACTTGGGTTTCCCACCACTCCCTGCCTCCTGCAGCCTTGTAGGCCACCAGCTGATACTCCTAACCCCACCATGATGTAGGCAGGCCAGGTGAGGTTCACCGAGGAAATGAAAAGCTGGGGAGATGCCGATGGCTGGAGTCACAGGACAGCAGTGTTATGCACGAGCTGGACTCAAACCAGAGTTTCCTGACTCCGAATGCGCCAGCATCTCCACGCTTCCTTTCACTGAATTGTTAAGCTTACTGAGAACTTTTGGGTGGTCATGGCAGAAGGGCTTTCTTAAATATTTAGCTTGGCAAATGGGAGCAAACCAGGTATATAATGCACAAATTTTCCAATTGTTTCCACTGCCAAAGGCAATCGCCCTCATTCAATCTTAAATGAGAACCTATACATTTTAAAGAATATTAATGATATTGAGACACATAGGAAGATGGTTATTTACCCCGCTGACCAACATGAGAATATAAAGTAAATAATTAGCCAAAGACAAGTGGAATGTGTATTTTACATGTTATGATATATGCAGGGGTGAAATGAGGGGGACAAATGTATTTTTAATTTGAGTGTATTTATTACTTGTGATCATAAAGGCTGATTGTGCTGTCTGGCTCCTGGCACTGTGGGAGAGGTTCTCGGGGATGCTCACCTCCCTTGAGTTGCTTCAAGCTTGGCAGCTGCTTCTCTGCCAGGGCAGTTGCTGGGATGGGGTTTTGGAAGAAGACTTGAAGGATGAAGGCGAGACGGCTGATTCTCCCCTGTTGTCTTCTCCTCAAATGGCCCATCCAGGTCTGTGCATAATTGCGGACCCCCCCCCCCCCCACTCCGCCGCAACTTCTCAGTCTGGCATCTGAGGCCATAATTCAATTCCTCCTTGCGCTGGACACCAGAGGGGGCGGCCCACCAGGAGATGCCTGTTCGGAGTGGTGAATTGTCCGCTGAGGTTTTAAATTACTGGCCTAAAGCCGGTGCCGCGTTAGGAGCCCCGGGTTGTGGGTAGGCTCCGTGTCATCGGAGTGAATTCTAATTACAGGCTCTAACTGGCATCCAAAGGCAGTTACGAACTTTAGCCCGGGCTAGCAGTTACTCTGTGCAGGCTGACCTGTGAGGAAGTGCCGTCAAGGCAGTGCTCAGGGTGGAAGCAGTGGAGGAGAACCAGGTGAGTAATTCCTTTGGTGGAAATTATTCCTCTAGAGGCTCCTGCTGAGGCTTCCGGTGGGTTGTTCCTCCTCTCCACCCTCTGGTCCTTATCAGATTGAATATCTCTACCAATTTTTGTGGCCTGAGGGCTTCCAGGGTCTAGTCAGTGGTTTTCAGCGCCCAGCAGAACCACCTGGAAAGCTTTAGAAATCCCCAGTGCCCAAGGGGCATGTCGGACCAGTTAGAATCTCTGGGGTAAGACCTAGCTGATTCCACTCTGGGCCAGGGTCAAGCATCACAGCTTTAGGTTGTGGGCGATGAGTAACCTTGCCGTCTTTCTCCTCTGAAGGGTGAGGTTTCCTGGGGCCTGGTGAAGGAGGAGGGGTGTTTTCCAGAGGCAGCCTCTGCAGGGTGGCATTTGTTAGTTGGCAGCCTTATCACAGCATGAGGTTGCTTCCCGACCTCACAAATCCAGAAACAGGATTTTATTCAGATTCTGAGAATGAAGCTATTTTAGGTATTGACTCACATTAGTCAAGGTCATGAGACTGATGTATAAACCCAAAAGCCCAATGTGCTACTCAATAGTGAGAGATAATGGTCTGAAAACTGGGTTTCCTGCATCAACATGAGCTGCCCTTTCTTGAGGCCAAGCTATTTTCTTGCAGCAATGTTTTCTACCCTCCTTCTGGGCACATAGTTGCACAAGTAGGTGAAACGGGCTGGCCCATTCTTCTCAAATGACAGATTCATTTTAGGCAGGGCCTCTTCAAAGTAGTTTAATTTCAAATGTTTGACTCTGATTTCCTATCAGCTGGATAAACTAAAATTTACCAGGGGAAAACAAACAGTACTTGTTTCCTCGGCCTCCATGGATGCCTGGACACCTGATGCCACGTAGATACTTCTTTGAACAAGTGGCATAGGGAGGAGATGAGGAAGTAAAGTGAGGAGAGGGGTCGTTCCTTGGCTTCTGTGGCTGTTTTTTTCAGTGTGGGAAACCACACTTGAAGCTGAAAGCAGCAAAGAAGACAAAGTGAATGCGGCCTTGGAAGGTCATGGCCAAGTGGCGCCAGGAGGAGGTAGGAATTTAGAAGCAGCCGAATCTAGGAGGCAAGGAAAGCGTGCAGACACTCAGAGCAATGGTGAAGAGAGTAGGAGTCCTGGGAGGGCAGAGATGTGCAGGAGGCAGGCATGCAGTGGAGTTTGTTCGGTGACAGACATGACACGGTTACCCCTGTGCACGCGTCTCAGGGACCAGCAGGCCACTTGGTAGGTTTCAGCCAGAGCCTTCCCTGGTAAAGAGGGCACTCTTTCCACACAACCTGTATTCCCTTCTCACGAGTTCAGTGGGGACTGTCGGTGTTTTCAGCGGCCCCGGCCCTGGACTTGGGCGTGTGGGAGGCCAGGCCAGACCAGCAGAGCCTGGTTTGCCTGGGTCCGAGCTGCTTCCTGGCAGATCCCTGTTTGAGAATGCCCACAGCTGGCAGCTGCCCACAGAGCCGTGCGGGTATGAATGGGGTCGGTTGGCTGGTTTAGAAAACAAATGAGAAGACCTACCTTCTGCAGTGTCTCCACCAATCGTATTCGATAATAGCTATTACTAGTAGAATAAATGAAAAATGCCTCTCCTTAACACTGTCATCTCTCATGGTGATACGCATCTTGAGCTGATTTGCAAGTGCGCGGTTCTAAGGGGCGCGTGGTCGGAAGCAGTTAGCTCCTAATGTTATGCTGCCACATGGGCAGCAGCCGAACCTATTAATGAACTAATCCCAGACTCTCCAGTGGATGCCGGCTGGGCTCCTCTGTGCCGCACTTTGCATTTCAGCTAAAATCAACAACGTTAAAGTAAGAAGAATTTAAATGGATTAGGCCGCTTCTTTCCTGAATCAGCAGTGCTCCGCAACTCCGGAAGAGGGGAATGGGTGTAGAAGGCTTTGGGCTTGAGGAAGGGGATGGAAACTGCTGGCCATGCCCGAGGCATCCTGCCCTCATCACCCGTATGGCTCTGACTCTGTCGCCAGATCTCCTCATCCTCCCCCTCACTAGCTGTGTGACCCTAGGCAAATGACTTAGCCTCTCTGAGCCTCAGTTTCCTCATCTGTGAAATGGGATCGTGATAAAATGTACATACGAGCAAAAATGTTATTATTCTGAAAAAGTGTTTAGAAGTGCGTGGCACATTGAACATGCTATATAAGGGCTTGATATACTAGCTCGTGTATTCCACAAATATTTATTAAATATCTATCATGCCCCAGGCAAAATTCTTGGTGCCTGGGATTCAGCTTGAACAAGATAAGGTTCTTGCCCACAGGGAGTGTACATTCTAGAAAGAGGGAATTCTAGATGGTGGCAGGCACTGTGAAGGCACTGTCAACTTTAGGCAGACCTGTCAAGAAAGCCTCCTGAGCAGGGGACATGTGAGAGGAAACCTGGGTGATGAGAAAGTGTCGTCGGTGTGCCAGAGCCCCGCCGTGGACTGAGTGTGATGCGCTCAGGAGCGCAGGGCGCCTGGAGTGATGAGCGAGTGGGCCCAGTGAGGTGTGTACGGAACAGACCTGTGACCTCTCCCTGTCGCTTTCATCTTGGAGTAGAAATACCCTCAGCCCACAAACACTCAGGAAATACACATATCAGGCTGTGTCTTGGGCAAGGGAAGGGCCTGGGAAAACAGCCTTTTCAAATTGTTGTGGTCACCCACTGAGCGATGTTTCAGGAACTGACCTGCCAAGTGCCTGGTTTGAAATCTGCTGTAGTTCTGTAAGGACAGGGTCCATGCCATTGTCCATTCCCTTGGAGGGGACCCACTGGAGAAATTTCTCTTGGGCTTCAGCTGCTGAAAGAGCAGATCCACTGCGATTTTAGTTTCCTGGACAGAATTCTCCTTGATGGCTTTTGTTTCTTTGTTTCCTCTGCCTGCTGGGAAGCTCAGAGCCATGTTTTCTATGTCCCTGTGGGTTCTGAGTGCCTATGTGACTCTGTATTAGCCTTATTTCTGGCTCTAGTACTGAATTCCCTACTCTTGCCTTATCCAGGTCCCTTCATCTCTTTACTTCATCCTTCTGTTTTGTGGGCATCCTTTTGAGAAGGGGTGAGGGATCAAGGGAGGAAAGAAGGAACACCTCGCTGAGGATGCATGCAGTCAGGCACAAAACGTTCCTGCCTTGAAGGTGGTGGCCAGGTGGGGGGCTTATCCTCCAGGAAGATCACCTGGAGTGGGGAGAAGACATGGGGGCTTCTGTCTGTGCTAACCCTGCAGCTGGCAAGTCTTGGCGGTGGGTAGTGGGGCCTCTGACTGCTACCGACCAGAACTGGAATATCTCACTGTGTATAATGGGTTCTTATATGTTTGAAGATACACACCTTAAAAAAAAAAATACACTATGGATACCAAGCCAGCCAACCACTTCGTCTGGTATTCAACTGTAGAAGGGAAAATCGACCAAAGATGGAGGAAGGGCTGCATACGCAGTGTTTACCAGGAGAAGGGGTGTTGGTCTCCAATGCTGTGCTGTCCTAGGGGTCTTCCAGGGTCCACACAGATTTCCCTGTACGTGATTACTTTGGAGCCTCACTTCACATAAGTTCTGATTCCACTGCCGGCATAGACAACGAAAGGATGGCGGGAAGATGGAGGGGGCTGCCGAGTGTGACACAGTCCTCGGGAATTTAGTTCCCATCTGCAGAGCTGCCCCAGTGCACCCCTGGGAGGGCAGTGGCCAGTGCTGGCCAAACTGGCTCTGATTCCCACAGCTTTCCCCCCTGAGATGGAGGGCACCGCAGGCTGCTTCTCAAGCCAGCTTGGGTCAACAGAGCATCACAGGTCACCTGAGGGAAGAGGGCTGGGGGCTGGGCTGGTTGTCTTGGTGGGAAGTTGTGGATCTGGTGTGGCTCCATCTTTCTGAAGACACGTGGTCTTGTTCGTATAACTTTGGAGTTATTCCTGTTCTTCTGTTGTTGGTCATTTCAGCAACACCCTTCGTGATGCCCTTACCCTGGCTCATCAGATGTGGGTGCAGACATGCCTAACAGTGGGGTGCTCCCACTACTGGGGACATGATCTTTCTTCCCAAATGAAAGAGCCGTTGCCCCTTCGGGTCACGAAGCCAATGGATGCGACTGAGACCTGGGGAGCTCAGAAGCATCCAAAGTTGGAATCGGAAGATGGGTCCATCAGCCTTAATTTACACTGCATCACATTTGCAAGTTGCAAAATGGAATTTGCAATTGCTTTTCGGCAATGTTCAAATTAGCACTTCTTAGCATATTAATGAACTACTTTTTTTTTTCATTATGTGACCAATTTTAATGTAAATAGCAGTCTCCATGCAAAGATAAGGTCAGTGTTTTCATGAGAATAAAGTTCCAAAGCTTCCTGTGGAGACTGGGGATCTGGCCTTTGGAGGGGCATGGCTTCAGCCCAGAGCAACAGCCCAGAATGCATGGCTCTTTCAGACCCCTGGCCTGGCGGGCTGAGGTCCTGAGGTCTGGGATGCCATCTCTGGCTGCTGGCTCAAGAGATCGGATAACCGTGAGGGAGGCTGCAGGCCAAGCCCCTGAAGAGGCTGGTGACTCCACCAGGCGGGCAGGAGCGTGTATTTATGTCTGAGAAGGAGATCAGAGTGTAGGCCGCAAGCTCAGTGTCACTTTCACACTTACAAAGGGAGCAACTTTCTTCAAAATGGGTCAGAATCAGCTACGAAGTGACGCTATGTGAATTCCCCTTTCTAAGATGTTTTCCTGTGTTGAAGCTGCTCAAGTATATGCTTCATGTAGCTGGTCCCAGGTCTTAAGGGCATTGTCCACAACTCACCTGCGCATTTTCTGGAGCCAGGTTGGGAGAAATCGGAAAGATCCCTCCCTATAAGGACCTTGTAACTCCCGGCCACGAGCAGTGATGGCACCCAGCGCACAGAGGAGACGAAACCAACAAATGGGGCTTTTAAACATGTCCAGAGCCCACAGAGTCGTGCACCATCCTTCCTAAAGAGCCAGAGGTTGGTGAAATGAGAGGCCTCATATGGCCTCCCAGAGCCCTGGCGCCGGATGAGAAACCAGAGGCCAAGACATCTGCCTGGGTGGTCTCCAACTGGCCGCCCTGCTGACTGGGGGCCGTGGCGTGGGTCCTCTGGAAGGGACGGGGACCTGCATCGGAGTGACACAGCCCCACCAGGGTTTCCAAGAGAAGAATAGACCCCAATTTTCTAAATGGCAATGCTTTCTGGGTTCATTATTCAAAATGAGCTGATTATTCATCCCCAGCTTGAATTACCAGCTAAATAGTATTTTCCTGCTGAGTGTACATTTGTAATGCCATCCATTCCATCCGGCATGACGGCATTACCTTCCAGGGCCTTCGACTACCTAGTCCTTACTATCTATAGATGGGTGCGTGGGTGCGCTGATTGCATTTTAAAAACAAGAGTTTGTGTATCTGACAGATCTGGAAATAATCAGTAACTAAGGTAGCAGAGGGGAAAAAAACTGAGCTCTTGATGAGTAATTTTAAAGCTGTGAATACTTTGCAGCTTGATAGATTCCCAGGGAAGGAGTCCTTCAGTCACAGGGTCTCCCTTCATGCAACTGGGCCAGCAGGTGCTTTCTTTGGAGACCCTGGGAACCTGGTAGGCATTTTGTTACCTGGGAGAGGAGAGCCTTCTGTCTCCCATCATGCCTGTGATTTCATAGGAACTGTTACGGATCTGAGACAGGAGGGAACGGGGCAAGGCACAGCCATTGAAACAAAGACATAGTCATTGAGGACAGGACAAATACTGGTTAAAACCAGCTAGGCCCAAGATGGTGGAAGATTTGACTTCCAGCAGACCTTGAGCCTCATTATACTCTCATTGTAATACATTAGCATGCGAAATGACACACCCACAGAGCACCATGACAGTTCCCAGGCTGACTATGATAGGCCAAAAAGTGGGTGGTGGCCATGTTTCTGGAAGTCCCCACCCCTTCCCCAAAATAGCTGGAATCCTCCTCCCACTTGTTAGCATATGAAATTACCCCGCCCATAAACACTAAACATCCCCCACACTCCAGGGCTGCTCCTCCTTCTGAGACAGACCACGTTCTGTCTGGGGAATGTGTCTCTCTCCAGCTTTGCTTTCACTTTACAATGGCTCGCTCTTGAATTCTTTCCTGAAGAAAGCCAAAGACCCTTACTTGGCAGGGCTTGTCCCAGGGACTCACCTCACATGACCATGACCAGCCCCATTTCCCTGCAGCGTATCCATCAGTCCATCTGTGACCAGCGACCTGAGTCAAGACTCTTCCAGAGAGCCCGAGTCACACAACCTTGTCAAACTGTAGATTATCTTGGTTCGTGTAACTGAAAATCTCAGCTTAAGGTGTGGATGGATCCAGGGGGCAAAAACGCTGTCGGCAGGCTTCAGCTCTGATTTCTTCTGCCTTGACTCCATTTTCAGGCAGCTTGGACTCTCTTTGTGGTGGTAAGATGGCTGCCAGGAGCTCCAGACATTTATCTATCCTTTTAGAAACTCCAGTGAAAAGATTCTCTCTTTTCACAAACACCTGTTACTGAGTCAGGCTGGCCCTGATTAGGTCCGATACCCACCCCGGAGCCAGTCACCATGGCCAGTGGGATGTGATGTCCTCGTCTTGGTCTGGGTCATCTGTCTATCCTTGGAGCTGTGGGTGGGTTCAGCTCTACCCCAGACCACATGGACTGGGCATGGGGGAGGAGTGATTCCTCCAGGAAAATCGAGATGCTATTTCCAGTAAAAGAAGGAAAGCGGCTGGGCAGGCAAAAACAACAGATGTCCACCCCAACAGCTTTTCAGTTAACTATTCACAGAAGTCCAGGATCAAGTTCTATCCAGAGAACAGAGAAGGAGGCTGATTCTACCAATTTAACTATTTATATTTTCTCAGCGAGTGGCTGGCCCACAGTCTGTGGGTTTCCTTTTATACAGAGGCTAGTAACTTTCACCCCTTATGTGCAAGCTCGTAGCATCTGCTGGGCTCACCTACCAGAAGCTCTGAGCTTCCCTGGTTGGGCTCAGATTGGATAGAAAAGCTTGCTCTGCCCCTAGCTGGGGAGAGGGATGGGACCTGATGCCCTCCTGGGCTCTTTCTGCTCCAGCTTCCTGAGAGCGGACAGGCTGCTGCTGGAGTTAGAAACAGGGTCTGGGAAGGCTCCTCCCAGATGGTCGCCAGTCTTTCAAGCATTCTTCTTCTGAGACGTGGCCACTCTCCCCTGTTCTGTTGTCCTGGATGTTGGCTCCTGGGATGTTTTCTGGAACACGGGGCTCATTGGGTGGCTGTTCAGTCAGTCTTTCCTCCTTTAACTCTTGCAGATTAAGCCATCTGAGCCCAGAAATGTTGGAGAAAGACACACCTCATGTCTCTCTACTCAAGGGCTGAGGAGACTCCAGCTGGGAGACTGTCTCTCCGTCTCTTTGTCTCTTCTCCCTCCTCCCCTAACTCCTTCCTTCTCTCCTAAGCTCCTCCCTCTGACAGGTCCTGGAAGGAATTACCAGTGGCCACTTAGTTCTTTAGTTAATGCCACGATTTCATTTTCTGTGGGTGCCATAGGCTGGGCTGAAGTGTAGGTTGGGTCTGAGGAGGGCGGGAAGGAAGATCTGAGAGAAGCAGGCTGGCAGTTGCCCTCCTGCTCCTGGCACCCCGCGGTCCCACCCTGGCCACCTCGCACACCCAGAAGGTGTCGGGGACAGACTTCGGCTGCACCTTGAGGACTCGCTGCTGCTGGTTCAGGCCTGGAAATGACCTGTGATGGCTCGCCCTTCACTCCAGGTGTTCAACCTCTCATCTCTAATGCCCGTTCCAAGTTCACCATCCCTCAGAGGCCAGGTCGAATCCCAGGAGGACAATTCAGAGGCAGGGGGCCGTGGACACCTCCTTCCCGCTTATTAGGGCAGAATCGCTCTGACGAAGCGGCAACGGCCCGCCAGAGCCTCATTATTTTGGGCTTCATTGAAATGCGCGGCAGAGCCATCCCTGGTACTTTACGTACTAAACTTAACTACAGTAATGTATTCAGATCATTCTGAATTTATCTAGACTGAGCATCCTTTCCTCCTCCTCCTCCTCCTCCACATTTTTTTTTTAAAAGATAGCAAATGTGCTTTTGGAGACGATATTCTGCATGGGAGGCAAAGGCGACCCCTTCCCATCCCCCTTCCCAGCAGTGGTCATCCAAGGCTCACCTGATGACAATGGCATTTTGGGACCTGCGGTGTTTTTCTGGCTCCATGTCCCACCTCTTTCACTTTTCACCCCACATTCCTGCCCTTGCTGGGACGTGCGCTCTGGAGTGGGAGGGATGGTGGCACCCAGGTAGCAAACTCCACCTGGGGAACCAGGAACCTGCATGAGAGGGAAGAGGGTGCAGAGGAAGGACCTTGCCTGGAGGCAGGAAACCGCTTCTCATCCCAGTTTGGGTGCCAGCTTTTCGGGGGACACTTTGGGACACTAGGTCTCCTTTTCTGGATCTCAGTTTCCTTGATTAAAAAAAAAAACCTCATGTTGATGAGGGTGGTGCCTTTGAGCCAGTTCAGGGGCTCTCAGCCTCAGGTCCATGCGTGAGCTTTGGGGTGGTCCATGGACCTCTTGAAATTATGAGCAACACTGTAGTCTTTTCTTGGAGAGAAAGTCCATAACTCTCATTGGATTTGCAAAGAGCTCTTGTCTAGCAGAGGCTAACTAAGATCTCCAGGACACTTAGGCACTCAGGGCCCCGGGCATCTTCACGTGCACCTGTTCAATGCTCTGGCTTTACAAATAGGACCACTGAGGTCAGGTGAGGGGATTGGTAGGGAAGCTGTGCAGGGTTCTGGTGGAGACCATTGGAGACTGATCCCGGGGGGGCTCTGAGTGGACGGAGGCTGGCAAGAACCAGGTAAGCCATGCTAGAACCTGACCTTCCCGAGGGGCACTGGGGATCCCAGTGGAGAGGAGGTATGTGAAGATGAGTCCCGTGGGAACCACATGCAAACCAAAGCTTTTGGCGTAAGTGACCAGCATGTGTGGAATTGGTTAGTGATGGTTGTCTGATGTGAGTTTCTGCTTCGTGTCTGCCTCCCCGCTACAGAACGGCAGCTCTGCTCCACCAGGGGGCTTGAACAGAGCTGAGGACACATGGCTTCTCCCGGGGTCTTCCTCTCTTTGCTGTAGACTGGAGCCTTCACTGTTCCTGTTGCAGTCGGCATCCTCCCCGCGTCCTTCAGCAGCGCTGACGCTCTTTGACGTCCCAGGTCTCACGGCCACATGAGTCAGTGAGCTTCCTTGAGTTGATGGAGGCAAAGACTCCCTGCTCTTCCCTCGCGGGTGGAGTCGTTTGCCCTCCCTTCACTTACTCCTGAAGTTGCCTCCTGCTCTCTTTTTAACTGGGCTGTGGCTGGAGACAGACCACGGTGGGCCACGCTCTCTGCTGTCCCGTGGCCTCTCTGGATGTAAAACAGCTGAGTCCCCGTCCACCTTGCCTGGGCTCCTCCAGATCAGAATTGTAAGTGGCCCCGCTGTAAATACCTCCTGGGAGTCTGTGCAGCTACAGGTCCCATTGGGTCCCAACAGGAAACCCCGCATGTCCCATAGGCCGATCAGCATCCCTGCTGCCTGGGAGACACGCTTCTCTGCAGCTCTTGCCAACCAGAGAGGCCTCTCTGCGGCCACTTTGTTAGTATTTATCCCTGCCACTCAATGCTTTCACTCTCCAGTCATGGAGGAAATATTCACATAGAGTTGTTTTCCAAAATTTGGCTAAAAGATAGAATTCTACTGTCTTTCCAAAGGCAAAGGCCAGCCTACTCTCTAGTTATTGAAGTATCATCCTGTAGAGCCGAGCCCGAAGTTCTGTGTGCTCACCATTAAATAACATTTCATAATGAAAATTTTGTCTTATGAAGGTGAAACTTTGAGAAGAGCTTAGAATTCTCATTTTTCTATGCATAGCAATCAAATGACCTTCCTAAGACGGCCACATAAAGTATAGATTTAAAGTTAAATGATCCAGTCAGTCATTTAATATTTTCTTAAAGAGTAATTTTTTTCCCCTGTAACCATAGATGTTTACATACGGTTTTCTTTTTGGTATTTACCTTTTAAGAATTGAAGAAAACCTGACATTCTTTTTTGGAACTGTTTTTTAATAGCCTTTGTTTATTTTTAATATGTGGCGTTCCAGGCCCTTGCTCTAATGATTTTTTTCACACTGCATTGATAATTAAATTCATTCATTTTCCCAGCTGCACAATTCCTTTAAATAAAAAGTTATGGGTAATAACACCTCTTATGCTCAAAGTACAGAGGAGGAAAGGGCATATCGGGAGCTCTCTGTTGAGGGAAATCACTCAGAATGGTGTAGGTCACGGGTTAAGGTGAAAATCCGGGTACAGGTCCTCAGGCATTCAGGTCCTCTTAATTTATACATGATGACCTGTAGGTTTTGATTTTCCGAAACTGAAAAACATGCATTTCTTCCCTTTTATGTTCAGAAAGATATAATTTATCTCCACCTAGCCTGTTCAGATTTTTCCCGTTCCTAATTTGTCGTAGTCGTGTCATCGAAAGTACTAAAAGTGTTGGTTTTCTCTTAAATGATTGGAGACTGTTTGCACGCTGTTACCAACTCGCATATATAAAAGGAGGGCACTAAAAGGGAGCTGAGATATTTAGCGACATAAAAAGAACCATGTAGATTTGCGAACATGCAAAGCTGTGATCATGGAAGAGATTCTTGAAGTAATGAGAGAAATGCTTCGTCTCTGGGCTAGTGATTCACTTGTAGCTTCTGTAATTTCATTGGTGCTATAAGGATTTGGTTTTTACACATTTTAATTTAGTCCGGAGATGTTCCTATTTTAATTATCCACACACAAGGGCACAGTATCTTTCTACGGTTATTGCTATATGTTACATTTATATATAGCAATAGCAATTTGAAAAAAAACCCCAACAAAATGCTTTCACCTAGATGACCAAAGGGTTATACTCATTTGTTTTAATGACACTGTACGGACCTTTGCATTCTTAAATAGGATTTTTAAATACACGAGATGCAAGCACTACACGGATTGTGCACCCAGACAGTTACACACGAGAGCATAGAAAAAGAATCTGCTCCACGTTCCCCTTTTGTGAAGGTTTGGAAGGTGCTTTGGTGGCAGCCCCTGGATGGGGATGCCCGGAGCCCCTTGCTCCTTCCTCGTTAAAATCAGAAGGCACAGAATTGGGGAACTTGAGAAAAAAACTGATTCCACTGAATCACATTTCAATATGGTAAAACCCACTTGGTGAAATGTGGTATTTTCACTGTTGCTTTGGGCTCAATCTGTAGATGTTAGCAAGGAAAGAGAAGAGACACAAATATATACATAAAATCTATAAAAGAAATCCGTGTCTACATTATGTATATTTATAAACATATATATATATATATATATATATATATATATATGAAATATATAAAGAGAACAAAATTTAATGGAAACAAATGTTGACAAAAGCTAATATTTAAGTCACCCAGCTAACACACGGTCGTGCTTCTCTGGGAAGAGGTGATTCTCTTACAAACAACCAGAAGGTAATTCTGCCTTCTTCCAGGGAGAAGCAGCAAGCAGAAACAGGTCACATTTAAATGAGCCCCCCACCCCCCAAACCCTTCTCCCCACAGAGGCTGGGAACATTATGCTGAACATGGACCTCCACTGGCAACTTTGTGGGAATGCCGGGTGGGCGTGGGGCACAGGGGATGGGGCTTCTCCCAGCCTGATGTCACATGCTCAGAGGAAAGCCTTTGAATTCTGCCCAATGACCTGGTCCCACAGACGAGTCCCATGGGCCCATGGGCCAGCACAGTTTAGAATGTCACCCAACCTCGCCCAAGTGACACTTTCTCTCAGCTTACTAGTTCCGCCTGTTTAGTGGGGCGACATCTGGTTTGGGGAGAAGGGGAGGAAGTAATGGGTTCACACGAGCTTCCAGCATCCTCAGAGGAAGAGCTTAAGCCAGAGTCACAAAATTGGGCATCTGGGGGGGCCCCATCTACCCACAGATATGTTCTGCTCAGTTCTCAGATTATATAAAAGAAACATGAATCTGTAATAATCAGAGATGTCGCATACTTATCTGGGTTTCTGGCTTCAGTGGAATGTTTGGAAGCGCTGTGAACGTCGGGTCCTCGCATCTATGCGGAACAGTCTGTCAGAGCTGCCCCTGCCCCCTTTAGAAGGTGCACACCCGTCCGCAGCCCATGTTCCCCGCGTCTTGCTCGCACTGGCAGGCTTCCCCAGCTGGCTGATCTGTCTGGCCCTCCTGCTGCTGCAGGTGTTTGCAAAACACTGGTGTCTGTTTGGGGACGGTTTGGCCACTGCCTTGGCCAGCCCAGCCTCCCCTCCTTGCCTGGCCAGCTGGGGTTTGTTACAAGTGACAACTGGGCTAAGGAGTGTCAGCCGCTTTGCTCAGAGGTGGGATCTTCCAGACTATCCACTGGGACCGTGTTCTTTCAGCCCAGACACAACCATGCTTCCGAGAGCCCGCTCCTCCCAGCCTCTGGAAGAACCACAGAGGCCGAGGTGTCAGGGGTTTACCACGCAGCCCCCTTGCGGTCTGCAAAGCTGGGGCAGAAAGTCAGCTCCACGCACCCGGCTCAGGTGGGAGCGCATTCCTTCAGCATTAAAGGATGCTGTTGCCTCTGAAAATGGTACTTGCTGAGGTCTGGGGCCTCACAATGCTATTGTTCCCAATGATTAATTTTTCTTTCCCTCCTGGTGGTGGTGAGATGCGTGTATATACACTCGTGTGTGTGTGTGCGTGTACACACCCAGTGGGGTCTCTGTCAACTCTGTTCTTGTCTAGCACCAGGGGAGGAGCTGCAAGAGTGTGGATGGCCCTGTGCAAAGCCATCCCCACTGCTGGGATATAGCTCAAAGATCCCACTTGTTGTCACTGTCCTCTGCTGGACAGGGAGTCCCTGGATCATGTTCATCCTTGTATCTCCATCACAGGCTCAGTAACTGCTGCTGACTAAATGCCTGGATGGGTAGACGGCTGGTGAATTGGTTCTGTCTTCCCCGTGCATCTAAACCAGAAGTTGCAAACTTAGCCTGGCTGTTGTGGTCCAGCAGGCTGTGGAGAGCAGCCTGGACTGGAGGAGGGGCGCCAACAGGGCCCACGTTCCCAGGTTCCAGCCTGGCTTTGGCCCCTTCTCAGCCATTTCCTTTCCTAAAAGAAAGAGGGGTGGGACAGATTTTTAGGGTAATTTTTCCCGTTGACCCTCTTCATTCCTCTCCCCTCGCCCCGCCCCCTGTGTTGTCTACTCAACACAACAGCCAGATCTGGTCCTGGAACATGTTTTTTTTTGTTTTTTAAATATATATATATATATATATATATATATATATATATATATATTTAATTGAATTATAGTCAGTTTACAATGTCAATTTCTCATGTATAGCACAATGCTTCAGTCATAGATGAACATACATATATTTGTTTTCATATTCTTTATCACCATAAGTTACTACAAGATATTGAATATAATTCCCTGTGCTATACAGTATGAACTTGTTATTTATGTATTTTATATATAGTAGGTAGTATAGAACACGGTTTTCTTAAGGGCCTCCAAGATCTCACTCTGACCTGAGCTGGAGGTACCACCACTTACCTGTCATGGACAGCAGGTGCTTCAAAGCCTCCATTATCAAGGAGAACTTGCTATCCTGACACAGGATACATGTCCTTCTTTTCCTGCGTTCTCCAAGCAGCACCCTCACCTAAATCCCGCCACAGCCGTTGTTGGTGTGAGGAGCTGGCTTTTGGGCCAAGGCGGCTGGACATCACAGCATCACTCATCATGCAAGTCCATAGCTAACGGTGCTGGCTGAGCTGGTGGTCACCTGAGAGGAGCAGCTGGCCCGAAGCTGGGGTCCATTTTCGTGGGAACCAGCACTCTAAAGCTTTGGTGTTTGTTCATTGTGTCCCAGGGGAAAGGAAGATGAATTCAGAGTTTGAGACCCCAGGAAGGACAGAGACTGTCTCACATCAGGCTCAAGAAAGGTCCCCATTCAGGCTACAAAAAAAGAGGATTTGGAGTAGGATTTGCAGTCACGCACAGGACAAAGGAGCAAAACCCCGTGGCTGGGAAGCTTTAGATAGAAGTGTGGACTCCTTTACTGTGTCCATGATGCAGGCTTTTTGAGAAAAAGAAAATGGAAAAAAGAAATGACCAGAACACATACGATGAGTGCAATGATTCCCAGTTAGAGATCTTGGAGGAAAGAAATTCTTTTTCTTGGGTTGAGAATAAGGCTTCCTGAAAAGGTGTCAGAATAGAAGGTGGAGGGTGTATCTCCATCAGGGGTTACAAACTCAGGTGCCTGCCCAGGCCAGACAGGCGATGTGGGTCGACCCCCTGGACCACCCTTTTTGTCTTTGCCTGGCGGGATCCTACCAGAATGGTTGGAGGGGAAGTAACTCCTGGAGGAAGGAGAAGGCACAGTTTAATCCATGTGTCCTTGGAGGCTCATATGTACAAATATCTCTGTGATTCCTGCCCCTGCTACTCCTCCCCTCAAAGATCATACTGTTTAACTGTGTCCACATGCTTCCTTCTTTCATGAGCTGCTAGTTAACCTTGAGTGGTGTCCATCTGGGCATCCGGGTTTTCTTAACTTGTGCTGTCAAGAATGTATGTGTATTTCACCCCCCACACTTCCCCTCTCCCCACTCCCTACACCCCAGCCCCCTGCACCCATACACACACTGACAGGACCGTAACACCCCCCAGGGCAAGGCTGAGTACCACTGTTCCCCGCAGTGGACAGGACTGGGCAGTCCGGCAAATGCCCATGTGTTTCTCTTTGCTGGTGGGCTGGTGAGGTCAATGAATATTTGACCTCAGGAGTTCTGCAGGCCTGGGATTCTCATTCTGAAGGCCATCCCAGACAAACTAGGAATTGTTTCAAGCAAATTTCCCCCAGCATGAAGCAAATAAGGGGTCTGAGTAGCCAGAGATGGTTGGAGCTCCAGGCGTCCCCGATCTAGCTAAAATTCTCGAGTTAAATGATTTACTGAAACGCAAGAACGTTCTGCTGTTACTGCTCAGAGCTCCCCAGCCCCAGTTATTTGTTTTATGCATTTTTCCCATTAGAAAATGAAGCCCAGTGCTTAGACGACAACCCGGATGCTCCCTATTTAGGGGTTTTTGCATATCTATGTGGTAATTTTGTATCTGTAGCAGCTTGGGCAGAGCATCCTTAAAGAGCCTTGCTTGGATTTGTCTGGATAATGTTTTCCAGTTCAGAGTAACTGCTAGAGCAGTAAGGAAATGCTTGGCAAAGCTCAGATCCATGAGCTTTGCTGTTTACACTTTCAGTGTCTCTCCATCCAGGCATGGGGTTAACATAAGCACCTGATCTTTGCAAGGACTCTTTACGACAAAAGAGGGGGAAAAAACCCCAAGACGCCTAATCAAAAATTACCTTACTCGTAGTAAAACCTAAATTCATGAGAATTCATAAAAATAGATTCCTTTTAAATGCCGAGGAAGAGATTTGGAAGCAATTTGGCAGACTGGGATGCATGGGACCGACCTGCGCCAGGTTCTTCTTACGTTAATAAATATTCATTTTGTTTTTTTGGGGGGGATTCCAAGTATGAGACAGAGGGTCCTTGTTGTAGAAGTCAGATCTATTTCTACAGCAAGAATTTCGGATTCTTAAGTATCAGGTATTCTTTTCTAAAAATGTAACTCTTTCCTAACAAGTCAAACCTCCAGTGGGAAATCTGCTCCAGGAGATGGATTCAGCCACGGCCTTTTCTCCCCGCGTGCAGCTAAGCAAAGCCAAGTCTGAGGACGGTTCTCTCTCCCTGCTTCCCTTCTCAGCCACTTTTTTTTTTTTTTTGGACACGCAGAAAAAGCTTCATTCAATATTGATAGTGTTTCGATACGTTAAAATCAACCGCAAGTCAGGAATGTTACATAAAATGTGTACAGATGGCATTTTTTTTTTTTTTTCCTGATTTCACCTTTCGGACCTGAAGAGTCAGCCTTGGAAGGGATTTCACCTCTCTTCAAAGCCTGCAGTCAGTCTGGTTCTCACAGAATGCACGCCCAACTGATACCAAAATGGTTCTTCCCACGATATCTGTGAAGGTGCCATGACTTTTATTATTACCATCTATTTCCCACTTGTGTTCAGTCGAGCAAATTTGAAGCTTGAAAAAAAAACCCGAATCTTAAAATAATCTTTTCTTTATCTGAGAAATCAGAGAGTAACATTGTCCATAATAGGTAAAAAGAAATGCTTTGTCATACTAACAAATGTTTTAAAGCAAACCAGCAGATATATTCCAAATAGATTTCACTGAAATTTATTTGAAAGACAAAGAGGAGAGAGAAAACGAGAGAGAGACACAGTTTTAGTTGCAGCTGTTTCCAAAGAGTTTGAGCACAAATATTCTTTCATTCCTTCGCATGATTTCGATAAAATTAGGTCAAAGAAATGTTCATTTGAAAACAGTGCTTTGTCATATTATCTACAACACATGTCTAGCAAATTTATGAATCTAGCATTCATCGGCGTGAAGTTCCCAATCCTAATGAATGGTTTAGACAGCATTGTCATCAATTTTCCGCAGGTGCAGCTGAGGCAATCAGTCACTTCAATCAAAGGCCTCCGTCAACTTGCGTGGCGCTGTCATTTTTTACACTCGGATTGCTGAAATTAACAAAACCCCGGATCACTCCCGGAATTGCGTTGACACCCCTCCCGCCTGTGGGTGGCGCTTTTGAGCAGTGCTTTGCTGCTAGCCGAGCTGCCGGTTTCGAAAGCATTCTTTTTTTTTTTTCACTTTATACCAACATAATATTTCTTTTGTGATATTATAGAGATAAAATTGCACTGTGTGTTTTAACACACGTTACAACAACCTCTTAAGGCAAAAAAGTAAATTCATGCAAATGAGTTAGAGAAAGTGAAAAGATTTGTGGCAGGTGCGGGGCATGGTGAGACGCTTGCTGGGAGAGAACTCCGGTTGTCTTAGCCAGTCGCCAGGTCCCGAACTTCCTCGCCCCTTCCCCCGTCCGGCTACGCAGTGGCTGGCAATTTGGACTCTGAACTTTGGAGCTGTTGCTTTAAGAGTTAAGATTGGAAAACCAGGCCACCTGGTTTCTTTCACCCTGTATTTCCTCTGAGTTTACCTTTCACTTGCTTCCAACGGTCTCTGGAAATCTTCTCCAGGGAAGGTTTTATCAGTATCGGGAGAGGCACGTTTTATTATAACATGGGTGATGAGAAGAATGCCCTTACCTTTGCAGCATGTGAGCTGCTTCTCCTCAAAGGGTTAACAGCATCTTCGAATCCTCTCACTTACCTTAAAGGACTCCTGAAAGAGCCGAAGAAGGCAAAGCTTTGGCTTTTTATATCCCTGAAAAATAACCTTGTTTCCAAAACCCTATAGTCCAAAAAGGATTTCAGTAGTTCCAGCAATACAAAGAGAAAGCTGGGAGAGATACTCTGCATATACCAAAGATGAACACTGCTGTCTCTATCCTGAGAACATCACCAGGTGCCTTCTAAATCTTTAAAATATATGGACGGACAGAAAGCACTTAGCATCCGTTCCTCCATGATGAATAGAGTTAACCTTTGTAGTTTGCCAAAAGTCAGTAAGTTTTTCTTTCCCATTTTTTTTTTCAGCAGAATCAGGAGTAGAAACGCAGGTAGGACCAGATAAACTCACATTGTCTTGGCCTTTTTTTTTTTTTTTAGCTTAACAGCCATAGTCAAACTGCTTGTAGCAGCTGGTGAGAGAGATAGGCGAATGTAACTTATTTAAACTATTGGGTTACTTGATATTGACAAAAGCACGTGAATTGATTTGACTGGCTTGAAAAATAATTTAGGTGTCTTTCCCTTGCAGTTGTCACTTGTGGTCAGTTACCCCCAACGTTTCTGTGGCCACTCTGAAAATTACACGTGGCTTCTGAGGAATGCAAATTCTGAGACTATAATAAAAATGTGCTTTTTAATAACTAGTTGTGTCACTTTGCAAATAGCTTTGATGCAGGATTCCTGCCTGCCTATAGTTGAAGCTGTATCTGTGTTATCCATACCTGAGTTTATGATCCCTTCCCTCAGAGAGCAATTAGGGGCTGGCGAGGCTGGAGTGCTAGCTAATATTTGAAACTGCATGTACGTCTGCAGCTAAAGGGGGAGAAAAGGGCTGTGATCATCTGTGCCTAGAGAAAATAATCCTTGCAGCGCCCACCTTTTAGATACTTGATAAGAAATGCAGTTGGGGAGCCTGGAGAATCTCCAGGTGGGGCGGCTTGTCCGCTGAGGAATAAAGATTGTCACCCAGCAGCCGAGCTGCAGGGCTTGCTGGAGGAAGTCTATATTTTGACTCTCTTCTGTGGAGTTTGAAGTTAAATGGTCCTGTCTGCCGCTTCTCTTGTTTGTGTCACTTGTTAAAGATCCCTTGTAATGCACCATTACAGTTTCCCTTTAGTTTATTACAGCAGAACTAAAGTCGTCCGTGTGCGTTTGGCTACCCCTAATTTCCTCTGAGGACTGATGGCATAGATCTTGCCTTTTGATTACCAAAATATATAAACATTTGACTTGCTATCACTCTTAACGGAACTGTAGTTGTTGTAATAAAAGGGGAAGGGAAATTGAGTGTCCATAAATCAAACAACCTATACAGTCAAAAATCCGTACTGTCTTAAGGAGATGCGTTGTGTCACATGTGTGTTTTAATATTCTGCTTCCCATTAGGCTGTTCTCTGTTGTATAGAGAAAGCAAATATTTCCATATTTGATTTTTTTTCTTTCTCTTCCAATCCAAATGAGAATTTCTTTGTTGTTGTGGTTGTTATTTTCTTGCTAAAAGGAAGGGAATTAACATTGTTCTTCCCCCAACCCCGCCTCCGAATATATGGGGGGAAAAAGATTGTGGCGTGACTTGACTAAGCATGCAAAATGTTTTATTAATCAGAACGACAGAGTAGAAATGAAAGCACTACGTCTTTAAAAGTGCCTAGGCATCCAGGTACTGGGGGAGATCGGTAAAAACCGTTGACCAAGCATAATGTACGTAGACAAATGTCTTCTCATTGTGTGATGCGTGAAGGCCGTGATAGATGGCTTCCAACAACAAAGCGTGGCCACTGAGACAAAATTAGTGTTGTTTTAATTACCAGTGTCTGTAATGTTATCTATCCATAACTGCCTGAAATAGACCGTCACCGAGGGTCAGCAGGCGACCCGAGCTGGCTACTTCTGCACACAGCTCTTCTTGGCTTCCCGGTCACAGCGCTGTGCTTAAAAAAAAAAAAAAAAAAAAAAAAAAAAAAGTTGAATGCTTCCCTTGAACCATTGACTTAGAGCGAAAAAAATGGTTTCTTGTTTAAGGGAAGTGCCTTTATCTTTTTCCTTCAAAGCGAAGACACAAGCAGATCTTATAAAATGCTATTTGGAGGTCAGAGTAATGGGCGGAAGATGGAACTGGCTGTGACATTCTTCAGCGAAAGTTTACACTCTTGGAGCGGTGGTTTTTTTTTTTTTTTTTTTTTTTTTTTTGTCAGTCACAAATAGCATTATGACAGTAATAGGAAGGAAGATTCTTTATTTTTGAAACCTCCTTGAGCCGAGATGGGCCGCTCTTCAGACGTTTGTAAGTGTGTATATTGTGAAGATGAAGTAGCCCTCACTTTCTGAGCTTGTGGGAGATGAAAGATAGGCCAGCTTTTGAAAATGGCCCGTGTGGCACGTGCTATAAATGAGCAGGGAAAGCAATCGAGCTAATAGATTACAGTAATTATCCAATCTTTGGCTAGTTTGTATTGGCAAACTATAAATACAGTACACATTAGAACAAGGTGCTTACAGAATGTACATGAAAGGTCATTGTGATTTGCAAGTCGCTAGTCATTAGAATATGCTAAAAACCATTGCTTCAGGGCTCAGATTTTAATGATGAATACATTGATTATTAAGTAGCAGAGGAAAAATGTACAAGAGCTGCGGTGGTGTAATGATAGGTCGCTTTATTTTGGGAAGGAAATCAACTCGGCTTCAGAATGCATGCATTGAGGAATATAATTGCAGCGAGGAAAATTCCTTAGAGGAGCTTGGCACATATTAAAAGCAAAAACTTGAGACATGTTTGTGATAAGATTACTAATAAATCTCTGGTAAGTCTTAGACTCCTGACAATAATACAGCAACAGAGCACTTCATCTTCTCCAAGCTTTAGAATTTAAGATCAGTCACAAACAATCTAAATTACGACTGATGCTAGGCAGATGCAGTACTGGACGATGCTGCTCGCCATAAATCTCTCGTTCCTTATATGCAAATTAAACTCCATTTTAAAAGATAATTTTTCACATGGTGATCGCCTTTATTGGTGAAATGCTGGTGATTTTTAATGGGGAGAGCAAAAGCCAGGCTCCAGATCCGAGAATGATTTTGTGCGAGAGGGGCGCCGGGAGCGTGTGATCTGGACGCTTTAGGTGGGGTGCTGCCTTCGACTTTGGAGAGAACTTAAGGACCACGTGGGGCTGTGCCCAGCAGCTGCCTTGGCAACTGGCCAATGGGTTCCCCGGTTCCGTTGATGCTGCGAGGCTCTCTGACTTTTTACCACAGAGTCAGGTGCCCATTCCTGCTTATTCTGGGATGGAAGCTTGTTTTCTGACAGCCCCTTCTCCCTCAGTGCAAGCTCCCTGCCCTGCCCCTTCCCACGGAGTGCCTGCCCCCTGCACCCTGAGTCTGGGTTCCCCCAGTTGGCGTGTAATCCCTCACGTGGCTTTCCAGAGGACCCTTTTCAAAAAGAGACGTCAGCACGGAAAGGGGGCCTGTAGTCCTGAGTACCGTGCTAACTGTCACTACTTTATTTTTTGTCTGTTTGTTTTGCTTTTTTTTTTTTTTGCATTTGCAAGCTAAAGCAGTTTCCATCTGTGTCCTGAGGGCAAAGGGCTGTTTCTCCTCCTCCCGGCCTGTCCTCTTGAAATGTTTGTTTCTCAAGCGCTGAATTTTTATTGGGGGGTGGCTGATGAGAAACTTGGTAAGAATAAAAAGAGTTTTAAAAGAGTGGGAAGTGTCAGCCTTCTCTGAAATCTATCATTCCGCAGCGTCAGCTGTCAGTGCCTCAGGTTGGTGGGAAATGCTCGGTCTGGGATGGAGCCAAGGGGCAGTGGGACCCGGATGTGCAGAGGCTGCCCCGGGCCCCCAGGGACACAGATGCTGGCTGCCATCGATCCGGCAAAACAGCAAAGCCTGGGCGTGGGGGGTGGACTTTCATAGCTCCCCGGGCTCACCAGGGCAGCCTGGCAGTGTGTTGCCCGGGACAGTTTCACTCTTCACACACCCCGCAAAGGAACATCAGGACTGAGGGTCAAGGTGGCCAGTGGGTTCCCTTCCGGGCAGGGTCACCAGACTGGAAACCTGGGTTCCATCAAGGGCAGGGCAAGTGCCTGTTTTCCCCTGGTGCTGGGGGCATGAGGATCCCACTCATTTTTCTGACGTTTTCTTCGTTATGTAGTGTAATGGCGGGTCTCCAGGAAGTGTGATGTCTGTATTTGTGCTTCTCTTTGTCTGTCTGTCATTCTACCCAACAGCCTCCATACCCACGCACGTGCGCGCGCACATACACTCTTCAAGTGAACAGACTTAAAAACCAAGTGCTTGTTGATCAGTGCCCATAAGGCCCTTTCCAGAAGGAAGGGACTGGCAGCAACTCAGAGGTGATGTGGCGAGAACCCAGCGGTGCAGTGCATCCCTCTGGGTCCTGGGGAGCCAGCGATCTCATCAGCCTCTGCATTAAGCAGCAACACCGCACAAGGGTAAGAAGATAAATATGCTTTACAATGCTCAGCCTCCTATCGTAAGAATACTTCCTGAGTGGATGTAAATTTACAACAGGTGCTTATCAAATGTGAAAATGCTTGCAAATCAGAAACAAACTTTAGGGTTGCGAACATATTTCAGTGATGGCTTCTGCAAGGGCTGTGCCTGATGCCAAGCGATAAAGTTGTTCCTCTTTAGTTTCCACGTGAAGTGTCTTTCCATGGTTGGCCACAGGGAAAATGATGATGGCTGAGCCTCAGATACTGGTGTTAAGATGCAGATTTGTTTAATGAAATCCGTATTTACCGTTGGGGCACAAATATAGCCAATGTGCCCTAAATTCACAAGAGAGATCTTTGCTTTCAGAAGAACTAATATTTTCATTAATTGCCCGTTTCCACCAGAAGGCAGGCATCCTCTAAGCCCGTGATAAAAACTTTTTTTTTTTTAATTGAAGCGTAGTCGATTTACAATGCTATTTCGGGTGTACATATACATACATATATATGTATTTTCAGATTCTTGTCCATTATATGTTATTACAAGAAGTTGAATATAGTTCCCTGTGCTCTACAGTGGGTCCTTGTCGTTTATCTATTTTATATATAGTAATGTGTGTCTGTTAATCGCCAACTCCTAATTTATCCCTCCCCTGCCCTTTCCCCTTTGGTAACCATAGAAACATTTTTTTAAAAATCTGTCCTTTTCTTGATGACTAAAATGTGTTGTGCCCATAAAATAAGGGAAGGGGCTGCCTTCTTTTGCTGGTTTGCCTGCCCTAAACGATAAATTCCTCAGTATAATTGGGCCTTGTGTGTTTTTTCCTGAACTGCACTTTTTTTTTTTTGCAGCTTTAAAATAGTTCCCCACCCCCTTGTCCCCCAAATCTTTAAGGTTTACTCACAAGACGTACTTGTTGTGCAGGGAGTAATTAGCCCGTTACAGAGATATTAATTAACATGTAGGAAATGTTTTCTTTATTAATGGGAAATTCACACATTCTATTTAAATTAATTTGTATAGTTTAAAATTAATTTATCGTGGCCTTTGATGACCTCAAATCTACTAAGACAAAACTGGAGTATTGTACTAACTGGTAAACCATTCATTAAACATTTTATGCAAATAGTGTTTGTTTATAAACAAATTAACTGCAAGGATTTTCAAAACAGGTGCTGTGTTGTGAATGCGTACTAAATGATGTGGTACTGAAAGAATTAATTAGACCTTCAGATGTAATTAGTTGCAATAATTTGCGTGATTAGCGGCTTGGTTAAGAAGTAAGACACACACATTGTAATGCATGGAAGAGTCACTGCAGTGGTTTTGTCTTTCATATGGTGAGAATAAGCCTTCTCCGTGTTTAGGAAATTTTTCAAAAAATTGCTGACATAGCTGGAGTTAATTGCCAAGTGTCCTGTGGGGGGAAATGTGGCGGTGGTGGCTTTTTTTCCCCTCTTTCTCCCTTGGCTTCTTCTCGTGTGTAGCCATTGGATGCACTGCTGTTTGTTTGCACCTTTATGAATTTTTAAAACAGAAAGTTGTTAACCCCAGATCTTTTCGTCCCCAGAGGAAATGACGACACTTAACACCGTGAGGGTTAAAAGACAGAACACAATTATTAGAAGCCAAATGAAACATGTCCCGCCTTTCAAGATCGGCTGTTATCGCTCAGGGAATAGCTGCAGTCATTTTTTTTTTTCCTTGACGTCGCCGTGGAAGTGTCTCTTCTCTTCTTGCAGAAGATGGGCCGCCACGGTGAACAGTTTTGTTTGATGGGCTGCGGAAACTGGTACTCGTCACCGCTGATGGCTTGTTTACATGATGCTGGCGTTCTAGCCTCAAGGCCACCGAAACTCCTGGACCGCAGCATTCAACTGGGTTTACCCTTAAGGGCTGTGTTGCTGTGACGTGATTCCCCAAGTCCTGGAGACCCTCAGACACCTGCTCTCTCTGCTGCGGGTATGGGGAGGGGGCTTTACCTAACATGGTCTTGCTTTGGAGAATCCTGGTGAAACACAGACCAGAATTATTGCGTTCATTCATTCAAGGATATTCTCTGTGTGCTCTGAGGATGCAGTGGTGATGGATACCGATGAAGTTCTTTTCTGATGGGGCTTTGTGTAGGGCGGAGACAAACAGATGATGTTTTAGCTAATTTCAGCTACGAAGAAATACAAAGAAAATAAAACACAGTAATCCAATGGACAGGGACCAGGGGAGTGGGGAAGGGCCACGTCTATACAATTTTTCAGAGTTTTTAAGTGGGTCCCTCTTGCTTGCCCTCTGTGCTCCATTCTGTTTTCACATGAACCCTCTCTGGCTGTGATACCTGCTAACTTAGTTGTGCGGAAAGGGAGGTGAGAGGTGGAGTATTAGACGACCCAGTATGTGCATATGTCCCCAGCGTGGGGCCTCCTGGCGAAGTAGGTGCTCAGTAAATGACTACCAGGCGTGAATCTGAGTCTTGCTTGGTCAGACCCGTGTGCACACTGTTGCACTTTTCACAGGCTCGAGAGAAGAACTTGGCTGATTGCTCCTGACTCAGGCGTGCCATTCCTTTTGCAGCCCCTCTGAGTGGCTGTCACTCTTGTGTCCTTCCTCAGGCCATGGTGACCCCCCCATGCTGAGGAGGCAGGGTGGAGGTGGCAGGTGGTTGGTGAAGGGATGGCCCTGGTGTCTGAAATAAGCTGGTCAGTTAAATGTGTGTGTGTCTGTGTAGGATGCACCCTGTGCCCTGTTCTTCCAGAAACCTGCTAAATGGACAGCAAGATACAAAACTTCTGGGTTTCACAATTTATAAAAGGCTCCTTTACCCAGGGGTAGCTAGTCCCTCCACGACCAGGCCGAGTGGCCTTGGGCAGGGCTGAGATGATGTCTGAGTTCCCTTCTGGCTCTCGAAATCCATGATTCTACTCCTGGCTTTGAAGAGACTGAGGATTTAGAGATGAAAACTTGTGAGTTTCCAGAAGACCCAAGCTTTCTCTCCTCTGAATTTCTCGGGGGTGCCTGATTCTGCCGATCCTCATTTTTCAGCCGGTGTTTGCAAAGCCGTGTGGAAAATTGGCCCTTTTTGGATGATGTTTGAACTCGAGCAAAAATTAACATTTGTGTGTCATCGGTAGCCGCCGTGCATCATTCTGGGCAGTGAAGGATGAAAAGTCAAAGAATGTGGGCCGCTTGATTAAAATGAACAATCAAGGAAAGTTCTGAAAGATGGATACGTAGAGCTGGCCTGTTAATTTATGTGGACTCAATTCCAATTGCAAAGGGACATTTTTTTTTCTCCCCTTCTGAAACTTTTAAGAAATTAGGTTTTAAAGGTGAACCGGTGCACCACTCAACTTAAAATAGAAGAGAATTTGATTTTATGTGGTGCTTTTCCCATCCTGGCACTCTGTAATATTGCCCATCAGGAGCTCCCGGCCGCAGACTGGCGGGGAGGCAGGGCCGGTTTGAATGATTCCCTGAGAAGGTGATGAACACCCCAGTCCTTTGGCTCAACACTTGGAGAAGCACTTCCCGTGAAGTTTTAAAGCCTCTCCCCTCTGGGCCTTTGTACTACCGGCCCTTCCTTGGGCTGTGATCATTGACAAACATTTGTTGAGATCTTAGGAGCTCTGCCCACAAATGCCATCCCGTCCTGCAAGATTCAACTTCACTGTGATCTCCCACTCCCCCAGGCAACATTAGTAATTTCTCCCTCTGAAATAACCTCTATGGCAGCATATCTGTATTAGCGCCATCTGCTTGTGTGTGTCCTCCGGAAAGTAGCCGGCCTTTGCAGCAGAGCTCAGGCGCTGTACCTGGGCAGTGGAGCCCCTCACAGGATTGCCCGAAGGTCAAAAGAGAGAACACAAACCAAGTGCGCAAGATGCAGGCTCCCGATGAAAGTCAGCATGCCCCCTCGCTTTTTCTGCCTCTGCATGGGCAGGAGAACTGATTGGCAGACCACTGAGATCCACCTGCCTCCCACCGGCTTGGCTTTAAAGACTTTCTCTCCCAGGCTGGAGGAGGGCTTGGTGACTCATTACAGATGGTTCTGCATGTCACGTGTCCTTGAAACCACCTCTGATGGCAATAGGGCCTTTTGAGAACATGCTCATTGTTCACATGCTACCAAGGAAGACTGAAGCAAAAACCTCACTATTCTTCTTCCTGGTGTATGACTTCTCTTTTCTGAGCCTCAGTTTCCCCCATTGTAGAACATTGCAGTTCTTGTGCGTTAGACTTCCTTCCCACTAGGATACTTTCTTAGTCTATATTTGGTCTGGAAACAACTACAGAACCAGAGGATAAATTAGCCCAAGGTATTTCCTTTGCTTTCCTTACGTCCTCTTTAATTTTTGGTTGCACATGTATTTTTGGGTCATTCTGTCTCCCGCTCTTCAGGGTGATGTATGGGAAAACAGTGTTTAAAATAGACCTTGTGGAATAATATGTGGTTTTAAACAGAATTCTCTGAAATATAGGCTTAAGCATGCTTGGGGTGAAAAAGATTTGGAAAGAGGGTATTCCCTTAGACTCAAGTAGCTGGAGCTGGAAATAGGTTGCAAGCAAGAAGGAAGGAAGGATTCAGAGAAATCCAGTGTATCCCTTAGGGTCTGACTGCCTGGGACCCAGAAATGGTGCCTCTTTGGTGGGAGGGCTGGGGCGATGTTAAAAATGAGGAAATCATCTGAACAACTGCAATGATTAATACTAACACTCGTCTTCAAAGAGCCATGAGATCTTTAGTATCTACAAAATATATGAGGCTTCAGTTGAAGTTTTTATCGGAGAGATGCATCTGGGGCTCTATTTCATGTTCACTCAGCTGAAGGCAACCTTGAGGGCCGGATGGAAGGAGGTTGAGGTGGGCGGAGAGAGCTCTGAGGATAGGGAAGCAATAGCCTTGAAGGGGTGCCTTGGAAAGCCTGGTGTCCCGTGTTGGCGTATGGAAAAATGCATTAGGTCATGCCGCTGGCTTGAATAGCGTCAGTCCTGGGTGTTAATTTCACCTGGACCCCTTTCTTGACGGGGCAACCTCTCCGTGCCTTTATCTCTCTACTGATGATGTAAGAATGCCAAGCTCTACCTTGCAGGGCTCTTGCCAGGAACAGTAGGACTCCGTGGTGCAGGCACTCAACGAATGCTTTGTTATGAGTCACATAGAAGTCACCCCCTCTGGTTTCCAGATGCCCATTCTAGCCGGCGTCTGTCCTTTCTCTGCCTCTTCCCCACACTTATTTTGAAGAGCTAGTTGCTTTTCAGAGGAGCTATTGACAGACTGTGTCACAGTTATATCGCAGGTTCCAGCCTGAACGTCTCCAAGTGAACATTTTGGAAACACAAAGAGAAGAAGTGGGAGGTGTGAGAAGACTGGCATTGAAAGATGGCTCAGAGAGGAAGCCAAGTCATCTGATCAATGTAGGAATTCACTGATCTTGGCTCAAAAAAGGGATTATGGTCAGCGTTTCTTAGTTTGGTCAATGTCCCTTGTTGAAAGGGGTGAAACTGTCCAGAGCAGCGCCCTCACCGTGTGGTTTGTTCCTAGTCAGAAATTCCTTTCCACATCTGCGGTATGGCAGTGACTCACTTGATCATTGCCTTCTGTCTAATTTCCTTTGGGGCAACTCTATTGAGAGCTCGGGCCCGATGGCAAGATGAAGGGGATGCTGGAGAACAAGTTTCTCTGGTTCCTAAGCATCAGCAAATCCGAGTACATGTCCAAAGGTAATTGTATTAGGCAACATGCTAGTCCTTCTCTAATGGTCGTTAGGAGCCCCAGTGATAAAATGTGTATGTTCCAGTGATTATAGGAATTTTATTTTCATCTGGTTTTTATATCGCTATAAATATTTTGCATTTACCAAATAAAGTGGTTGCTATGTAGAGATCATAACTTCTGGGACCTAAATTTGCTTCAGATGATAGGCAAATTATAGACTACAATATGTGATCAAACAGCAGTATGGGGAGCTTAAATAGAGTGAGCCCTGAGGACGGAGGCTGCTTAAAACTATGGGGGATGGAATAAATGGGAGTTTTAGCAAAGCTATCGCTGATTCCAGCAGATAAATTATGCTCTGCCTTTTTGTATCTCTTTGGGACTGTACTACATAAATTATGACCAAATATAATTTAGGCTATCAGCCTATATTTCTGAACATCCATCTTGTACATTTTAAGTACAAAATTACCATTTTGCAGAAGTATAAAATTGAGACAAATTTTTTTCCATCTGTGCATTTAACTTCTGCATACTTTATAGCAGCTAAAGGGTTCGAGAGGACCTCATTACCATCCAGAGGGGACGTTAGCCCCGTGACTATATAACTGTATTAAGATCTACATAAACGGGAATAAAGTTCGAGGGACAGTAGAATGTGGAATTATATATTCTTTCTTAAATGGAGATGTAACTTTTATATAAAACTGCTCATCTCTGCTTTCCTGAATAAGAGTAACTGTTTATAAATTCAAACTTGCTGATGAAGGAGTCTGTGTTTATGAAAAGCCCTTTTGAAAGATGCAGGAAAGGGCAGCTTGCTGCAGCAAAGAGGGTGCCCAGGGGCTTCCAGAGACGTCCAGGCTATTGGTCTGGACTTGAACTCTGATGCGGTCCATGGAGATGACAGGGGACCCTTGGAGCCCCATTCTGCTGTCACTCATGCCTACCTCAGATTTCTGAATGATGTCAAATGCAGACCTTGGATAGCTCTTGTCCCTGCCCAGCAGAAATGAGGCACGGCGTCCCTTGCTGTGACTCCAGGTCACTGGCTGCCCAAGAGGCCAGGGTGGAGCTGGGAGGCCACATTTGACTAAGAATGAGAACAGGAGATGGGGAGGAAGGAAATTTCCTTCTGTCTTCCTACAAATGGAAGTCTTCTGAGGGTGCTTGGTGAATTTCCAGCCTGGGACCGGAGCAGCCTACAGCCTGGATTTCCTTAAGACTTCAGGTGACACTACTCTGATGACCGTCATGGCATCTGAGGCTAATTTTTCTAGTGTTGGACTGGTGGTTATCCGAGCTGGAAAGAAGACTCTAATAGTTCATACTGTGGGGTGGTGGGAGAGAGAGTGAAGTTAGACTTTGGACCGTTCAGTGGACAGTGCTGCATAACCTTCAACTCACGGCCCCTCACTCCCTCACATACCACAAATAGTTTTTTTTTTTTTGAAAGATGTTAGTGAATTTTCTCCCTTAATCTTTCTTTGCTTCTATATATGACTCTTTCTTCCTCCCTCCAACGACTTTGTTCTTTTTTATTTTTCCCACATCTTTTCTTTCTTCCTGAGTGTGTGTATATTTCAGCCCAACAAGGTGGATTTTGGGTCTGTTCCACACTCACTGTGAGCACGCTCTGTTCAAGGTGCTGAGGGAGTTGCCTCCAGCTTAGCCCTCGGGGGCTGCCATGCAGGTGGAGAGAAAGGATGACCAGGTGCACAGAGAATGGACGGACAGTCAAGGGCTCTTGTCCAGCTGGAGGTTTGGGTGTAACTCCTGCGGAACATCTAGATGCAAGGGTGATGACCCCGGACACTGGTAGGATTTGTTGTCTGTGCCAAGTAACATGTTAGGTCCCAGTTTCCTCAAAAGTTTGGGGAGAATCAAACGAGATCAAAGAGAAGAAGGGTTTTGAGAAGGGACAGGTGTCTGGCCCTGCTCTGTGGAGTTGGCTTTGGGAAGAAAGTCCCAGCTCCACTGCTTGTGAGCACACTGTTCTAAGAAGGTATCAGCAGAAACTTCTTTCATAGGGGGGAGATCTGGCCCTATCTGACAAGGAGAAATCCTCACTTTCTGTGGGAGATGCAGCACACAGACATGTGCCAGAGGGACTGGATGCCGGACTGACTCTTCCTAAGGGGCTCAGGGCCACTGCAGGATCTACCCTTGTCTTAGGTTCCCTGCATTCAAAGTGGAAACGTGTCCAGCAGAGGAAGCCCGGCTTTCACATCATTCACGGAGTGACTGGAGGAGAAAGCGACAAGAAGCAGAACCCACTGAAACCTGAGAATCAGGCTCTTGAAAGCCCCGAGGTGCCCCAGCCTCAGATGAAGGATGTCCACTCACCCTTTTTCATTCCTTCATTCGCTCGTCAGCGCGTGTTTCTTGAGGACCTACTATGAGCCAGGCATGTTCTACGTCAGTGACTAAGAGCTTTCAGATCACTGGACAATACATACAGTCGATACATTTTAAAAATTCCAGCTGGTGATAACTGCTACTCACATCTTCTTCATTTAGAAAATGACCAGAGGTGGCGGCTATACTAGTGTGGGCAGCAGGAGGTCCTCCCTGAGGAGCTGACTGCTGACCCTGGAAGATGAGACGGAACCAGCTGTGGATGGGGGACCAGCAGAGGGAAACACAGGAGAGGGCCCATAAAGGACGGTGAGGACATTGTCCCCTGCCACCCTTGCTGGGGGTGTTGAGCGTGGATGCGCGCAGACCCGAGTGTGAGGTGAGGCCGGGGTGTTAGGTGGGGACGGGCCATGGGGGGATTTACTGTCTCTGTAGGAACCCAGTTGTTCCTCCTTTCCCTGCCTTGTGCCTTAGTTTCCCTGCATGTGGGATAAAGAATTGGAGAAGGCGACTTTTTAGTTCCTTCCAGGACTGCCATCCTGATCCTGTCTCCCTGTGCTGGAGTTTTGCTGAAATGTCACCCTGCCCACTCCTCCTGCTGGACAAAGTCACATGGCTCCAGGGCCAGCAGATGTTTCCCAGATGGGACGTTGGTGCTTTGTGGCCAGCCAGACGTGAACTGTTTGTACAGATCAAGGCTGCTGAAGGGCAAAGTGCAAACTTGTCTGGAGGAAGTAGGCCCTGTCCCCCAAAAAGAGATGGCTCAGGGGTGAATCAGACCCCCGGGACAGTGGGGAAGGCTTTGTAGAGCTTCTGACGCCTCCTTGTCTGTTTGCTGATGCTCTTTCCTGATAAAACCAAGCTCTGAGTGACAGCAGGTGTGGGGCTGGGGAGGGGCAGAGGACTGGTGCCGGGCATGGCCTCGTCGGTGTTCAAAACCCCAGCCTCTGCTTTAGATGGCAAACTTGACCGTGCACTTAGTCCTCCTCAGTGGGTCTGGGGGGGGGGCGGTGGGGAGCAGGTCTTCTATCAAATGACCCATCTGTGGAGTCCTGGAGGACCGTGGTGACCACCCGCAGGGTCTTTCAGAGCAAGCAGACCCCTTCCAGCCACCATCCCCTCAACAAACACACACACAGGCTGCCGAAGACTTGAACTTGGGGGAGCAAGGAGGTCAGTCCTGGCCTCACTGGGCAAGGAGCAGGGAAGTGAAATGCAAACGGACCATACCAACCGCCAAGGCCAGGTTCTTCACGGGCAGCACAACCTGTGCCTGCAGGTCCCGCCTCTGCCTTGAACAAAGCTGCCGGGAAGTGCACAAGGCCAGAAACCAAAGCCTTCGGGATGAAACCCCTCCCTGAGCCACCCGGCTCCCTGATTTCCAAAGTGTGATCTGTTACAGGAGCGGGGGCCACCAAAGAGGAGCGGGGTCTCGCGGAGGAATGCGTCCTTGCCCTCGTTTGCCCAGCACCCTGTTTGCTTCCCCCGCACAGAACAATGACCTCCCGTAAGCCCGTGCTTTCCAACTTCGCCGAGGGTTCCTGTGCAGCCCTGATGCCTCCCCTGATTATCTTGAAGCCTGTCAAGCTGTAAGGTTCTCCCTCTGCTCTCTGCTCTTTCTTCCTAATAGACATGAAACAGTCCAGTCAATAATATTTTACTTGTCTTCCCACCGCGTGTCTCTTCTTCTGATCAGTTTAGGCGGGTTTGACTGCAGAAAGTCAGAAGGGAGGTTAAGATCTGAAAAGTTCAGCCAAATGTTATCAGCCTCAGAGATGTTGCTAAGGGAGAGGCCCCCCTAGCCCTTGGCGACCGGAGCCAATAATAGCTGAGATTCACTGATAGCATCAACGCCTGTCAAAGATCCAGGCGTTTGCGGTTCGTCTGTAAACGCAAACACCTGTATCCAGTCAAGCTATGATGGTTATCCTCTCTTTCCCTGTCATTCCCTTCGGTTCCTTGAAGGGGCTGCCAGGATGTTCTAAGCTGTGAGTTGATTTATAAAGTGAAGGGTCTTGCCGAAACTTTGGCACGGATGAGGAAATTGACTAGAGCGCGCCTCTCCTTCGGGGGGTGACGCGGCCTTTTGACAGCGGTTAGTGAAGTCGACAGTCTTCTTTTAATTACATTTTTGAACCCGTGGCACCAACGGCCCGAGCTGCGGGAAACGGGGGCTCGGGCGGGCTTGTCTTGTCTCAGCCTGCCCCCCTGAAAGGACACTCGGTGCTTGTTTGAGATTTTTTGTGTGTGATGAATTAGATCAAAGTGGCTAATAAACAGTGTCCGTGGAAGCTCTTCAGAACACAGTATGTGCATATTTGAGATATTTCCAAGACGGAACAGGCAAGGTCCAAACTGTGAAATTAGCTGAGAGCGTAAGGAGAAGACAGCTTATGTGTTGACCTTCCCAAGCAGGGGCGAGATCGTGACGGCGTCAGGCCTTCCCCAGTGCCCGCCCGTCTCCCGGGCTTCCGTGCTTGGGTCGACCCGGGGCCGTGGGAGGACTCGAGGCCCCATTGTGCCCTTCCTGGGCATCACCCTCCGCCCCTCCTCCCCTGAGGAGCTTGCCCGCTTCTGCCAAGAGGGTCCGCACACACTCAGAGTCCGCAAGCCCGAGCTTCCTATCACAGCAGCGTGAAGGCACAGCTGCCCAGGGCAGGGTGGTCGGCCCACACTGTCGCCCCATCCCTGTGGCCACCTGCTTGTGACTATTCATTGGGTACATCTTGTCGATTGTGTTTGGGTATCCTCTGTTGTCAGCAAGTTGCAGCTTGGGGAGGGACGGGGAGAAAATCAAAGGATTGGGAAATCGGGTCAAAGATGGGCACAGAAGGGTCCTGGGTGAGTGCACGGTCTCTGAAATGAGACCTGGGACACGCTGGGCTCTCCCACGCCCTGAAACTGCGTCCTTCTCGAACCTCAGTGTACTCCTGCAAAAAGGGTAAAATCAGGTTCAGTGCACTTGTTGTGAGGCTTATAGGAGGTGATGTATTAGGGTGAGCAATATAAAAACTGAATCCACAAGAAAGGCAGTTTCCTAGGACCGTGACGTGAGAAGCACTCAGCAAAACACCTGGCATGTAGCAAGCGCTCAGTGGTGTCTCTTCTGCCTCCTTATTGCTAAAACTGCCCTCCATCTTCCAGCCCAACCCTTTAAGATGCGACAAGTCTAATTTGGACCTGGGATGCGTTAAAGAATTCAAATGTCCAGCTGATTTCAATATAAAATGTAAAGAAAAAAAAACCAGCAGTAATTTAACCAAGATCGCCAAGTCCGACACACATGCAGAGCGCCCCACGGAGGGGTCCCAGGCTCCCCTCGAAAGCCTAGGGGAACAGGCGGGAATGGGGCCAATCTCATGGCCAACTTCTGTGCCACAAATCCACAGGGTCACTGTGAGGGTGCTCGTGGTCATCTGGGGTTTGAAAGATTGCAGGCATCATGAGTCTCAGGGCTAACGGGGGTGACAAAACCCAAATCTTTTTTTTTTTTCTTTTTTGCCTATAACAGTCTAGGTATACTGGTTCTATACTCTCAGTTGTTTCCATAAATTGTAAGTAAAACTAGCAAGACCGCAGTGGGACGGTGCTCGGGTAACACATGCTGGGGAGAGGATGTCACACCATGCGGGAGACGCAGGTGAGTTGTTTCTGATGGGGGCTGGGCTAGGCGGTGAAAGTCGTATGAACTGCTGGGTTGGAACCATTTGTAAGACCTCTGTGGCAGAGGGTCTGCTCCCCATCCATGGTTTTCCATCCTCCCCGCCAAGCCCTCGTCATGTCCTGCTTTGGAGTCGCACTGCAGCATCCGAAGGCCTCAGTCTGCTCCCTCCAGTACGGGGCGGATCCCGTCTCAACAGTGATGGACTCACCTCTGCTCAGACACCCAAGTAGGGGACCTATTTTCCACAGCCCGGTGAACGTGCTGCTGCACCTGCCACTACAAGACGGCCCGACTGTGTTTCATTTGTCATGTGTTGGTAGGCTTAACACTAGCCTGAAATGTTTGCTTAATGGGGGTGACCGGCTCTACTGTGGGCCTGGGACTTCCCAGCCTAACACCCGGGAAACCCTTATCTCAGGTAAACCAGGAGGGCTGGCCACCCCAATCTCACCCCTTTACATCTCAAAGGGAGGGAATAACAGGAGATAAGAGAATGAGATAACACACAGCCAGGTGCAGAGACTTCCGCAGAATCAGGTGCAATGGGTTATTCTGGGACACTCTTTACAGAGCACGAGGATTGCTGTGGCGCGAACTAGAGGGGAATTTCTTTCTGATTGTGAAGTACGTGAAGATACGGGAAATTCTGTTCTGTCCCTCCCCCATCCCCAACCCCTTTGACACAACACAATTTTATTTCATTTCTAGAAAACCTGAATTCCTTTAGAAAAACATGATTTGAGAGGAAAGAGCCAGGAATTTTTTAAAACTGTGAACCTGCCCCACAAAGGTGGCCATGCTTGGGTAGCAGCAGCTCTGAAAGCCAGGCCTCTGGGATGAGAGAAGGGGACTTCTGACCCAGGCGGGTGCCCCTACTTGGACATCCAAAGTGAGGCTGCTTCTGGAGGAGGGGCTGCATCCGGGTGGCAGGGTACCCCAGACAGAAGCTGGAGGCACCCCAGTCTTACGTTAGCTAATAAGGTGATGACATATTATAAGAGAAAAGCAGCCCAGTTCATGTCTAGACTTTCATTTTTGAAATCTTTCGATTCATATTGGCTTCTAAAGTGAATATGTAGGTATAGTAATTGATACACCGTTAATACTCTGATGTTGATAAAGGATTCTCTTTTTGTATTTTTTTTTCTTCAAGGTAAAATGTTTATCCTTTGTTTTTTGTTTTGTTTTGTGTTTGTTTTGTGTGTGTGTTTTGTTTCGAAAGCTGACTCTGGGGAGGTTTGAAGCTAGCCCATGACGATTTGCAGTGCAGGTGAGGGACCACACAGGGGTGGCTACCTCGAGCCTCAGGTCCACCGCTGTCGTGGTTGCTGGCTCCCAGGGGCTCATCCGAGGATGTAATCTTTCACATCAAAGTGGAATTCACAGTCGCTGCACACCAGTTCCTCATTCTGACAGCGAAACTCCAGACACCTTGGGGGTTACTTCCACAGCTGCGGAGAGCACGAGGCTCCTCTCTCCAGAACCGGTCTCCTTAAGAACTGACCTTTGAGACTGTGTGCTCAGTAGTGTCTCCAGCTTTGCTTGGTTAAACATGGAAAAATGTTCCTCTGGATAGAACCAGCTCCCCATTTATTTCAGAGCATCCTGTCTCTGACGTAACGCCGCCTGGTTTACGGCCCCGTTGCTCCGCGTTTCGAGTTGAGTAATGCCTGCTGGTGCATGAGGCACTGCCTCCGTAGCCACAAGGAAGGGGCAACGTCCAGGAGAGTCTCCCAGGCATCTGCTGGGAAATAGCTTCCTTTGTGCCAGACGAATGAGTGTTTTCCGTATTTCTCACAAAAGGAAAAGGGTTGCATGACGAAGGTTAACATAACAATCTTCTCTTATTACAATGATTTATGTGTGCATAACTTCGCAGCGGAATGTCCTCTAGGAGGTCTTTAATTGGCAGACTTCAGGGACCACAGAGGGAGATGACAGAGCGAACTCTGGAGAAATCAGAGTGTCGGCTGCCATTCTCCGCTCATCCCCGCAGAGGAGGTCTAAATAAATCTCTGGGGGGAAGGCAGTCAACTTTTCAACTTTTTATTAACCTGATCTCTGCTAATGAAATACAAAGAGGAGGAGATGATCTTCAACGTCAGCTGATTTGGGTCTCGTGATGCAGCAAATGACTGCCTGGGGTTCTTGAGACAACGGAGCGCAAGTCCTCTGGCAATTTTCATTCAAAGACAACAATACTGCAATTTGCAGTGATTATGACTTCAATGAGTCACTTGGTCTCATCTTGCCATACAGGATATGATCATGTATTTTTAGGAATGTCAAAAAAAAAGTATTTTCTTTTGTGAGCATATTCTAAGCCCTTGGAGAAAGGCGTTGTTTTGAAATGGAATTGTTGCTGCTTTCTGCCAAGATATATTTAGAAGGGTCTCTACCCACTGTGGGAGGTTGCTAGCTCCCTGGGAGGTGGGCATTTGCAGGACTTCTTGAACAGCTCCACCCTCATCTGGGTGTCACTTTTTAGAATGCCGCAGTCTTTCCAAAAATCATGATAGGTGACTTTGGAAACATTGCCTCAGAGATTGCATGGGTCTTTCTAGGCATTAAACTCTAGCACCTATGGGCATATATCTGGAAAAGATAAAAACTCTAATTCAAACAGATATCTACAGCCCAATGTTCGTAGCAGCACCATTTACAATAGCCCAGACATGGACCCAACCCAAGTGTCCATCAATAGAAAAATGGATAAAGAAGATGTGGTATATGGGTACACACACACACACACACACACACACACACACAATGGAATATCACTCAGCCATAAAAAAGAATAAAATAATGCCATTTACAGCAACATGACTGGACCTGGAGATTATCATACTAAGTGAAGTAAGTCAGAGAAAGACAAAGATCATATGATATCACTTGTATATGGAATCTTAAAAAAATGATGTGAATGAACTTATTTACAAAAGAGGAAGAGACTGACAGACATAGAAGGCAACATTGTGGTTCCCAAGGGGGGAAAATGTGGGAGGGATAAATCAGGGAGCTTGGGATTAACAGATATACTCTACTAAACATAAAATAAACAACAAGGATCTACTGAATAGCATGGGAAACTATATTCAATATCTTATAATAACCTATAATGGAAAAGAATCTGAAAATCAGAATCACTTTGTTGTATACCAGAAACAAACATAGCATTGTAAATCAACTACACTTCAAAAAAAAAAAATACATATATATATATACTATAGTACCTGTAATACAGTGGTTGCCAAATTATGGGCCAAGCTCCTTCATGGACAACTGGACTTTTGAAAAAGGAGTGAAAATGTATAAACTTGCATTTATTTTCTGAATCATAGATTGCCAAAGAAACAATGTCTTTAAGTTGGGTTCACCCAGAAACCAATTACAAGAATTGGAGAGCAAGCTGCTTATTTGAGTGGTGACCGCAGGACACGGTGGGAGGAACCGGTGAGGAAATGCAATGTAATGGTTAGTTGTAGGTGGCCACTTGGCTGGGCCATGGTGCTCAGATATTTGGTCAAACAATCTTCTGGATGTTTGTGTTTGGGATGAGGTTAACATTTAAACGTGAGGACTTTGAGGAAAGCCGGATAATGGGTGTAAGGCCATATGGGTAAGTGGGTGGGCCTCATCCAATCAGTTGAGGGCCTGACTAGAATAAAGGCCAACTCCCTCCTGAGCAAGAGAGAGATCTGCCAGCAGATGGCCTTTGAACTTGAGCTGCAACACTGGCTTTTCTCTATGTCTCCAGCCTGCCAGCCCACCCTACAGATTTTGAACTTGACAGCCTCTATAATCATGTGAACCAATTCCTTAAGATCAATCTCTCTCTGTATATACATGCATATCCTATTGGTTCTGTTTCTCTGGAGAGCTCTGACTCTTTGGGTCCTGATCCCATCTGGCCTAGGGGAGGAGTCAAGGAAGCTTTTACAGGGTGTGTCCTAGGCCCCTGCTCTGAGCCATTGAGGTTCCATCGGCTGGGAAGTCTGGGAGAGCATTAAAACAAGCCGCAGAGTTGTTCCAACTGAGCCGAGAGACGGCTGGGGTATTAATCCCCCAATTCCTCTCTGCCATTGGCATTCACTCCCTGGCACATGCTTTTAGCAGCAGAGCATCCTTGGCAGGTGTACCAGAACCGTAAGTGCCAAGCAATATGGCGGGACGCTGATTGCTACATACAAAGACTACCATGTTAGCGCCTATAAAACTTTCTGCTTAAAAAAACTTTACCCTTCAAAATGATAGGAGTATATCCGTTTAGCGGTGATGGGGGTTCTGCCATGGGGGATTGCCAAGAATACATTACAGGCTATCGCTTTATGATATGAGATATTCCATGTGTAACTTTGCTGTGGCTTAATAAACCTAGAGTTAGCATGGTCCAGCCCCAGTAGGGTGGTCAGCACATCCATGATGTGACTGAGTTGGGTGGAGAGCCTGATAGGTTCTGTTGAGGGCTTCTCCACACACCTGACGCGTGCAAGGATCCAGAGAAGAGTGAAACCGAGTGCTGGCTATTCCTGCGGGTGCACGTCTTGAAGGACAGAATTCATTGGTTGAGATGGGTACTTAGTTCCTTTTTTGCAGGCAGACCCTTTATTTTCATCTTGATTTCTAAGTACCTGGTGAGCTAGACTAACTTACCACCTATAGTCTTTCCAACTGGCTATTCCCTAGTCATGTGTTTCTAGCAGAAGCCCTTCCATCCTTCCTGTCTCCAAGCCAGCACCACGGGGCCAGCTCTGATTCCTCTCTGCCCCTCCCCTAGCCAAGCAGCCATAGCGTCCCATTCCTTTTTCCTTGGGTGGCTTTCTCCATCCTTCTAGCTTTGACTATCTTTATTATTTGGGAGGGAGATAAGCTGGCTAGCCCACATTTCACATTAAAAAAAAAAACTCCTTGGTTACAGTGCAGGTGTTTTAGGAGTCTACCATGCAGAAGGTAGGCTGTTTGCCTGCCGGCTTCTCTGGGGTAATGACTATACCTTACTTACCTGCGAAACACTTGAACTAACTTGTACATTATAGGTGGTAAAATGCACCCGGAGTCATAATTTCCTGTGTTCAATAACCAGTGTGCAAACAGACTGCCATTCTCTGCCTCCGCAAGGTCCAAAGGGTGCCGTCTTTTTATAATCTAGGGGGCTGGGGGAACCAGCCCTTTAACACTCAAAGTGGTCTGTGTGTTCTAATGGCCCTGGCTTTCCTTTTTGTAAAAACCCGTGTGTCTGTGGGGCTCGTGTGCCACTACTCACAAGGTGACAGCGGTGATCAGAAACATAATTTTCAATATTTATGATTGGAAATGTAATTTAGAAATGAAAGAAAGGGCACTTGTTCCTCCTTAGCTTGGAGTGAAATCATTGTTTTGAGACATGTTCTTCATACAGCTAATCTGGCCGGTGTAATTTACCACGCTGTGGCTGAATTGTAAGTTGGGCCCTCTATTCATCAAGTAAGAATTATTTGTGCAAAATGCATATGAATTAGTAGGTGTTGGGTGGTGCCATGCTGATTCAATTTCAGAAATCTGGAAAAGGCTTTCTGGGCAGGAGTTCAGTGAGTTAAATCCACAGTGGATGTCGCCTCCAGGGAATGGGTTCGGTCCAGGGGTCAACAGCTGAGTTGACTGTGTGTGGGTGTCCCAACAGGTCTGTAGGTCCTTATCTCACCTGGACTGCGAAGCATGGTTGCCATTAGCCTGTATGGACTTGGTCAAGGGATGTCAACACACTTAAAGGCGAAAACTTATGGCTGGTTGAGGTATGTAACTTTGGCCTCTGTATTTAACTTTTTGTTTTAGAAGTAACTTAAGATTCCCCAAAAGTTGTCAAAATACCACTGAGAGTCCCTGTGTGTTCCTCCCAGCTTCCCCCAATGACAACATCTTATGTGACCACAGTCTATGATCAGACGAGGAACTGACACTGGTAAAATACTATCAGCGAAATGACAGGCCTTCTTTGAATGACGGATGTAGGTTTTAAGAATTGAATTGGTTGCCAGCATCACACGTTCGGGTGATGTCTTGCAGAAGTAAGAAGATTTGTTCATACTAAACCCGTGTTCTGCAGGGAACCAGCCAGCAAGAGCTGACGGAGGACCATATGCTCGCTAACTTCTGTGGACCTCACCCCTCCGTATTGACATACACCCTCCTGGCTTTGGTCATTGAGTTTACCTGCATTTTACTGTAGGCATTTGAGTTTGAGACCCCTGTAATATTGCTGCAAGCCCCTCAGTGGTCTAATGGGCAGGTGTGAGATGCAATATTGCTGTAGGAGGGATTTTGCTCAAGGCATGGCCACCTTTGATCTGCTGCTCAGCAGAGGAATTCTGTTTGGAGTGGGACAGGCTTTCTCTCCACAATACACCAATACACAGATGTAGTGGACAGTGGGACCGCTCACTGCTAGTGGGGAGGAGTTCAAGAGACATGGCATGTGCTTGTGGCCAAACTACAGAAGCATAGAATTTTTATTAACAGCTTCATGGTATTGCTGGGGGAAAGCACACATTTTGGGCCTTAGTTCGCATCCCTCATGGTTACCCTCTTACAAAGCAGTGGGATAGATCTGGAGGCTGAGCTGCATGGTGCTTTGTGGTACATAGTTACCCTTTTACAAAGCGGTGGGATGGATCTGGAGGCAGATGCACCCTCTCCCATTTCTCCCGTGATGGCGTTTAATCCATGATCAGACTAGGCATTCAATCTGGGTTTCAAGGATATTTCTCTGTTTTTCCAAGGGTAGGGAAGGTGGAAGATTTGATGTAGGTACCAGTTGAACTGAAGAACTGGAGCCTGTGAGATGCTGTCCCTGGAGTGGCGTCAGCACAGAAGAGGGCTTTATAAATATAGAGCCCCAGGGAGGAGGGACCATTGTCTCCTTCCCAAATTAAATTCAGCAAACCCCTGTGGATGCTCACTATATACCAGGCACAGTGGTAGGTGCTGGGGGTGTGACAGATGGATAAGGCATAGCCTCTGTCTTCGAGGAGCTCTCGGTGCTCTGGGAAGGAGCCCACTCTGTCACTAATGAGACGAACAGCAGGGTGTGATGGGTGTTCTTTGTCCAGTGCAGCCTGGAGAAGGACGTGATGGACACTGCCCGAAATCAGAGGCTGGGGCTCTGTACCCAGCCAGGACTTCAAACGGTGGCAGTTGAAATGAGGAAGAAAACAAAATGAACATCTGGAAAGAATGACAAACAGAATTTCCTTAAGAGTGCCTCTTTCTCTGCAGAGCTGCTGTCCCTCCCCGGCCTCACGGTGTTAGAGGATGAGTTCTGGATTCTCTTAGTAATTAATAGCATTTAAGTTCCAGGGCAGTCAGTTTTGATTAAGCAAACATTAAATTAATCCAATCTGCAAACACTTACTCTCTAAGCACTGCTAGGGGAGAAGAGGCGGCTGGATGGACAGAAGGATGCCTCCTCATTGGATTGCTGGCCACCTCCGAGGAGTTACAGCCAGATCGATACGGCTCCTAGAGCGATAATAAAATGGCTTCGACATGCTCATCTGTGGCTGAGAACACAGTATACACATTGATTTCCTGGCCTGATATAACCCATTTACCTATTCAGCTACTCTGTTCAGGAAGGTGGAGGGGTCCCAGGGCCCGAGGGAGCAATGATGCCTGTAAGTAGGTTAGCAAATGCTTGGGAAATGTCTTAATCGGCTGCACGGTTCCTTCTCCAGGAGGATGTGTTTCTTTGTAAGGAAAAGGCCTCCTTAGAATCTTCTTGGATTCATCTGGGGAAACGTTGGGAGTTAGGGGAGTCACCTTTTCTGCTCATCAGGATTTGCCCTTCTCATCTTTTACCACATGGGTGTTAAATGATTGTCTCAGCTTCCTGGAGTGTGAGGGGCTCGCTTACAAGATCATTCCAGGCACGTCTTTGACTCTGACTTAGAATTTGGGGGAATCTCATAGAGAACTGGCCAGAATTACTCACACAGGAAGCATATTTTCCTGCATCTATTTTTTTTTTTTGCTTTCCAATATAATTTTTTTTTAAAAAATTGAGGTTGTTTGATATAGATTAATGAGAGCGACATGGTGCATCCCATTTAGTGCTCAGTCAAGACGGATGCTTGAAAACCAGCCAATTGGCCCCCATAAAATAGTCATCTTATCCACATACTTAACCAAGCAAACCTATTTTTGTTACAAAGCACTTTTAGACCGTTAGGAATATGCTTGCTTTTAAGTGAAACCCTTTGGGCAAGTGTGATTTCAGGCTTTGAAAGTGTTGAAGTGGGTTTCAAAATGGCCAGAGAGCACTGAGTCTTGCGTGGTGCCCAAGTGGGATTTGACCACTTTTGGTAAGAAACTGATTTCCTGGAGAGGTCTAGGGTCAAAGTGTTTTTCTTTTGCCTGTCACAGAACCTGGCAGGTGTCGTAGGATTTCCACACACGGCGAAGTGGAAGATATGTAAGACCTGAGGGTGGGAGGATAGATTAGTCATTGTCCAAAAGACCCAGCCACTGGGGTTTCCATTGAGGATTTTTGTGGGAGGTCTGAGGGTCAGGAGTGACCATGAAGATTCTGCTTAGGAAATGATGCTTGATTGTAGAACCACATTGGAACATCCACAGTTTCAAAAAACCCCCCAAAAACAAAACATATCACTGGTTACCCTTTCCTTCAAAATCATGCTCCCCTTGTGAGAGCAAAACAAATGTCAAGTTTTCATCATTTCCATTCCTTACTTGACATCCTTAGCAGTTTCTTAAGGTATTTTTCCTTCCGCTTAAGCTTGCTCTGTGAGTCTGTTTCTTCATCAAAACAAAACCCTGTGCTTTGTCACTGTTCCTTCAGGGTCGTCCTGGACATCTTCCTGGTTCTGTTTCAGTCTCATGCCAAAGCTCTTGACAAAAGTCCTCCCTTCGACTTAGAGATTATCATACTAAGTCAGTCAGAGAAAGACAAATATCATATGATATCACTTATACGTGAAATCCAAAAAAAAAAAAGATACAAATGAATTTATTTACAAAACAGAAACAGACTCAGACACTGAAAACAAATTTTTGGTCACCAAAGAGGAAGTGGAGGAGGGATAAATTAGGATTTTGGGATCAGCAGATACACACTACTATATATAAAATAAACGACAAGGTCCTACTATATAGCACAGGGAACTGTATTCAGTATCCTGTAATAACTTATAATTAAAAAGAATATATATATGTATAACTGAATCACTATACTGTACACCAGAAACTAACACAACATTGTAAGTCAACTATACTTCAACTAAAAAAAAACTACCCCCCTAGAAGCTTCTTGAATATGTTCATTTGTAGACCTGTGCAGTTCATTATTTCCACATTGTGTTCACAATACCCTGCTCAGTTTTGAGATATTCGCAAACTCGAACCTGTTAAAAGTCATGGAGAAGTAGAAACCAGATCAACTTTTTTACCTCCCTTAAATGACAAGGTAAATTTTTATTCCTCCTACGGAGCACCTATTAACATTATGATTGTTCCACGGCATCGACTTTGGGAAATGGTTTAAGTTCACTTAGAATTTATCCTTTGCCTTAATAATGAGGGTTAGTATCTGTTGATCATTTACTTTTTAAGAGACAACGTGCTAATTTGCATGGACTAGCGCCTTTAATCCTTACAAAAATCCTGGGAGCCAGGGGCCATTATTAAGTCCCTGCCCCTGTAAGGGCAGTGGGACTTGGAGAGGTGGAGTAACTTGCCCAAGGTCACACGGCAAGGGCACAGTGCAGCTAGGGCTTGATTCAGGAGGGTCTGCTGCAGACCCCAAGCACACAGCTGCCACACTCTTCTGCCTCCAAGCGGGCAGTTTTTAAGTCGTCTTACATCAGTCAGCTTGTTTTCACATCAACCTGAAACCCTCAGTTCTGCCTTAATGGGCTCAGAACGCAAGGTTGGATGGTTGACTTCGGAAATACATTACAATGTATCCCCAACAACATGCCCCTTCTTTGCTTCGAGAGGCCGCTCAGGGTATGCTAAGTGTCTTTCCTCACTGCATGTGTTTGTCGTGGGCACCACAGTCCTGCCATCTTTCCACGCCGTCCAGCTTCGCCTCCGTGGATAGAGGTAGTGAGTGAAGGCAGTTTGGTGGCATCAACCTCATACCTGTTCCTTTAAACTCCTAAGTGATTATAGTGCACGTTAGGTGTTAATTCCGGCTTTTGATGTGGCATCCTTTTTATTACGCTGTATAGAATACAGCTTTTCACATCAATGTGCGTCTTACACATATATTCAGAGAACGCGTTGCGTTATAAGGTGCTGGAAGGAGAAAAGCTGCTAGTGATCTTAAATACATCCAAGTGCCTTTATGAGATGCAATCAACCATGTATTAATTCCCTCTATCCATCATGGGTTGAGTGGTGAAAATATATGCAAAAGAAAATGGAACCTAGGCAGTAAGGTAGTGAAGAGGTTTTACAAATTAGATTATTTGAGTAAATGATTCCTCAGACAGAAGGATATTGTCCAAAGGGCCCTTTAATTACTATTCACTTCCTTTGGCGCACAAGAGAATATTGTCAGGGCAGCAAGAGCACTTTACTGCAGTTGAATTAAAAGGATGACTGTCAGACCCAGGACTGGGTCCATGCCGGATGCAATAGTTTGCAGGGAAGGCATCTGTATGACTCAGTCTGAGATGTGTGCTGATGTGGTTACCTTGGTCTGTGCCCATTGACGGCTGGGCGATTGTCCCGAGCATTCTCCCTCTGTAGGGAGCTGAGTGACCCCTGAATCCCATTTCCCCTTTTCTTTAATGGCATGTGCTCTGGCCAAGTGAGATACATAAACATCTCCATTAAACAGCCTGGAAAAACCCAGCTATCCAAGACTGTTTCCTATTTTCTAGAAAATGGGAGTTCTAAGTTTAGAACAAAAAGAAAACACTAACAAACTGAGGTGGGAAGCCCCATGAAAAAGACCAGCAGGACTCCTAGGCAGGGCCACTACTCTCCTGCCAGCACCATCCGGATCCCTGACCCAGCAGCATTATCTTGCTTTTTGCCTCTAAAATGGCTTCTAGGAAAGTGGAACTTACCCCTGAGATTCTATTGGTTCCCTGAGCTAACTCCTGATTGGTCCATTTGTAGCACCTTATTTGCATGGAGCTCACTCCTGGTTTGTCCATTTCTATCACTCCTGATTGGTCCATTTCTATCACTCCTAAGTTTCTACAAAGCTCTTTCCTAGTTAGCCAACTTTGTTACACTTTATTTACATATGATGTTGTGAAGTATAGACTGGCAGCCTGTGAAAGCCTGTGTAAACCTACAGACGGGGTCCAGAGCTTGGAGTGTTAACTCCTCTGGGCCTGCCGGTGTAATAAACCTGAGTTCTCCAACCGTCCGAGTGCTGCTTGGTCTCTCGTCAGGATCCAGGTTGCTGTCACAACTGAGCTGTAACACTGAGCTTAACACTGAGCTGTAACACATTTTGCTGCAACAAAACAAGAGCAACTTGCTTTCTGGCCTTTGGATTCCCCCACCAGGTGACTTGCTGCTGTGTTTCCTTAAAATGGAAATGTCTGGTGGGTGGAGTCACGCCCCTTTACCTAGTGGTGTCTGAGCTCCTTTCCCTAGAAGGTTTTAGGGATCAGTGAGTTTCCAGAGTAATGCAGATCATTGTGTTTTGAAAAAAAAAAGCATAACCTAGAGGTTTTCTCAAAGGAGCAGTGGGAAAGAAAATCATACCAATGTCACTAATGGGCAAAGTGCCTAAGATACCTCAAAGCAGGACACCAAAGAGGAAAACCAATATGACACCTGCAAAAGTCAGAATGGACATCGTGGGAAAAAAATCTGGACTTTTTTGAACGTTCTTGAACTTAACATGTGTTTACTATTTAGATGTTTAATTATGCGGTGTGGGGGAGGGGACCCATGGAGCCCTGTACTCTCCCTCCTAATCCTTCTGGACTCAGCCTTTTCTGGCATGAATCTGACCCTGGAAGAGGCCAGCAGGGGCCACCCGCCCTCTTGTTGTCCTCTGGGCCCCTCTCCTACTCTTGGCTTCTGTCTGCAAAGCATCCCAGGGTGCAGCTGGGCAAATTGCCCGTCAGAAAAGAGACTGAAAAAGTTGCAGAGAGGTGGTTTGTAGATGCAGATAAACTGTAATCCCGACTCATCTTATGGGCATAATAATTAACAAAAGTGACTCTCCGCAGAGCATCTGGGAGAGAAGGAGTTAAGCGAAGGCCTTTATTAACCGTGCCCGAGAAGGTCAGGTGGGTGTGCACAGCTATCCTTGTCCATGTCTGGGCAGTGTGCTAATGTGTTGGCAGCTTTGGCTGTGTCTTTGCACCTTTTAGGTGGCTCAGACATGTCTCTGTTCCCATCCTAGCATTCGTAGTGACATAGAGCTAAAATAAAAAAATAATCCAATCAGTGGTCAAAAGGTAACCACAGCAACAAAACACCTGGAGAATTGACTTAATTTTCAGTGAGGTGCTTCTTTTTTTTCTTTTTTCTTTTAAGGTGCAGTTTTATTTTAAATGTTCAGGAATTTTAGCTGCCCCATATGCTGATCCCACCCTAGGCACGTACATGTTTTAATATATGGAAATCCTCACCTCACTCTCAACTGGCTTTCTGCCATGTGAGCTGGTGGGCTCTGTCCATGTTTACTGCTTGCCTGAGCACTGTGATTTGGACAAAGGAGATCATCTCACTACTGCTATACAGGTTAGGTGTTGATCTATTTCACTCATTAAAAAAAAGATCATCCTTGCCAACATGGGCTAAGTAGGTACCGGGTGAGGGGGACCTTCCCTCCCCCGCCATGTGCCACAGCTTCACTTCACTGATGCTCCCACCTCATTAAAATATGACATTCTCCTTTTTTATTCTTCACACTCATCACCAATACATGCTTATTGTGAAAAATTTAGAACACACATCTAAAGAAAATTATAAAATTAAAATCATCTGTACTCCTAGCACTCAGAGATGGGAACTCAACGTTTGGAAATATGTCATCCCATTGTTTCTTATGCAGAGACATAAATACATATCCACATATAGAGTTCTTTCTAAAAATGAATCACAATTTATATTTGGTTTTATAACATGGACTTTTCATTTAATATATCAAGGGCTTTCCCTCCCAATATTCAAATAGTTTTATACCCTATATTATTACTATGTCATGACTGTGATTTTGCATCAAAAATATTATTTAAGTTTGTTCTCTATGTCTGTGAGTCTGTTTCTGTTTTGTAGATAAGTTCATTTGTGTCCTTTTTTTTTTTTTTAGATTCCACATATAAGCGGTATCATACGGGATTTTTCTTTCTCTTTCTGGCTTACTTCACTTAGACAACAAACTTATGGTTACCAGGGGGTAAAGGGGATGGGAAGAGATAAATTGGGAATTCGAAAATTGCACCTCTTGGGGAGCGATGGAAATGTTAGCTATCTTAATTGTGGTGGTGGTTTCATGGGTGTATACATCTATCAAAATTCATCAAATGTATCGAATGTACATCTGAAATATGTGTAGTTTACTATACAGGAACCATAACACAATAAAGGTGTTAAAATATGATTTAAAACATTATTTTAAGCAGTTAATAGCTGCCTATTGCACAGAAATTCCTTTATTGTTGGACAGATGTCTACCGGATAATTTAACTGTCTTTGATATCTCACTGAGACTGACTACTAAAAACTTTATTGCAAAAAAAAATGTTTATTGGACACCTGTACTTCTATTTTTTGCATCTTCTATTTTTCTATTTGATACCCTATTTGATTTGTAAGAGCTGATTATTAAAGACATGCAATTTTTGTCATGTATACACAATCAATTTTCAAGACTATTAAAATTTTTTTAGTGTGGAAATATAACACACATATAGAAAAACGCACAAAACAGAAATGTGCAGCTCCGTGATAATCCCACGTGAACACCCATATGTCTAGCATCCAAGCCCAGAGCCTGCACCCTCCCTATGCTCCTTCCCGGTCATGCCGTCTCTTCCTCAGCAACAAAACAAGACATAACCAAACCAAACCAAACCAAACACTACTCTAACTTTTAAGGCATGCAATTCCTTATTTTGCCTTATAGCTTACCACTTCAGAATGCATCCTTCAACACTCTAGCTTAGTTTGGTTAGTGTGTTGAACTTTACGTAGTGAGAACGTGTACTGGGTTCTCTTGTATTTGTCGCCTGTTGGTGTAGTTCATTCCTTTCCATTTCTCTGTGGGTTTCCATTTTATGACTGCACCACAATGTATATTTCCATTATTTGGTTCATGAACCTTTAAGTCATTTCCAGTCGTTGGTGCAATGGATAGCGTGGTCATGAATATCCTTGTGTCTTTCTGGTACACATACATGTGTATTTGGGGGGGGGGGGCATATAGCTAAAATTGTGCTCAGGCACGTGTGAGTTCAGCTTTGGTTTTACTACCAAGTATTTTTCCAAAGTGGTTGTACAATTTACACTCGACTCAGAGTGTCTGAGCTTTCCTGTTGCTCCACATCCTCACCAAAATGTGATGGTGTTAACTTTTTGTTAATTTTTATGTTCCAGCCATTCAGTTGTGTGCATAGTAATATCTCACTGTGGTTTTAACTAGAATTTCTTAGATCACTAATGAGGTTGCACATTTTTTCACGTGTTTTTTTGCCATTTGGATATCTTTTTCTGTAAGTGCCTGGTCACATCTTTTAGCAATTGGTCTATTCTGACTTACTTCTATTTTTCTAATAGCTTTATGGTTTTGCCTAAGAGTATTTTGTTAATTTTATGTGTCACATGTTACTTCTCACCACCTGTTGTTTTTTTCTCACTCTTCTGTTAGTGTCTTTTGATGAACAGAATTTGTTAGTTTTAATGTAGTCAAATCTACCTCAAGGTCATAAAGATATTCTTCTATACCATTTTCCAGCAGCTTTATTAGTTTGCCTTTTGCATCTAGATCTATAATCCTCAGGGAATTGATTTTTGTATATTGTGTGAGGTAGGGGTCAGAATTTTTCCCTGATAAATATCTGGTTGTTGATTTGTTGATTTTCCATTTCCTTATGACTTTGAAGTACCATTTTTTCCCCATAAAGCAAATGTTTCTAAATACATGGATCTATGACTGTGTTCTTTATCTTGTTCTGTTGATCAATTTATCTGTCCTGGAACCAAGGCCAGACTGTCTTAGTTACTGTAGCTTTATAATAATATCTTGATAATCTGGTAAAGCAAGTTCTCCTTCCCTTTCTTCTCCAAGATTATCTTGGCTATGTGCATTTTCAAGAACATTTTAGGATTAGAATGGTAGGCAGAATTCTAAGATGACCCCCATGATCCTATACAAAGATGTACAGTAACTCTCTTTCCTTGACCATAGGTAGGACCTATGGTTTGCTTCTGTCAATAAAATATGGCAAAGGTGGTGTGAGGTCACATCTATGATTAAGATATATATTTTTATCTTCAGTCTAGTTAGTTTTAAGCAGAGAGACTCATCTACTCGCGTTGAAGAGGCAAGCTGCTAGGAAATAAACTGTGGCAGAGGCCAGGTGGCAGAGAACTGTGGGCAGCCTTTAGGAGCCGAGGTCTCAGTCCTACAACTGTAAGGGATCAAATTCTGCCAACAACCATGTGAGCTTGGAAGATAACTCTGATCTCCAGATGAGAATATGACCTAACCAACACCTTGATTACAGTCTTCTGAGATCCTGAGCAGAGATCCACCCAAGTTGTTCCTGGATTCTGGATCCACAGAAAATGTGAGATAATAAGTGTGTCCTTCTTGAAGTCTCAATGTTTGTGGTAACTTGTTTCATGGCAACAGAAAACTAGTACAACCAGCTGGTCAAACTTCCAGGAAAAAAAAAAAAGAAGAAAACTGTTGGAATTTTTATTGGGATCACTCTGGATGAATAATTTTGGAGGAAATTGACATTTCTACAAAATTGAATTTCCAGTCAATAAGTATGAACTGTCTCTAGCCTTTAAAAATCTTTATCAATAAAATATAATTTTTGGTGTAGAGCTCTTCAGCACACTGTTAGGTTTATTACAATGTATTCAATGTATACTTTTATTGATGTTTGTTGTAAATGGTGTTTATTAATTTTGTTTTATGTTTGAAACTGGTAAAAAAGCAAACCTTTTTTTGTATATTGATCTTGAATGCAGCTTGGTTGCTAAACTTACTTATTAATTTTGCTAATTTGTAGATTCTTTTGGATTTTCTATATCCGCAATGTTTTACTTCCTTTCTAACTCTTGTATTTTTAAAATTTCTTTTTCTTGACTTACCAATTTCAAAAGCAGACTTTTCAATGTTTCATCTTTGAGAACTGATTCCTTCACTCTACCTTTCTGAGTCCTGGACAACAATTCTTGATTTCTTTGTGAGGCTGTTAAAAGCACTGAGATATTCATCCTCAGATTAAAAAACAAAACAAAACAAAACAAAAACCAACCAAATGCTAAGCCTCCTGGGCCTCCATTTCCCATTGATCATGGCTTAGTAATTCTTCATTATTTTGTTGGCTTTATTTTTCCTTAGTTTGATTTTAATTTTAATGTTATCTAGTTTTTTCCAGTTGTTATGGGAGATGGCAGATCAAATAATCTGTCCCACTATTAGCAAAAGTGTAAGTGTCACAATAATTTTCAATGTTTAACAGCTTTATTTAGGTATGATTTATATGTTGTAGTATCTGGCAGTTGTAAGTGTATGATTTAGTGAGTTTTAGTAAATGTACAGAGTTAGGCAGCAATGATCACATTCCAGTTGTAGAACATTTCCAACATTTTCCTAAAGTTTCCTCATGACCTGTTTGCAATCAGTTCCCATTCCCATCTCTCAGTCCCAGACAATCACTGATGTGCTATGTATCAGTATAGATTTGCCTCTTCTGTAAAGTTCATATAAATTAAATAATATGTAGTATATAGTTTTCTGTGTCTGGCTTCTATAATTTTAGCATAATGATATCAAGGTCAATTCATGTTGCTCCATGTAATGATTTACTGCTTTCAGTGTACAAGTTTTGTAGTTGTAGTTTTATAGTTTTGGTGCAGAAATCTTGCACTTCTTTCTCTATTCCCAAGTATTTGTTTTGATGCTATTGTGAATGGCAGTGTTTTCTTCCAATTTTATTTTTGAATTGTTTATTGCTGGTATATAGAAATACAATTGATTTTTATATATTACTTTTGTATTCTGTGGCTTTGGTGAAATATTTTATTGTTTCTGGTAGTTTTCTTTGTTCTCTGGAGAGACTTATTTCTTCCTTTCCAATTTACATGCTTTTAATTTCTTTTTCTTGCTTTATTGTGTAGGCTTGGTTCGCTACTATAATGACAAATAGAAGAAGTAACAGCAGATAGCTTTGCCTTATTCCTGATCTTAGAGGGAAATGATGCAATTTTTCATCAGTCATTGTGATATTAGCTGTAGGTTGTTCATAAATGTCCTTTATCAGGTTGAAAAAGTTCCCTTCTGTTTCTAGTTTGTGGAAAGTTATCATAAATGATGTGGATTTTGACGAATTAAGACAATCAAGTGAGTTTTTGGTGCTTTATACTATTAATATTGTGTATTATATTAATTGATTTTCAGATGTTAAACCAATCTTGTATTCCTGGGTTAAATATCACTTTTAATGTTGTATAATAATCCTTTTAAAAAGTGGCTGGGTTAATTAAGGGTTAATTAATTAGTATTAATTAGTATTTAATTAAGGATTTTTTTCCTATGTCATCAGTAAAATTGATCTTTAGTTTTCTTTTCTTGTGATTTTTTTCTGACTTTGATATCAGGGTAATGCTGGCTTCATAGAATGAGTTGGGAAATGTTGCCTCTATTTTGTCTAGTTTGTCTAAGTTGGGCATAATTTCTTTAATTTGATATTTAATATTGATGGAATTCATTAATGCAGGCATCTGAGTCCGGGCTTTTCCTTGTGAGATTTTTAATTATTAATTCAATGTACTTACTTGTGATAGTTGTATTCAGATTTTCTTTCTTTTTGAGTCAGTTTTGGTAATTTGTGGTTGTCTTAGGAGTTTATTCATTTTATCTAAATTGTCTAATTTTCTTGGCATACAGTTGTTCATAGTTTATCCTTGTAATCCTTTTAACCGTGGTTTGTTTGGTAGTTATGAAACCTCTTCCATTCCTGGTTTTGGTAATCTGTCTATTTTTTTCTTTTTGATTGGCTTGCCTCTCTAAAGGTTTGTCAATTTTGATAGTCATTGCAAAGAACCAGCTTTTTGTTTTATTGATTTTCTCTATTGTTTTTCTGTTTTCATTTTCACTGATTTCTGTTTTGACATTTATTATTTTCTTCCTTCTGCTTGCTTTGTGTTTAATTTGCTCTACTTACCTAGTTTCTTAGGAGGGAAGTTTTGGGTATTTATTTTGGATCTTTCTTCTTTTTAATATGAGCTTTTAATGCTATAAATTTACCACCGACTGCTGCATTACTTGCATTCCACATTTTCATAGCTTTATTGAGGTATACTTGACATATAACAAGCTGCACATATTTAAAATGAACAATTTGATGTTTTGAGATGTGTAAATATCCAAGAAATCACACTCAAGATAATAAGTATTTTTCTATCTCCTCTAAGTATTTCCTCATGCCCTTTGTGATCATGATCCTTTGTAGTCCTTCTACCAACTCTTTCTTGCTGCCCCAATAATTTTTGATATGTTATCATCCTCATTCTGTTCAAAGTATTTTCTAATTACCTTTGTGATTTCTTCATTGAGCCATTGGTTATTTAAATGTGTGTCAAGTTTCCAAATTTTCAAAAATGTTTTGTTTTTGATATCTGATTTAATTCCATTGAGGCCAGAGAATATGCGTTAAATGACTCAGAGTATGTTAATTCATCGACTTGTTTTATGGTCAGATAACATCTATCCTGGAGAATGTTCTGCATATATTTGAAAGGACTATATTCTTCTGTTGTTGGAGTGTTCTATAAATGTCAGACCAATATGGTTGATAGTATTGTTCAAGTGGTTTTTATCTTTACTGATTTTCTGTCTAGTTACTTTATTATTTAGAGTGAATTATTGAAATCTCCAACTATAATTATTGAATTATCTAATTCTTTCAGGTTTTTCTTTTTGCATTTTGGGGGTCCATTATTAGATTCATACATATTTATAACTTTTATACTTTACTGATGTATTAAGCTTTTTATCATTATGAAATCTCTTTCTTTTTCTTTAGAAAAAAATTTTGTCTTAAAAGTGATTTTCCATAACGTCAATATAGCCACTCCAGTTATCTTATTGTTAATATTTGGATCTTAGGTATTTTTCTATCCTTTTATTTTGATCTATTTGTATCTTTGAGTCTAAAGCTCTTGTAGATAAAGTATAATTAAATCTTGCTTTAAAAAATCCAATCAGATAATCTCTGCTTTTGTTTACAGTGTTTAGTCCTTTCATATTAATTTGATTATTGATGTAGGATTTATGTCTGCCATTTTGCTATGAATTTTCAGCATGTCTCATATCTTTAAGAAATTTTCTATTCCTCCTTTGGGGCTTTGTTTTGTATTAAGTAAACATTTTTAGTATGCTATTTTTATTTCTTTAACTTTTTAACTGTGCATTTTTTTCATAGTGGTTGCTCTAGGGGTTTAAAATACACATATTGAGTGCTGTACACCAGAAATTGATACATTGTAAACTGTATACCTCAATTAAAAAAAGATTAAAAAAACACACAGATTGAGGTATCACTATTTCAGGTTAATACTGACCTAATGCAAGTAAAATTTAGCCACTTTGCTTCAGTATAACTCCATTTGCTCCCCTCTCCTTTATAGAATTATTATAATATATATTATATGTATTATAAGCCCAATGAGACAATTTTATGTGTCACTCTTTGCAATCTTATGCTTTTGGAAGAAATTAAGATAAGAAAGAAGATTTGTATTTTATATATATAAATTTTATATTTACCTTCATATTTACTGTTTCTGGTCTTTGCATTTCTTCCTGTGGGTTTGAGTTACTATCTGGTGTCATTTCTTTTCATCCTGAAGAACTTCCTGTAGTATTTCTTGTAAGGCAGGTCATCTGCCAACAAACTTTTAAAAAGTGTTTTTCAAGGAATATATTTTGCCTTCATTTTTAAAGGATTGTTTTGCTGGTCATAGAATTCTTGGTTAACAGCTTTAAATTTTTCCCGTAGCACTTTGAATTGCCATTCTACTGCCTTCTGGGTTCCACTATTTCTGATACAAAGTCAGCTGTTAATCATATTGTTATTCCTTTGTACATGGTGAGTCTATTTACATTGGCTACTTTCAAAATTTTCTACTTGTCTTTGGTTTTCAATGGGCTGAATACAGTATATTTATCCTTTGTTTTGTTTGAGCTTCTTGTGTCTGTAGATTACACTTTTTTTTAAAATCAAATTTGGAAATCTTTGGGTGTTATTTCTTTGAATATTCTTTTTTTTTTTCTGCATCTTGTTCTCTCTTTTCAAAAACTCCTACAATATGTGTCTTGGCATGCTTGATGACATCTACAAGTCTTTGTGTTGGTTTATTAAAAATTTGTTTTCTCTGTTCTTCATGTTGGGTAAGTTCTATTTTTCTATCTTCAAGTTTACTGACTTTTTATTCTGCCATCTCAGATATGATATTGAGCTCATCTAGTGAGTATTCATTTTGATTATTATATTTTTCACTCTAGAATCTTCATTTTTCACTTAGATCTTTTTTCAGCTTATATTTCTCTCTTTTGGTTTTTTGATTTGAATAATTATCATTGTATTTTAGTTTAATTCTTAAAAAGTTTTTGAAGTGAAGTTCACACACATAAAATTAACTGTTTTAAAGTGTACAAATCAGTGCCATTTAGTAAACTCACAATGTTGTTCTAAAACCTTTTCATCACTCCAGAAAGAAATCTTGTACCCATTAAACAGTGGCTTTCCCTTCACCTTTCCCCAGCCCCTAGCAACCACCAATCTGTGTTATGTCTCTATTAATTTATCTTTTCTGGATATTTCATGTAAATAGAATCATTATTTTGGGTCTAGCTTCTTTTACTGAACATAAAGTTCCTGAAATCCTCAAAATACAGTATTAATACATTATAGCATGTGTTAATACTCTATTTGTCTTTATGGCTGCATAATATTTCATTGTATCTGTATATCATAATTTATTTATACATTCATCTGTGATGAACATTTTGATTATTTCTACCTATTTGTTATTGTGAATATTGCGAGTATGACCATATATACACACATTATTGTTTGCATACCCAGTTTTGATTTTTTTGTATTATATACCTAAGAGTGGAAAATGCTGGATCATATGGTAATTCCATGTTTAGCTTTTTGAGGAATCTTCAAACAATTTTCCACAGTGGCTGTACCTTATTACATTCCCACCAGCATTGCAGAGGGTTTCAGTTTCTCCACATCTTTGCCAATTCTTATTTTCCATGTGAAATGTGAAATGTGACCTCATTTTGATTTTGATTCGCATTTCCCTAATGACTAATACTGCTGAGCATCTTTTCATGCACTTGTTGGCTCTTTGTGTATCTTCTTTGGGAAAGATCTATTCAAGTACTTTGCCTGTTTTTTAATTGGGTGTTTGTCTTTTTGTTATGCTGTGAAGAGTTCTTTATATGTTCTGAATGCTAGAATATTATTAGGTATATGATTTGCAAATATTTTCCCCCACTTTTCAGGTTGTCTTTTTACTTTCTTGACACTCTACTCTGATGCACAAAGGAAGTAGTTTTTAATTTTGATAAAGCCCAATTTCTTTATATTTTCTTTTGTTGCTCATGCCTTTGATGGCCTAAGAATTTATTGCCAGTCCCAAGATAATGAAGATTTCCCCTGTGTTTTCTTTTAAGAGTGTTAGCTCTTATTTTTAGGTTGCTGGCCCATTTTGAATTAATATTTGTATATGTTGTAAAGTGGAGGTTTTCCTTTAATTCTTCAAACATAGCGCTCCTTAATTCTTTGAACAATTTTATTATAATAGCTGCTTTGAAGTCTCTGTTTGCTAAGTCCAAATCCCACATCTGAGCCTACTCAGCATCAGTTTATATTGATTCTTTTTTTTCCCTAAATATAAGTCATACTTTTCTGGTTTTTTGCATGTCTTGTGATTTTCTTTTTTATTCAAAACTGGACAGTTGAAATAATATTGTGTAGCAACGCTGGATTGTGATTTTTTCCCTGAAGGTTTTTTCTTTAGTAACTTGACTGAACTTAATATGTAGAATCTGTCTCCTAAAGGTGTGTGGCTGTTAATGTGTCTGCTTAGTTTTTTTTTTTAACATTTTTTATTGAGTTATAATCATTTTACAATGTTGTGTCAAATTCCAGTGTAAAGCACAATTTTTCAGTTATAGATGAACAAATAAGTATGCATTGTCACATTTTTTTCTCTGTGAGCTACCATAAGATCTTGTGTATATTTCCCTGTGCTATACAGTATAATCTTGTTTATCTATTCTACAATTTTGAAATCCCGTCTATCCCTTCCCACCCTCCGCCCACTTGGCAACCACAAGTTTGTATTCTATGTCTATGAGTCTATTTCTGTTTTGTATTTATGCTTTTTTTTGCTTTTTTTTTAGATTCCACATATGAGCGATCTCATATGGTATTTTTCTTTCTCTTTCTGGCTTACTTCACTTAGAATGACATTCTCCAGAAGCATCCATGTTGCTGCAAATGGCGTTATGTTGTCGGTTTTTATGGCTGAGTAGTATTCTATCGTATAAATATACCACATCTTCTTTATCCAGTCATCTGTTGATGGATATTTAGGCTGTTTCCATGTCTTGGCTATTGTAAATAGTGCTGCTGTGAACATTGGGGTGTAGGTGTCACTTTGAAGTAGGGTTCCTTCTGGATATATGCCCAGGAGCAGGATTCCTGGGTCATATGGTAAGTCTATTCCTAGTCTTTTGAGGAATCTCCATACTGTTTTCCACAGTGGCTACACCAAACTGCATTCACACCAGCAGTGTAGGAGGGTTCCCCTTTCTCCTCAGCCTCTCTGGCATTTGTCATTTGTGGATTTTTGAATGATGGCCATTCTGACTGGTGTGAGGTGATACCTCATTGCAGTTTTGATTTGCATTTCTCTGATAATTAGTGATATTGGGCATTTTTCATGTGCCTATTGATCATTTGTATGTTTTCCTTGGAGCATTGCTTGTTTCAGTCTTTTGCCCATTTTTGGATTGGGTTGTTTGTTTGTTTCTTATTAAGTCGTATGAGCTGCTTATATATTCTGGAGATCAAGCCTTTGTCGGTTTCATTTGCATAAACTTTCTCCCATTCCGTAGGTTGTCTTTTTGCTTAGTTTTTTAAATTATTTTTTGTTGTTTAGTTTTTAGCCTGGCTTTCTAAGAGTTACTTCCAAGACTTGAGGCAACTTTGCCTCAAGGTATAGTTTTAGTTTTTTTCTAGGCTGTTTTGAGTCTTAACCTGCACAGGGTGAAGGTTCTCCAAGCAGCCAAGGGTGTGTGGGCAGCTTATTTAGCCCTTCTGGATCTCCCTGTTACATTTCTAGCTATTCCACCACTCACCCTAAGTGGGACCACAGCTTCCCGCTAGCACAGCTGTGGGTTTTCCCCCATTAATTTTCTTCAGAGTTTGTAACTTTTACTGACAGCATCAGCAGGTGCTGATTCGTCCTCCACTTCAAAAGAGGTCAGCCCCCTTTGGCAGTGAAAATGCTGTCCAGCCAGCTTTGCCCTGACAAAACCACTGTGCCAACTGAGCTGGGGAAGTATATTGGGGCAGCCCTAGGAAGAAAGCTGCAGACTCCCACTGTTCTTACTCAAAGTTCTATCAGTTTTTCATGAATAAAGACTTCCAATTTGTTGTTTGCCTTTGGGCAACTTCCAGAGTCCTGAAATGTTTGTTTTTGATAACTTTGTCCAGTTTTATAGTTATTTTATGAGGGAGGAAGTTTGTTGATCTCTTTCTCCATTACGGCCGGAAGTCTTGATACCACAGTAATTGTTTTTAAGTTTGACATTTTCATTTTCACATGGGTCGAATATATCAATGTTTTCTCTAGTGTCATACTTAGAATAGCTTCATTCCTAGATTACATTCTAATTATAACAGAAATTTTATTCTGCAATATTACAGTTTAACTTTCCATTCTGATGAAATGATGACATTTCAAATTCATTTATTTCCTTGTAACGAAGTCAGAATCTGCTTATTTTTTGTCCTTGTTATAAGCTAGTTGTCCCAGACCAAATTTTGAATAATTTTTTCTCTTCCTGCTGATTTGAAAAGCAACTGTTTGAATATTCAAAGGACATGTTTCCTTATCTGACCTTTGATTCTATTCCATTGGTTTGCTTCTTTATCCGCTCTTCATTGGAAATGCTACTGTTTTAATTATTATACCTTTAGAATGGCTTCTACTATAAAGTGTGACAAGATCCTCCTTTCTGTCCTCTTACATTTCAGCTCATACGATGGGCTTACAGTTTTCACACCACGGAGTTAGCATTGCATTCATTCATCCAATCATTTATTCTTTCATCCTACAGAAGTCTTCTGAGCTTGTGCTGTGTGCCAGGTAACATGGTGACCAGGAAAGTGATGATGAGCTGTACTGATGTGGTCCCTGCCTTGCTGGAATTTCCATTCTAGTATGGAGACAAGAAAAAAAGTAAATGAGAAAATTAATAAAATAATTGACAATTAGAGCATATAATACAAAGCACACAATTAAGGTGGTATGATGGAGAATTGCAGAGGGAGCCTGTTTTAGCTGCTGTGGTTGGGGGAGTTCTGTTTGAGAAATTGGTGTTTAAGTCCAATCCTGCAGGCTAGACAGGAACCTTACAGGAGCTAAACAGTTGTCCATTTGTCCCAACACTATTTATTGTAAGATTTATCCTTTTGCCCGTGGGTGGGAGGAAGCAGTCTGTGCAGAAAACAGCACATGCATGCTTATCCAGCCCTGGAAGGAACCCAAGGAGCTGAAAGAAAACCTATGAGGCCAGAACCTGGAGTGTGGGAGGGCTTGAGATGGGCACATGAGGTAAGTAGGCGACAAGTCCTGCCCAACAAGTCCTGCATTGCATCCTCAGTACAGTGAGTGGCTCCTAAAGGACAGTGACACATCCTTTTTCTTTTTCAGAAGACCGCTCCTGTTGTGATATGGATAAGGGACTAGAAAAGGAAAGGGAGGAAGTGAGAAGACAGTTTAGTGAGGGCTTCCATGGTCAGGGAGAGGTGGTGGTGGTCAGCATGGCAGCCGAAGGATGGGCAGCAGGTCCTGCTGATGAGGCAGACATGGAGCAGACGGGAAGACAGGAAAACAGTGTGGGGACAATTTTGTCCACCTGTGGGATCTGTAAATAGGCCCCTTGTAATAGGCAGAGAAGGAATTTCTGCTCAGGTGAGCTGCCTTTGTTCAGGCAGCATCCATCCTAAGATTGGAGCATACGCTGTGTGTGCCTTGGGAGATGATTGAGGCAGCATGTAACACACTTTATTGGAAATCCAGTGGTGTGGACAGTGAAGAGAGTGACTCTGAACCTCTTGGTAAGCATCACTCACTAGAATTGGGAAGGGCCGAGCATCCCACAGAAAAGGTGATCAGTGTGAGAAGGAGATGTGAACAACTGACAGAATGTTACGGCACTACAGACAATGTCAGGCTATTCAAGTGGGTGTCTGAGAAAGCAGAAAGTTGCAAGCTGAAGTGATGAATAAGCCACTGCCAGTTGTCACTGAATGTGTGAGGAGCGTGTGTGAGCAGAGAGAAGTGGAGCTGCACTCCTGGGGCGCAGACAGTGGTGGGCACAGCTCTCAACTGGACTCTTCTGCAGCTGAGGATGGAGCCGAGATGCTCCCCCACAGTGCCTGCTTCTCCGCTCGCCACCTCTCCAACCACATGTCAAGGCTTGCCATCCTGGCTGGAGTGGACATTCCACCAGGGCAGTGTGGTAGGTGGTTGAGATTCCTGCTCCCTGGTGTGCCCACCCTGTGTAACCCCCACCCCTTGAGTGTGGGTGAGACCTGTGAATATGATGTGGTGCAAGACAAAAGGGAAGGGATTCTGCAGGTGTAATTAAGGTCACAAATCAGCTGATTTTCAGTCAATCAAAAGGGAGTCTGCCGTGGGTGGGCCTGACCTAATCAGGCAAACCCCTTAAAAGCAGTTCTAGAAGTCAGAGACTTGAAGCAGTGGAGACACTTTCCTGTCGGTCTTGAAGATGCAAACTGGCATGTTGTGAAGGCCACATGGCAGGGATCTGTGGTGGCCTCCCATTGCTGAGGACCTCAGTCTCACAACTGCAAGGAACTAGATTCTGCCAACACCCAATGAGCCTGGAAGAGGACTCTGAGCCTCAGGTGAGATCACAGCCCTGGCAGACACCTTGATTGTGGCTGGTGAGACCCTGAGCAGAGGACCCAACTGAGCTGTACCCACTCCCCCCCACCCCACAGAAACGACAAGATAATAAATGGATATTGCTTTATTTTGCTATGTTTGTGGTAATTGGTGTGCTGCAGTAGACAGTTTACACAGGCAGGGGCACTTTGATGCCTGGTCATTGCTGTGTCCTAATACCAGGCACAGGGCTGGCCCAAGTGGATATTCAACACATGATGTGTGTTTAATTAGTCAAAGGATGGATGGATGACAGACAGGAACACATGTGTGCTCCATGGGAGGCTCAGTGGGACGGGATTCCTAACAGACTTGACTGGAGGTGACGTCTGCCGAGGTCCAGGATGAGGAGCTGCGGTGAGCGTGCCTGCAGTGGTGCTTAAGTTCTGTGCACTGTGATTTAAAAGAGACCCTGCAGTCTGAGTGTGTCACAAGAGGATCACCCGATGGGCTTGGGGTTCAAGACTTCATCTCAAGATGTGGGGAAGGGCACTTCTCAGCTCTTCTGATTTGGATCCCTTTGGTTTCCTTTTCTTGTCTGATTGCTATGGTTAGAACTTCCTATACTATGTTGAATTGAAGTGGTGAGAGTGGACATCCTTCCTTCTGGACTCAAGGATGCGAAGCTTGGGGGTGAGGGCATGACACCATGTTGAGGATAGGGTTTTGCCTGCTGGTGGGAGCCTTGTACATGGGGAGTGGGTACCAGTCTTGATTCTGCCAGGAGCTGTGTCATGTCTTCCTATGGCTTCCCAACACCTTGGAATAAAATCCAACTCCTTCCTCATATGTGTCAGGCCCGAAGTGCTCTGGCCTGGCCTTTGGTTCTGACCTCGGTTTGTGCCACTGGCCCCTTCTCTCTCCCACCTCTGGGAGTCTGGCCTTCTCTCTGTCCCTCAACATACCAGGCTCCTCCCTGCCTCGCTGTTCCTCCTGCCTTGATGCTTCCCTCCAGCTCTTCTCCGAGATGGCCCCTTGCACCTCACCTCCCCAGAGGTGTCTTCTGCACTTCTTATGTCTGAAGACACACCTGCCTACTTGCCCACCCACCTGCTCACTCTTTATCACATCACCTGCTTTGTCTCCTGCCCTGCATCCTCACTAACTGAGGTGACTAGGTTGCTCGTTTATGTACTTGCTTATTGGTGGTCTCAGTTCTAGAACGTGAGCTGTGAGCTTGTCTGCTCACTCCTGTATCTCCAGCAGCTTAGCACAGTGTGCTCGGTACACAGTAGGTGCTCAAATAACTCTTTGTGGAATGAAGTTGCTTTTCCTTTTGCCTTCATTTCTCTGCCTCTAAACAGCTCATCAGTCTCTCCACAACCTCCGAGAGAGAATTCCTAAAACAGTTGCAGAAGTGGACTGTGGTCATCATTTAAGAGAAGGAGACCGAAGGCGGTCTGATGGGAGTGGGAACAGGGCATACTGAACAGCAAAGTTGAAGACTCCCCAGGGCACTGCCTACCAGCCTCCATGTGTCCTGGATCTGCAGTGAATCCATAGCTCTCTGGGAGGCCATGCGGAGACCAGCTCAAATCCCTCCTTGTGGTTAGCATCATATGACATGATTCCTTCTCCAAAGCTCTAGGATTCTCAAAGGGTTAAACATGTTTGCCAGCAATATTTAATGCTATAAAGATACAGGACAGCCACTGATTTGGATGATTACTTAGAGTTTATTACAGAGGAATTTAATTTATACGGAAAAGAAAAGATATTGTCCCTGCCCTCAAGGGCCTTGTGAAATAACAGGTGAGATGGGACAAACAGTGGAACATGTCTCAGAAAGCTCGGGATGGAGATACTGATCACCGCTGATAATCGCGTCATTCACTCTCTGTGCCAAGAGTGCTCAGATGACAGCTGTGTCTTGTTTTTTGCCCGTGTTCTTGGATATTCCCATTTAGACACTGAATTAGACACACAGTGATGCTTGGTAATTTTTTCATGACCAGCTATATTAGAGAAGAAAACAGGAGTCACTCTGGCTGTCTCAAGTTAACAGACAGGATGTGATGCTTCCAAAACCACTGGAAAGGCCAGTGGGATGAAGGTCAGGGTTATGGCTTGGCTCTCAGGCATGCTTCCGGCTTTCAAAGTGAACACCTTGCTGGAAACCACCAGTGATGACTGCAGGCACCCTCAGCACATAGCTGGGTACTTTGCAGGCTGCTGCAAAATTCCTATCTGCAGAGCCCACACATCTGCCCACTGCATCAGAGGACGAATGATCAGATTTCTGCTTTTTAAATACTGGGCAAGTGTCTTTCATCGGCAGCATCCAAGAGATTCCAGAAAATGTGGTTTCCAGCCCCTGTGGTTCAGGGGAGAACAGAGAAGAGGGGTTAATGGTATCGTGTTGCCCACAGACAGCGTGGAACAGAAAACCAAAGGAAATCCATCACAATCCAGTGTGTTTTGTCCCAGAAATGCTGTTAACTCCAATAATCTTCAGGCTCACAGACTAAGTACCCATGCATTCCTCTGATCTCATACCCGTGGGAAACAGGTGCCAGGGAAACCGAGGTCAACCCCACTGAAACATCAGGGAGCTTGAGGAGGACACATGATTCCTCAAAAGCATTAGATCAGATTCTCCGGCTTCAGGCTGACCCAATGGCCTTGGCCCCGTGGAGCCGCTGGGCGTGATGGGAGGAGAAAAGGCAGCAGTCACAGACAGAGGTGGGGGAAGAGGGGGTGAGAAAACAGGTCTGCACGGAGACTGCGGGCACGATGGGGGAGTGGCAATTAGAAAGTTCCAGAGAGAGTGACTCTTAAGTGAATCAGGCTTGGGGGAACCCTGGGAGGGTTCAGAGGCGTGATCTAGAGCTGTGCCAGTGTGTGTGTGCGCGCCTGCCTGCGTGAGCCCACACACGTGCACACGTTTGAAGTCAGGTAACAAGCAGAGTGAAATAAAGGCTCCTTAGTCCTGTGGTCAAGCCCCCATCCTCCAGCCCAGGGAATAGAAAGATCTGTGTCTGGGAGTCAGTCTCTGTTGCCTGTTCACTCCTGGTTTAGAGTCTGCCTGCCTCCTGGGAAGCTGGGAGGTGGCTCTGATGGGAGCTGGGGAGGAACACATGTCGCAGCTCAGTCTGTGCAGCACATCGCTGGCTCCTGCGCAGCACGTGGCTAGGACCCAACAAAGGCCTCAGGGGGACCTTGAACATCTTTGCATTCGAGTTCAGAGTGGTTCAAACACAGTGGGAGATGCCTTTCCCTGTGCCCAGACCCACAAGCTTGAGTTTCTGCTTTGAGTTCAGAGGTTCAGAGGGATACTGTCAATACTGCCCAGACCATGGATGAGGGGATTCCACGGGGAAAGGTCGCAGTGGGGAGCAGAGTAAATCCAAGAGCTTCCCCCTGGGACCCAGGAGGGGCTTTCAGAATCAGTTCCACTGAGCTACCTTCCTCTCTGGAGGAAAGTCATGTCACTGCTGGGCGCAGGGCAGAGGGGAGAACCACTGAGTTAGAAGGTCCAAGCCATGCCCCAGGTTTGGGCCCCCACCTTTGAATCTGACTTCAGGACTCAAAAGGCAGTCAGCTGTAGGACAGACCAGCCAATCCACTGCGTCCCCATCTCCCTGGGCTCTCCCCTTGTGGTGCAGCCCACCCCTGAGCCACCGCAGGGACAAAGGGATCTTGGCGGTAGAATCTACAACACTTACTGCAATTGTGAACTTTTTGTATCATCTAGGAACTTTTTTTTTTTCAGTTTATACAAAGTTTGCATTCTATTTATTAATATCTATATTTGCTTTAATGTAAAAGGTACTGTTTGAGCCTCCTTAGAGCATATGAAATGAACTCTAGCAAGACATGCCCTTTCACCCTGTGGCTTCACACCTATGTCCCTCCGCCGGCTCCAGGACGCCCCTCATCCCCCTCCCCCAGGCTGGGGTCCTCTGGTGTGAGAGACTCTGCTGAGAGGATGGCATCCTGAGAATGTCCGCACCTGACCCCCCCTCCAGTGTGGTTTCCAGCAACCAAGTAGTAAAGTTCTGGCTGTGATTCTTCAGCGGAGTCGTTGTATTTGTCAGGGATATAGAATATATAAAATAAGAAATTGAGTCCCATGGTTACGGATGCTGGCCAGTCCACATCTGCAGACCTGACATCCTACTTTGGGTCCGGAGGCTGGCCGGCCACGGTCGGACCAGGAAGAGCTGACGTTCCAGCTTGAAGGCTGTCAGGCAGGAGAGTTCTCTCTTACTTGGGGGAGAGTCAGCCTTTCACTCTATTCAGGCCTTCAGTGCCCTGGATGAGGCCCGCCCACATCGGGGAGGGCAACCGGCTTTACTCAGTGCACAGAGTCAAACGTTAATCCCATCCAAAAACACTTTCACGGGCACACACAGTGTCATGTTTGACCAAATATCTGGGCATCCTGCGGCCCCGTCAAATTGGCAGGTAGGATTAACCACCACGGCAGGGCTTAGGGCGGGAATTAGAGACGCCAAGCGTTTTCTCTGGATGGCCATCGGGTTTCTCTTTCACTGGGCACCAGGGCTTCAGCCCTCTCATCTGTACCTACTACTAAAAGATATATTCACTTGCCAGACCTGGTGACTGACAGAGCGGGTGCTTAAATATGAAAGGGGAGGGCTGATTGGTTTTTTCCAACTCCAGGTGGGTCAAGCCTGGCCTATACTTTGGTCTGAGTTGGGCGTGATGTTACAGAGCCAGAGGGCAACAGCTCTGCAGACTCTGAGGAAATTTGGCTCTCAGGTCCAACCATAAGCCATGTCCACTGACTCTGACAGACCCAGCCAGCCACGCCCACTGACCCTGACAGACCCAGCCAGCCACACCTACTCTGGCCCTGAATCCTGAGCCCCTCCTTCTCCCAGCCCAGTTACCCAGCTGGCCCCGTGATCTTGCCAATCACCCCAACTCCCATCTGCACCATTTGCCTGCAGCCCAGGGGTGTAGCAGCTCTGGGAGCGAAGTCTTGGAGCAGCTGGGCCTGGTCAGCACAGGGCGAGAACTGGGTTTGGGGGCCCAGCCTGACAGTCTGACTCAAGGAGACAGTTACCTGAAGAAGGTAGCAACAAACAAAATGTCATCAAAGTCTTCTTTCTTTCTTTTTTCCCTTTACTTTCCAGCAAGGGGAGAAGATGTTTCTTTCAACCTCAACTGATAGATTTTCAGCCACTCACAGAACTGGGTTTTCAATTGCTCCTCACACTTCATATAGCAGCTGCTTGGGAAATAAAACATCCCCCATTTAGATAAATAAGCAAAAAAAAATGTTAGAAAATTAATAACCAGAAAGATACACTCATTTTATTACCCTATTTCTGAAACAAAACAAAGCACAGGCTCTGTAAAATTCAGGCCTCTGTGGCAGAGATGTGGCGGGGAGCTGGGAGCTCGCGGGGGCTGATTGCTGGGGCGAGGGAGTGGACCTTTATCTCCTCTGCTCCCCATCCAGGGCTCAGGTGGGGCTCAAGTCTGTGAAGGCCTGAGCTGGGCCTCCCCCGCAGAGCCAGCCCTCAGGATCACTGTGATCTAGTCCCACCCCCAGGGCTGTTTTCCCCTGGAATGTGCAGTGATCTCTATGTACCAGGGTCTGTGAACAGCAGTTGACACATATTGGCTCCTTTAAACCTCATGGCAACTCTGCTAGGTAGATGCTGGATTTGTTATGCCCATTTTATAGATGAGGACACTGAGGCACAGAGGGTGCCCAATGTGCACAGTTAAAGGCAGAGCTGAACTCCAAACCTAAGCATTGGGCCCTAGCTAGAGGTGGCCAGCTACTGGGTCAGGGACAGAGGCCCCAGACAAATCTGAATAAAAAATTAATAAAAATTTTTAAATAAAGTCATGTCAAAATAAAATTAAAAACATTGAGTTTATGTGAAATGATCGCCTTAAAAAACATTGACATTGTTAATACACAAAATCCCTATGCATGGTAATGGTGCCAGTCTCAGGACATTGATGAGTTTTATAGGAGTAATGTGACTCTGTAGTACACTCACTCTCAGGGATGTGGTTCCAGGATGCTCTTGAGACAGCAGTTGATGATTGTTTTTGCTTCCAGGGGTGACTGCGTGCTTCCGTGACTGCACACTCTCCTCCAGGGGTAGCAGGGAAGTTCCCAACTTCCTGTAGCTGGCCCTGCTGCTGCCTCCACCCCCGCCCCCCACGCCCAACTCATCTGAAGCTGCAGTCTCGCAGGACCTACCTCTGCATACCACTGCCCTTCTCTGCCCTCACATTGTCCTTCCCTGTCTCTCACCCCTTTAACCATCCCTGTCTCTCTCCCACAGTGACCATCAGTGTCTGATGAAATCTCACCCACCCTCAAGTCCTCCTGGAATTCTAGCCCCTTCCTGGGCTGTTCGAGGGCACTGCCCTCAGGTCATGTTTTCCTCCAGTAACCTGTTCTGTGACCTGGAGATGGTCACTCTGGCAGGGTTGTCATCTCCTGGAGTTCAGGGAGCTCGCCTTGCATGTCCGTCTCCCGGCAGGGCTTGTCAAAGGGCCCCGCACACACGGGTGCTGACTGGCTGGCAGCCCTGAGGCCCTTGGGACCGGTCCGGCGGGTCTCGTCATTCAGCAGAAGTCCTCAGAGTTGAGACTCTGTGCTCAGCCCTGGGGAGACATAAATGAGCAAGGGTGGCCCGTCCTCAGAGGGGAGGGTAAGATGCTTGCTGATAGAGATATTGGCGGCTCTGCACTGGAAGCTGGGGGGAAGGTGCAGCCCATACTCTGCAGGTGGGACACCAGGGTGGGGTATGTAGGGCGTTCTGCAGGGGTTGGGGGCTCCTACTTTCTTGACATGGACCATAGTGGAGGCCGCCTGGCACCCCTCTCAGGGGTGCTAGGCTTAGCATCCTTCCTCAGTGCCTGGGGGGCCTGGCTGCTTTCTCTGCCCTGCAAGGGGCCCCGGCCCAGGCAGCTCCTTCCAGCCCCCCCTGGTGCACTCCTGGGCAGGCCTGGTGGGCGTGCTGTCTCTCCTGGAGCTGTCCTGGGAGCCCCTGCTTCCCTTTCTCTCAGCTTATGGAGGTCCCACCAGGCTCCCACAAGAACCCCAAGTACTGTAAGTGGACCAGGACATCCAGGAGACAGGAGGGCATGTGCACCAGGAAGCAGCACCCACACGACCTCTAAGGGAGGTACTAGGGGAGGGGTGTCCCAAATTCAAAGGGCTCCGGGCTTTGGGCACCAAAACCAACGAGTGAGGTGCGGCAGGGATAAGACACGGTCTTGGTTTGGTTCTTCTCACTTTTTTCTTGAATAAACTTGAAAAATTTGAATCATTGTAGGTTTACAGAAAAATTGCAAAGATCATACACAATGTTCCCAGGTACCCCTCACCCTGGTTCCCCTTAACACTAGCAACTTACACTCCCCGGTACGCTGGTCAGAACCCAGGTACCGATGTTGACCTGTTACTATTACAGAACCTTGGATTTCATTTGGGTTCACCAGTTTCCCCACTAACATCCGTTCTCTGATCCAGGATCCAGTCCAGGATTCCACTGAATTCAGTCACTGAGTCTCCTTTGTCTCCTCTGGTCTGTAACAGCGTCTCGTGTTTTCCGTGACTTCGACTATCTCAGTGAGCACTGGCCAGGGAGGCAGAATGTTCGTCCCACTTCTGATAGAAATGGGAGGTAGGCCTAGACCCCCCCCCCTTTTTTTTTCCCAAAAGATGGTATATTTCCATGTGGAATGTCCCAGTTTTTTTTTTTTTTTACTGTTACTAGTTGATAAATGTTGGTTATGATTGGTCAGCGTGTCTGACTCTAGGATGTGTGACTGGCATCAAGTCTATGCGATTGCTGCCTTCTCAGGTTGTGCAAGTTGTCAAGGAAGGCTCTGTAATGACAGCCTAATTAAACTTTTTGTTTTTTTAAAGTACAAGTCAAAACAAATGCATGTGCAAGGCCTACCCACCCATGTGGCCTTGGTCCATGAGATTCAAAGATGAAAGGTCTTCACTGGCTGCCCAGGAGGATGGACTCGGAAGGAAGCATCATTTTAGTTTCTGTGTACTTCTCCTCTCACTCTGGCTGCTGCTTCCTGTTTAATCGCATTGTTTGGTGTGTAACCATTTTCCTGTGGAGTTCCTGGCTGATTTATCGGACCCCAGTGACCTTCATCAGGAAAACTCGGGTTGAGATGCTTTTCCCCAGATGTGGGTTGAAGAAGTGAGTGTCTGCTGGGCTTGTCATGAACTTCAATCCCTCAGAACGGGAGTCTATTTGGAAAACAATCCTGTATGTGACTGGCCTAAGACAGACTCACTTTTAGAAAATGCCAGTGAATGACATGTTTCTGAGCAGCCAGTCTGCTGGGTTGAGTCTGCCCTCATTGGCCCGAGTTGGAGAGCAAATTCGCCTGACACCAACCACTGCCAGCCCATGTAAGCAGGGCATTGGGAAAGGTGTTCGGCAGATTCAGCCACTGCCCGCCTTTCCTCTTTACCGGTGAGTCATAGGGAGAGTCAGTCACTGGCCCAAGATCAGGCAACTGGTTAGCCTTGAACCCAAGGTTTGCTCCCAACCGACTAGGTTAGGATCCAGACCCACTGCCTCTGTCTGTGCCCAAGATCTTGACCATTGTAATGGGAGAACAGTGAGTCTGTTTAGGGGAACATGTGTGTGAGGTCTGGAAGGAGGTCGTATTTGGATGAATGACTGGTGAAGGGTTAACAGGATTTGCAGGTAACTTCCCGGGATGTACCCGGGTTTAACTGTGTGAGACCCATCCCGCAGCAGGGGACGTGGCACTCCGGGAGCTTGGATTTCCACCCGTGGGTTCACTGGTACCAGCCAAAGTGCAGAGGAAACAGCAAGACTCCACGTTTCCACAATAAACCAGCTTCCAAAAGCTTCCTCCGTCTGGGCTGGTTTCCTGGTCCCCACGGCAGCATCCTGGGACGAACGCTGAGGAGGGAAGGACTTTTTGTGCTTCTGTGCGTGTAGAGTTGTCACGTGACACATCCCGGCGGGGATCTGGGGGCTGTTTGAAAACCCTCAGCTGCTTCTGAGGAGGTAGACGAGCCCTGCGTGATCTGGGCTGAAGCCTGAAGGTGTTATTTTGCTGGTGGCGCAGCGCTCCGCGTGGCCTGGAGCTGCTTCCCCGCGGAAGCCGCATTTCCAAGTCTCATGGCGGGCTGCGAAAATGCTACAGTTGTTTCTCTCCTTATCTACATAAACAACATAACTTTGTCAGAAAATGGAAAATGTGCACTTTGTCCCATCAGCTAAAATGGGCTGTCAGATAAGGCTTTTTTTTTTTTTTCTTCCTGTTGCCTCCGATGAATGATGTAAATGGTTTTTGGCTTTGGAGGTTTTTTTTTTTTCTTTTTTCTTTTTTTGCCAGGCACAAGAGTAAATGATCAGAGTAGTAACATTTTTAACCTTATCTATCATACTGAAACATTTTTTCTGCCTCCAATAAAACATGTCAGAGTCGATTAAGGACATTTTTCAATGAGGGATAATTCACAGATTTTAGTAGCGAATCCAAGAGCACTGAAGTATTAAAGAGGCTGTGAATACTTAATTACGGGTATGTTCCCATCCTACCTTTTGCCTGAATTCCCTGAACGCTTTGGAGCTCTGCTCGGCAAACGCACGGGGTCGGGGGAGCAGCAGGTAGGATGGCCCGGGATGTGTCACATCGTATCTGGTGACAGGGCCGTGAAAGATACAGCGGCTCAGTCCGTTTGGCGGTGCTTATCTGGTACATGAGTGCACATTACTTCCCAAAGACCGGGATCACTTTGGACAGTATCATTAAATGCCACGTCATTACCTGTTATGGAGCAGTGCTTTAGCTGCTAGGGCCTCTTGGGACACGTGCAACAGTCAGAAGAGTGATGGGCGAAGATGGAGCCGGCATTAAATTTTCAATGGAAGCAGTATTGGCTTTGACTTTTCAGAAGCCTTATCTGTTAGATGGTGTTTGTCACTGGGCCGCCGAGCTGTGGATGTTCGTCAGTTGGAAGTTGCAGGCAGTTGAACGATGTGGACAGGTGAAGGCTCCGCGGGGACCGGCCCGGCTCGCGGAGAGCTGGAGGGGGTAAATTGAAGGTTTATTTATCCCATTCGCTGTCAAGGTCAGCTTGCTAGAGAGCTGTCCTATGGATGCTTACAAATGCCAAAATCCTGGCAAATTGTCGGAAAGCGCCTCCAAATCACTGACCTTTGTACAGCTCCCATCAACGTGCCCGTGTCTCTGAGCGGGGTCCTTAGAGGGAGTTAAATGTTTGGTAAAATGAGGCGTACGCTGTTGCTGTAATGTCAGCCGAGCTGCTATGTATTTTTTATTTTGGGGATTTTCAGCAATGAGGATGAAGTTAAAGACAGGACTGATGGAAGGGGAGGCGGGGGGTGGGCTGTGCATGATAATTACGGCGGTGTGGGTTTTGGCAAATGGGTCTGTCCAGATTTCTGCATCTCCATTGTTCTGGTCTTTGTTGAAAAGGGGTATTTCAAAGTTCCTTTGTCCCTCCTCCCCACCCATGGCTCCTGATGTAGCCATTGGGTCTCCCGGGGCTGGCTATTCTGAGCAATGGGCTCTCCTGGCATGGACTTCTGGTCTGACTTGGCCATGGCAGCTAATTGAAGGAGGCAGAACAGAGCCAATCATGTTGTCTTCCCTTTTTTTTTGGCTGAGGGTGGGAATTCACTAAGCAACACCACAGTGACACGCAGAGGTAGAGGTAACTGCCCAGCAGTTGAGGAAGTGCCACACCACAGAATATTATGCATCCGTTAAAAAGAACGTGCCTGGCAAACATCTCTTGGATTGGAGAGCTATCCATGGAGCCTAAGAGAGAAGAATGTGTTAATCTACAATTTGATTTGACAAAAGGAGAAAACCACCCTATGCCCAGGATGCTTAATACGTTTTGTATTTTGGACAGACAATACATAATTGAAAATAGTTTAAAAAATGTGTTGTTGACTTGAAATTCAAATTTAATTGGATGTCCTGTGTTTTTATTTGCTAAATCTGGCAACTCTCTTCCCTGCCCCCAAATATGTAGTATGTGCGGACGTGGTGTGTGTATAAGTATGCATACTTACATGTAGTGATAAAGGCATGGAGTAGATAAAGAAGCACACATCTTGGATAATTGACAAGGATTTTCTGGAAGGGGCTGCATAGGGGTTGATAGGAGACCGAGCGGTACAAGAAGCAGGAAAAGGGGAAAGCAGAGGGTGAGAGAAAAAAGGAAAAGCCCACAGGTCATTCCTTGTTCATTCTACTAACGGTTATCCAGACTTCCTAGGATTCCGAGAGAATATGGCCAGGGGCTCCCCTTCCGGTGGGAAAGGCAGACAGGGAGCATCTGCATCATCCAGTGAGGGCTGCCACCTGTCCTTCGGGGCTCACAGGAGGGGTCTCTGCTCGGGGCTGGACAGTCTGCAGTCCCTCTTCTGTTGTTGGTTTGGAATAAAAAAATAAAACGCCGCATCTTCATAGGGCTTGCTCTCACTCTCTGGGAATGCCTTCTGGTCTCAGCTCTCTCCTTAGGCCCCCGTGAGCTCAGGACTGATACAGATGGCCTCCCAGTGCACATCTGGGGCCCTGGGAGTGTGAGAGGGAGCCGCCGTTGGGGGACGCTGCGTTCCATCTCTGTTGAGCGTTGATGGCAGTCACCGTAGGGGCCCGTGTATCCACTCTTCACAAGACCGTTCAAAACTCTCCTTCTTATTTCCAAATTCAATTAAAGAGCCGTTAATACGTCCCAGGTTTGTTGTAATGAGCCCATAACTGAAACTGACATCATTATCAATTCAAACAAAACACAAACGCTTCATCTTCTGCTTCCTCTGGGAAACCCCCAACTTGCCGAGCCCGGCCCCTCGCTGGCTGGGATGCTGGGAGGTGTGCCTGCGATTCTCTCTTGCAAATACAGAGTGTTTTGCGGAGGGCTCTCCTCCTCCACCCTACTCCCTTTGGTCAAATAAGACTTGGATAATTATGGTTCTGGTATGTTTTTTTCCATGGCCATTCCTGTTTCGATTTCCTTTCGGGGAAGGACCAAGTGCACAAGGACTGGCGAATGGAGATTTTCTGTATCCTTTTGGGGCCCAAGTCTCTGATGTTCTGTGACCCCAAATATCACCTTCTCATGATGCAGATTTTCGAGTCTCAACATCCATCTTGGGAGGAGGAAGAAATGGGCAAAGAACCATCCCAGCAGGTTAGCTGTGCAGAGAGAGGAGGATGTGGGGCGGCAGTGGTGAGAGGGGACCGGGATAGAGGGCGGGGTGGGTGACCTGGGTACCCCCAACCTTCAGTTAGGGTGGGATGTGTCCTGCTGGGCTCACCCTTCAGACCCAAGGACTCCACTGGGTTTCGTGGATGAGGCGCTGAAAGAGAGACAGCGGGATTGTTAGGGAGAAGTGGTGTGAACAGTAGTGAGCACAAACAGAAGGCAAGGGGTGGGGGGCACCTGAGGGGTGCAGGCTGACCTTGCTTAGTTCTCTAACAACCCACAGACATAGCTGGTGACAACCTCAGTATTTTCAGCTTAGAACTGTAGGTCACTGAGAGGGAGGTCATATCATTTGCCCGAGCCCAAAAAAAAGCTAGTAAGTGGTTGAACTTGAGTTCAAAGATCTTGTCTTTAAAACTTCCTCAGGGCAGCTGAAAGCAGCAGAGATTTGCAGAGTCTTCACCTGACAGGTGTTCCCGGGAGCTGGGAACTCCACCCCAGATGACCCGGGGCTCCCTCCTCACCCACAAGCTCACCCCTCTCCTTGCCTCCTGGGTCCTCAGTGGCTGAAACGTGAACTGTGGTCTCCCCTGTATTTCTGTATTCCCTCTGTATCCTGAACACCTTCCCTTCTGAAGGGCCCCGTGTTCCAGAGTCCTGCTGGAAGCTCTCACTTGCCCTGGAAATCTGTCCCTCGGTGCTTGCCCTGATTTGGGGTGTGTGCCGGTTTTGATGAGGCTGTGAGTCTGGGCCCGCCACGCAGAGAGCCGGCACTTCCTGCAGGCCTCCGGGGCCGATGCAGCGACCGAGCGGCACGTCTCAGCCTTGGCTGAGAAGCCAGCGCGCAGCCTCTTTCGAAAGCCTATTTTCCAAAAGGATCTGGCGCCTGGAGGCCAGGCTGCAAGACCCCTCAGCGATGTCTGGGCAGAGCGTTCTGTAGCACGTGTAATTTCCTCACTCTCTCCGTCAACTGCCCAGCCCCGGCGTCTCAGTGAGCCCCCTGTGTAGGTCTGGAGGTCTCCATTGCTCTGACCATCTCAAAGTGGAAGGTGACCAGTGTACTCTGCACAGAGCCTGTCGGCTTTGCCCTGGCTGGCTGTCAGCCGCCTGAGCTATGTTTCTCATGCTGCTTCACAAACTCCTAGAAAGGATGGACAGCCACAGAGTCCAGTGATCGGGACCCAGATGACACAGAGGCCAGGCTGTACCTTTCCCCCACTCCCTCCCCAGATAGTTCATTAGCCACTGAGGGTTTACTATTAGCAGACATTGTCCCAGCCTCTGGAGGCAGTGGACAAAACAGATAAGATGCCTGCACTCATGGAGGTCATATGCTTTGGGGGAACAGATGATGGACAAGTAAACCAACAAACGAGGTACCTTCAGAGAGCAAGAAGCGCTCTGGAGAAAATACCTGGTCAGCTCTATTTAGGCCTTGAGATGTGAAAGTTCAAGGGAGGCAACCAAGGGGATGCAAAAGATTCATGGCTCTGGAAAAAGTCATGTGCAAAGGCCCTGGGGTGAGAGAAGCCAGTGTGATGGACGCTCAGGGAACACAGAAGCACATGGTTGGAGATGAGTTGACGAGACAAGCAGAACTGGCTCAGGCAGGTCTTTCCCCTGGAGCTAGTGTCTGGGTCTTATTCTCAGCCCAGCCTTTCTCAGAAGGCCCAATGAGTGCACATTCCTGTTGTTCCTGCAATTCTAGCCTGTGCCACTGCCTTCCTGGGAAGATCTGTCCTCCTCTGCCTACTGAAGTCTTACTTATTCATCTGAGATGCCTCCTTGCCCATTCAAGACCCATCTCCCTCTCCCCGGTCCCCGACTGGTCACAGCACCCTGTCTGCAGCACTGTCATGGTTTCCGTGCCTTGTCGCCAAGCTCCGGGCTGGTCATATTCATCTGTGTGTCCCATAGTACCCGGAGCACGGCAGGCCAGCAGGTGCCTTGTTTGGAAACGAGTCTCTGCCCTGGGAGATGAAGCCAGAGCTAATCTTCCCACATCCCTTCCCATGCTTTGGAGGGGCCCTGGGCTAGGGACCTGCGGGAGCAGTTAGGCGTCTGCACCAGTTATTTTTAGCTTTGAGTGAGATGCTGCGTAAGACGGCTCGGCGAGCAAAGGGATAAGTCTGTGGACGTCAGCAACATCCCAGGCTGTGTGCGCAGCATCTTTGAGGTCCACCCAGCAGGACAGCAGGAACCAGAACAGCCAATGGTGAGGTGTGTCTTTCTCACCATCGGCGATAAAAATTCATTAGTTCTTGAGCAGAAGTGGCTAGTGGAGGCAGCCTCTTGTAGGGTGATGCTGTGTGGAGCTCTTTGTCCCCACTGATAGGCCCCGGCTCTCTGAGCAAGCCCTTGGCCTGAGGTGGGGTTTCTGTTTGAGTGATGGCTGGTCTGGGCCATCTCTCAGCTAGGAGACATCCCACAGTAGGGCCACATGGTGTGGTGTTTCCGTGAGAGCCACTCCCATTTGCCTGGTGCCTTCCCCGAGATGGGAGCTGGCTGGGACGTTCCCTCTCCTCACCCTAGTGCCCTCACTACAGACACGCTCAGCTCCATCCCAAGGAGAGGGGCACCTGAGTTCACCACGAGGCATTTATTCTCCCAGGGCACCCCCCTCCCCAGCACATGGCCTGCTCTGACCGTCCGAGCCTGATGAGAGCTGGGAGGCAGTACATTCAGTCCCTGGAGAAGTCTGAGAACCTTACATCCCCTGGTACCCACTCTGCCTCTGCTTGGTTTCCGGGTCAGCCTTCTCCTCCGCCCACTCCCACCCATTGGCTCAGTACCCTCTGTGCAGAATGCATGGACCAGTGGGGACCCTGCCCACCTTTAACCTGTCCTCTACTGCCCACAGCTCTTTTCTCCCTCGAGAGACCAAGAGATCTGTCTTCTGCCTGGGTGGCCTGCTTCTCCTGCTTCTATTTTTGGCGGCAGGTGCAGTGAAGTCAAGAGAGAGGAAACACATTATGGTGGCAACTATACGTCCTTAACTCATGTTGGACCAACAGCTAACAAACTATCCTCACTTGGGATGGATGCCCGTCAACCCATGGCCAGGGGCAGGGACAGGGGACTTGTCTCAGCTCCGGGTGTGGGATGGTCACACACGTCCTCTCTCTGTAACCGACTCCCATTGATGGCTGACCATCGGGACCAGAGTCCAGCGTGCTCCATCCAGCTTTGAAACCCCGAGCCCAGCAGAAAGCCTGGCACTGAGTCATTCCTGAAACACACGGTGCTGTGGCCTTTGAGAGATTTTTCTACCTCGGTGCTGACTTTCCTTAAGCAGGTGAGATGGTGACCTTGACCTTGAGGCAGCAGCGTTATCATCAGAGCTGCAAGGCTGTGCTAGGGGCCGCCTACCGATGCCACACAAAGTTGCAAAAAGTCCCGGGAATATTTACAGTTGGTCTTTAAACAGCAGTGGATACGAATAAAAGAGCAATATCTCACATCATTAGTCCATAAATATGAAGCTTAGTTTTATTTGTCAAATAAAATAACCTGAGATTGAGCTGCCTAGTTGAAAGACACAGACATACATACACCTCGCCCTGCCCCCTTTCCCGTCCTTGTGTCTGCAGACTTTCAGGAATGTTTTTCCCCAGCTGTGTTCTCCTCCGCCCCCTTTCTAGCTTTCCTGGGAGGAATCATTCAGGCAGTATTCCTTCCCCTCCCTCTTGAGGAAGACAGATGCCCGACTGCCACTGAGGCCACTGGCTCACACTCCTCAGTGAAGGGACAGCTGGAACCCTCTCCCGTCTCTCCCTATTTAAAGGAGCCTCGGTTTCAGCCTATGCTGGGCAGGAAGTCTGGTCTGCTGGTTGAAGGGGATGGTGCTGTGCTCCCGGTGGGGACAGACTGGGAGAGGTCCGCAGCTGGCCAGCTGGGAAGTCAAACCCTCCCTCTGAGTCCAGATGGATGTGTGCAAACTGGCCAGGGCCCTGGAATATAAGCAGGAAGGCAGGAGCATATATCCCCAGGGATTTGGGACTTCAGGTTGGGGGCAAGGTGTTCTAGCCCCATGGATCCTGTATGAAAGTCCTGCATCCCCAGGGATGCAGATGTACAGCATGTGTTGCCGGTGGAGAGGGCCCTTTCTCCAGAGTGATGTGTCACAGTGGAATGAGGAGGGTGGGCTGGGCGGGGCCAGAGCTCCTGATAAATGGGCAAGGCTGGGTGACACCACCCCGCCTCTCCACGATGCTGCCTGCCCATCAGGAGTCTCTGAAGAGGAGACTTGAGATTTATCTAACTTGGGTACCGCTCAGCCGGAGCAAAACATGTTCTGATCTGAACTCGAACAGTTGTTGGTAATTTTTAAAGCAGAAATATTAAAGACAGCTTATCCTGTCAACACACAATATCGCCACGACTCAGTATATTAAGTCTGAACTTTATCTCAGAATGTCAGTCCTTTTGCAAAAAGGACTTTGACTTTCAAATTAGTGTTCACTTTGCGGGCTCAGGGACTGAGCTGCATCCCGGAGCTCCATCAGGGGTGAGGGAGGGATAGCAAAGGGGGACCCAGCGGCTGTGAGACTCCCCCCCCCAATTCAAGAGGCTGCTGGGTCAAGTTTTGGAGTTGCTGGTTTGCCTGTGCCCTCGTTAGAGGTGCGGATTTGCCTCTCCTTGTATTCTGATAGTGACTATGGTCAAATCGTCATAGCTAGGTTTTAGCCCAGCTGGCACCATCACCCTCTAGCATGGGGGGCCCCCACAGATAAATAAGCCATAGTTTTCAGACCTTTTCTTATTGTGCCTCTTCCAGATAACGTATGTTCATAGACGCCGTATTTGATTAAACGAATCTGTGTTATATTTTTCAAAAAGGAAGTTGGTCATGTAATGAAATTCAAAGCCGTTGTATTTTTTTTTTTCCCCATCAAAACGCTCTGTCTCCAAGGTGCTTCAGACGCAGAAGGCTTTGGCACTACAAGCTGATACAAGTGATACTCTGAACTGAGAATTCAGTCTTCTCAGGGATCCAGAAGCAAAATGGAATTTTAAAAATGATAAAAAGTGGAGAAAGGACCGCGGTCGTACCCGGTCTGGCTTTGCCAGTCAGTTAGCCGTGGCCTCAGCCCGTGAGACGTGTGGAATTGTTAGGCATCAGCTCTGGGAGGAGGGGTTAGAATGCACAGGGGGCGTCCGATAAGGGCGGGCCAGTTCTGACACGCTTTGTCGGGACAGTCTGGGGACGTAGGAGGGGCTGGCTTTTCTATTGCGTGTCTCCCACGAAATCTTATCCCTTTGGTGTCCTTGGGCATTACATCTTTTTAAGTGACGGTCATTTCCTCGGTGCCAAGATACTGTTTTTGTGCTCAAGCACTTGTCAGAAATGGTGACATAAGACAGATACTTACACTCCTTGCCGTGAACAAAAAAAAAGAATGTGTCTTGTTAGTGGCACAGGAAGGATACACAGCTCTGGCTGGCGGGGGTTTTATTGCTTTTGCACCAGAGAGGAAAATGCCCAGTTCCACTAAGAAATGGGAAGGGTTTAACCCAAAGCGTGAGAACGATGGGTTTCTGATGGCCCAGTCCTGCTGCCCCCTGGCGCTGCATCGCTGGGGAGCACATTCAGACTCTCAGCGTGAAAGGGACCACCCACAGCACTTTGCTGTGCCAGGTGTCCCACCCGGGGCCAAGTGTCTCCCCCAGATGCATCCTCGGTGTAGCCAACTCCATAAAGCCGCGTTCAAGGCCAGATCCACCCCGTGAGTTTTTCCTTCTTGCCTGAAACAGGCCCCGTACACATCAGGCATTCACGGACCAGGGCTGCCATTGTCAGACACAGGACCAGACTGAAATACAATGGCCTGCTGTTCATTTCACTGTTTCTTATAGACCCAGCTGAGAAGGTTTTTCCTCAAAAGCTTACCTTCAGTTCTGCTGTAACACAGCAGGTGTGTCTGTCATGAGAACAGCTAAGTAGACCTACATTACACATACGTTTCACGAAAAGTATTAAAACAATTTTTTTCCTTGTTTTTTTTGGGGGGGGAAGCGGTTGCAATTCAGTTTATTTATTTATTTTAATGGAGGTGCTGGGATTGAACCCAGGACCTTGTGCGTGCTAAGCACACACTTTACCACTGAGCTATACCCTCCCCTGACCATGAAAGGTATTTTCAAAGGCAGCTGTTGACAATATGTAGAAGTGTAGTCAAAGGTTTAAACCATAGCACCTCTCTCCCCTGGGTCTGTAAGGTCCCTTGGGGGCAAGCAGGCCCGTGTCCCCTGGCCTCACTGACAGAGAGTCCCTTCCTGGGCATGGGAGTGAGGGGGTTGTAATCAGCCTGGCGTTACCCATGGGCAGAATGAAGCACCAGCCTGACGTCCACAGAGAGAACAGAAGGGTCAACTCCCCAGAGGAGGGAGCAGGCTTCGCCTTTGAAGGACGCATTTAAAACATTTATAAGACCTCCTTAAACTTCTTCCAGGAACAAAAGTTTTAAATGAGGGAAAGAGCCCCGAGCTATTTCAAAGGCTTGGATTCATTCCCTTTCTGCAATTGTGAGCAGCCGTGCATTCTGAAGCTCCCTCTAGAAATGGAGGAAGATGGATTTAGCAGGCACGTGGAGTCCACTCCGGGCAACATCTTCGTCCACTTTAAGGTAAAGCCCTTCTTCAAGGGGGGGGAGCAGATAAGATCGGATTGTGCTGGCCCTCGTGTATTTCTCAGTGTTCAGCAGAGTCAGTTACTGCTGGGGCAATCAGACATGGGTCATTTAGGAAAAAAGATCAGATGAAAATATGGGGGCCCAAATCTTTGTCACCCTTGCTCTCCAACCTCATGTGCTCCTTATCAGTTTCTGTTAACCTGCAGTGCTTCCAGAATAACCACATGGCTAATGTCTCTTGATCACACTGAGAGTACCTTGAGAGCAGGGTACTCTGGGTAGTATCTCCAGCCAATAGCCGGAGTGTGCGGCAATACAGGTTGATCAGTAGTTGTTGACTGACTATTTGATTCACATTAAACAGGCCACTCTCTCCCCCATCCCCCGCCCCATAAGACTTGCAAAGGTATGATAGGAAATATTGTGAGTGTCAAGTTTTGAGAACACCAAGTGTGTGGTCTTCATAAGAACTTCAGTGCTTTTTTTTTTTTTTTAATGATTTCTGAATAAGCTTCCCAGGATGACTGCAATGCTGTATATGCCTTAATCCTGAATCTGAATTCAATGACCACCTGCTCCAGGAAGTCCTCTCTGTGTGCGGCAGGGCTGATGCATAATTATGGTACATACCAGCCACTGGGGCATCATCAAGAAGGAGACTGGGAAGGCAGGTCTGAAAAGAGGGGTGTGATTGGCTGGAGGAAATGGTCAAGGGTTAGGGCAGCTTGTGTCTGTGGCAGAGAGAGGGAAGAGGACACTTTATTTTGGAGAGACATGTAATGTGAAGTCAAGGGAAGAAGAGTGACAGGGAAAATCTATTTGATGACTGAATTCCAGGATGACAGCCCCAGCCTTCCATGACGGGGGCAACTGAGGCTGTGGACTTATGCTCAGCAGTCAATTAAACTAGGAGAGAAGCTTCAAAAGAAAGGCATTCCAATAAAAATTTAACAAGCTCTGGGCTGCCTTTGAGGATGTGTGTGCAATCACAACAAAACAATTTTCTTTTAAGCCAAATTCGTGGCAGTTCTTGGTGGATAAGTGTTTGGAGGTGGGACAATTTTTTTCCCTAAAGATGAGTTCTGAAGGCCCAGAGAGTCAGCCCCTTTTGAAGAGAGAGACCCTTAGATGAATCAGAAGGGGTGGGCAGGAGGGAGAGGCCAGGAGGAAGGGCCGTGGCCGGGAGGCTGCAGCTGGGGGTCGTCCCCCTTCCCTGGGACAGATGACATTGTCATGGGGACACAACACTAGCCAGAGAGCACTAGGAACCTCTCACACTGTCCCTCAAGCACTGTCACATCTCAGAGAACCTTAGTGGGTTTGGATCGAAGAACAAAGTAAAGCAAAAAAGTCAAACAATAACAACAACAAACAATAATAATAACAGAAGAAGATTCAGGGCCTTAATCAGATTCCCAGAGCGCATCTGCTGGCGTGATTGACAGCTCAGTGCTGTTTCAATCATTCCCTTTTTGTCACAGAGACAGATAAAAAAGGGAAAAAAAAATGAACTGCCTATCCCCTGATAACACAAACACAACTGCAAATAAACATATCAGTGTCTCCGTGCAATGCGCATTTATGCAGAATCCATGTGCTCAGCGGTTCTTCAGTTATCAAGTAAATGTCCTTTGGAGTATAAGAGATGACTCCCTGTGAATTCAGTCTTGGGGTTTGGGGTAAAGTTTGACTGTCCGTGAATAAAAAGGTGAGGCTAATTAAGCGGCATTCATTGGGGATTTGGAAAAGAAGAGGCTTCTCAGGGGAAGGTAATTATATCTTCATTGACCCTCGAGTAGTCCCCCCACCCCGGCGTCGGGGGCTCTCTGCCTGGCGGTGTGACATCTCCTTCGAGATGAGCTGCCGTCACCTTGCCAAGGCCCCCCTCTCTGCGGATGCATTTTCTAATCAGCTCACATGATTGAGCTTCCAGCTAGGGCTGCTTTACTTAATTCCTTTCCGCCTGTAGGGTGTGAGGCTTGGAGGGCCCCTCGTCAAAACTTTGGAGGGCTCTGTCAGTTTGAAAAGAACATGACCTTTAAATTGTATCAGTATGTTTGCTGGTGCATAAGGCAAAAGAAAAGGTTCGTCCTGATGGAAAACCACTTGGAGACCAAGGAGTAATTCAGAGGGAACCGGCCCAGGAAGTTAATTTGTTTATACATAATTGGTGAAGTGGGGCAAGAATAGGGGTCCGTGCACCTGCTGGCTAGAAAGGGCTGACAGTCAGGTCTGGGGACATTTAGCCTGTTTTAGGGTATTTTTCTTTCCATTGCCTCTCCTGTCTGAGTCACAGATGTTGCTACACTGTTTGTGAAAGAGGTAAACCAGGATGCTCCTGTTACTGCAATTGAGGGACAGATCTAAGAAAGAATTTTCTTTTATACAACTGTCAGCTCTTGGGCCGCATTATTAACTCTTCCAGAAGGATTAGTGGGAGCCGTCCTGATGCTGTGTGACCGAAGCAGGAAGCAGAGGACAGGTCTTGAAAAAGCTCATTAAACACTGCTTTTTAGAGATCAAGGCATATACTCTGATTTTATTTTGGAAGTTTTATTAGAATGGAAAGAATTTAGGAAGCCCATCTGTTTTATACACGCGTGGACACACACATATGCTCTATGCATTGTGTATAATTTTCATTGTGGAATTTTCTTTTTTGAAGTTGTTGGACTTTGAATTTGGAAAACCTTTCACTGTGACCCTTCACATCAGCGTTTGTTACCACTCCCCTCTTCTTTTTTCCAGTTAAAACCTTTCGATTTACAATGCAGAAAAAAATAAAGGTTAAGATAATGGGCATTTGTGGGTTGAAGGAAGTGACCAAAAACAACCATTTGAGCTGGAAGCAGAGATACACTTGTTTTAAATTTTTAAAATTTGTAACATGTTTACCTTTCAGGATCAAGCAAGTTGCCCACACTGCCGTTCCTCTCCACAGAGTGGGGAGAGGCACCGCTAGCCCCGAGAAGGGGAGTTGAGGACGGATGGAGATGGGGAGCCAGTAGACTTCAGGTCTACTTGGCTTGGCTCTGACACTGGGATATAGCAACTTGTCTTCTTGTGGGCGATTATTTCTGGATATTCATAATTTTGGAGCAAGAAAGGTGGCTCCCTCAAAAGGCACTCACATTAGGAGTCATGTGTATGGTGGTCTGTCTCTTTCTATAAACATGCGGTGACTAGACAATGTATTTGCTCTTTGCAGAGGGAAACAGCGGTGAGCAGGGTCCCTTCCCCGACCCCATTTATCCTCGTGCTGTGAAGCGCAGGCATTTGTCAGCTTAGGTGAAACCCCTGTGCCAGACTGCGGCACTGGTGCTGGGAGGTATCGACTGAGGCCGGGTTCCTAATGCAAAATGCAAAATGAGCATTGAAACATACTGGATAGAATTAAAACATTAGTATTGGCTTTTGGCTCTTGGTTCTCTGGCTCCCGTAATAAATGCAGGGCATCTTAAAAATAAAAGCCGGCAAACCGACAGAAAACAGCCAGCCGCCTTTGCCAGACGGGGGAGGCACAGACCCTCTCCGCGAGATTCGCGCATTGATTTTCTCCAGTGTGGACTCGGCGACTGTTTCGTCTCTAACTTTGACATAGACTTTCCATTTCTTCTTAAGGAGAATGCTTTTATTTTTACTGCGAGTGTATGAAGACACGGTGACACGTGAGATAAATGAAATAATCCCGATTACCACACTGAGCTACGAACAGGGCATCTTAAAACGAAAGTGCGGTGAAAAAAGCGAACACACGTTTACTCTCTGCTCTGCGTGTCGCGAGCTCGTGGGGCCCGCGCCTGCGCACCGCGGGCTCCGTGGGCTGCGGGGTCGGCCTCCCCCGGGGCGGTCGGCGCCGGAGTTAACAGGAAGCAGCCTCCCGTGGTACGTGGGTCTGGTGCGGTCCCTGGAACCCTGTCCTTTGTCAAATAGCTTTGACGCTCATCCGAATGGCACGCGTTGGTTCCTCTGTGACCCTGGAGGACGTTTAGGTCCATATTTAATCGCAAATCTTGGGACTCAGATTTGAGTCTGGGTTACCGCCCTGCTGCTCACCCATGGGTGGCCCGCTTGGGTCAGGGGAGCAAGATGGCCCAAAGGGCCATGTCCTGGTGGCAGACATTCCTTCATGCTCCCGCAGTTGTCAGTAATCACACCCGAAAGCAAAGCAAGCCATGGCGGTATTTTCTAAGGGGTTTCCGTCTCGCCTTCATTTCAGAACATGGCGTTTCAGACGTCCGTCTGGCTTAGAGTCACTGATCCTCGATCCCAGTTCCCGCTGCTCAGGCCCTGCCGAGCCTCGGCCCCGAGAAGGTGAGAGGTGATTAATGGGGGAGGGTGGAGGACGGCCGGGACCTTCCTCTGGCCCCGGTCCGTCCATTCAGCTAGGAAGCCTCCCGGGGAGACCACGCGCCCCCAGTCACCACCACCAGCTCTTCGGTGTCTTGGGCTGGACTGGGGATGGCTTAGCCTGACAGAACCCAAACGTCTCTGGTTCCTTGTCCTGTCACAAGTCGCCGCGCTGGTAGGCTGCCCCTCTAAGGAGCCAAAGGACCTCGCAGCTAGATTTGCTCTTATGAACCAACGAGATTTCCTTGGCCTCAGAGTCTCATTTATTCCTGGGTCTGAGCCCCCAGGTTTTCAGGATTATGCCTGGCATTCCAGCCATCTCTCTCCAGATTTTATTTCAAGGGTATTATTACAGGGTGAAGTTCACTGGTGGTGCAGTATGAAGAGGCCCTCTGGCCTTGGTCTGGGGATCCTCTGGTTCTGAAGACCTCTGGATAATTTGCGGTGACTTCCCCAGGGGATGGGGGGCGGTTTGGCTCTCTGGTGCGTGCCTGGGTCTGGGTTCTCCAGATCCGGGTGGGAGCGAACAGCTTGGCCAATTGATCAGACTGTTGTCCTGGGGTCTGCAGCTTCCCTGAGCCTTGGGCCTGTCTGGGTGAGGTAAATCTGTGACTCTACAGACACATTTTGAGTGAATCGGTTTCGGCTTTCACAAAATGCTAATGTTGATTTTGTTTATGTCTGGTCGCATTGTTTTTCACTTTAAAATTACAGCTTTAGTACATTAAGCTAATTTCATAATACTGTATTAACTTAATATTCCATAAATCACACATGTCAGATTGCATTGTTACGGATGCACAAAACCCAAATTTACTACTCAAGCTCTCCCAACACATGTATTCATAATTTGCTCCAGCGAGCCTTGTGCTGCCATATAGGGTTAAGGAATTACACATTCCAATGCCAGGCACAGTTCATGCTGCCCTCTCTCTCTCTGCAATTGTTCTCCATACAAATTGAAACAATATATTTCCAGCCATTTTCATAGTTGTAATTACTAGCAAAAATCGTAATACCGTGAACATATTTTAAACACCTGCACTTTTGGTCTGACTCATTTTTTTTTTTTAAGCTGAGCGTTTCCATTTCAATAAGGTTGAGAAAGCTCACTGGTGGGTAGCAATCTCTGGGTATCTTTTTTTTTTTTTTTCCTGGGGGGAAGATGATAACTTTTGACTTGGAAGGAAGAGGTAAAGAGACTGGCGGGAGGAGCTCAGCGTGCATCCTCTCTCGCCATTTCCCCCTCTCCCTCCTTCTCTCTTTTCACCTTGGCAAAAGCGATTTAATTGGAGCCGGATTGCCTTTTACATGCTGCCTGGCCCTTCTGCAAGGGTGCAAAGTTCTGTGCTTCAGCCCGGCTTGCTGGTTCCGGGAACAAAGGGATGCTCTCCGTGGGGGACATGGCGGTGGGCTGGGGCGGTTGAGGAGCCTCTGTTGGGTTTTAAGCACACACTGTCTAATCGGGCTCTGACAAGTCCATTGTAAATCAAAGGTCTGGTAAGTGGGGATGCCAGAAATGTTTGATCTCCTTCCAAGCCTTGAAACAACTTGCTTATTTTTTCTGCAGTTTGGCTCCTCACTAAAATAAAACATTGCGAGATGAATGTTCTGACGGGTCATTGTGTGTCAAGCTGTCACTCTGTAATGGTTACATATTTCAGCTGGATTGAGGTGGTGCTGGCTGGGGGAGGTCTGGGAGAAAGAGAGAGGCAGAGAGATAGGGTAGGGAAGGAGACAAAGAGTAACAAGATTTCTGCTTTCTCCTTGTGGCTGATCTTCATTTAAACCAAACACTTGTCATGTTCAGGGGAAGTTTTATAAATTTTTAATGATATTGGGTACAACTGGTGCTTTGAAATTTGCTGTACTTTAATTTTTTCTTCGTTAGCAAAGGTTCACTAATGCATTGAAGTGCTAAGAGCGTATCCTAGGGATGCCACGATAATTGTGTTGTTAATAATATTGTGGCACTAGTAATGTTCTCCTGGTAATCAAGGCATGAGATTTTTTTTTAATATATTCAGTTATTACACTGCATCTCGTACAAATCATGTCAATTACAATTGCCAGCCTGTGACAGTTAAAATAATTGTATACGTTTTCTAGAATTTTCCATTGGCTTGGCTAATCAAGCTAAAAAAAAAAATCAACACATTATTTGCATTAATTTTGTTTCTAGTCTATTTCCGCTCCTAAATCATTTGTCCATCGACTTCAAAAGGCAGAACAGTAAGTATTTTAATAATAAATATACAAACACATTCACACCAACCTAATTTAAGAATACGTCTATAGGTCTAGCAAGACGGAATCGTCTGGTGGGAAGGTTTTGTGTGACTGGGTTTATGACTTTCAGTGGTGTGCATGCATGCAGGCCGCTATTGGGTTCACATTGTATACGATTGGGATATGTGGCATCTATGTTTATGCAGACAAACCTTGTAAGAACATTCGCTCCAGCATTTTCTATTTTTGTATTCTGTCCGTAGTTCTGTCTAGGTCAGGAAAATTGCCTAATTTTGGTCTTTCCTTTTTGGCTTCCCTGAAATAGCTCAATACTCCTCTGCACCAGGAAATGATGTATGCAATACTTTGCGGAACGGCCCTGCAAATTTGCAGCTCAGACGCTAGTCTTCCATTCTGTGAGCTCTACCTTCTGACCAGCACCGACGCTTTTCTTTATTTGGAACTCAAACAGCTAAACACTCTGAAAGTCCTGAACACGTGAGACCGGAGGCACACGGAATCCCCTGCAGTGTCTCAGCGCATTTTCCCAAAGCCTGGCCTCTTTCTCTGTCACCCAGGGTCTCTCCTTGTCACAGCCAGGGACGGGGAGGGATTTTGGTGGCATGGAGGCATTTTTGAATGAGGACCCCAAGGTACCCGGGAGCATGGGAGGAGGTGCTGGGAGGCTGGCTGGGGAGCCTTATGCTCCCATTGCGGTTGGGAACAGTGGGTCAGGGACAGGGTAAGGTGTCATGCCCTGAATGACTCTCAGGCAAACCCTGAAGAGTGAGTCAGCCTGGCCTGTCACTCCTTTGGAAAAGAGGATCTGAGAGCAGGCAGGAGCATAGCAATGTCACAAGGAGCCATCCAACAAGAAGGAAGAGCGGCTCTTGCAAAATAACAGTGGCAGAGGGATCCGAGGAGTGACAGGTGGATGGGCAGGATTATTTGAGCAATTTTCGGGCAGCACCGTGATATCATTTGGAGAATAATAAATAAGCTTCCCAATTCCTGGGGTCCTCCACCCCCCACCCTTGCCTCTGTCCCCTGCTAGGCCACGTCTGTGGTGTCAGGATTTTGCATGAGGGTCAGTGGCTGCAGGTTCTGGAGGGTCAGGGAAACCGAATATTTTCCCCCCCTTTTAATGCAATCATAGTCTCTTAAACATGGCTTGAACAAATCATCTCTCAAAACGGAGAATTTATTTTTCAACTTTGCCTGGAGGTACAGCAGAGAGAACAGATTTTTTTCCTCTCTCTGGCCCTTTGAGTCCTGACCATGCAGAATGGATGGCTTTAGAACTGTACACGGACAGGAAAATCAATGCGTCATACCAGGAGGCTTCAGGGGTTAGGTTCCCATGTCCATGTCAACAAGGCTATTGGTTTTTTTAATGCTCCAAAGTTATCACTTCCCGCCTGCAAGAGCCACCACTGTGACTTGTGTGGTCAGACCTTAACAAAAGAATTTCCCTTTGCCCACCGCTCGGTGGCATGGAATTTAATTACCATGCAGGGAGAATTTTTCTAAGTCTGACAATGGAAAACAAACAGGCAGGCCCCCAACAGCTGATGTTCCCAGGGCAGCTGACTGGTGGATTATAAGGGGGTTCACGATCTTGCTGGGGGCTGGGACCCCACCTACGTACCAGGCCTCAGCTCTGCGGTGGGATGGTGAGTGAGCTTGGGGTGTCTGCTACCTCTGAAGATTCTGGGGTGCAACTGGCTGGGAAAGAGGACAACTAACCTTCTTCGGGAAGGTCATCTTGATGTCTGTTGAAATTTGGGCTGTACAGAGCTGGGACTGTGGGCAGCATTCCTGCTTTAAAACACCACTGCTCTGTTATAGATGCTTCAGTCAGTCAACAGAATTACGTGCCATCAGGTGAAGCCCACGTTGCTTCAGATAATACTTGTTGTCATTAGATTTTAAATTGAATATCCGAAAATGAAGTTGTGGCTAAGTCTTTGTCAGCTGAATCAGCCCAACACCAGCATTTGGTGTACTGAGCTGGGAGGAGTCCCCAGCCCCCGACAGCAAACCTGTCTACACACTCAGAATTTCTCAGATTCACCGAGCTCGCAGCCATGCTGGGTCCAGACCTTTCCCAGATGCTGACACCGGGCCAGGCAGACCCCTGTGCCTTCCTAAAGCGACCCTTTGATCTGGTTGCCATCCTCGCCACCCCCTCCCCCATCTGCTTTTCCCCGGGCTGTCCTGTCGGCGGTGACACAGTGCTAACGCCAGGGTGCTGGAGGCCACGGTGAGCATTGCTCACTCACAGCGGGCGGATGAAAAGGCAGTGCAGATGTAATTTGTTTTCAATGGCTGTTTCAAAAGAATAATTGTGGTGACATTGTGGGATCAATATTATAGATTTTTGTTTTCAAGTACACTGTATGTGTGGTGCTAAGGGGAGGCAGGAAATACAACACTGCAGCCTGAATACAATAAAAATGGATTGAGGTCTGCGGGTATGTGTCGGCTGCTAGCCATCACGGGTTTGGAACATCATTGGTGGGATTACCGAGTTTGTCCTTCGGGTGGGTATTTCATGGTGAATGTGTGCGCGTTTCCTGTAGTTTTCCTCCTTTGCTTCTTTGGGGACCTGTTTCCTGAATCCGCGTAAAGTAACTGGAGATGAGGTTCCCTGACCCCGGGGCTGGGCTTTGCCGGCTACCAGGCAGAGCTGGCTGGGGCTGGCGTGGCCCTGTGTGCTGGAGATGGGGTATTAAGATCTACAGCAGGGGCTGGACGTCTGCACAGGAAGACAGCAGCTTCTAACCCAGGGCAGGAATAGGACGACTCAGGCAGTGGTCAGATACTTCCTCTTCGTGTGGGGCTTCTATAGGCCAGGCCTCCTCCCAGCGTTTACAGGTCGTGCAGGGAACCAGGGACTTCTGTGATGGTGGGGGCATGTGTCAGGCTCCCCTCTGGAATGCCTTAGGCTGCTGCCTCGTCCTTGGACAGCACGCTCTTTAGAGAAGCCCTTTGCTCAGGAAGCTCATCTGACCATAACGACTGTCACTTTGAAACCCATCAGCATCAGGGGAGATGATGAGGCTTCCTGAGTTCAGGTGGGTTCCCTGACTTGCAGCAACTAGACAGAAATGCAGATCCCAGGGTGAACAGCACATGAACAAAGAATTAGTAATGAAGCTGAATAAATGTAATGAGATCTGAAAGAGAGCGTGGTGCCTGTTTTCCCCCCATTCCTTGGGAATTAGCTCTTGAAAGAAATGGAAATTCTGGCAAAATTCCTTTCTGGTTGCTGGCTTCAAATTGTGAATGGAAATGACTTGTTTCGAGGTGAGAGAATTGTTGGGTAGACCGCAGGATTCAGAAGGACACCCAGGATGTGAGAATTGGAGCATCAGGTCCAATTGACTCATTTGCCAGGTGGGAAAACTGAGTCACGGACCTTCCTGGGGCCCCGCCTGGTCTGTGGGTGAGTTTGCAGAGGCTTTGTACGCTGACTTCCAACCTGAAGCCTCCTGAAGCCCATGAACTTGGCCCTTATATGGGCACGTTTTGTTTGGATAGCGCAATATCTTTTTTTGTTTTCTTTTTCTTTAAAAATATTGAGGACACATATAAAATTGCGAGAGTTCAATACAAATCCAGTTCAGGATTCTTTTGAAAACTCAGAATATCCAACGAGACCGAACCCATATCTGACAGGATGGTGTCTGGCTGGGGTGGGTCCCCACTGCCTGATTTGGTGGGACACTCCCCCACCCATTCAGCTCAGCCCAGGAAGCATTTGGGTGTGTGGGCTCTGTTGCAGGGACGCAGCAGTGTCCGTAGGACCTGAGACCTTTCTGGAACATTTAATTTGGCAGAGAGGTGATCATCAGGGGTGCATCTCCCTCAGAGTTAGGCTTCCTTTAGTCCTCAGCGTAGAGCAGGAGGAGTGATTATGAACTGATCAGCAGCCTCTGACCTCTAACATCCTATGTTAGCAGTGTGTGTGCCTGTGTGATACAAACTGTCTGGAAGAAATAAAAACCGAAGCATCTCCACATTTCAAAATAGCCAGATGTTTACATTCACACTTCCTGAGGATTTACTTCAGTAAACATTCGCCAGGTTCCTCGCTTGAAGTTCAGACAAGAGGGAACTCCTTCTCTCAACGAGCTCACAGTCTAACAGGAAAGAAAAAAAAAAAAAACAACACAAAAAAACCACACGCATTAACTACTTAAGGTGTAAATGCAGGTATTGTGGCCCAGGTGCTTACTGTGTACTGGGTCCTGCGACAATCTCTTAAGTCACTGGATGAAGAAAATACCCACAAGAAATCACACTGCAGCAAAAAAGATGGTATTTATGTATTGAGGGATTTGAATCTAGTTTAAGGAGGAATTAGCATCTTAATTTAACAAATGTTTATTGTCAGTTATGAGTTAGGCTTTGTGATAGGTGCTGGAGCTGTAATGGTGAGCAAAATAAGCATTAATTAAACAATGACCAAATGTATAACTCAAACTCATAAGTGTTATAAAGAAAGAGTGCCTTGTGCTATGAGCATGTATGACAGAATGATCTGATCAAGTTTGGGGAAGATCACGGGTCTCTCTGAAGAAGACATTGGTCTGAGGGTTGAAGAATGAATAGAACAGAAGACCTTTCTGTGCAGAGGAATCAGCATGTGCAAAGGCACCGGGGCAGGAGAAAGCACGTGTCATATCTAAGGAATGCAAGGAAGGCCAGTGCAGCTGGAACAGAGAAATCGAAAGGGAGAAGTATGGGCAGAGGACCTGCGGAAATGGATTGGTGGCTGTCGGACCAAACAGGATGTTATGGGCCAGGGTAAGACATTTGGTCTTTGCCCTCAGAGGAATAGGAAGTGAGAAGATTTTAAGCATATGTGTGTACACGTGGTAACACAAACAAATCTGTCTTTTGAAAGAAGCATTTATGATAAGCCAAGTTTCCCAGGAAACAGATTGTAAGGTTCAGAGATCTGTGTGTAGAACCTTCATTGGGGGAATGCTTTTAGGGGTAACACCTGTACAGAGTCTGGAGTTCCCGATTGGGCAGAGGAGGAAGTTAAACCACAGGAAGTTGCATCAGAGGCCTCAGCAAATCTTATGGAGCATTCTGGGGCTGGAATAGCTCTGCAGAAATGGCCCACATTGAGGCAAGAGGTTGGGATCTGGTACCCCTACCCCATCTCATCAACCAGCCACTGGATTGGGCTTCCCCTGGGGAGGGGGTCTGATCTTGGATAAGGCTACTCTCTTCAGCTGAGGACAGTTTCCAAATTACCAGTGCTCTCAGGAGCTAGGATGAGCAGCGCACACAGCCCCGTACAGTCCAGCCCTTGCACAGCACAGATCTCCTTGTTTCATACGATACGTTTTGTGAGCAGCTCTTTCAGGATCCTGGTTGGTCTTTTTTTTTTCCCCCCAGGGGAGTCTTATAAGGGGAGAAAAGCTATAGTCCCCATCACTGAAGCTGGTCTTTGGCCACATCTGTTACCCATCCTCTCTGTCCTCTACTGGCTATAATTCTTATCCTTGGCTAGCACTTCTGTTGATCTGAGTGACTCATCTGTTGCAATAATCAGACCCTCATCTCTAAAGGGAATGGCCCTCTGGTCACCATGCCCTTTTCCAGTCATGTCTGCTGCAGCCATCCATCTGATTTCAAGATAGGGCACTGGTGACAAGAGATGCTTCAATAGATCAGCTAGCTGCCTCCATTATATAACAACAGCCCTATCTCTTCTTTCTTTCTTTCTTCCTTTCTTCCTTTCTTTCCTTTCTTTCCTTTCTTTCCTTTCCTTTTTTCTTTTTTGTTAAATTCTTGGCATAAGAACTCCAAATGAGTAAATGACAGCTGGAGCTAAAAATGTAATGGGACTCTTGCCAGGTCTCCTGCTGGGAGAGTTCTTGGTCTGGGTATTGGCACCTGTAGATCCATAGGACTAGCAAGCCCCAAATTCCCCAGGTCCCCAGCAAGCACCATCCCCTGGAAAGGATGGTAAGTGGAGCCACTCCTGCTTTCACATCTGGTGCCTGACCCAATGTGCTCTACCTATCAGGACACAGAATCATGTAAGTTTCATCACTTTCGAGTGTGTACTGAGTCCGGGAAAAGGATATCCTTTTCTTTCAGGATATTGTCTCCAAGTTGGTGCCTGGGCTGAACCTTCCAAGGGTCATTCTATTGCTCCATCAAGCTGAAAGCTTCCTTGGTGGTGTGGGAGGTGACAGAACCAGTGGTTCTCGTGGTCAGATTCCCACTGTCACACCTTCTGTGATATACAGTGGGTCCCTTGATACAATACAACAGCATGTGAAATCCAATTTTGGTGAAAACCCTTGGATAGGAGGGCTAGCTAAATTTGAACTCAGGCAGGAAAGGCAAATTCTGATCCAGAATATGTCTCAATTATAGACAAGTTGAATTACTGCCTTTTCCAGGGTGGAAGGCATTCAATGAAATCAAGTTGCCCCCAAGTTGATGGTTAGCCTTCTTGTGATGTGGTGTCATGTCAGGGACTCAACGTTGGTCTCCATCGCTGGCAAGTTGAACATTTGGCAGTGGTAGCAGCTAGGTTAGTCTTAGAGAGGAGGACCCCATCATACTGGACCCATGCATCATCTTTGGGTTACCATGTCTCTAACTATTCATGAGGCTGTTGTCCCAGCACAATGGCCAGTGACAGAAGCTGGCTGACATCACGTGGCTGTCGTTCGTTCTACTTACTTAGTGCTTCTCCCATGCTTCCTGGTGGACATTGTCCTGTGATACAAAGATCGTCTTGGTTTGTGCCTTCACGTAGATCCATTTATATGCTTCTTTCCCAGAACTCTTTGTAGTCTTCCAATGATCCTGTTTCCAGGCTCTTGAACAACCAGCCAAGCCATTTGCCACCGCCCACGATTCTCTCCATATTCTTATGTCACGACACTTCTCTTGTGTGCAGAGTGAGTTACCAGGTCTACGACTATTGGGAAGATTCTCCATCACTGTGTGGGGTTGTATTGTAGCTGCGGTCTATTTGAAGCTTATGTTCATGAACTGACCTGAAAACTGAGCTCAGCCTTTTTCCTTCTTCATCCGCTGGTCCTAAGCGTACCTGTGGTACCACAGGTGTTCGCTGAGGGAGCGATGCTGACGCAGCAGTGGTGGACGACCCAGGGCCTGGGCTACCGGCTCGTGCAACTCACCTGGGCCCTGTGGCCCTACGTATGCCAATCCTGGATGAGAGTCACCCATCTTACAATGGAATGCTGCTGGGTCTACCCAGTCTTACGACTGTGGGTCTAACAAAACCCAGTTCACAATGGGCAGCTCTGACTGCATGGTAATTTGATATTCCTCAGGCAGGCAGTTTGTCTGTACCTGGGCCCGTGTATACCGTGAGTTGTTGGCGGTGGGACTGGGTTTTCACACCTGTAATTCCTTCCCGCTTAAACGCTGCATAGTCTTTTCCCACCTCAGCTACCTCTAGTAACACTCCGTCTTCCAGCTCATGGATCCTGGACTCATCACAGAGCCCTTTCCTGATCTGGGCCCCTCTCAAAGTCAGAAGACTTTCCTGTTGCTCAGCAAATGGATTGGAGCCATATTCCGAAATGTGGAATAACTGCCTCTAGAACCCTGGGGTGGAGGCAAACTGACAGTGTTTTTCATTTGTGAGAAATGTGAGAGGCAGTAATTTGTCCTTCAGTTTGGATGGGATGTTCTTCTGGTGTGTCTTTGGCCATTGGGCCCCTACAATCTTCATTGATTTGGCGGGTCTCTGAATTTTCTTAGGGTGTATCTCCTACCCTCTGGAGTGCATTTATCTCACCAAGATTGTCCGCAGCCATCCTTCAGGGTCTGCCTGATTTTTGTGGCAGTCAGTTTGGTGAATTAAGTGAAATATGACAGAGGCCACCACCTTTTTATCATATGCATATTGACCGTGTTGACTGATTCATAAGCAGTTTCAGAGACTTCCATTTGGCCCTCTGTACCATGGTGGTTCTTATCTGAAGGTCCCAAGAACCAATTTAGAGATTTAACCAACTGCCAAGGGTGTCCATTCCAATTAGGCGTTCTGGGCACTTGGAGATTACCATCAGGTGGACCTCAGTCAGTGCTGGATGTGGACCAGGATTTCATTTTTCACCTGGATCCACTCCTGCACGCTCAGGGAAGCTTGCTGGGGAGCAGGCGGGGTGAACACAGAGAGAAATTGGAAATGTGGATGCGGAGGGGCTGGGTCTGATTTGGGTCTCAGTCTGAGGAGGCTGCAGAGTTTGATGAAGTGGCCTGGGGTTTCCCAATGTGTGGGACCTACGAATGGTATTAAATAGAATAAGGATATGGTATTCAGTTAGACCGAGTCACGAGGTAAGTTATTCCTTTTTCAATTCAACATGTTTGAATATTTGCTGTGGTTCCAAAATGGACAGGTTGAAACCTCTTGGGTGGGAGTTGAGATAAATCTCACATACAAATGTGGCCAGGAAATTGGCTGATGTTTCCAGTATTGTCTTCCTTCCACTCTGTAGTAAGACTTTTCCCTTATCTGGAGACAAGAAACATTAGGACAGCTTCCTGCAGAGAAACTAATGATCTTATTTCTCCAGCCTAGTCCCCACCTTGGAGATGTTTCCACCTTCTGGTTCTAATGACATATGTGATGGTGTGAGCTGGGAGCTCAGGGGAGTCACCCAAATCTCTCCAATCTCAACAGGGGAGAAAGAGTTCACCCTCTGGTTCTGAATATTTTTATTTCCGTGTAGTAGAAAATACTTCCTAGGATTTAAATGGACTAACTGCTGATCGCTCTTAGGTTGGAGTGTTGGTTCTAAGCTTGGCATGTTCTCTATGCTGTATCTTCAGTTTCCTTGCTCAATTTAGCATAGGGACCTATCTCGTTGAACTCATTTATTTCATGCTAGAGGTCAAAAGGGGAATAACCTTGGAACTCAGGGCTTTCTGATGAAGTTTTTTTTTTTTTTTATTTGGGTAAGAAATCCTAAGACCATGTACTAGTTTTCTGTTGCTGCTATACCAAATTACCCCAAATTACCTAAAACTCTGTGGCTTAACACAAAATTTACAACACTGCAGTTCTGTTGGTCAAAAGTCCAACCCAGGTCTCACTGGACTGAAATCAAGGCGTTCCTTTTGGAGGCTCTAGGAAAGAATTCATTTCCTGCACCTTTCCAGCTTCTGCAGGCAGCCCTCATGCCTTGCTTAAGGCCCTCATCTTCAAAGTCAGCAGAGTTGCATCTCTCTGACACTTCTTTTGTCTTCATGCCTTTCTCTCTGATCAAAGCCAGGAAAGGTTCCCCCCCCCCCCCAAGAAATCCTGTGGTTTCTTTGGGCCCACCTGGATAATCCAGGATAATCTCCCCATCTCAAGGATTTGTGTCCTTAATACATCTGCTGGGTCCCTTTCCCATGTAAGGTAGAGTATTCCTAGGTTCTGGGCTTCTGGGATGGATGTTTTTAGGGGCCGTTATTCTGTCCACAAGCGAGCATGACATTGAAAAGTCATGATGAATCTCTGATTCTAATCTCTGACCTCCCACTCGTTTTGGAATTCCTTCTGAAGCATTCCTTAGAGATGCGCTTTCAGCCTCTGATTCAACATCCGGTCATTGTGAGCTCACTGCTGCTCTGAGGCGTTTGCCCCGAGGAAGCTCCGTTTCCCATTCCCTTCAACATCCCTTTGGTCTGCTTTGTTTGTTTTTCAAATCAGGCTCAAATCTGGAAATTTGATAGAATGAACACAGCCCCAAGCTGCCTCCGCAGGACTTTGGGCTGGTTGCCTGCACTGGTGCATTGGTGCATGACAGGGCCGTGCCACAAACCATGCTGTGCTTGCAGGTAGGTTCTGAGTTTGGATTCTTCCCACCAGACTCAGGATGCAGGAGGTGGCCTCTGATGACAAGCATCAGCTTTGAATAGCCTCTCAGACTCGTGAGAGCCTGGGAATTGATAGTGTCCTGTTCACACGGCCCATTCATTCACTGACTTATTCCCAAATATTAATTGAACCACTGCCACGTGTCAGGTATTGTTCTAGGGGCTGAGAACCCGCAGTGGACAAGCCAAAGTCCTTTCCCACATGGAGTTTCCATTCTAATGCTGGGGGTGGGGCAAGAAATGATAAACAAATAAGTCCCTGTTGTAACATCTCAGAGAAATGAGTGCTAAGATGAAAAATAAAGCAGAGTAAGGGGAAGGGTAGAGACTGATGGGGCTGTTCTGTATCACATGATCAGGAAACCCCCTCTGGGGAGGGGAAGCATTGAATCGAGGGGTGAATCAAGTTGGTGGCATCCCATCCAGAATGAGGGAGAATCGTGGAGTAGAATTCTGAGACCTTAACCACGTTCGTTTCCACCCTTCCTTTCCTTTCCTGTCCCCCCGGCCCCCACCAGCTCTCCCTCCAGCTCAGGCATCCTACGACCCTGTTTCTGGGAAAGGTTGCCAGGGCAACACCAAAGGACAAGGAAAGTCATACTTTCCAAATGTTCAAAACAGGTTCTAAAACTCATGGCGAAAGATTCTGCTTGGCCAGAGCCAGGCTTTGTGGATAACAAAGTCCTGAAGAGCTCAGGGTCTGACGTTTCCATCATAAACAGTAGATCGGGAAGGACAGGTAAGGAGCAGATGTCCTGGGTCCCGGACGAACATTCCGTGGCCGTGTGGGAGGCTGGGAGGGGCTGGAGAGGGCTGGAGTATGTCCTGTGCAGTCCTGACAGTGATGTGCTGTAGGTAGCCTTACCCTAGATTCTGGGTAGTGCTGAGAAGGGAGACCTCTTGCTGACGGTGACGTGGCCAATGTGTTGTGCAGGTAAGACTCTGGTGCTTTTGCCTCCTTGTCCCAGGCTGTGATCCCAGATCTCAGTCTTCTTTTTCTTTTTTTAATTGACGTATAGTCAGTTTACAATGTTGTGTTCTGGTGTACAGCATAGTGATTCAGTTACGTGTGTGTATATATATGTATATTTCACATTCTTTTTCATTATAGGCTATTACAAGGTATTGAGTAGAGTTCCCTGTGCTAGACAGTAGGACCTTGTTGTTTATCTATTTTATATATAGTAGTTAGTATCTGCAAATCCCAAACTCCCAATTTATCCCCCCACCCCTGCCCTGGTAACCATAAATTTGTTTTCTATGTCTGTGAATCTGTTTTTGTTTTTGTAAGTTCATTTGTGTCCTTTTTTTTTTTTTAAAGATTCCACATATGGGTGATATCATATGGTATTTTTCTTTCTCTTTCTGCCTTACTTCACTTAGAATGGTGATCTCCAAGTCCATCCATGTTGTTGCAAATGACATGATTTCATTCTTTTTATGGCTGAGTAGTATTCCATTGTATGTGTGTGTGTGTGTGTGTGTGTGTGTATGTATGTATGTATGATATATATATATATATACACCACATCTTCTTTATCTAGTCGTCTGTTGATGGACATTTAGGTTGCTTCCATATCATGGCTGTTGTAAATAGTGCTGCTTTGAACATTGGGGTGCTTGTATCTTTTCGAATTAGTTTCCTCCAGATATATGCCCAGGAGTGGGATTGCTGGACCAGATCTCAGTACTTCTTTGTTTTCCCTTACCTTCTTCACTGAGTGTCTGCAGGGAGCTTGGTTCTCAGCTTTAAGCCCTGAAGCCCCCACATGTCCCACGTGCCCTAAGAGAGACATCAAGGTTGATTTGAGTCAATGGGATCTGGCAAACAGGGAGGACGAATTCATCTCATTAGTTTTCCCGTCACCTAGAAAAATGCTTTGGAGACATTGTCTTTGGGCTGGTTAACTTTAAAAACCAATGAGCTCATTGAATAGGAAATACCTGAATATTCCCCATTTGGCATGTTTCCCTGGACTAGCCCAAGAACCCCTGAGCCCGGTGGTTGAGCCCCCAGGGTGCCCCTCCTTGTTCACGTCTCTCTCCCAGGGTGTGAGGGGAGCCTTGCCCGTGGCAGGCTGAGTCACCCCTAGGTTGAGAGCTAGCGTATTGGCTGTGCAAGACTTTGCTTTATAGGACGGTTTCCAATGTAACCGGCCAAGGCTGGGAAAGGCGGCTGCAGCCCTGACTAATAAGGATCGAATCCCAGCGTGGCCGTCAAAACAGCTGGAAAAGCTGTAACCCCTGCTCAGTGAGGAATTGGGCAAATATCTTGACGCAGAAAAACTGTGCGTGTACCCTGGTAGAAATTATACTTTTATAGTTATTTTTACATCCAAACATTACTCTTTGAGTGCAGTCATATTTTATGAAAACTTTTATTAACATTTCCCAATGACCTTACCCTCACGGTGGGGCTATCCGTCCCGGGAGCCCTAACCTATTTAAAACATTTTCCTCTTTACAAACACAATAAAGTCAGCTGTCTTCAGCCTAGATTTGTAGATCTCATTAGAGATACTTTTTAAAAAGGTAGTGCGTCTCTGGGGTACGTAATGACACATTGTAATCTTGGCACACAAAGTTTTCAAACATGACGACTTTGTGCCGATGGGTAGTTTCAGCTGTGGGGCATCGTTGTCACCAGATCTGGTCCGATTGCTCTGGTATGCGGCGAGGATGGTGAGGGCCCTGGTGGCCCTAACAGGGCAAGAATGGGATGGGAGTGGGCCGGTGATGCCCACACTGCAGCTCCCGACTTGGCTTGGCCATCTGAGACCAGGTAAGGTGAGGGGCTGGGGACCACGGGGGTGTGGGAAACTCTCGCAGAGACCAAAGACAAACGATGCCTTTCCTTTGATTAAAGCCTGCCTGCTCTCCTAGGTTGTAAATGAGGCCTCTCCCTTGGGTAGTGCCTGGCTTAGGTGGCAGTCGGGGGCGGGGTGGTGGTGGTGGTGGTAATTTTTCAGAAATGCTGCCTCCAGCGGGCCAGCATTCTGGAGGCTGCCTCGCTTAAATGGTCTTTTTATGCAGCCAGATAATGGCAGCTCGTGCACTGCTAAATCAGGCCTATTTTCTGAGGAATGGTTGCATTCAGGGCACTTCTAATTTGTCAGAAGAAATGCAGACCATCTCTCCAGGAGCCTGCAGAAGAGGACATCATTTCTCTGCAAGCTCTGCCTTGGGTCAACGTGCAGCCCGGCTAGCCTGCCATCCCCTGTTGCTTCTACCTCCCGGGGACACTCTGATTTATTGGGATTAAACAAGCCATGTCCTCCTCCTGACTCAGTCCACGGGAGGAACACTCCCTCTCTTTCCCCTGCTCTCTTGTCCCTTCCCTCTGCAGCCACAGGACATAGAGATGCTCTCTCTGTTACTTGTGGAAAGTGGGGCCGAGGAGGTTCCGCTCTGCTGGGCCTGGTGATGGTGTTTCTGGGGTACAGCTGGTCCACGTGGAGGACCAGGCCACGGGCAGCAGGCTCTGGGAGGGCGCGCCCTTCTGGGTTTTCAATCGTGAGACGACAGTGAGATCACAGGCTTCCAAATGTTGGAGAAATGAAACCGAAGCCTCGATAACTGAGTGCAGTGATTTTCCCCAGTGTCCAACTGGAGGCCAGAGCCCAGGGAATCACACTGCTGAACACGCTCCCGAATGTTTTGTCTTGTAACCATTCTAACTTATTGACCTTTGAGCCCCCTCTTTGTGAAGCTCACTGAATGAAGCACTCCTCTGGCTGGGCATCCATTTGAAAGCTGTTTTTTTAGCATGGATTTATTATAGTAATATTATTATTATTATTGTCATTCTATAGATGTGGTCTGATTTGCATCCTGGGTTCATCCTCTGTTGTGTTACCTCCTTGTGATGGCCTTCATCCCTGGGCCCTCAGACACCCCCTGCAGCAACAGAGCACTAGGGATCCTGCTGTCTGCTCTCAGCGCTGGGATCCCAGCCACATCACTTGAGTCCCCTGAGGAACAGCTGTGGAAGCGTCGTCATGGGGCACTGGTGAGGATTAAATGAGTGGTGCCCGGGTCGGGGTCAGGCATCAGCAGGCGGCGTTCTACTACGCTGGGGTTGGCGGGGGCTCTCCAACCCCCTTGGCTTTTGCTGCTCCTGTGTCAGGAGTTGGGCTTGGGCCCATCAAGCCTCCTCTCCTAACACGCTCTGCCGGCTGACGAGTACGTGTGGTGTCATTCGGCTCAGGGGTCGGAGCCGTTGGCCTTTGTCCACCAGGCACATGAAGCTGGGGCCGAGCAGCACAGCGCTATGGGAGGTGAGCCTGCCGGCCTGCAGCCCAGTGTGTTCTGGGCATCACTTCCTCCTGGGCCTCTGCATTTGAAGGATGTTGCTTGACCTCTTCTGGAGTCTGTTCAACTGAACTGTCCTCCTTGTTCAGCCACCCGTGTGTCCATGGTGGCTTGTCCAACCTACAAATACATTTTGAGGGCCTACTGTGAGTACAAACGCATGATACGTTCTTCCCATATATTTAGGTGGAGGCTGACAAAGAACAAGGATTTGTTCATTGAAATATCTCTTCCTCTGACTTTGTTATTTTTGGCTAAGTAATGAATTTGTCTGCAACTTCAGTCGTACTAGGAAAGGCTGATCCAGTTAGAGAACAGGACCTGAGTCCCAGTTCCTAGAAATATTAGATATTCTTTTCCTTCCTTCCTTCCTCCCTCCCCTCCTGCCTTCCTGCCTCCCCCGCCCCCCCCCCCCCCCCCCCCGCTTCCTTTCTTCCTTTGCTTTTCCAACAGAGAAACTCGACTGAAAAGTTTCAGGCTTGGTTTTATATTCCAGGAGCTGGAAGCTGTTGCCCTCTCCAACCCGGATTCATTTTCAGCTCCTGCATCCCAGCTTCTGCTCCAGTGCATCAGCCCTAATGCTACACAGGCTTGAGGTGGTCAGGGAGGCCTCTCTCACTGGGTTGGAGACAAGAAAGCTGTGTCCTTGCACCCAGTTGTGTGAGCAGTAAAGCAGTGATGATGGCACCAAAGGCAAGAGGCTGTCAGCAGTCACATCACGAAGACCAGAGACACGGTTCCTGGGCGGAGAACTGAGGGACGGGCATCCCTGGGAAGCCACGGGATGCAAGGCACAGGCTTTCATTGATCACAACCCTCATGAAGCTCCCAGAATTGTGCTGTCTAGGAAACCATTTAAACTGGTGAGAAGAGAATACAGCATCTGACAATGGTTGTTTTGTTTTAAGACACACGCATTAAAAATACATCTGAAATCCAGGGCACAAAGAATCCAAATAATGTTATTAAATTTCTTGTTGAAGAAGGTCCCGAGGGACAGCTGGCTCTGCTCTCTTACAAAAAAACTTGCCGAACTCGACTTGTTGCGTGAACAAAGCATCTTCATCTCTTTTTTCTTCACCCCTCTCTCTCTCTCTCTCTCTCTCTTTTTTTTTTTATTTTTCCACTTTCCTTTTTCTCCAGAGGAGACAAACAAATCTCTGTAGGACTATTAAGTTGCAAATATACCGCAGCCAAAAATAGAAGATGGAGCCTTATAAACATTTTGCATATTTTGGTGTAATTTGTTGAAAATAGTACAAAATATGCTCACAGTTGGCATCTAGAATGCAAATATTAGGAATCCAGTCCCCTGATACATTACGGTTTTTCAGCACTATGGTGAGGGCTCGTCCAATAGCTATTGTGTGACTTTGTAGTTAGTTAGAGTGTGAATAATATCGGTGACTTGTTTGCACAGTATATTAGGGAGATGCATGTCGCCGAGTGATATTAACTCCTCTGGAGGTTCCCGGGGACAAAAGCCGAGACTGAGGTTCAGGGAAAAACAGATGCATAGATCCGGAACATCACTTGTGCTATTTGCTTTTCTGAGCTATTTCCTTAGCATACAAAAAAAAAAAAAAAAAAACCAAAAAAACCCAAAAAACCCCAAAAAACTGGGGTGGGGATCAAAGCGTGCAGGGGGCTTGTGGCTGCGGGAGCCCTCTCCTTTCATGTTCCAGAGCACGGGGTTAAGTGGAGAGGCTGTCAGTGAGGGGATCAGCAGTTCGTCTGTGAGCTGGCGGAGGTCTCTCCCACCCGGAGCTTAAGTGAGGCCGACTGGTTTTACGGCGGCCGGTAAATCCGTCTTCCCCCGCCTCTGACAGGTGAGGAGCCGTCCTCCCCGGGCACGGGGGCTCCCGCCTGTACATCTGGCACCCACCTCACAGGTGAACCTTCCCGCTCCTAAATGATGACTGGTAAGAAAAACAAGATGTCTTTCCTGGTTATAAATTTAACTCTTCTATGATTAGTCTGGGCAATTAGGACACCCCTGGGGTTGAGTCTAAGGCGGAGGCACAAGCTGGAGTCTGATTAGCTCAAGTCTCTCGATGCTTGTTCCTGGTAGTAAATGCCTGGCACATATAGTATTGATTTCCATTTAGATATCTTAATGTTTCCAGACAATCCCGGCAGATGTGGGCTGAACTCAGATCGGCGGGAGCGCCGGTCTGCAATCTGCAAACATTTTTCTTGCCACTTTGTTTCATTTTTCCTAAACTTAACTGATTTGGAATCGGGAGATATAAATGAAAAACGCCGCGGCGGCCTATCAATCACGGCCGGCACAAACATCGCCACTGCCCTTTCCTAACATCCTATTACCACCGGGTAGTTGGCTAGTCAAACAGGAATAAAAATTACACTGCAAACATCATAAGTTAGGCTTGATTTGTTGAGCAAGTAGCCTGACAATTCGGTAAGAGTTATATACCCCAGCTTCGCTGAAAATCAGGCTTGTTATGGCTCTGGTACGTCTATAAAGATTGTTCATTTCATATAAAACAGCTACCTGCACTAAAAGCCCTGCAAGGAAAAATGATGCTGGTTATAAATATAGAGGAAAATCTATTTGTCTGCCCCTTCATGCTGTTAGCGAGTCACATGGAGGGGCCCTTTGGTGTTTCTCGGCAGCAGGGGGAGTTCTCCGCGGCCACCTTCCCCTCTGCCAGGCTGGCCTGGATTGAAACACATCATCCCTCTTTGTCATATGAGATAAAGCAGTGAAGTGTGACCGGTGCCACTGCCTTGCTCTCTGCCCACCAGGGGGACGCTAATGATATCGAAAAACTAGACGGCACTGCATTTAAACCGAATGTGAGGGGGAAGGCTGTCTGTTGGCCGGCTGGGCTGGATAACAGTTAACGTCAGGAAAGATAAATAGAAATTATTAGAATGGGTTTGGAAGGGATTTTTTTTTATAGGGGCAGGGTTGGATTCGTTTAAAGATACATTATTGGACTGTTATATCTGATTTCAAGCTGCTGGGTAATTAAAATGATTAACATCCCTTACTCATAGAGTTCAATTCATTAAAGTTTTAAGCACCCTTTGTGCTCAGAACGGAAGGATGGAACACCCGTGTGGACTCACGCCAGGGATTGCTCGATTCGGCCCTGTGGTTATTGTCACTGATCTTTCAAGCCACTGTGTCCATTTCTAAGCTGCTGGAGCACATTGGGTAGAAAGCATCGCCCATAAACACCCATCCTGTAGGATCCCTTGTTCCGAGAGGAGGAAAAGAAAGAAAAGAGAGAAATTGGAGGATCCTGCTAAGAATTCTCATCCAGGGTCTTCCTGCAGGCATTGATTCTTTCCAGCTGCTGGTGCCTGAGGAACTGTTCCTTTCTGGGGGCTCATCAGCTGTGACCCAAATGTGGCTAGCCCGCAGGCACACAGTGTCAGCAGAGGGGCTGATTAGGGCACCTGCCTTCAGAGTGCAGGGGACATGCAGGGGACGCAGTTTTCACAATTATCGCAATGCAAATGTGCTAAAGGTCTAGTTTCCTGTGCTATACTTCTTATTTTTACATGTATGAAGTAGCCAGTAATGGCTTGGTGAATAAATGGGAGACCACTCATGGGATGGCAGAATAAACATTCTGTTGTCTTTCAGGTGCACTCATTTTTGCCACCATTGTTCCCTAGTGTCCGGAGAGAGAGAATGACATAATCCTGTTTTCTAGTCTCCTAACACAAACATTCACCATTAGTAGCAGTGATTTGCAAGACTGCTTGAGACACAAACTTATTTTTTAAGGCAAAGATATGGCTTGGGATTTATCACCTTTTGGCAGATTCTGGGGGAAGTCAGCACCAGTGCTGAGCCCAGCTGTGTGACCTTGAGTAAGACCGTTAACCTCTCTGTGTCCTCATCTGTAGGGAAGAGATAAATATGTCTTCTTTATAGGACGATAAGGATTAGAGAGTGTTATAAGGATGATGCTTGTCCAGAATGGTGCTTGGTGCATGATAGCCAATATTCTTAGCATCTGTTATGATGTGAATAATAGTATTACTATCTTATGCATATCTGAACATTGTTGATGCTGAGAACCAAAAGGAGATATGCAAATGGGGCCAGGCATTCCTAGCCTGGGGCCTCAGGAGCGTGGCCCATATGGTGGGCTGTCATTTTCTTTGCTGTTTAAGAATTTTCCAGCCATCTCCTTGCCCAGATCATTAGTTAACATGGAAACTTCTAGAAAGACTAGATACAGTCTATAATTCCATTGTGTTAATGTCAAAAAGCATGCACACTAGCAAGTGAGAGAAAGAGAACCGAGACAGAAAGACCGGGACCATAAATATTGCTGCACAAATGGGTTTCAGGTAGGGAAACTGGCTGAGAGAGGAATGTCAGGGAGTCTTGAAGAGGGTCCTTCCTGCGTATTGGGATCCCAGGGCCAGTCTCTGTGACTCTGCAATTACCCTGGTCTCCCTGGAGTGGGGGGTACCCGAGGCCACTGCCAGCCCACCCAGGACTAATCATTCCCTTTTTCCTGCATAGTGACCCTGAGCGAAGAGGTCTCCACCAGCTTGGCAGAAAGACAGCACACTAGTGATGGTCCCACTTTTCTTTAGGTAGGAAGACCATACACCACAACTGGCCCGGGCCAGCCAAGGCTAATGCTGTTTTCCTGGTGTAACAATGTCCCTTTCAATCTGCAAAGTGGTCCAGTGGGTGTGAGAAGTTACACAACCATCCCAGGCCAGCAGGGAGTTTAGGGCAGCAGGCATTTCAGGTGTCGCCCCAGGAAACGTGCAAGACGTGTTACAGACCTGGAGAAGCAAGATCAAGCAGTCAGTCCCAAGGTTATCTGTGTGAAGTCAAGGCCATGATCAGTTAGTCACTCAAAGGGCAGTGACAGTAATGCATTTACTCCCAGGTGTGAAATCCATGCTCCTCGGAAGGAAAAAAGGAATGTTATAGAAAATGTCATTTTAAGTGTTTGTGACAAGTGTTTACTTCTGGGGAAAAGCTCATTTTCACTCTCGAGACCGGCTTCTTGGTAAAGTTTAAAAAAACATCGAGACTCACGTTGATTTGATGACTTGTTACTCAAGTGGTTCGGCTCTGAAATTCTTCACAATGGCTTTGGTGAGTTCAGATCAAAGTCTGCAGTTATTACATCAGAATAACTTTTCATTTGGACTTGGCAGTAAGTCTAAAAGAATATTGGAAATTAAGAAGAATGAAGCGTAAATAAACAATGATTTTCTTTCACTCGAAGTCGAGAGGGGTTTTTTGGTCTTGGAAAAGAATGTGGCTGTCCCATCTTGATGTCGTTCGAGTCAAAATCACAGAGTCTCACGTGTTGTGTTTCCAAAGTCAGGTTTCCAAGTCGGGACACAGTTGGGCCAAGTCTGCAACTGTGGATTGATCAGGGGAGACTTCTCATCAGCAGAGTGAAGAATGTTTTCCCATGATGTGTTCTCTCTACCTCTCTTTAGACACTGTTTTCCCCAACTTTGTCTTAGAGTTACTGGTGAGGTATAGGGTCTTTCCATGTGTCATGGTAGCTGGTCTCCAGTTCCCTGAACATCAGAGGGTACAAACTGGTGCCCCACAGGGAAACAATCAGAAAACAAACACATTTGTTAAATGGAATGAGCTGAGCTGCTCACATTGAACAAGACTTCAGATCAAGCTGGAAATCTGTTTCTTTGGAAAAAGAAAAAAAAAAAAAAAAGAAGAGGATGAGACAGCAGTATTGGGCCTGCATTTCTGCAGAGCAGTCGTCAGGGACAACAGGTGGAACCGACCCTCTTTAGAGGGGAACCTGCTCTCTGTTTCCTTCTACCAAGGGCTGCTGCATTTGCTTAACTCTGTCTGGCCCCTATGGGTACATAGGCTTGAAACCCTTGCTGTACACAGTAGGTACTTAATGAATGCTTAACAAATGAATGATCACAGGAGTCAATGAATGAATAAGAGAATAACCCAAGTCAGTTGCTGGTTGCTGGTTGCTGGTTGCTGGTGTTCGCTGGTGCAAGGTAAGGATGCTGGAATCTGGGCTGGCCATCCCGCTCAGATGATGCCAGCCTCAGGGTTAATAGCTGAGTGGACCGTGCACAGGTTGAAAAGAATCTGTCCATGGGCTGCCCACCCAAATCCCTTGATCGATGCTCTTGGTCATTAAAAGGAGGGTGAAGATGACCTAGGCCAACCTTTCCTACTTCTGGGATAACCAGCCAAACCAAACGGGTGGGTTGTGTCACCATTGCTTCCTCACTTGACACAAGTTCACTGAGCCCAAGCTGTGCACCTGCCGCCATCAGACACAGGTGCAAAGATGCAGAATGATGGTACCCACCTCCATGAGTTGGCGGGTGAGGAGAGAGACTGTAGGTGGTGGGAGGCAGAGGGTCTGCACCCGACCTTTGTACACCAGTCACATTCACTCTTCCCCTCTATTCTCAGCCTCAGGAGGTGGGTGTGTTTGCATTATTTCAAGGGGTCCCAGGTCATCTGGACTCTGTTGGGTTCTGACAGAGGGATCCTGGGTAGGAGACTGGAGGGGAATCTGAGGTCAGAGTGTTTCATCTGCTGAGCCCTTCCCTCTGTGGCTGCTCCCTTGCCTGAGGTCTCTGCTATTCTCCAAACAATGTGGGGTCCTCTTTCCAGGCCCCGGGAACCTTTCCTTCTCTCATCCCTTAAGGCCCAGACTGGTTCCTACACCATCGCTTGAGGTACTTCTGCAGGCACTTCTTGTGTTATAATTTGCCCCTTTGTAGATAACCTGCCCCCGCCCCCTGGAGAATCTTCACTGGAGCATGCCATCTGTTGCTGCTCACCTGATTGAGAGGGGGCCACTGGGGAGGTGACGAGGCAGAATGCCTGGGGGACATCTGAGGAAGGAGCGGGGATGGGATGAGAGAAAGAGCACGGCATCCCACTTGGAGAAGGCACTGTGTTGCCAAGGCGTGGGTCCAGGGCAGGGAGAGTGCAGACACAGTCAATTTCTTCCAAAAATGAAGAGAATCAAGAGTGGTAGGTACTATGACTGGAAAGTCAGTCTGAGCTTGTTCGGAGAAGGACTCATTCCTCAGGAAGGGTTTCATGTTGTTCATACTGAGTGGGGCAGTCCCAGAAGGTTTTGGGTCCAGGAGATGAAATAACTGGAACTCCCCTTTTGATAAGGAAGATTACAAACAAACAAACAGAAACCTCCAAATGAGCATTTAGCATGAGGTTTCCCTTGAAACAGCCAAAGGAATGTAAAGTAGGGGAAAATCTGTGTTCACATTGGAAACCAGGAAAGGTGGCCAGGCCCATTACAATGTTTTCGGAAGATTTCTATGAAATACAGAGCTAAAAGCACCAGGCCAAGGGGAGGACCTGTCCACGGATGGCTGCGTGCAAATGAGCTGCGTACCTGGAAGGAGTTTAGCAGGATCCCACCAAGGGAGGGAATGCCACGGGATGCGTGGGGTCAGTCCAGGTTGCTAGCAATGCAGAAAGCCTGGAGAAGGAGACTGGAATTGGATTCCAGCCTGACCACTGATTATCCATGTGGTTGGGCAAGTTACTTACCTACTTGGTATCTCAGTCTTGTCATCTGTAAAATGGAGTTCATCATAATCCCAACCTGATAGGTTTGAGTGAAGATCCGTTGAGGTGATCCTTGTTGAGCATGTAGAACAGAGCCTGGCCTGGGGGAAGAACTCAGTGAACGCTAGGTGGGGTTGGTAATACCTGAGCTTCTGGTAGTGTACTGAGACTGAGAATCCCATCCTAGTCTGTACTCCCAGATCCATGAGTGAGAAGACAGTTTCTTATGAAAGGAATAAAGAGCTGAAAAATGAGAGGACCAAAAGGAGACAAATTCAGGAGATAAGTCCAGGTGAGTCAAATCACACATTGCTAGCAATTCCAGCAGGAAATGGCACAGAAGTTAAAAAAAAAAAAAAAGAAAAAAATGAAAAAAGAGAAGAGAAGAAAAGAAACAGTCTTTGAGCTCAATAAAAAATTTACCTATTAGATGAAAGCATTCACTGAGTACCAGTCATAATTATGAATACAATACCGGAGACATAGCAGCACCTCATGACATTTTTAAACTTCAAGGTTAGATGAGATAAGTTAGGAAGCAGTAGGAAGGCAGGTGGGGAGTGAAGTTGCTCTCTGAATTTTATTTGGTTACCACCAAGTGACAGGAGCACAGCAGAAATGTTTACAGAGATTTGGAGAAAAACTGTGCTTCAGTATTGTTCATAAGGAGATGAGCAGACAAATCCAGAAGAGAGGGCACTTGTTCAAATCCATTCAACCACTGCTCCCTTTTGCCTCCTGGATTGCGTCTAGTTGGGGCAGTCCATCTATAAAGGACAATTAGGGAAATTTGAGTACAGTCTGGGCACTAGATGACATTATAATTTAATGCTATGAAAAGGTGGACATTTATTTATGGAATAAAAGCATGTTACAAGACAATGTGTACAGGTTGATTGTACTTTGATAAACATATGTATACATGTATGTGTACAGAAAAAGATCAGGGGAAGATGTAGCCTAGGGTGTTAACAGTGGAAAAGTGTTGATTTTATTTTCTTTTACTTATCTATATTTTCTAATTTTCTGCACTGTACCTGTACTGCTTTTGTAATAATAAAAGTTATTTTGAATTGAAAATGCAATTCTGCAAACTCTCAACCTATTCTTCCTGAGGCAATCTCGCAGATTTTGAAATATGAAAGTACTTAGAATGTACACCACCCATGTGCCCTTCATTTAAAAAAACACTCAGCTTGACTGATTTATGGGTGTTGAACAATCCTTGCATCCGTGAACGAAATTCCACTTGATCGTAGTGCACGATCCTTTTAATGTACTGTTGAATTTGGCTTGTTAATAATTTGTTGAGGATTTCTTCCATCTATCTTCATCAGGGATATTGGCCTATAATTTTCTTTTTTGTGGATTCCTTGTTTGTTGTTTTTTTAATCAAGGTAATGCTAGCCTCATAAAATGAGTTCGAAAGAGTTCTCTTTTCTATTTTTTGAAGAGTTTGAGAATTCACTAGTGAAGCCATTTGGTCCTGGACTTTTGTTTGTAGGGAGGTTTTTTTTTTTGTTAATAATTCAATCTCCTTACTAGTAATCAGTCTGTTCCAATTTTCTATTTCATCATGATTCAGGCTTGGTTCATTGTGTATTTCTAGGAATTTATCCATTTCTTCTAGGTTGTCCAGTTTGTTAGTGTATAATTGTTCATAGTAGTCTCTTATGACCCTTTGTATTTTTGTGATATCAGTTGTAACGTCTATTTCATTTCTAATTTTGAGTTGTCTTTTTTTCCCTTGATGAGTCTAGCTAAAGGTTTGTCAATTTTGTTTATCTTTTAAAAAAATAAGCACTTTCAATGACCATTTTTTAGTCTCTGTTTCATTTATCTTGGTTTCTAATCTTTGTTACTTTCTTCCTTCTACAAATTTGGGGTTTTGTTTCATTCTTTTTCCCCTAGTTTCTTGATGTATAAAGTTAGGTCATTTAGTTGAGACTTTTCTTGATTCTTGAGGTGCTTTGAACTTCCCTCTTAGAACTGCTTTTGCTGCATCCCATGAATTTAGGTATGTTAAATTTCCATTTTTGTTTGTCTCAGATATTTTTAAAATTTCTCTTCTGATTTCGTCTTTGACCCATTTGTTGTTTTGTAGCATATTGTTTAATCTCCATGTTTGCAAAATTTCCAGTTTTCTTTGTGTAATTAATTTTATCCCATGGTTGGAAAGGATGGTTGATATGATTTCAGCCCTCTTAAATTTACTAAGACTTGTTTTGTGGCCTAACATATGATCTGTCTTGGAAAATGTTCCACGTGCACTTGAAAAGAATGTGAATCTGTTGCTTTTGGATGAAATGTTCTGCAAAATCTGTTAAGTTCATCTGACCTAACATGTTGTTTAAGGCCAATGTTTTCTTACTGATTTTCTGTCTGGATGATTTATCCATTGGTGAAAGTGGGGTATTAAAGTCCCCTACTATTATGGGGTATTGCTTGTCTATTTCTGTCTTTAGGCCTGTTAATATTTGCTTTATATATTTAGGTGCTCCTATGTTGGGTGCATAAGTGTTTACAAATATTATATACTCTTGTTGTATTGACCATTTTATTATGTAATGCCCTTTTTTGTCTTTTAAAACAGACTTTTTAAAAAAAATCTATTTTGTCTGATATAAGTACAGTTACTCCAGCTTTCTTTTGGTTATCAGCTGCATGGAATATCTTTTTTCCATCCCTTCACATTTATTGTTTGTGCCCTTACATCTAAAGTGAGTCTTTTGTAGGCAGTAGGTAGATGAATCTTGTTTTTTTTTCCCATTAAATTCATTCAGCCTCTCTGTCTTTAGATAGAGAATTTATTCCATATACATTTAAAGTAATTATTTATGGGTATATGCTTATTACCATTTTGATAGCTGTTTTCTGACTGTTTGTGTAACTCCTTGTTGTTTCTTTCTTCCTTTGCTGTTTGATGACCCTCTTTAGTGGTATGCTTATATTCATCTTCTGTGTATTTATTATAGGTTTTTGCTTTGTGGTTATCATAAGGCTTACATATAACAACTTTTCATCTATAACAAAGAAAGTATATCTTATTGAAAGTATATCTTACATCAGAAAACTACTCCAGATGAATGAAGGGCATATAAATAATAAAGAACTCAAGAGATGGGAAAATGTGGTGTGAAACAAATGGTACAAAGCCCTACAAAGGAAACAGCATTCATTCATATTAATTGTTTAAAACATGACAAAGGAGAAAATAAATTATTTAATGGGAATATTTAAGTTCCAAATTATATCAACTAAAATGTGAAGAGAAGATGGCATAAAGAAAGAGTACACAGAATTAATCATTTTACATGGGTCATAGTATACACATTGTATTATTTTCAATGTTGCTTGACTAAAGTAAATTAAAAATAAATTCTTAAAATTTCAGTCCAACCAAGTGGGTGTAAAAATAAGATATTTACTTCCATAACACTAATTATTTTAAAAAGAGTAAACAAAACTGGGTCCACAAATTAAAGATGAAAAACAAAACACAAACAATAATCAGAAAATAAAGTGTTAAATGAGGTGATGGAAGAAAGACCAAGATCAGACATGATAAAAATCATGAAGAGGTTATTCTTTCCATATGAGTCTCTCAAAATGAAAGTCAAATGAGATGTGAATCAAAACCCATGAATTGTAGTCCAGTTAAACATTAAATTAAGTCTATGTCATTGTGGAAGATTCTGGCTATAGCTCTAAAACAAAATGCAAAATAATACTCAAAACAAAATGATTTAACAATTACTGAAAACTACAATAGTAGGTTGGAACTAAATATTTCTAATTGTATTAATAAAACTAGAAAGATTGCAGGGAAACAATATTGATATTCTCATTTTACAAAGAGCTACCAATAATTATAAAAAAATAAAAGTGGGTAAGTTCTCTTTTTTTGTTGTTGTTTGCTTAACTTCATTGAAGTGTAACATATATGCAGAAAATTGTTGTATGTTCAGCTTAGTGAATTTTCACAAACCGAAAATTCGCTGTCACAACCACCAAGATCAATATGAAGACCATGGCTAGACTCCAGAGGGTACCTCCTGCTCCCTTCCAGTTACTGTCACACCCTCAAGGGTTATCAAGATCTGGACTTTTACTTACATAAACTGAATCATATAGTATGCAGTCTTACTTTTAGCTTCTATCTCTCAAAATTATGTTTCTGAGACTTATTCAGAAAGTGTGGTTATAGATGACCGATTTTCTTTACTGTGTAGCATTCTAGTATGTGACTGCATCACAATTTACTGATCTGTTTTACCATTGATGGCATTTATGGAGTTTCCAGTTTTTGACTAATATGAATGGCACTATCTTGCATATTATAATATGTGGTTTTTGTTAAAAATATGAGGGTGTTGGGTAAGTATGGACTTAGGAGTGGGAATCTGGGTCAAAGATCCACGCATGCTCAGGTTTAGTAAATGCTGCCAGTGTTCCAAATGGTTTGTACACCACCAAGAGAAGTGCACGGGAGTTTCAGTTGTTCTGTATCCGTTGGTATTTCCTGTCTTTTCATTTTAGCCATTCTGATGGCTAGAGCATTGATTGTAGTTTCAGTTTACATTTCCTTGATAACTAGCTTGACACATTTTCATGTGTTTACTGGCCATTTAAACATTTTTTTTATTGAAGTGTAGTTGATTTACAACATTGGTTTCAGGTGTACAGCACACGGATTCAGTTATACATATACAAACATATAAATTGTTTTTCTTTTTAGATTCTTCTCCATTATATGTTATTACAAGAAGTTGAATATAGTTCCCTGTGCTCTACAGTAGGTCCTTGTTGTTTATTTTATATATAGTGTGTGTGTCTGTTAAGCCCCAACCCCTAACTTATCCCTCCCTGCCCTTTCCCCTTTGGTAACCATAGTTTGTTTTCTATGTCTGTGAATCTGTTTTTGGTTTGTAAGTAGAATTTTTATCATTTATTTTTAGATTTCACATATAAGTGAGATTATATGATATTTGTCTTTGTCTGACTTCACTCAATATGATAATCTCTAGGTCCATCCATGTTGCTACAGATGGCATTATTTCATGATTTATTTATTTTTTTTGGCTGAGCAATATCCTGCTGTGTGTGTGTGTGTGTGTGTATGTGTGTGTGTGTGTGTGTGCCTGCCACATCTTCTTTATCCAGTCATCTGTTGATGGACACTTAGGTTGCTTCCATGTCTTGGCTACTGTAAATAGTGCTGCTATGAATATTTTGAGAGTTTCTTTTGTGAAGTATCTGTTCATTTCTTTGACCTATTTTTCTATTTAAAAAATATTTGCTTATTAATTTGTAGGAGTTCTATGTACATATTTTAATAAGAGAATTTTTCTGGAAATTGTGTGTGTGTGTGTGTTTGTCTTTACAATGCTGTGGTTGGCCTTTTTATTCTCTTTTTTTGCTGTCCTATTTAAGAATCTTTGTATACTTCATAGATCTCTAAGATGTTTTCTTCTTTAAGTTTCATTGTTTAACATTTTACATTTAGAGCTGCAGTGCATGGGGGATTGATTTTTGTGTGTGGTGTAAGATAACAGTTAGGGTGTACTTTTTCTCATATGAATAGTCAATTGACTCAGCATCATTTATTGAAAAGACTGCACTGCAGAGTCAACTTTTCATAAATTAATGACTAAACATTGTGTAGTTTCTAGACTATTTTATTCCATTGAATTTTTTGGTCTTTTCTTGCATCAGTATCACACAGTCTTCTTTATTATAGCTTTATAATAAGTCTTCACACTTCGTAGTGTGAGTCCTTCAGCTTTGTTTTTCTTCCTTTAAATAGCCTTGACTATTTGAAATTCCATAAAAATAAAGAATCAGCTTGTAAAATTATACACATACACAGAATCATGCTTGGATTTTGATTGGGATTATAGCAGATTTATAGAACAATTTGGGAAGATAATGTGATTTTACAAATCAAGCCTTCCATTTATTTAGATCTTTGTTAGTTTCTCTCAATAACATTTTATAGTTTTCAGTGTAGAAGTCTTGTATAAATTCTTTTAAATTTGTTTCTTGGTAATTGTCACTCTTTGGTGCTAATATAAATGTTAATGATTAAAAATTATTTTATATATGTTTGTTGCTAGTATGCAGAAATAAAATTGATATTTGTATATTTCCTAGTCTCCAGCACCTTTGCTAAATTCTCTATTAATTCTAATTGTCTTTAGATTATTTTGGAGTTTCTTTGTACACAATCGTGCCATCAGAAAATAATGATATTTTTTCCTTTTGTAATCTGAATAGCTTCTGTTTATTTTTCTTGCTTTATTGTGCTTGTTGGAACCTGCAGTAAGATGTTTGGTGAAAGCGGTAAAATTGGACATCCTTGTTTTGTTTCTGATCTCAAGGAGAAAAGTTTTAATCATCAAGTATATATTTGTTATAGGCCTGTTTGTATCTATGTATTTTATTTCAGATTTATTGAAATATAAGAGACATACAACATATGTAAGTTACTGCAAAATGGTTACCACAATAAAGTTAGTTAACACGTCCATCTCCACGTATATATACATTTCCTTTATTCATTCATCCTGTCAAGGGCACTCAGGTTGTTTCCATGTCTTGGCTGTTGTGTGTAATGCTTCAATGAATATGGGGATACATATATCTCTTTGTGATAGTGATTTCAGTTCCTTCGGATATATACCTAGATGTGAGATTGCTGGATCATACGATAATTCTATTTCTCATATTTTGAGGAACCTCCAAACTATTTTCCATAGTGGCTGTACCATTTTACATTGCCATCAGTAGTGTACAAAAATTCCCTTTTCTCCCCAGCCTCACCAACACTTGCCTCTTGTCCTTTTAATAGTAGTCTTCCTAGAAGGTATGAGATGATATCTCAGGGTGGTTTTGATTTACAGTTCCCTGATACCTAGTGATGTTGAGCATCTTTTCGTGTACCTCTTAGCCATTTGTATATCTTCTTTGGAAAAATGTATTTTCAAGTCCTCTGCCGATTTTTTAGTTGGATTGTTTGGTTTTGTTGTTGCTGCTATTGAGTTGTATGAGTTCCTTATATATTTTTTATATTAACCCCTTCTTGGCTAGGTGCTTTGCAAACATTTTTCTCCCATTCTGCATGTTGCCTGTTCATTTTGTTGACTCTTTTGTAGTGGTGCAGAAGCTTTTTAGATTAAGTCCCACTTGTTTATTTGCACTTGTGTTGCTTGTGGTTCTGGTGTCACGTCCAAAAAAATCATTGCTAAGACCAATTTCAGGGAACTTTTCCCTGATGTTTTATTCTAGTAGTTTTCCAGTTTTAGGTATTATATTTAAGTCTTTAATCCATGTCAAATTAATTTTTGCATATGGTGTAAGATAGGGATCTAATTTCATTCTTTTGCATCTGGTTATTCAGCTTTCCCAATATCATTTATTGAAGAGGCTATCTTTTCCCATTCCATCTTTTTGGCTCCCTTGTCAGATACTAGTTGGCTGTATATGCAAGGGTTTATTTGTGGGCTCTTGATTCTGTTCCATTGGTCTATGTGTCTGTCTTTTTCCCCCCAAGTACCATACTGTTTTGATCACTACAGCTTTGTAGTAAAGTTTGAAATCAGGAATTGCGATGCTTCTAGCGTTGTTCTTTTGAATTGCTTTGGCTCTTTCAGTTCTTCTGTAGTTCCACACAAATATTAGGATTGTTAAAATATTTTGTGAAAAATACCATTTGAACTTTAATAGAGATTGCATTGAATCTATAGATGGCTTTGGGTAGTATAGATATTTTAACAATATTTATTCTTCCAGTCGATGAACATGGGCTATCTTTCCATTTATTTGTTTCTTTCATTTCTCTCATCGATGTCTTGTAATTTTCAATGTACAGATTTTTCACCTCCTTGGTTAAATTTATCTCTCAATTTTTAAAATTTTTGGTGCTATTGGAAATGGTATTTTTTCTTTATTTCTTTTTTCAGATAGTGTATAGAAATTCAACTCGTTTTTATGTTTTTTATATCCTATAACTTTACTGAATTTGTTGATTAATTTTAATAGTTTTGGAGTCTAGAATTTTCTACATATAAGATCATATCATCTGCAAATAGAAGCAATTTTACTTTTCCTTTCTGATTTGAATGCCTTTTACTTATTTTTTCTTGCATAACATCTCTGGCTAGAACCTCCAGTACTACGTTGAATGGGTAGGGCGAGAGTGAACACCTCTGTCTTATTCCTGATCTTAGAGGAGAAGCTTTCAACCTTTCACCATTTGGAGGCACGTTTTTCAGTCAGTATTTTTCACTGGATTAAAAAAAGATCTATTTCTTGTTTGCTAAGAGTATTTTTTTAAAAACAATGAATGAATATTGAACCTTTTTTATTTTTCCTCTTTTGATTTGAAGGTTAAGTCTTGTAGAATAAACAAGAAAGCAAATCGGCTGTACATCTAAATAGTTAGAGAAAATAAGATGCAAAAGAATTTATAATAGCTGGAACCATGTTTGTTCTTTTCACCTCTGAATATTAGACCTCATGCACAGTAGTTGCTCAATAAATATTTGTTGAAAGGATAAATGGTGTTAAACTCTTTCACAGATCAAAAAAATGAACTGAAATTGAAGTTTTTTTCCTGCTTAGGAGAAACACTAAATTGGTGGAGAAACTATAAGAATAAATGGATTAGCAAGGATATATTAGGAATATATAAACCAAAAGAAAGCTGCATAGACAGTATTAGAACCAGAAGAAGTAAAATGTAAGATAAAATAATTGAATAGAATATATTTATCTCACCTTGTTAAGAGGTTCACTTTATTGTTAAGCTTGAGCAGTCATGAACTTTTATGCCCCAAATAACAGCATCTAAACATATAAAGCAGTTCTAAAGTTGTTATTATGAAATCAAAATTATAGTCAAAGATTTAAAGAAACTGTCCAGACTTGGACAAATCAAGAAGCATATTAAATAAGGATATAGAAAAATTCATTACATAATTCATCTTTGTTATTAAATTATTCTTGATTTACTTGATGAATATGTAGAACTTGTGAAAAATACACAAATGGTCGTAGTGTCTTTAAAATGATCATAGAATTTGTAAGAATGTTTCATCATAGTGATGTAATACAGGGCTATGGCAATGGATTCCGTTAGCAGGGGTGGTTCCCGATGGGCAAAAGATGAAGGGTGAAGAGGAAGGACATAGTTGTTCATGCTCTGTGCTTTCTAAGATCCTGTGGTGATGATCAGATAGAAGAACAAAAAAAAAAAAAGAAAAAAGAAAAAAGAAAAGAAAAAAACAAACAAACCAAAAACTCCTATAAAAGAAGAATAAAAGGGAGCAGGGAACAGGTCTTCAACCAGGAGGAAAACACATTCTGAATGATCAGGATCAGACAGGAGTAGGCTTGTGGATGACAAAATTGGTGAACAGGAAAGACGAGAAGATGCAACAAAGGGGCTGCTGAAGAGGTGGGGGCTAGATGGCCTTAGAGATTCCTGGCTCAGTGTAGACTATCAGCTAGAGGACAGTGGAGGGAGAAGCAGATAGGTTAGTTACAGGTCAGTGCACAGCACAGGGATACTGGCTCATAGCATGACTTCTACATGATGAATTGAGTTCAGGCCACTGGAGTTTATTTCTAGGGGAGGGTTGAAGGGTGGCGTTATACCAACCAATCAACCAACCAACAAATAAAAGGGATGTACAATCTAGGATATGCTATGTCTTCTCTCAATAATAATGTCTGGAATTTACTAAACTCTTCTGATCTTGGTTGGTATTAGGGTCTTCTCTCCGACATCTTCCTCCCCTAATCCAAAAACAGGCTCTCGAATTGTCCTGCCATTTCCTGTCTCAAAGAACTCCACGTCAGAACTCTCTCATCAGTAAGGAAAGAAGGAATTTTTCTTGCTAATCCAACACCCAAGGGAATTTATCCAACTACCCCATCCTAATATATGAAGACAACCAGGTGTGTGTGTGTGTGTGTGTGTGTGTGTGTGTATGTGTGTGTGTGTGTAGCAGATAAAAGAGGAAGACCAAGATTAAAAGCAGGACAAAAATATATTCTAAAAGCACATTCAGCAACATTAGCGACATTCAAGATGTTACATTCAAAGAACAAGAACAGTAGTTTAGGGAAAAGTATCACTCAGAAAACAAGAAATATCTTAGAGATTAAAAACATGATTGCTAAAACAAAAGAAGCAATAAAAGTTCTGGAAAGAGAAGAAAGTATAAGAGGTAGGAGAAATAAAGAATCAGTCCTCAAAGGTCTAATCCCTATTATTGGAAGGACTAATAGCAAAGAACAGAAGATGCTGAGATAGAAAAAAAATGAAAAGGAAACAATAGAAGAAATGTCCCCCTAAAGGATAGCAGTCTTTATATTGAAACAGTTCTCTGAGTTCTCAGAACACTAATTAAAAAGACATCACAACTGGATTTATCACTGAGAAATTCCAAGGCACCAGAAATATTGTATGTAGAGCAAGACTTGGAAGACTGTAAACTTGCAGTAATGGTTTGTTAGTATCATCATCATAAAGTTTAAAGAAAGAGGGAAATGTCACCTCATAAGAGAATCAGACCATTATTTGCATTTTCATAAGCAGCACTGGATTCTAGAAATGATGCTTCCAGTGTTTGGAAGAGAAGAAGCAATTTGACTTGAAATTCCATACTCTGTGGAACCATTACTTGAAAGTGGAGGTTCGTTTAAGGGCTTAAGAAAGTTTATCAGCTAGACACCCTTTCAGAAAATTAGCTTTATTGAAATAAATTTACATATAATCAAAGTTTCCATACTTACTCTTAGAACTGATAAGTTTTATGTACACAGAATCATGGTTCAGAACTTTTCTGTCACTCCAGAAACTATCTTGTGTCCACTTGCCACCACCCCTTCCCCCAAACTCTTTTTTCTTTGCTAGAATTTCATGGGTATGGAATCATACAATATGCAGTCTTTGTGGCTTCTTTCCTTTAGTGTAATGTTTATGACATTCATCCATATTGTTTAGTGTAGGAATAGTGTGTTCCTTTTCATTGCTGTATAGTAGTCCATTGTATGAATATAGCATAATGTGCTTATCTGCTCACCAGATGGGGTCATTCAGGTTATTTCCAACTTTTGGATATTAAGAATAGTGCTTCTCTGGACATGTGTGTGAATTAACATTTTTATTTCTCTTGAGTAAATACCTAGGAGTGGAATGGTTGCATCATATAGTAAGTGTATGTTTAACTTTAAGCAAAAGTGCCAGACTGTTTTCCAAAGTGGCCGTACCATTTTGTATCTCCATTAGTAATGCATGAGGATTCCAGCTGCTTTACATTCTTGGCAGCACTTGGTATTTTTAAGTCATTCTAATAAATAGGTGTTTAATGGCAGCTCACTGTGGTTTCAGTTGACATTTGCCTAAAGATGAGTAACATTGAGCATCTTTTCACATACTCACATCTGTACATCTCCTTTTGTGAAATATCTAAATCTTTTGCTCATCTTTTATTTTTTATTGCATTGTATAGGTTCTTTATATATTTTGGATACAAGTCCTTTCTCAGATTCTGTTTTGAGAAAATTTTTTTCCATCTGTGCTTTGCCTTTTCATTTTCTTAATGGTGCCCTTTGAAGCAAAAAGTTTTCTTTGGATTTTTAAAAATTTAAAATATATTTTATTTATAATATTGTATTTGTTTCAAGTCTACAACAAAGTTATTCAGTTATATATGTATATATATATTTTCCAATATAGGTTATTATAAGATGTTGAACATAGTTTTGTGTGTTATACAGTAAATACTTGTTGCTTAGCTATTTTATGTTTAGTGGTGTGTATCTGTTAATCCCATTCTCCTAATTTATTCCCCCTTTTTCCCTTTGGTAACCATAAATTTGTTTTCTATGTCTGTGAGTCTGTTTCTGTTTGTATTATTTTCATATGCCACATATAAGTGATATTAGAGGCATAACCCTCCCAGACTTAAGAAAATACTACAAAGCTTCAGTAATCAAAACAGCATGGTATTGTCACAAATACAGATCAGTGGAACTTTGTAACAATGTCATGTATGTGATGCGAACTAAATTGCTCCATTATTTAAACAACTGAGGAAAATTAATAAGACTTCATTTGATCTTAATGCTAGGCATATTCTCCTCTGAATGACCCAGGAGTCATAACATTGATTTTCTGAGACAGAAACAGAATTCTAGCGTATTCTGTGACCAGCACTGTATAGTTACATGGCAATAATACTGATTAATGGTTTTCTGGTTTTAAGGTCAGCCTAATGACAAAGTATGGAAGGCTTGATTGATTTCAGGATGAAAGTCTAAATATCACCTTCCTTGACAATGTGTAGTTAACAAAGTAGCTAACTGAAGGTGGGTTGTGGAGGTGTGTACATGAGTGGAGAGGGGAGAAAGATGTAGAAAGAAGACTTAGGTCATGAAATCTTGACTTTACAAAGTGTAGACCCAACACACACCATCAAACATTGATAAAACAGAAGTAGAAGTTTTAGTAAATTATTTAAATTTCCAAAGGTAACCAATCAAAACACCAATAATAATATAATGAAAAAATAGGAGGAGGAGAATAAGGATGATATCTGAATGAGTTAAATTCATGTTTAATACTGATTCATAATAAAGCCTAACCCTTAGGAACACAGATTCTGTCTCATATATTGCTAGTGGAAATATAAAATATTGCAACTGTTATGGAAAATGGTTGGGTAATTCCTCAGAAGGTTAAACACAGACTAACCGTACAACACAGCAATTTTACTCCAAAGTATATATCCAAGAGAATTGAAAACGTCAGTTCACATAAAGACAGGTGTTCATAAAAATATTATTCATAATACCTCTACAATAGAAATAACCCAAATGCCCATCAACTGATAATGGATAAATAATATATGATACATCCATACAATGAAATATTGTTCAGCCATAAAAAGGAATGAAGTACTGATGCTACGGCATGGATGAAACTTAAAACATGCTGAGTGAAAGAAGTTGGGCACATATTGTATGATTCCATTTATATAGAATGTCCAGGATGGGCAAGTTCATAGAGACTGACAAGGGGGGCATTGTGCCCATGGGGGTTAAGACTTACTGCTCTTGGGTACAGGGTTTCTTTATGAAGCAATGGAAATGCTCTGGAATTAGATAGTGGTGATAGGTGTACAACACTGTGAATATATGAAAATTCATTGAATTGTATACTTTAAAGTGGCAAATTTTATGTTATGTGAATTATATCTCAATTAAAAAATAATAATAAAAAAAAGAGACTCTGGAACCTGGGTTGAAGAGTGCTTCTGGATTTCCTTTCTGTGTGGCTTAGGACATGTTATTCAATCTCTCTGTGCCTCAGACCCTTATTTGTATAATGGGAATAATAATATACCTTATAGGTTGTTGGAGGGATTAACTGACTTAATATTTCTAAGATGTCTGCCATAAATAGTACTGTACAAAAGGCATAGTACTATTTATAAATACATAAAGATTTTAAAACTAATTGAGACACATCTATTAGAATAGTGCAAATCTGGAACTCTGACCACACCCAGTGCCCGTGAGAATATGGAGCAACAGGAACTCTCATTTATTGCTTACGGAAATGCAAAAAGAATGGTATAGCCACTCTGGAAGACAATTATTGGTTTCTTACAAAACTGAAATACTCCTACCATATAATCCAGCAATAGCACTCCTTGGTATTTACTCAAGGGAGCTGAAGACTTATGTGCACACAATAACCTGCACATAGATGTTTCTAGCAGCTTTATTCATAATTGCTAAACCTTGGAAACAACCAGGATGACCTTCAGTAGGATCTGGTACATGCCGACAATGGAGTATTATTCAGTGCCAAAAAGGACTGAGCTATCAAGCCATGAAAAGATACAGAGGGATACTAAGTGAAAGAAGCCAATTTTTTTTAACATTTTTTTATTGATTTGTAATCATTTTACAATGTTGTGTCAAATTCCAGTGTAGAGCACAATTTTTCAGTTATACTTGAACATACATATATTCATTGTCACATTGTTTTCTATGTGAGCTACCATAAGATCTTGTATATATTTCCCTGCGCTGAAGCCAGTTTTAAAAGGCTACATACTGCATTATTCCAAATACATGACATCCTGGAGAATGCAAACTATGGAGAGAATAAAAAGATCAGTGACTGCCAGGAGTTGGGGAGAAGAGGGATGAATAGAAGATTACAGAGGTATTTTAGGGCAGTGAAAATATTCTGTGTGATACTATAATAATGGCTGCACGTCATTATACATTTGTCCAAACCCACAGAATGTACCTCGTAGAGTGAACCATAATGTAAACTATGGGGTTTGGGGGATTATTTTGTGTCAGTGTGGGTTTTTCAGCTGTAACAAATGTACCACTTGGGTGGGGGATATTGATAATGCATGGGTGATATATGGGGAATCTCTGTATCTTCTCAGTTTTGCTGTGACCTAAAACTGCTCTAAAACAATGAAGTCATCATTTTTAAAAAAGGTTTAGAAAAGGGGTATAGCGGGGCCTGGAGTGCTGTAAGTCACAGTTCAAAACAAATGATAAACTGTCATGGATGGTTGTGCACAAACTTACAAAGCACTAAATTACACAAAGGAATAGGGGGAAATGAAGAAAAACACAACTGTAATGATGGAGCCTAATGCATATTTCTTAGCCCTTGACCCACCAAGCAAACCAAAGAGGTGTTCAGTCTTTGAAATCCACACCAACACCTTGACCTCTGCAGGAGAGCCCATTCTCTTCTCACTAAACACAAATGAGGCCATCAAAATGTCAGCGTATTTTAAAAAGTAGATATACTACAAGTTACATTCTTTGACCATTTAAAAAACAGTATCAGATAGCAATAGCCCTCTCGACCTAACCATTTGGAATGTAAAACAATAGTACTTGTTTTCAGAAACAAAGCAAAACAAAACAAAACCCTTGGGCTGAAGATAAAATCAAAGCTGCAATTTACAAAATATCTTCCTCTCAGTTCTGTACTGAGAAAAACATTAATATTCTTTACTGTTTAAGAATCCAACAAAACAAAAAGGAAAATAAGTGAATTAAGAATTCAACTCAAAGAGCTGATTAAAAAACAACCAATTAAACCCAAGCGAAATAGAAAATAACATTAATAATAATAAAAGCTTGAAATTAGATGTATTAGGAACCAGAAAAACCATTGACTAAGAGTTGAGCTAAAATATAGTAAAATAGCTAAACTTTTAGAAAGCATAAATAAGAAACAAAACAAAACAAAACGAAACCCCAACAACTTAATAAAGCACAGTGTTAACAAAGAGAAAGGAAAAGAACTACAAACACAGAGAATTGAAAGACTTAGACCTCTTTGTAAAATTCTGATATAAAAACTTGATGACAACATAGATGAAATGGATAATTTTACAGAGATATGGAGATTAACCTTGATGAAAAAGAAAAGCTAAATAGACAAGAAATTGTGATATGAATTAGAAACTTTGGTAAAGAAACACCTCAAATAGTTGTAGGCCCAAGCACTCCCCTTTCTTTTTATTCCTTTCTTTCTTTCTTTCTTTTTTTTTTAAATGGAGGGACTGGGGATTGAACCCAGGACCTCGTGCATGCTAAGCACACATTCTACCACTGAGCTATACCCACTCCCCACACCCCTTTCTTTTCAACCTTCAGGGAACATCTATGAAATAAAGAGTAATCTCGTTAACAGAGTGAAAATAAATATATATGTCAAAAACGATAGCTGACATTGCGCTTAATGGAAAAACAATCAAAACATTTACAACAAAATGAGAAACAAGGGTCCTTTCTATCACTACTATTATTTAACATTTAACAAAATTTAGAATGCTACTCATGAATTTTCTCAGTAAAATAGATTAACAAATTTGTTAACGCGATTAACAAATATGTCTATCTCAAATGACAGACAGTACCAGGTGAGACACTAAAAAAGTTCTTGACAGTAACATGATAAGTGTGTGTTCAATTGTTGCTATTATTTGGTATAATTATGAAATTGTTAGGTGATATAATTAGATAGGAAAGTGACATGAGATGAAAGTTGAAAAGAAAGAGGTGTATACTTCACTATTTACAGATGATATGTTTACATTCTTGGAAAACTGAAGAGAATTAACTTAAAAACTATGAGCATCAAGCACCTGATTAAGAAATTTTGTTGAGTCCATACCTCATGGCTGGCACTGAAATTACAGTGATGAGCAAGAGAGAGTCCCTGCCTTCACAGAGCATGTATTTCAGCTGGGGAGATGGACAACAGCCTGTAAGAACCAACAAGTGTATAACGAAATGTCAGATATTGATGGAGATCACAAAGAAAACCAGGGGAAGTCCATGAATGATGGGGATGCCCACACTAAGGCAGTTCCCCTAAATTACTTTCAGCATTAAAACAATGCCAGTCAAGATTCTGATGTAATTCCTTCCATCTCCATTTCTCCCCTCCTTACTTGCTTTTAGAAATTGACAAAATAATTTAAATTTTATCTGGAAAAATAGAAGTGGAAGGATAAAACCAAAATTTTGAATGAAGACAAATGAGGGTCAGAGGGGAGGGAGGTAACTGTATTACACTGACATATTGTTAAACGGCAAATATCAAAATGATGTGGTAGTCATTCTGTAAATACAAAGAAAGTGAGACCAGTGAATTTGAATATGAGGTCTAAGTTTTTAAATGAACTGAGTGTACAAAAATCTTGGTGTATTAGCTGTAGCTCATGTAAAATATTTTGTGTCATCTCAGCAGACATAAAAATGTGAATATATTAACCCATTTTATTTATCCACATATTTCCTTTTAAGTACAATTGGCAATATCGTATTTCTCAGGTATGGCACTTCATGAATCCAATGATCGAGCCCTTGAAAAGCCACGTAGAGCTCTTTGAATTTAAATACAGTTTCAGGGGGCAGTAACAGAATTTTAAGAAGCCTGTCCTCAGAAGGCATGTACTTTTCATTAACACTTCTATGTATTATTTTAAGGTAAAAACTGGTGACACATGCGTAATAACAACATATTGCAGAGATTACAAAGTTGAGTTAAAAATTCTAAGTAAAAAATTGTAGAGAAATTGCCATGAGTTGTATTAAAAACAACTTATATGCTGTGCCATGTTAGTTCAACATGTATTAATAAATAGAATTTCCAAGACGTCATTGGGGTTTCACTGTCTGTTTGGCTAAAATAATCGAATGAAAACTATACTGAGCTAGAACTTGGGGAGGAAGTTCATAAATGTTTTCTGTGGATAAGACTGATTTGACTATCTAAATTTTTAGAAATATACAGCAAATTGCACTAAAGTTAAAACACACATGACAAATCAAGAAAAAATTCCATAATATGCAATAATGCTGTAATAAAATTACTACATAAAGATTTTTAATCAATAAGGAAAAGATAACATTAATACAAAAATGGGCCAAGGGCATAAGCAAGTTGCATTGAGTCATCTCAGTCCCTCCTTTCTTTTGTTTGCCTTGGTTAATTAAATGTTTGGAAGCAGAGGATTAGTTTTTTTTCCTCCAGACATATATCCAGCAGTGGAACTGCTGGGCCATATGGTAGTACTATTTTTATTTTTTTGAGAAGCCTTCATATTATTTTCTACAGTAGCTGCACCAATTTACATTCTCACCAACAGTGTGCAAGTGTACACTTTTCTCCACATCCTCATCAACATTTGTTATTTGTGGTCTTTTTGATGATTGACATTCTGACGGGTGTGAGGTGATATCTCATTGTGGTTTTGTTTTGCATTTCCTTGATGATTAGCGATGTTGTGCATTTTTCATGTGCCTATTGGCCATTTGCATATATCCTCTTTGGAAAAATGTCTATTCAGGGCTTCTGCCCATGTTTTAATTGGTTTGTTTGTTTTTTGATGTTGAGTTGTATGAGCTGTTTATATATTTTGGATATTAACCCCTTATTGGTCATATCATTTGCAATTTTTTTCCACTCAGTAGGATGTATTTTCATTTTGTTAATGATCTCCTTTGCTGTGCAAAAGCTTTTAGGTTTAGTTAGGTCCTGTCTGTTTATTTTTGTTTTTATTTCCTTTGCCTAAGAGACAGAACCAAAAAAAGTTTGCTATGATTTATGTCAAAGTGTTCTGCCTATGTTTTCCTCTAGGAATTTTATAGTTTCCTGTCCTACATTTAGTCTTTAATCAATTTTGAGTTTATTTTAATATATGGTGTTAGAGAATGTTCTAATTTTATTCTTTTACTTCTAGCTGTCCAGTGGTTTAAAAACCACTTAGTGAAAAGATTATCTTTTCTCCGTAGTATATTCTTGCCTCCTTTGTTGTAGATTAATTTGACCATAAGTACATGGGTTCATTTTTGGGTGCTTTTTTCTGTTCCACTCAACTATGTGTCTGTTTTTGTGCAAGTACCATACTGTTTTGATGACTGTAGCTTTTTAGTATAGCCCGAAGTCAGGGAGTGTGATTCCTCCAGCTTCATTCTTCTTTCTTAATGTTGTTTTGGCTATTCAAGGTCTTTTGTGTTTCCATACAAATTTTAAAATTATTCTAGTTCTGTGAAAAATGCCATTGGTATTTTGATAGGGGTTGCTTTGAATATGTAGATTGTCATGGGTAGTATGGTCATTTTATTAAAAAAGATACGTGCGCCCCAGTGTTCGTAGCTGCATTATTTACAATTGCTAAGGTATAGAAGGAACCTAAGTGTCTATCAACAGATGAATGGATAAAGAAGATGTGAGATATATATACAATGGAATACTACTCAGCCATAAAAAGAATGAAATCTTGCCATTTGCAATAACATGGATGGACTTGGAGGGTATTATACGTCAAGCAGAGAAAGACAAATACTATATGATATCACTTATATGTGAAATCTAAAAAATAAAGCAAGTTAGTGAATATAACAAAAGAGAAACAGACTGCAGATGTAGAGAACAAACTAGTGGCTACCAGTGGGGAAAAGGGAAGGGGGAGGGGGCGACATAGGGGTAGGAGATTAAGAGGTATAAACTATTATGTATAAAATAAGCTAAGAGGATATATTTTACAACACAGAGAATATAGCCAATGTTTTGTAGTAACTATAAATGGAGTATAACCTTTAAAACTGTGCATCTCTATATTGTACAGCTGTAATATATAATATTGTACATCAACTATATTTCAGTAAAAAACAGGATTAGTAATATTTACTGGTAGTCTGTTTATATTCTGTGCTTATTTCTCTAAATTGTGTTAATACTTTTTATCATTGATTGATATGAGAAAGCTCTTTGTTGTATGTTGCAAAATCTTCATAATTTGTCACTTTAAAAATAGTTTGTGGTGTCATTTGCTGTAGAGAAATTGTAATTTTTATGTGTTTAAAAGCATCAGTATTTTATAATCTGCTGCTTTAATTGTGAATATTTTCTATTTTAAATTTACTTACAAAATTATTCACCACTTATATTTAGAAAAAATACAATTAAATAATTAAAAGAGAAGATGGTGATGTAACTTTTGATGGTTTAATCTTTTTGTAAATATGAATCACAATTATGGTAAATAGAACATAAAATAATGACAGAGATCACTAGGAGGCAAAACTCATGGGATGATATTAAAGCTGAACTTAGGAAAATTCACAGTGTATATACTTTCATTATTAAATCTAAAAGGGTAAATGTAAATAAAATAAATATTAAATGCAAGAAACTGCAAATTTAGAGCACCAAAGGAGGAGAAAGGGTATAATAAATGTAAAAGCCTTAATAGAGTAAACATTAATATCTATATATATATAAAATCAATCTTTAATATATCTAATTTAAAAGCTTTTACATATATGATATATATGTGCATACACACATACAATATTACACATCATATTATGTAATACATGCACACGTATGTAATATATATGTATGTAATATATGTAAAAGCTTATATTTACAAATACATATTCTTAGAAAAGTAGTCAAAGAATAGAAATAAACTACATGTCAATATTGCTATATTACTTATTCTTTGTTTTGAATGTTAAAGTAAGATAAATTTTTGAGAGCAAAAATAAGTGAATGGAATTAATAAATAAGTCTAATTCCTGCTTCTTTAAAACTATAGGTGAATTTCTAATATACTTAGCAAGAAAAAGGAGGAGAAAATTCCCTGTCAAACATATAAAACAAATTATGAGAAAGAGAAGAGTAATCAAATCTTTAAAAAATGCTATTTTTATAATAAATAAGTTAGCAAATGTATATATGAATTGGTTGCTTTTTAAGAAAACTTTATTACAACACAAAACTATAGAATGCTTGCAAAAATAAATAAAATACAAATGATTAAAAATGATCAACATTTTACTTCCAAAAAAGAGCAAACACAAGATGTTTTTATCAGAAGTGTATTTTTTATTAACAGTTTTAGAGCATAGTAACCCTTAAAAACACTGCCCAATTTATTTTAAGAGGCCATGGTAACTCTGATAATGTAAGTGGGCAAAGATAGTTCAAAAGATAACACTCTTGAACATAATATGAAAATATTAAATAAAATATGATGAAAAAACCTGGCAATAGAATAAAAGAATAATATTCTCTGACTAAATATGTTTTTTCCATTAATTGATTCAGAGATAATTAAAGTATTTAAATATGTTAATATAGCAAGAGAGAAAATTTACATACATCCATTGAGATGATTTATAATAAAATTTAACACCCATTCTCAAGAAACAACATCCAAAACTTAACATCTATTAGTATAATAGAAATTAAGCCTTCTTTATCAAGAAAGGTGGTTTCACTTCTCAAACAACTGGATCACATTTTAGAATGAAAAACAGAGGCTATTATCTATTTAAATAAGAATTCGCACAATCCCTGCCATAATTAACACAGTTCTTTAAACTATGGCCAATAGAATAAAACAAGAATAAAAAATAAGAGGGGAGACTCTCTGAAAGTAGATGACGTAGCTGTTGTCATTTATGCATGATAGAATTACGTAGCTGGAGAACCCAAGGTAATAAACTGAAAAATTGTGAACCCAGAAATAAAATTTGCTCAAAGTAAACACATAAGTAAAATTCTGTATACCAGTGATATAATGGTGTTAAAAAACACCATTCACAAAAGCAACACAAACATAAATGTCTAGGAGTCAATTCATAAGAAATGTGTAGAAATGTGATGAAAAAAGAATGAGGGCTGAAAATGGAAAATTGTGCCATGTTATTGAATTAAAACTCAAAAGAAATACAAAGTTATCAATTATCTCTATAGTGTCTAGAAACTTAGTGGAATCCAAATCCAAACACCAGCAGGACTTTGGAGAGGGTAATGCTTTATACAATTATTATGAAATTCATCTGGAACTTTGAAAAAAATAGAAGGTCAAGGAGGGGCTTGGGAAACTGAGTAAGCAGAATGCAGCGATGTACTTGTAACTTTGTATACGGTTGTTCCCAGTTGTTCCCACTTACCTGCCAGGATATGTTCCAACCCCCTAGTGGATGCCTGAGATGGTGGATAGTACCAAACCATAAATATACTATGTTTTTTCCCTGTACATAGATGCCTATGACAAAATTTAATTTACAAGTTAGGCACAGCAAAATTCCTAACAATACCTAAGAAAATAGAACAATTATAACAATACACTGTCTTGAGTTATGCGAATATGGACTCTTTCTCTCTCAAAATATCTGATACAAATTTAGTTATCTTTTCCACCTTAACTAAGCACTTATCACATACTGTGGCTGTAACTTTTGCAGTTTGAGGTGTAGCAGCAAAACTAGCATAGATTTCTTCTTCCTCCTTCACAATTTTGTGGCTAGATTTGTTCTTACCATAGGTCTTAGGAACCTCAGCATACTTTTTTTTTCTTTCCTTTTTTAGTTGAGAACTTCCACCTTTTAGCCTAAAGGAAGTACTTTAAGGCTTCTCTTTGGAGTATCCAAATTGCATCACCACTCTTGTGCAGGAGGACTATTATTAAGTAAAATAGGAGTTACCTGAACACAAGCATGATGATGCCAAGACCATTGATCTGGTAATGGAGATGGCGACCAAGTGACCATTGGGCGGGATAGGCTGGAAAAATGGATGATTCTCATCCTAGGCAGGATGGAGAAGGAGCGCACGAGATTTCATCACACTACGCAGAACAGCATGCAACTGAAAACTTATGCATTATTCACTTTTGGAATTTTTCATTTAATATTTTCAGACCACAGTTGACCACAGATAAATAACTGAAACTGTGGAAAGCAAAACTGTGGATAAGGGGGCACTACTGTATATTCAAACCGTCTGCTTTAATTGTAGGAATAGACACATAAATCAATGAAACAGTACGAAGAGCAGAAGCAGGCCCATGTAAGTATGAATTTCATGTAAGATGAATGTGACATTTCAAATCAGTGGGGAAAAGACGAAGAATTCAGTAAGTCAAATTGGGTCAATTTGCTGACCATGTGAACATTTCTTTTTTTTGCACCACAACATGCAAAACTTCAGATTGATAAAATATTTAAATATGAAAGCCGACACCATAGAACGATTTTAAGAAAAATACATAAATATTTGATGTCATAGTGTGCAAGTACTTTCTAAGAGTATATGTATGAAGGCTTAGTCCATAAAAGACTGATGGATTTGACTACTACAAAACGACAAAATTCTCTATGTCAAAATGATCATAAACAAAACTAAATATTAGACTGGAAACTGGGGGAAAACATTTTTGCAACAAAAGCATTTAGTATCATTATTATATAAGAGAACTTACAAGTCAGTAATTAAATCACAAACATGTAGGAGAAAATGTGCAAAGAAAATTAGCAGGAAATTTTATAGTGAAGGGTTGCAGTGGCTGATGAATGTAAGGAAAAAAGTTCGACCTCACTATGCTTAATCTAACCCAAAGGCTGAGAAGCGATTCAGCCTCACTAGATTAAGGCGTTACCATTAAAAATAAATGATATATGTAACACATTTAGCTCAGTGCCAGAAACGTAGAACGTTCCAGACAACTTTAATTCATGGTGGTGATGATGATGATGATGAAGGTGGTGGAGATAATGATGATGGAGGTAATTATGATGTTTGTTTCAAATGTTAGTACTAACTGTTGGCATACGGAATGGTGGTGTAGGGGTAAGAATTATTCTGTTGGTAGAAGAATTAATGAGTATTTTCCTAAAGTGTGATTTTGCGATGCATCACCAAAGTATTGAAAAAGAACATTCCTTTTGATAAGTTGTTCTCATCCATATGCTCATTCTAATGAAATCCTTTTCAAGGATTTACTTCCAGGATGTCCCTTACAGTATTGATTATAATAGTTACCATAAAGTTGGGTACAAGAGAAAATTGGTTAAAGTACAGGACATCTATGTGGTAGGAAATTATGTGGTGATTAACAGTGACGTTGCGGAAAACAATTTACTGGCATGAACTCAGTCCCAGCACGTTGGGTGAAGTGGATTTTACAGTTAAAGTAGGTGTATATATACCCAGGGGAAAGCTGCATGTGCATTTAAAAGTCACCAGTGTTTATATTTAAATGGAGGGATAATGGGTGATTTTGATTTTCTTTTTGTGTGTGTGTTTCAGCGTTTTCTATAATGAACAGGTAATAATTTTGTAAGCGGGAAGACAAAAACCCCACTACTATATATTACCTTTCAATTTTTAGAAGACTTCTGGGAATTTGGGGGCTGAGATTCGGGGCAAGTATTTAGCACTTGGCTGTGTAAGCTACTCCCTACGGCCGTCCTTAATTAACAGAGGTGACGCTCACTGGGCAGAGTGGCTGGAGCCATGCAGCTGCCAGGTGCTGAAGAGGGTCAGGAAGCTTAATCAATCCGGGACACGTGATGTGCTTCGTGGTGAAGGAGCCCAGGGCATCCCTCCTTATTGGCATTGTGTCAATAGGCACAGAGGCGTGTAGCTGTATAAACACAGGGCTTGACCGACAGCACCCTAAATGCTTAGCCGATAGTTCAGGAATTAAATAGACCTACAGACTGAGCTAGAAAGCTCTGTGGGGAGCATCTGGTCCAGCTCCCCAAATCTACAGGAGTCTTCACTGGGATTCGGCATTTGTGCTAGCCTCCACAGCTGGCAGACCCATCTTCCCTGCCGTCGCTGTGATCTGCTCCTGGATGGGAGGCATGGAGCCCAACACATCCCTCGCTACACACGGTGTTGCTACTGCAGAGGGCAAGGAAGGTGCTGGGAGATGTTTGGAGGAAATGGATTCTCTTTGAAAGCTGTCCATAGAGATAGGGTCCAAGATAGGTGCCTGTGAGGTTGAACACGTGTGTTTTGGATAACAGGGTGAGAAAACCCTGGAAGGTGCCGCCAGGGCAACTGCTCATTTTGCTTCTACCTCCCTTAATTTAGGTCAACAAACAGAGCAACTGTTATGTGCCAGCTCTCTGCTAAGCCTGGCTATGTATACTCAGCCCTTGAGTCCAGGCTCCAGTCCTGCTGTGCTTTGTTCTCCAGCTTAACATCTTCAGTGACTTCCCCGCTAAGATAAAAGTCCCACACAGTGCCTCATTATTCCTCCAGGCTTATCTCTCCTGCTCTCTAATTCTTCCTCTACCATCTCCCCCGTGCCCCAGACAGTTAACTTGTAACTTCCTTCACACCTGCTTACGCTTCCTTCTGGAAGCCTTCCTTGATTTCTTAAGACTTGATTGGTCCCCCTACCATGTTATAACACTCTGCCCATGGTCTAAATCCAGGGTTTTGCTGTGTAGTTTCTCATGTGGTTGTCTCTTTCTCTTAGTCCACTCAGCCCTGGGATGGCGTGTCCATCTTGGATGGTACCTAGTGTGGCTCACACCCTGTTACAGGTGGTACTCAGTTTACTGAATGAATGATTGAACAAATGATTGAACTTAAAATGAGGACGATTCAGCCTCTCTTTGCAAGAAGCTTATAGGGGAGACAGACCTGTGGAAGTGGTGCTAGGAGTGGCCTCAAATTGATGTGCATTCAAGGGGAGGTTGCAGGAGAGGAGAGATGATTGATTAATTGGGTCTGAGAGCAGGTGATCCTGGGTCATTTTCCCAAGAGGAGGAGCCTAGCGATCAGGTTTTTGGAGGGAGGATGACTAGAGCCCCACCTGTTAGTGCGGACTCAGGGTGGAGGGCCTGGGAGTCAGAACGCACCAGCAGGCGTTCTGGGTCACTGCTGTTTCAGATTGAGCTGGCAATCGTGAAGCTCCAATGGTGTGTCTGGCCCGGGGACACCGTGAAGCCCTCTGGCCCCTGCGCCTGCACCCTCAGTGCTCCGGTGTCTCTTTCACAGCCTCCTGACTGCCCTGCCTGAGGATGTGGGCTGAATTCGGGCGGCCGGGGAGGGAGGGGGCGGGCCAGCCTTGCTCACCAGCAGCGCCATATGCCCACGCCTTGGCCTATTCCAGTCATGTCTCTGGGCTGCCCAGCTGTCACTGTCATAATTACCGCAGCCACGGCTGAGGGAAGTGCGTGGTGGTGGGGACCCTTCGGTCTCCTTAGAACTTTACTACTGTTGTTATAGCTTATCAGGACATGGCCTGCCTTCTGTTAGTCTCTTGAAAATGGCTGTAATTCCCATCCATCATGGGGGGAGGCCAGCTGCTGCTGGGGCAGCTGTCAGGGAGAGGGCTCTGCGGGCTCCTGACACGCTGGTCCTGACCTTGGGGAGCTGGCGGCTGCCAGCCAAGTGCCTTTCTTGGGGCAGCGTTTGGGCTGTCTCTTTTCTCTGAACCTGGGTAGCGGGTGGCCTCTTTGTGCTTTATGCTGTGCCCTGACCTGCTTGTCCAGTGTCTTCTCTGGACCACAACTTCCCAAGTGAGGGGGCACTGGAGAGGTCACAGGCGATCTTCTGCTATAAAAGGCTTTATTTTAGTAAAAAAAAAAAAATCACCAATAATTTCACTTTCCAAACATAACTTGTTATGGTCTTTATCTATGTCCTTTCATGATTTTTGCTATTCATTATTTATCCATAATTGTGATTATAGTATGTTATCAATTTTGTCTTATGCTTTTAGAATTAATATTATCACAAACATTTTCTCATGATTGTATCATATCCATTTTGTGAGCTTAGTATCCTTTACTGTTCCTTTTTTTGTTACTTGATTGTATCCAATTTTTCCCTAATGTAATGAACAAAATAACGTGTGTTGTGTGTGTGTGCATGCATGTGTGCATGTGGGTCCCCCCGCCCCCTGCATGCACCAATGTGTGGGCCCAAATGTGTGTTCCTTACTGTATACTTGATTTCTTGTTAAAGTTTGTACGTACAGTGTATAATTTATTCTTAAGTAATCCTGTGAGGTAAAGAAATATTAACTCCCCCATCATACAGATCAAGAAACAAAGGTTCAGAAGGTTAAATAAATCACCCAAGATTACGCAGATGGCAAGAGGCAAAGCCAGAATTGAAACGCATGTCAGTTTGACAAAACCCATACTTTTGGCCATTAGTCTATACTTTGACTATAAAGCTTTTCTCCATATTATATTTTTGTTTTTATTTTTGGATATACTCCTGTAGTGGAAATACTGAGTCACTGGGGCTAAATGCTTTTTAAATGAGTTAGAGGAATTTACATTCTGTTTCTGTTACATCTTTCCCTTGCCAGCACCGACTACTATCCTTGAATCATTGGTAGGGTTATTAACAATCCCCAAGCCTTAATGATTTGTGACAGTCCAAGTTTACTTCTTGCTCGTGCTCTGTGTCTGTCCATGTCAGCTGGGCTCTGCTCCAGGTGTCCTCACTCTGGGACAACTGATTGAGTTGTCACCATCTGGAATGTGGCTTGGTCACTGTTACAGATGGAAAGAGAGCTCTGGGCAGCTCCCACTCAGTGATCTGGTCCAGAAGTGACCAATGTCCCTTCTGCTCATAACTTATTGGCCCAAGCTAGTCACATGGCCCCACCTACGTGGAGTCAGAAAGTTTCTCCTGTGTGTCCTAGCAGGAGAAAGGGCTGGAAATACCTGATGAAGGCTCTCATGACTAACACAGTCATGAAAGTTACTCATTTGATGGTTAACAACAGTAACACACTGTTTTGTTTGACATCATTTTTCTGTTAAGTCTTAGTATTTCTTCATATTTTCTTGGCCGGTTGGACCTCCTTTTTTCTGTAACTTGTTTGTCCTGCTCTTTGGCTATTTATTTGCAATATCTTAATACATTTCACAAATGGTTTCTGAACAAGGCGATGTCCTTAAGTGAATCTCTGATGAGTTAAAACACTTGGTGTCTTAAAAGCCATTTTCTCTCCGATATTTTTAAACCTTTATACGTAAATTACCCTATTAATTTACTCCTGTTTTCCCAAAGAAGTGACCCAGAATTTATGTTAATTTCAGGTTAAGCATTAAGTTACGTTCAGTCCAGCTTTTCAGTTAACCCATGAAAACGGAAAGAGGTTTCTGAGTTTCGAGGGGCTCTAGCATCTGGGTCTGAAAACTCTGCCATACTCTTGGGCCCCTTCTTCTCCCTGGGCCCCCACATCCCGGTGGGCACCTGGCTCTCAGTATCCGTCCTGCAGCCATATTGATCCTTGAGTCCACCTTCTCTCCCTCCATCCTCACTCCTCTGTCCCCAGGTTAGGGGGACACCTGGACAACTGATACAGCTTCCTAGCTGGTATCATGGATGGGCTACCTGAGAAGAGGCCATTCTAACTCTGCCATCCTCCACAAAACCCATCACATGGCCCCATCCACCATGGCCATGCACAACGGATTTTTAGGTGGGACACAGGTGAATACTCTGTGTAGTTAGAAATACATTTTCATGCACCTTAGGAAGGTGATTACCTAGCATTGTGGACATGTGCATCGGTACCCATTATTGCTTATGATAAGGCTGTGAGTAAAAGTGAGTAAAACATAACATTTTGAAGGAAGCTATAGAGTTGGTAATATTATAGGGAGCACATGGATTTGGCAAAGGTAATGGGATGGCGTATCAATGACAGAAATCTGGGAAAGACTGTTGTACAATCTAACTTTCAAACTTTACAGTGTCCATGAACCTGCCCCAGCCTAGCCCCTGCCCTCCCCACAACACCGTGTCCTATTCCTAGAATATAGAAATACTGATCATCCTTAAATGAATAAAGGAGATATGTGTGTGTGTGTGTGTGTCTGTGTGTGTGTGTGTGTGTGTACAATGGAATACTACTCAGCCATGCAAAAGAATGAAATTTTGCCATTTGCAGCAACATGGATGGACTTGGAGGACGTTATGCTAAGTGACATGAGTCAGGCGGAGAAAGATAAACACTGGCTGAGATCATGTATATGTGGAGTCTAAAAAAATAAAACAAACTAGTGATTATAACATAAAAAAGCAGACTCACAGATACAGAGAACAAACTAGTGGTCCCTAGTAGGGGGGAGGGGCAGCATGGGGTGGGGCGTGGGAGGTACAGACTGTGGGGTGTAAGATAGGTTCAAGGATGTCTTGTACGACATGGAGAATATAGCCAATATTTTGCAATAACTGTGACTGGAAAGTAACCTTTATACAAATTATATACAAATAAAAATATTTTTAAAAAAGAAACACTGATCATCCATTAAGGCTCCTCAGCCATAAAGCCTTCCTGCTTTGTTCCCGGCAAGGGTAGGCTTCTTCCGTTTGTCCTTTGATGGGCCCTGGATTCCTTTTTACCTTGGATATTCCTTAATTCTTCAAAGCCTTACTTTTGCTGCTGGATATTTATCTGGGAGCACAGCCGGGGCTTTCTCTGAGCAGCCAGCTTCAGCCTACAGAAAGCTTTTGACAACCTGGAGAGTTTCTTGGTGGTTGTAGTCTAATAATGTCTTCTCATAACAGCCCCCTGAGGTTGCTCCTCTCCATTTCACCGATGAAATCACCATGGCTCAGGGTCAGATGCCGTTCAGCTAATCGTTGCCACGATTCAGTCTCGGGGATGTGACCTGACCACTGTGCTGGCCCCGCCCGCACCCTCCCACGGCGCTCCTGCTTCCCCCATGCCTAGCACGGAGCCTGCACAGAGTACCTGCTCAGCAGAGTGTGCGGAGTGAACAGACTTCGGCGCGTTTTTATTTCTATGACTTCAGTTCACTTTATGCATGACAGCATTCCCCACAACCCTTCTCTCCTCAACACAATACTGCTTCCCTCCTACCTGGGCACTCGAGTGGTTCTTTGGAGACAAAGGCATCTCCCTCAGAGGAAGGATGGCTTGATTGGAGATACAGCTGGGAGCAGAAGAATGCTTTAAAAACAGTATTCTGAGCTATGGTTTGAGAGCTCCTTGAATGGGTTCAGCTGTGTCCTCAGAGATACCCAGGAGCAGCTTTTATAACACTTGTGGGGAAGACAGAATGGTAAAGAATTAACTAGTGTTTGAGTGTGAATATTTTACCACTGATGCCTCCCAAACCAGCAGAGGCATGCCAGACGCTTAGAGTCAGGGAATCAGGGCACAGTCATTGGGGCCGAGAGAGCAGGAGATGCAGGTGAGCTAGTTCTGCTCTGGTCCTTGCTCATCACTCCTGTGGGTGTTGGCATAGGTGACTCAGCGGGGATGTACTTGGCTTGATAAAGGAAGGAAAGGGACAGTATACCTCCAGCCTCGGCAGCAGGTGCCACAGGGATTGGAGGACAGGGCCTGGATTCTGAGGAGGGTGCCGGGAACCAGATTAGTAGGTCTGATAAGGGAGAGTTCTTTCAGTATTGGACCACTCTCAGGTATGCCAGAATGCCTCTCCTAGACAAAGATCCTGGGAGATGGAAAAAGTGAGGTTGAAATACCATGGTTTTCATGGAAAGTTGGGATAGAAATGATGAAAAAGTCAGAGGAGTAGGGATGCTGAATGCATGGACCCTGAAAGGCTGATAAACCCTCCAGGGGTCATGTTCCACAGGAAGACCCAGCAGGCACTCAGGGTTTCAAGACCACCAGGAAGGTGCTGGTGGGAAGTCCCCAGCACCACGGAAAAGCTCAGTGGTGGCCGGTCTCTGTGGGCCAGGGCTGACTTTACTCTCCAGCCATCACAGAACCAGGCTCATGATAGCAATGGGGATGAGAGGATCCCTCAAAACAAGGAGGCCAGATGGCCCTGTTCAGCCCCCAGAAGTCGGGCAGGTAGATGTAATCATTTTAATGAGCAGCCTCGATGGTGGGGCAGCCAGGTTGGCCTGCCCCACAGAGGGATGTAGAGACGGATCTGTCTCCTAGGAGCAGCCAGCATGGCCACTGCTCAACAGTGGGCTTCTCAGTTTTCCTTGATTTCTTTTGACATCAGCAATGATGGATCAAGAGGTTGAAGGCAGTTACTCCAATAAAATGACAGCATAGCAGGCCCAGTTTTTGGACCTGTGCTATTTTTCAGACCTGGAACCCTCGGACTGAAGAAAAGATGAGACACCCAGGAGGACAGACCCTGCACACAATGGCAGATGTCCACGGTTACAAGTCCCCAGTCCTTCCCCAAGGAGAACGTTGGTCAGTTACTGGGGTAATTGTGTCCTGGGAGAAAGGAAATCGCCAAACATTTCAAGGAGTGTTGGGCACGGAAGTCTGTTTGGAGGCTTAATGTATTATCATGGCCCTTCAACCTGAGTGGGGTTCCCGGAGGCTAGGTAATGAATGGAGTCCTGGTCAAAGGCCACGCTTCCAGGGGTTAGTTGCCTGATACCTGGGTGTGTAGTCAGAACAGACGTACTTGGTATTTGGCACAGTTAGCATAGTGGGCCCTCGGACTCTACAGTAAGAGCAATCCTAGTGGGGAAACCAGTATGATTTTAGAGAGAAGGAGGTGGTAAAAATAAGGTCCACTCTTAAAGATCTAAAGAATGTTGCAGGGGTGGTGGTCTGTGTCATATCTCCATCTAGTTCACCAGTATGGCCCTCGGGAAAGCCAAGTGGATCCTGGAAAATGACAGTGATGACCACGAACTCCACCATGGAGTGACCCTGATCACAACTGCCATGCCAGAGGCAGAGTTTTGCTAAAGCAGGTTAATGGGGCCTCAAGTTGATGGTATGCAGCACTGATTTGGCAAATGTGTTCTTTTTTTTTTTTTAATCCCTGTTGGAAATGGTCTAAAAGAGTTTGCATTCACAGGGAACGGACAACATTATAATTAATAGTTTATCCCCAGGGAGATGCTCACTTTTCTGCCCTGGGTCATAATATGGTCCAAAGTAATCTGCCCTGCGTTGGGCAGGAGATGAAGCAGTATATCGCATTGATACATTGTATCGAGAACAAGAGAATTGGACCAAATGAGCAAGATGTATCTAGCATGTTGGTGGCCTTGGTAAGACATATGTGTTGCAGAGGTTAAAAGATAAACCCTAGGACGATTTGGGAGACTGCCACATCGGTAACAATTTCAGTGGTCAGGGTGATGTCACAGCAGTCTATCCAAAGTAAAGGAGAAATGATCACATCTTGCATCTCCCATGATGAATAAAGCACAATGTCTGGTAGGCTTCTTGGGTTTAGTAGGCACCAAAATCTAGCTGGGAATACTGCTCTGACCATATACCAGTGGCTTGAAAGGCTGTCAGGTTTGAATGGAGCCTAGAACAAGAAAGGATTCTACAAGAAGTCCTGGTTCCATTGCAAGAAGACCTGCCCTTTGGGCTGTAAAACCCAGAAGACCTGATGGCATTAGAGGTGAATTCCAGTGCTCGGAAGGCATGCCATGTGGACTTTATGAAAAGCTCCAGTGAGAGAGTCACAAGTATCCCCTAAGGTTCTGGGTCAAGGCCAGGCCATCTGCCCAGCAGAATTATATACCATTTGAAAAACTACTCCTGATTGTGCTGTGGGCCCAGGTAGAGATGAGGCACCTGACCATGGGGCCCCGATGACCACGTGGCCAGAGCTGCCCATTGGGAGCTCATCTGTCAGACTCACCAACCCACAAGGCTATTCACGCCCAGAAAGAAGCCATCATAAAGTGGAAATGGTGCATGGGGTCAAGTCCAAACAGGACCAGGGGGCAGAAGTAATTAGTCCAGACCCACAGGACATCCTCCGCTGTTGTATCAGCACCTCTCCCTCAAGGTGCTCCTCTGGCTGTGTAGGGGATCCCTTGTGACCAGCTGATGGAGGATTAAAAACCTGAGACTGGCTCATGGAAAGGTTGGCTCTGCACAAGGAGACAGCCTGTAGACAGATGGCAGCCACACTACTACCCCTCTCAGGGATGGCCTGGAAAGAGTGGCAAGGAAACAACTTCCCAAGAGGCAGAACTTCAGGCAGTGCTGGTCACCCACTTTGTGTGGGAAGAGTTGTCTCCCAAGGTTGGAATATACATGGTCTCATGGGCCAGGTGATGACTGTTTTGGCTGGCTAGTCGGAGCCTGGAAGTAGCAAGAGTGAATGATTGGGAGTGAGAGGTCCAGGGTGGAGTCAAGGGGAGTGGGCACAAAGTATGAAGATCTTTGTATCGTGTGTTGATGCCAAAGGAAAGCTTTTATCATGCTAGATGTACTTAATGGTCATGTAGACAAACCAGCTCAATCAGGTGACATCAGCCACCCTTTGTCATCAACTGTTCCAGTGCTGGCATGAGGGAATGTGAGCCGAGCAGCCATGATGATATATATGGCGGCCATGCATGGCCCAAGAGCATGGGGTCCTCCTTACCAAGGCCAGTCTAGTTACTGCTGCTACAGTGTCCAACATGCCAGCAACGGGACCAGTGATAAGTCCCTCATATGGCACCATGTCTCAAGAGGACCACCTGGATCCTTGTTGGCAGGTTGATTACATTGAGACCCTTCCCCTCTAAAAGGACCAGTGATTCTTTCAGGCAGGAATAGATGCATATTCCAAGTAGGGTTTGCCCTTCCTGCCCACAGAGCCTCAGCCACTATCTGAGGGTTTACTGTGTGCTTGATCCTGTCCCATTGGAATAGGATTCTGTGTAACTGCACACTGGACCAAGAGACCTACTCTACAGCAAAGGAAGTGTGGGACTGGGCCCACGCTGATGGGGTGCACTGGTCAGGTCATGTACTGTCCCATCCAGAAACTGCTAGCCTAGCAGAGAGTTGAATGGCCTGTACAAAGCACAGCTAAGGCTCAGAGGTGATAACTTATGAGAATGAGAAATACATTTTGACTTAAAGATGTTCGACGTTTTGTCCTCATATACTATGAAAAGAACCCACGTACCCAGGATCCAAGGTGGAAGCATGAGTGCCTTGCTTCCCGTCGCAACTATGAACCCACCTGGGGGATTCGTGCTTCCCGTCTGCACAGCTCTGGCTTCTGCATGTGTAGAGGTCTTCGTTCCCAAAGAGAAAACACAGCTGAGTCCCTGAGGGGTGAGAGGCAGAAAGAGAAGAGGGAGAGAGACAAGGGAAGGGCCTCCAAGGGGGCATGGAGACCCCTGGGCGGTGGCTGGAAGGTGACCACACAGAAAACTGTGTCGACAGTTTGCACCCAACCTTCTAGCCAGATGTGGATAAGATCAAGTCCTTGGTGGGACGGGCAGGGCCAGGGATCTTTCTAGTCATTGCTGGGGGTCTCCCAGCCCCCTGCATCCACTCCACGGTTCTCAGCACCTTGGGAAGTGTAGATTTTTGAAGTGGACCAGCTGGACTGTGCCGGGGCTCTATTTATGCATGTCCTGGAGGTTCTGAGTTTGAATATTTGATTACGCTTTGCAGAGCAACCCTGCAGCTTTGGCCTGGAAGAAATTCACACAAGGTTGTATCCATCCACTGCTGCTCAGCCTTCACCCACCTCAGGAAAATCTGCTCTTTTAATTAGCGGCATGCATGAATCTATCTGGGGCGCGGGTGCAGTTAATAACAGAGCCGGTTCAGGCTGCTGGGCGAGACTCCTATGAGGGGCTTAAAATATGGAACGTTGCTGCTAAAGACCTTCCCAGATCTTGGCCGCGTGAGGATGGAGACTGGGCTGTGCTCACAATGTGTGGTGATGCATAAGTATTAGCCTTAAATAACTGTGAATACCTTGTTTCCTAAAAAGATTAGTGGCTCTTCCCCGTGTGATAAATTGTGTGAGTTACAGTGCAGACCTGTCTTCCCACTGTATTATCCCGGAGCCCTTTAAATAACCAAGTCCGAATTATGCTTGGCTGACTGCGGGGAGCGCGCGTGCAAGCTGTGGGCAGAACAGTGTAATTTGGGTTCATTCTTCTTCCGTTTCGACCTCTTTCTCTCATGCCTTCATTTCACTCTCACCTCGGCCTTTTCCTCTAATTCAGTTTCTGTGTATTTCTTACTCCTCCTTTCCCTCTCTTTCCCTCTGAATCTCCGTGTTCTCAATTCTCATTTTCATAGAATAATGATGGCTAACTTTTATGAGTCGAATGAGACTCTTATCAAGTTAGTGAAGTTCTAAGCCCTTTATTTCTGCTGTTTCATTTACTTCTAGCACTGACCCTGGGAGGCAGGCCCTTTGACTGGCCTCCTGGTGGAGCTGAGATAACTGAGGCACAGAGAGGTGAAGAAATTTGCTCAAGGTCACACAGCTAATAAGGGAATGGAGCCAGGATTTGCAGCCAGGCCTGTCTGACCACTGAGTCAGTGCTCTTAGCTTCTGCGGGCTCTGCTGATGGCATGTGGGAAGCTGTCAGGGCCCCAGACAGTGGGGGTACAGTGCTTCTTTCTCCTGGCAGTTCCTCGAGAGCGCCCTCTGTGGTAAGGAATGAAACGGCTGCTTCATTGTGAAGGCAAGTTTTAGGGGTGTACTGAAGTATCCGGGCTCCTGGGATAAAGTGACAGGGTCACAGGTACCATGCCCTGCCCCTCCCCACAGGCAGTAGAAGGGGAGGAATCAGCACTGAGGGAGGGACCCAGAGTCCTCCCCTCTCTCCTCTCTATTTGCATCAACTGACTTTCTTGGGGCTTGAGTAACAGACAGGACCAAAGTAGACCTGACTGCTTGGTGGTCTGGATGTCCCCAGGGGAGAAAGAGCCAGGTGCTTGGTCTGAAGGAGGTAACGCCATGAGCCCTCAACACCGTGGGCCCACTCCTTTCCAGCTAAGCATAATCTAAAGCTTGGAGAGAAATTTGGTTTTTTCTTTCTACAATCAACTTTGTTAAAATTAGTTTACATATAATAAAATGCAAAGATTTTAAGTGCACAGCTTGATGACTTTTGACCGAGATACACGTTCAGGTAGCCATCCCCCTTGCTAGATTTTTGACTATTTCTGCCCCCTGGGAAGTTCTGTCCAACCCTGCTGTAAGCCAGCCTCCACACCCTTCCCTGAGGCAACCACTCACACGATGTTTGTCATCATAGCTTCCTTTTCCTGGCAGTAGGACTTCCTATAAAAAGAATCATACATAGTATTTTTGAGATTCTCCATGTTGTTGGCTATGTCAGTAGTTTAAAAATGTTTTAAATTTCTGACTACTATCTCATAGTGCCACTATGAAACTACACGTTACCCACTCCTCAGCTGGTGGACATTGGGTGGTTTCCAGTTTGCGGCTCTGATAGGAGTGATGCTACTACGGACGTTTGTGGGCAAGTCTTTTTGTAAACAATTTCAATAAATAGGAGTGAAATTTGCTGGGTCAAATTTTAAGTGTTTGTTTACCTTTATAGCCCTTTTCCAAAGTGTTCCATTTTACGTTCCCAAGGGCAATGCCGGAGAAGTCTAGTGTCCCCACATCATTGTCTGCACTTGGGGTTGTCCGTCTTTTCAATTTTAGCCACGATGACATCTCATTGTGCTTTTAAGTTGCATTTCACTGTCAAACATCTTGTCCTGTGCGTATCATCTCTCCTTGTATCTTTTTTTGTGAGGTACCCGTTCAAGGATTTTGTCCATTTTGAACCTAAGTTTTGTGTGTTTTTTATTTTAATTTGTAGGAATTCTTTACTTTTCATGGAATCAAGTCCTTTGTCACATATAGGTACCGTGCATATTTACCCTGAGGCTTTGGCTTGCCTTTTTTATTCCTGAATGGTGTTTTTTGGGGGAGCAGGAGGAGGGAAAATTTGATTCCCAGCCTTATAAGAGCTGTTCCTACAGCGTGACTGTTGAGAACTTCAGTAACTGGAATGAAAATGTCTGGAATGTCTTCCTTTTGTTGGAATTGAGGCCCAGGGCCGAGTGGACTCTCAGTGACCGGGGCCAGCAGGGTCAGGCTGATGATTCTTCAGGACAGGGAATAGAGTCCCTTGGTGAATCGCAGACACACACTCAGGAGAGCCGGGCAGTCACCTTTACAAGAGACTAGAGTTACGGTGTGAGCTGGTGAAGAATTAACAGCCAAGTTATTCTGCAGTTAATCTCAATGGAACCTCACTATTTCCCACAAATAGAAGGAAAGCTTGGGGGATGTTTGTTTTCCTAAAACTCTGTCTTCAACATCCAGCAGCTAGGTGCGTCACAAACACTTCCCTGTGTCCTCTCAGCAGGGGATTGAGCTGAGTCACAGCAAACTGGAGTGGTTGCTCAGGATCCTACAAAGCAGCAGGTGGGGGGCTGGGATGGAGGCCACCCACGGCTGTCTTGCTCTGGGGCCTGGCTCCTTCTGCCATCTGCACTGCCTCTCCGCCCCCATGCCCTGAGTGTGCTCTCTGCAGCTCCACACGGCAGTTTAAATCCCTCTCCTTCCGTGTTATCTTTCAAATAATTGCCATGATTCCGTTCAGCCATCTTTTTCTTCCAAGCTCAACATTCTCAGGCCCTTAACCCAAGCCTTGGAAGACTGACTTTGCACAGTCCCTTCTCGTCTCCCAGTCCTCTGGTCCAGCTCTTTTCTCCGTGAGATGCCCAGAGGTGGCCGCAATACGCCGGGATGCTCCTTCTGCAAACAGGGACATGGGATTGGCTGCAGGACTGTTGTGAGGCCCCAGGGGGGGGGGGCATGGACCACATCACTTTCTGAGCTGGTACCCAGATCACTTTGTTTACCAGTTATCCGTTGAGATATCCCCTCTTGGCAAACAAAAGGCTGGAGGCAGCAGGCTGAGCAGTGGGCATGGCAGAGAGCGCCTCTGTCCTCCCCGCTGCCTCCCAGCTTCTCTTACTGGATCACAGAGGCAACATAAAATAAACCACTAATTGAAATGAACACAAATTGTGCATGTTTCTCTTAATTAAGGGACTACGATACAGAGAAAGGAGGGAGGTGCCCTCCATAAAATAGAGTGATCAGAGAAAGTGACATCTGAGTGGTGACCCGAAGCCTGAGGGTTCTTCTGTAGGGTGGGAGCAGAGCGTTCCAGGCAGAGGAGCTCTGTTTGGGACACAGTAGGTTAGAAATACACATCGGTCATTAAAAGTAGATGTCATTGGAGCTGGAAGCTGTACGCAGTGGGAGCTTCTGGGCTGGAGGTTTTGATCTAGGATTCATCAGCCCAGAGCTGGTGTTGAGTGTCCTGGGGCCGGGTGAAAACCCAGGGTGCGCAAGGTTGTCATGGCGTTGTCAGGACAGCAAGAGGTACACCCAGCCAAGTGGTGATGCTCAGAAAGAGAGTGCTGTCCTGGACCCGTGCACTTGCGTCCCCAGCCCTGGCGAGGGGGGCACTTTTCACAGCACTCTCCTTGGGCCAGTCCTGCACCTGCATTCCCCTCTCCCAGCCCTCCTGCCATTGCATGCTCACTCTTGGTCAAATCTTTAATGAGGAATGGGAGATAGGATTCCAGACAGTTCGTTTGTTTTCAGCTTCAGAGGAAGAGGCAGCCAGTGCCTCATCCCTTCAGTGATCCCTTGTCTGAGCTGGACATTTGGGGGTGGACAGAGGACGGAGCCACCTTCCCTCTGACCCTCACTCCTCCTTCGCTCCACTAAAGCCCGTCACCAACCCCTCCTTCCCACTTGTCTCCAAGTGCATCTTGATGAATGGCTTTCTTGGTGAGAGCCCAGCGTCAGATCCCCTTGATCTGAAAACTTTTCTCCCTGTCTTTGCACATAGGAGTTTCGCTATACACAGAATCCACCCCCCACTTTCAGTAACAAAACATGAGAGGTTTTCATCAGCAGGTAGAAGGAGAGAGTGGAACATTAAGCATGCAAATCAGTCACGTTGTTCCCAGCATCTTGGAAATCACTCCAAGAGCCGAAAGTGCACACCAAGGGATGGAGAGAGGCCACACAGTGACTCTGGCCGCACCTGCCAAAGGTGGTCCTCCCGAGAATATTCTCTCTACTCGCTGATCCCAACTCCCTGGACCTGGAAACAAGTGCTTTAACCTTGAAAGATTAAAATATTTGCATGCAATCAGTAAATTCTGTTATTAAATCTTAGAGCCGCTAAATTAAATGATAAGAATAAGTAGTATTTTGAAATTCTGAACATCTTCTAATTAGACCAGCCTTTAAAAAATATTCCAACTTAAGGCACATTAGAATGTATTCCACAACATGGAGACAGCCTGACAAAGAAACATTATTCTTAGATTTACAATTAATTACCCTTATGTCTATACCTTGCATTCAATTTGCATATCTTAAAAGTGCTGTAAATTTCACAGGGCTCCTTGTTATTTAAGATCCTACCGCTTAGTAAAAGTTTCTTCCTTGATAACTTTCTCTTGGTTCCGTAGCCGTGAGGTCAGTAAATCTGGCGCCCCTCGGCTCTCCCATGTTATGATTTTTCTTCTGTGTGTGTGTGTGTTTTCATTATTTGGCTCCTTGTTCCTTTCTGCCCTCTCATTTATTATTCCCCAAAGAACCACCAGATAGAGGAGCCGGCTGGAAGACTAAGTGAGTGGTCAGAGTCGGAGATGTTATCTTTCCCGCACTACGCATTGGTACTGGGTGTCTGACATGTTCTATACATCTTTCCGATGCCAACCTCATTAAACAAATACAACTTGATGTATAGCTCTCAAGAAATGAAATTTCATGCAGCAGACTCGTTCTTGCCCCGACCGGTGTGCCCTGCCCCTCCCCTTGTCCCTCCGTTGTCTCTCCCTCTCCCTCTTCCTTTCTGGGCCCCTCACCCCCAGAGTGAGCCGGTGCCTTGCGATTTCTTGTTACAATTTCCGATAGTCACCGCTAATTTCATCACCTTTCATTTGCCTAAGATTCTATGCTCATTGTGAATGTTATATTTTAAAAAGACTGCATTGGAGTTCCTAAATTATTCATAAGGGGCCATTAGCACCATATAAAATATTCTGTATTTTCTAGAATGCCATTGTATATGTTTACCTTGAGCCGATGCACGTTCCGCACATGCTTTAACCTGCCCCTCACCTGCTGTCCTGCGTTGTGTTTTCAGCCGCAGAGAAGCTCTCTTAGGGATTCCATCTACTTGCTGTTCCAGCCTCAGAGGAGGGGGATACGGAACACTTTTGCAGAATTGTAAATGTCATTGGGAGGCTGCTACAAATAAGTTAAAGGATTTGAAAAAGAAAGAACCGTTTCAACCAAAAGCAACTCTTAGTTGCTTGGAAAAAAAAGTCAGGCACAGTTAGAACTGGTATCACCACGGAGGGGAATTTCGAGTTGCTTTTTTGTTTTTCTGTTTTTTAAATGTATTTTGTTGCAATCATTTACCCACCCTAGGATAATCTTCCACTTTGAAACCGAGTAAATTCTGTCACAGGTGAGTATGTGGTGCCAGGCAGTGTAGATTTCGTCCCAGGAGGGGTTGGGTCCAGAAGATTGCAACTTGGCGTGTGAGGGCCCTGTCCTTGTGCTTTTGGAGAAACGAGGCGGAAAAAGCCCCCCTCGCCCTTTAATTTTATTTTAAGCACAACCAGGTAATTTCCTCTGACTTCCTCTTCCCACTTATTAATTGGCAGTTTATTAAAGCAATTTTTAAAAAGTTAATACCATTGTCATTTCTCCATTACAGCTGCCAGGGAACTGAGTGGTAAGGAGTGTCAGGGAAGGAAAAAGGAGCTGGCCAGGCAGCACAGGTCCCGGCAGACACGCCAGGGTCTGACCCCTAGCCTTGCTCCCCTCCCCCACCCCCGCCCCAGGGGAGTGTGACATTGAGGGAGAAACAGGAGCCTTGCCTCCCTCTGGACAAGTCTCCCTCTCCCTCCTTCCGTCCTGCCGTCTCTCTCTGCCCTCCTACCCACGTATCTTCTGACTCCTTCTGGGAGGTGGGTGAATGGGAGACTTTTTTACAAATTTATTAATTTCCGACAGTGACATTCTTCCTGACAATTCAATATGTAAGTGAGTCCCTGTGATTTCAGAAAGCCCGTTTATCCTGGCTTTTGATGGGCTGAATGCTCGCGAACATGCAAGTGGCTCTCTCCTCGCTGATTGTAATAGAATATTTCTATTAAAATCATTTTTTAAAAGCCTTCTGAAAATCCGAATCATACTTCTTCAAAGAATATAAAGCTACCCCCACCCCGCTGCCCAGACCGGCTGTCCTGGAATACCTTGGCAAAAGAATCCAAGTAGCAAGAGTTTTCCTAGTCTTATGTCCTATATACATCTGTTAAATTACTCTGAGATCTCATTAAATAAAGCTAATGTACTTGTAAAACAGTAGGGAGAGACAGTTTATCATTGTAACTGTTAGAGAGAGCCATTCGGGTAGGGAGGGAGCCAGGAAGACTAGGTGTATGCTGGTCAGTGTAGATGTTTCGAAGTCATAAATCTTGGCTCTTTCCCGCCTAGTTATTGTGTATTTCTTTAGGTGAGAGATTGATTGTAGCAGCCGAAGATGAATTTGCCCATAGTCCCTTTCTTCTTCTTCTCCTTCTTCTTCTTTTTCTTTCTTTCTTTTTTTTTTTATACTCCTGATGCTTCGCCAAGGTGATAATGCTTTCTCTGCCCCCTGCAATCATTTGTTTCAGATTAAAAGCAGGGAAGGCACAAAGCAACACGGGGAGGCTGGTCCCTGTGGCCAGGCAAACACGAGGGCATGAAGATGTATAATGTCCCAGGCGGGCGGACGCCCCCCGCGGAGCCCCTCAGGATTTATCGCAGGCTCCCCTGAAGGAGAAACAGGGGCATCTCCACCATCAGATACCTGGAAAGGCAGTGTCATTTCCTCGCCGAGGAGTTTTCAAGCAGATGGTAAAAGGGGTTTAATTTGAAAACACTGAGACATTGTGTACGCTCCCAAACCACGACAATTGCAGTTTTATTGTCTCCACTCAGGGAAATGTGTGTCTGGATCATCTCGTGGCCCGAATGGGGAGAAAAGGTACTTTTCATGAATATATATAGATGCTGAATTTATAAGGATCAATATAGTCGCCAAATGTTGTACAACATGTCAGGATATCATAAAAAGCAGGCAGTTCTACATAAAATACCAGCTTAATCTTGGAGATTTTAAAGCATCATTAAAATGTGGATAAAGTCCATATATGGAAAGGCAGCCTTCAAAAGGTTGAAGTTATATATCTGGAGGGCAGGGACTGTAACCGCCACTTCTGAATGTCAGTGGCCTGGTGGGTTGCAGGGCTGGTCGTCAGAAACTTCAGCCTGGGGTGTGTCCCGATCTGGAGGTGGTGTTGCGGCACCGGGGTCTGTCCGTGCTCTGGGATCTCCGCCCCCTGCCCCCTTCAGGGCATCAGATGTAGCCAGAGAAGCCACAGGGGACAGGCCAAGTCTTGCTACCTTTGGCAAACTGGCACTTTTGGGGATTGAGGTATTTTATTGAATTAGAAGTCGGTTCCCTGTGCAGCAGAGCGGAGGCCAACAGGGCTATTTCAGGGTCTGGGTGATGTGACCAGGGAACACAGAGACCTGCAGGATCATCTGTGGGCAGGAGAGGAATTGCTTACTGAGCGGCTCCCTCTGTGTCCCCGGGCAGCTCAAGGGTGAACTGTCCATGCAAAGAGGACGAGGCTCTTGTTCCCCAGTGCCAGTGTCCTCACCCAACCCATGGCTTTTGATCCATGCTGCCCCTTTGCCTGGAGCTGAGCCCAAGCCGGTCCTCCTGCAGCAAAGCTGGAGTTTGCACCCTTGTTGGGAGTCTGGGTGGTTTGGGCTCATTTGCTTGTTTGTTTTCTGGAGACACTCTGAAAGTCAAGCAAATACTTTTCTCCTGCCCTTTCTGCAACACCGGCCCCTCTTCACCGCGTGTCAGCAGCACACATCGGCCAGGAGTCATCCGTCACTGCCAGCCGTCACTCTGTGGCCGTTCCCATCAGTCCCATTCCCCGGGATCAGGAGACAGCGGAGCCTGGCGTCGGAAGGATCATTAAACTTGAGGCTCCCAGGTAGCACAGGTAGGCCAGGTGCCTCTTGTTATTTATAATAAAGGAAAGCACAGCAGAAGCGCCTGACAGTGGCCCAGGAGGCCGGCAGAGGACGCCTGAACGGTGTCATCTCTGAAGGACAGTTAAAAGTGGACTCTCCCCCCCTCACTGTAAGCAAAGAGGATTTATTGAACATCTGTTCTGTACATGGCTGGGAAGATTGATTAATTTAATTGCTCACACTTTGCTTAAGTAACATTTGAATACTTAATGTCAAATTTGAAGGATATTCCAGCGTTCGCCTGCACACCTTCTCCTGACGGCTTCAGAGGGGGCATTGGGAAGGGGGTGGGAGAGCGTGGCCGTCCGGAGCCCCTTCCAAACTCTTCCGCGAGAGCCTGCAGGAGTTGCCAGTGGGAAAAGCTGCCTCTTTTCATAAAAGCAACTAGTTACTTTTCACATTTTCCCATTGTGATAAATCATTAATGTAATGAGCTGGGATCTTCTTCACTGAGTGGTGGTAATTTTCCCTCTGGTATCAACTGTAGAGACAGTTGAGCACATTATATATTTCTGTACCCTTTAACATAATACCGTAATCATATAAAACTACCAGATGAGTTAAAGCTGTTAGAATTTATGGCAGGTTACAGTCAGGTGGCGTATTGAGAAGGAACTCCCGAGAAGTTCTACAGGAAACCAGACTTGAAGATGGTTCTCGGCTCCTCGACACGCGCCCTTCCCATGCCTGGTTGGCTTTTCCAGGTGTTAATCTCATCCAGGTTAGCGGAAGAGGTGCCCTGGAAATGTGAGATGGCCCTGTCGTGGGGCTTGGCTTGGGGAGGACTGGGCACCTCGAGCTTTGAAACCGCAACATCTGAACCTCACGCTGGAAAACAGCTTAGGCCAGAGCGTGGGAGTTAATGTTGTAAATGTTTTCCACAAAGACTTTCTTCCCTCCCCTCAAGAAGTTCTTAAACATCGAAAGTGGGGTTCCATTTGCAAAGCAAAGACCAAAAGAATTATACCCAAATTTGCATGAATGCGGCTGCAAGGGGAGTGTGGCTGGCTGAGGTCTACCACAGTGAGCAACGTCTGAACTGGCCTTGGCAGGTGACTAGGAACGCTTTCTTTATAAAAACAATCCCACTTATTCGTTCATCCATTCGTTTATCCTTGCAGGCAATTCATATATTCATTTATCTATTTAGCAACCATTTCTGGGACACTCAGCCCCTTCTAAAGCAGAGAACATTGCTCTGTTTTTGGAGATTTCTTTCAGGAGTCGATTATGAAGGGAGACTTTCTAGTTGAAAATTTAAAAAAATATATAAGGTTATTTTCGAGATGGGGAAGATGAGGCCGAGGTGCGTAACGAGGAGGGGGCTGAATATTCAACTCCAGCCAGAAAAGGGCACCAGCCTTGAATCTCCTGCTGTCAGAGATGCTGTATAGAACATTCTCACAAAAACACTTACATCTGGGAGGGCTGGGACCAGGGAGGCTGTGCTCCTAATTTACTGCCAGAGCCAGAGAAAGAAGGAAAATCACAGAGCTGAGGGCTGGGGAGGACTCCACCAACCCACTGAGCTCCGGGTTCCAGGGAGGGTCCTTCCTAGGAGGCTATGTTGGGAGGAACTCCACCAGCAAAGGTGAGTCTTTGCAAAGGATGCTCTTCGGTCACGTGTGACTGAAGGCAGGTGTGGTGTGGGCTGATCCCCTGAGAGATGCCCGTCTGTCCCTGGCTCTGACCGCACACAATACATCCTGCACGGGGTCTCAGACTGTCAAGGCCGGAGCCAGGTGCCTGGGCTACGCGTATCCTTCTCCATCAGTCATACTGCAGGGAGCAGACAATTAATTCTGGAGCAAAATTGAAAGTCAGAGGCAGAGTCTGAAAGAACAGAATGACAATAATAAAGTGCCCCAGCCTCGCATTAATCTCCCTCACTTCAGGCCTGTCACAGCCGGCCTGGCTGTGACTAATGCCAAGCTTTGCATACAGTGGTCACAGACAGGAGCAGCATGCTCCCTTTACAGCGCCCGCGATGCGCTTTGTTGGGTTTTTGACTCCTGTGGAATCGCTGAAAAAATGCCGCCGCTGGTCATAGGTAAGGGGGTTAGAGGACCTCCGTGCCACACCTGGTGATGGATGCCTGGATCAGGGACCCACTGCGGGAGCCACGGGAAGGCTCTCTCTGTGTCCTGAATATGTATTTCCCTCCTTCTCTTTTCTACTTTTCCCATCTCATCTCTCCTCCTAAGCTCTTGGACTCAGTTCTCACCATCTAACTTGGGTCCTCCACGTCTTCCTGTCGGTCCTGTGGGCTCCGTCTTTGCTTTTCCCAAAGAGCCGCTTTCACCTAATTAAATGGAAGGAGGGCAGGTGGGAGGGATTAGTTCCCACGTGGCTGGCTGTGTAGGAGGAGGGGGATTGTGTTCACGGGGTGGGGGGTCTACAACAGGTCATTGGGATCAACTTATTCTGACCCGGGAGCTTTGAAGAAATTCAAGTGGGAAATGGTGGCACGTCGGGTTTAGAGGGACAGCAGGTCCCCAAGTGCCCACAGGACCGAAGGACCCTAATGACTTTCCAGAGTGCAGTGAGTTTCACGACCCTACTGGTGACATGGGATGAGGCAGCAGGGGGTGATTGGTCAACAGCAGAATGAGCAAGCACCTCAACAAATCTAATGCACAGAGGCAAGGAAGATGACTCCTCTAATGGGGAATCATGATTCCTGTAACAGGGAGTCATGCCTCCCTGAGTCAATCGAGTTTTTCTGAGTAAAAGAGAAGACGATCGAGGGGGCAGGCATCGTGACAGATTTCAGCAAGCTGTGTGACGTTGCTTTCCATCCAGAATCTGGGACAGCCCCTAGCATGGGGGGCAGGGGGACATTCACATCCATATACATTCATTTTGGGGACAGAAAACAAAAGGGAGGGTTTCGATAATTATTTCTTACACGCAGAATTACCATTTCCCACGTGTGTCCCTCTTCCCAGGCGACTGGCCTCTGGGCAGGAATTTAGCATCCAGAGTGCGTGCACTGCGTTTGCACAGAGCCACCCCACGGAGCCCCAGGGCCGGTTCAGATCTCTGCATGCACAGAGACACCACAGAGCTGGCCCTGAGTGGACGGCTCAGATTGGCCGGAGTAGCAGTGCAGCGATGGGGCCTGACCTTTCCAACTGTCCCTGTGGGTCTCATCCTTGCTTTTCGCTGTCCCTTGACGTCCTGTCTGTCAGAAATGAAGTTACACTGGACAGACTGCAGGGCCACTCTCCTACAGCTTTTTTCCACATCTCTTTAAGGCTTTCTCTGTGCCCTGCTCTTGGTTTCCATCCAGCCCGCCCTTGCTCCCCACCACATGCTACAGTAAGACAGCCCCGGCCACCCTGGGCCCACACGGTGACTGCAGCAGCACAGTGCAGTCTGTTTGCACCGCTCTCCTGTGCCTTTGCCCCGGCTCTGTTCCATCAAGCTTTTCCCACCCCAATTCCTTCCTCTCCTCGGCCATCGCATCCCTGCGTGCCGCTGGTGAGCAGGGTAAAGGCAGCGTTTGCCGCAGTGATTTCCCCTACCATCACTCCACACCTCTCTTCCCACCCAAATCCTGGCTCACAGACATCCTAGAAATGCCAGGCAAGCAAAGTGAACATGATGCTTATTGTGAGAGTTCTCAGGACCTTCTCAGTCATACACTGACTACCCAGGACGGAAATTTTTATAGAGCCTTCCCAAACCTCTCTGAACATTCAGGCCTTGCTGGCACTTGGATGAGTCACAGCCCAGGACATCCTGCCCTCCTGGCTGCAGGTGTTGCTCTGCTCTAGACATCTCTGTTCTAAGAGAGGATGCCAAAAGTGGGGGAGAAACCTCATTCCACTGCAACAGCAGAGTGCTGGATAGAATTTTCAACCAAGGACCTCAAGATACGGTTTTGGGTCTGGCTTCGTAACTTATTAGCTGTGGGGCCCCAGGTGGACCATTTTCCCTCTCTGGACCTGTGTTCCTGTCTGGAGAAGATGGAGTTGGACGTGTCAGTGCCTCTAAGTGCTGGCCAGCTCATAGGGTTTGTGATTTTAGGTACCTGTCAGTCTGCCCTCACCCTCCTTCCCCTGATTCCACCCATTCGCTCAGCCCAGGGACTAAGCAAACTCTTTAGAATGAATGAATTTGGCAGATGGAGGTTAGCAGGCTGATAAGAGAAAGGCCGAACGTCCCCTTGCTGGAGCCGGGCATCCACTCAGGCCGGCATGAGCTCACACCTCTTAGACCCACCAGTCCATTAACATTGCAAAAGACTTTGATGGACTTTGGGGACTTGTGCAACATTGATTGTATTGTCATCTTTTTGCACGAGCAGTAAATAGGCTAACATTTTAGGCACCGGATAATTATTCCCGAAAAGCAAGACATCAAAATAAAGTTTATAGTTAGCAGCCCGACATTTTGACAGCAGCTGTGTGGAAGTCCCAGCGATGTCTGAGCTCCTGGAAAGGTTAAAGGTCAGCGTGCTGTGCAGGCAGGAGGGAGATGCAGAGTGGGAGGGCAGAGATCCTGGGCTGGCCCCCATGCAGGCCGACGTGGCAGGGGATTCTGGGGCAGGGGGCAGGTAACTGCTTGTCCACCATGGAGCTTGTCCCTTCCACCAACGCCACAAGACTTCTAAGGACCGTCGGTGGCATGAACACACCTGCTCTTGCTCCCACCTTCTGTTAGGAAGCAGAATGCAAGGTACAGGAAGTGATCCCCCCACCCAGGAAGTGGGGCATTGAGGGGGTGGGGGCACCACAGTAGCTTCCATCAACCAGTACGGGGATTGAAAGACCTTACGGGCTTCTAAGTTGTGCACTTTTTGGACATGTGACTTAAACCAAATCCAAAGATTATTTAGGCTTTGATGAAAGAACAGAATGGCTTTGTCTTCCTGGATGCCATCCTTACCAGTGGGGCCGTGTCTTGGAGGATGGCTGGGGCTGCTCCTCTGCTGTGCTAAGAAGGGCTTGTGGTATAGACATTATGCGGCAGGTGGAAAGAGGGTGGCCTCTGTGTCCTGGGCAAGACCACTGTCTCTGGCCTCTGAACTGTCCTCCTTCCTACCTCAACAACCCCAAGTTCCCCGCCTGTTCTTCTGGATCTTGAAGCTCCCGACAGCACTAGCTCTCCTTGTCTGCCTGTACGCGGTGGGGGAGGTTGAAGGCTTACTTGAGTGGATGTGAACACAGCCCCCAAGCCCAGCTCTTCCGAGGGCGCGTTCTTCTCCCGCCCAGGGGATCGTTTGGGGGTTGTGTGTTCTCTTGGGCTCCTTTGCGTTTTCTTCCCACAGGTGCACTTGGGTCATCTGCAGGTCTCTGTGGCTTCTGGCCTTCTTGCAGTCCAAATACAGACCAGACTAATGTGCATCCATTCAGTAGCTGGCAGCATCCTTTCTATTTGAATCCCGGCATGGGGCAAACACTCACTTAATGCCTTGTTAAGTGGAAGAGTCATTCCATGAGCACAAGTGAAGAAAGCTCCTTGCTCCCTGTATCTGCATGAATCAGCTCAGAATCTTCCTCTCCTTTGCCCAACTCCTTCAAGGAGCCCAACGGAGAGATGGCTGCAAATATATTCTCGAGGAAGAATGGAAAAGGACTTTATCTGCAGGCATTCCAAGACTCTGCTTTCTGGAAGAGGCCCTTTCAAAAGGCAGAGGGGAGCCCAGGGGCTCTGAGCTTGCCCGTGGCCTTCCAGTAGCTGCCACTCAGAGCTTCTCCAAGTCCCTGAGAAGCTCCAGCTACCCCGTCATCTCTGGATCTCTGTACCTGCTCCTCTTTCTGCCAGGAAGGGCCCTCCATCCCTGCTCTGTGTTCTCCTTGTTGCCATCAGGCACCCTTTCCTCCAGGAAGCCTTCTCAGATGCAGACTGATGTACATTCACCAGTTCACCAGCAACTTGCCTCGTTGCCTGGGGTACCACTTTCCTTATGCCTCTGCATACTTTCACTCTGCCATGGTTTGGGTCTCCCTGCTTCCCTCCTGTCCCAGCACGGGTCATGGCGCCTGGAACATGACCTAGGAGTCAGTCCTACACATCAAGCTAATTACTCCTGACTGTTTGTGGGGTTCGTGGATGTGGACAGACAGCTGTTCTGTCAGTTGTCCAGGGACCCTTGGGATTTCTCTAGCTCCTTCTTTGAAGATCCGCTTAGATAATCTTTTATCTCCCTCCCCAGGAAATTCCAAGGAGAAACTACAAAAGTAGAGATTATTGTAATAATAACTGATCATTTACAGTAGTAACTCATTATTTATTATTGTAATATTAACTATGACTATTGAGAGTGGTAACTCATTATTATATAAAATGTCAGCATACAGGCTCCCCCCTTGCTTTGTTGAGATATAATTGACATATTATATTGTGTAAGTTTTGAGTGTAGAATATGTTAATTTGATCCATGTATACAGTGCAAAATGATTACCACCATAGCATTAGCTAACACCTTCATCACATCACATAATTGTCTTCTTTTTTGGGGGACAAGAACATTTAAAATCTACTTTCTTAGTAACTTTCAAGTATATAATACAATATTATTAGTTTTAATAATCATTACGCTGCACCTGAGATTCCCCAGAACTTGTTAATCATACACCTGGAAGTTTGTACCCTTTGGCCAACATCTCTCCATTTCCTCCAGCCCCCACCCCCCAGGCCCTGGTAACCACCACTCTCCTCTGTTTCTTTGAGTTCAGCTTTTTTGGATTCCATATATAAGTGAGATCAGACAGGGTTTATCTTTCTCTGTCTGGCTTATTTCACTTAGCATAATGCCCTCAAGATTCATCCATGCTGTTGCAAAGACAAGATTTCCTTTTCTCAGAGCTCAGTAATATTATATGATACACACACACACACACACACACACACACACACAGAGTGGAATATGTATCTCACATTTTCTTTGTTCATTCACCTGTTAATGGACTCTTAGTTTGCTCCTCTCTCTGGGCTATTGTGAATAATGCTGCAGTGCACATGGGGTTGGTGGTGGGGAAATACCTCTCCGAGATCCTGTTTTCATCCACCCAGAAGTGGGATTTCTTGGATGCCATGGCTGTTCTATTGCTTTTTTTTTTAAGGAGCCCTCATACTGTTCAGCGGGGATTTTTTTTTTTCCAAAGCAAGACCGTTCTTCAAGGATGCTAAAGGGAACTGGAGATTCATACCTTGAGAGCCTCGTGCCTCTGAGCCACTTGTGAGGTTAGGGGTTCTAGCTGGTGGAGACTTTCTAGCAAATTGCTTCCTGGGCTGGGAAGGTCCCAGCTACCACACCTGTGGTCCACGGTGGGGCTGTGGCGTCCCTGTAGTGGGCCTCCTACTCTCCTTCCCCCAGAGGACAGGGAAGAGGGGACCCCCCCACCCCAACATCACTTTTGACTTTACTTGGATTCCACAGGAATTGTCCCTCCTGCCAGCGAGGTTGTCCCAGTTCTCCATTCTAGTTGGACCACTAGAGGTGGCTTTTGAGACCACGAGGAGGGAGCGAGAGTCTGCAGGTCCCCAGCCTGTACCTCCTGCATGTCACAAACCAAAATGTCCAACATCCAACTAGATGGTTTGACTCCGTGGGGCCAAACTATCAAGTGAGATGCAATTATTAGATATTGTTTCCTTTTGAGTTTCATTAGATTTTCATTCCTATTTCATTTCATAGTTTTTAGCATCATCGTTATTATTCCTACAATCTATTTTTGCTGTTGAGATGGTCAGCGAGGCTGTGACATGTCACCAGACAGCTTTGAATTCCTTGCTCTGCCACTTGGCCCACATATGACATGTGCTCAGTCTCAGTTTCACCATTTGTATATAAGGAAACTATGAACCCCGACTTCCTTGGGTGGCTGCTAAAGTTAGATGGGCAGACGGTGGGGCGAGGCTGCATCTCTCAGCAGGGCTGATTGGAGGCATAAGCTTGAGAGAACTCCGGTTTCTCTTTGTGCCCTTGACCTGAGGGTCCTATTTCTGGGACACAGGTCCTGGGCTTCTGGTCCTTTTTGTGCCTTGAATTTCTTGAAGAGTCTGGAAGAAAGGCCTGGACCAGCACTGTCTCTGAGTGTGAGCACTGTCCCAGCCCTCTTCCCAAGCCATGGGCAATCAAAGCCAGGACATTCAAAATGAAACACCCCATGGTTCTTCTTCCTTTGAAAAAAAGAAGAAAGAAAAAAAATTACATCGCTCTCCTTTTGTGCCACTGCAAACATTGCGACGTTTTTGGCGGGAAGGGGAAGTTATTTTGTGTATGTGTGAACGAGAATTTTGATAGACAGGGTGAGTTGCAATCCAATTCTAAACTATAGATTTTCAAGCAGATTGATGCAACAAATTGTTAGCAAATAGCAGTTTGCAATTTGATGCTAATTAGACATAAGGCAAATATGTGCCATGACAAATTAGCAGCGAACCATACTGCAGAGGATTAGCAAGAGCTGGCACAGCTTGCGCCCGGCTTCGCACACCTCCCTGTCGCCGTCATCGGCGTCACCGTCGGGGCCTGAGCCAGCCTCGCCTCTCTCCCAGCAGGAAGCTGGGGAGGAGACCAGGAGCATCCCAGGCCAGCGCTCCCAGTGATGCTCTGCCTCTTTGCTTTCCAGCCGTGCCTGCTTGCTGGTCAGCGTGGTCCTTCCTGAGAGCAGCGGCAGGTTCTGGGAAGCTCACATGATATACATGCATGTAGGTTATAAATACAAGAAAGTAATCCTGAAAACATTAGAAAATACACACCAGCCAAAAAGAAAAGCAAAGCAAAGAAGAGAAAAAAGAAAGAATGAAAGAGAGAAAAGAGAACCAAAGGTAACCACTATTACCACTATTAGGAATTTAGTAGTCATTCATTGCAATCTTTGTTTCCAGGAATAACATTGTATTTGTGTGTGTGTGTGTGTGTGTGTGTGTATGTGCAATATTTTATATATGTAATTATTATTTAAAGCAAAAAGGGCTCATTCATATATTGTTTGCAACCTGTTTTCTTCATTTAATTTTATAGTAAGTATATTTTCCCAAGTCCCTGAACCCAGATTCACATTGAAAAAAAGTAGTTACACGTGTTTTCTTTTATTAATTCCCCCAGTAGTTTAGCTGGCCCATCCTCTGCTGTCAGACACCTGGACTGTGTGTAGCTTTCAGCTACTATAAACACTGTAGCATTAGAGGGGCTTGAAAATTCATTTCTGCACACACGTGTAATTATTCCTAAGGCTACATTCCTAGATGAAGAGTGATGGAGTCACAGCAGGAAGTTTGTGTGAAATTTTTTTCTCCTTTCGGAATAACCATTTCCTAAGCCCTGGCCAACACTGGTTATTATTTTAAATCTGCATTAATTAGATGTACCTCCAAAGTTACCCTGTTGCCATTTGCTTATTAATAAGGTCATGTCTCAGGACCCCATGCTCCCTACAAATAATCACTGGAAATTGAATTCTTGCTCAAGATTATTCTGCTAAGTTTCTCTGTCATATAGATTTCCATGAAATTTTAAAACCATGGGTTTCACAGAGATAATGCTAACAGTGTGACTGTCAGGCTCAGAGAAAGCAATGCAGTGTTTTTCAGGCTTGTCTTGTCAGAAGTGCCTGTGCAGGTCTTCAGAATCCAGGTTCCCCTTCTTGCTTTTAGGGCTCTGGTTCAGTGCGCCTTTGGGAGGGGTAGGGATGCTTCCCAGTTAATTTTCATCCTCGGAGCATCTTTAGTAAACATAGCTGGAAAGTGCATAATGCACCTAGCACAGTCCTTCCCTCCATCAAAGTAACTGGTACTCCTCCTCGGGGGGTGAGGAGCCCAGGTCCTGGAGCCAGGGGGCACGAAGGAGACTTTTCAGGCTGGTCTTACTGTGGGACAGAAGTCAGGAGTTCCAACTCTGGGTCCTGGGCATCTTGGCTTGCACTCTAGAGACCTGGGTTCACAGCCCTAAGTCTGGACACTGCTATTTCTGTGAACTTGGATACATTCCTTACCTTCTCAGAGCCTTTGTGTCCTTGTCTGCAAAATGGGACAAGAGAGGCATAAATAATGCACCGCCAGGAGAAAAATCAGCAATTCTATGTGTACTTTTGCATTCGAATGAGCATGGCATGTGGTCATGTGTGATGAAAATGCATGAGAAGTGGTAAAGTGATCTGGAATTCCATCAGGTACCATGGGGAGGTCTATGGGAGTTGGAGGGCTCACTATTTTCAGGAATAAGCTTGAAGCCGTGTTGTTTTGGTTCATACATTTGTAACTATGAGTGTCTGTGTTTGTGTATCTGCACAGATACATTCAAGGCCCACATACGAATGAGGATGATTAGTCATCTCTTTAGAGGCATCACATTTTTCTTTATTTTTGAAATTTGTAATTAACATATAATTAGTATATCATAAATACACTCTTGTAAAGTATATAATTCATTTGTTTTGAATCAGACATCCAACTTAAAGCTGGTTAATTTCACTGCTTAATAACTGTTCTCAGCAGAATGGACTACCTGATTGTAAAACTATTTGTGAATCTCCTTGACTGTTTATTGCATTTTTGAATTAAAGAGAATCATCATAATAATTTAAATAAATAGAGAAATAATCATGTTATGAATATTTTTTATAATCTAAGGATATAGGAGTGATACACACGAATGTATATATATTTATGTCATGTTTGTGCTGAAATTTTCTTTTGACCCTAAATAACCATGCTCATTTGAGATATGATATTGGTTATATTTTCTAACTGATCATTGCTTTACTTCAGGAAGGTGCTTAATTTTTAAATGTGTATTATTTGACCACCTCTCTAAAGTCTATTATTAGTACAAATAGATAGTTTTCTTTTTTAGGTACACACATAAAATATGTAAATAATGACCCTTTTCCATTTTCCTTTCCTAAATTTCCTAAATTTCTATTTTTTTCTTATCTTATTGCTTTGGATAGAACTTTCAGAAAAAATGTTAAATAATGGCGGTGATAATAGACATTCTGGTAAAGATTTTCTCCTTAAAGGAATGATTCAAATGTTTTATTACTAGGTATAATGGGTGATGATTGGTTTGAGAAAGTTTTTTTTTGAGTCATATAAAGGAGTTAGCATTTTATTTTTAGTATTCTGTGCATTTAAAAAAATCAGAAATGGCTGTCGAATTTTATCAAATGTCTTTTCCTCCACTGTAAACACTATTATATGTCTTGTTTGTCACATTTGATATTCTAAATTATATTAATATTATGTATTCTAATGTTGAACCATCCTTACTTTCCTTAAATAATACAGATTTGATAATGGATCATTTGTCATTTTAAATGTATTGTTGGATATTATCTGTTGAAGCACTTTAGGCAGAAGGACTAGGAAGTCAAAGCTATCGATAGAGGAAAGCATCTAGGATGTTGGCTGAAGTGAGTAGATTAATTGGTCTGGAACACAGGGTATGTGAGAGGGTAGTGGGAAATGTGGAAAAAATAAACTGGGATATGGGGACATAACACCTTGAATCCTGTGTCAAAGATCTAATTTCTAGGTAGGTAGATTGATGATGACATTTTAAACCATGAGAGGAGGTGAGAGGCTTGGGAGAGTGTTTGGAATGTGATAAGAAAACTCTGATTAGAAGTTTGAGAAATGCCAAACTTTCAGAACCCTTGAAAATGGGGACAATGGCTTATGAGGTCAGAGAAACAGGAAAAGAACTAGAAGAGAGCAACAATAGGGAAAACAGAAGGGGAAAGAGCTTTAAATAAGAGGCAGTGGTCAGCGGTAGTGAAATGAGTTGAGAAATGAGACATAGATTTGGAGTTGGTTATTTGAAGATTTTAATGGAGCAGATCTAGGTTAGAGTAAAAAAAATTAAAGAGTTAAGAGATATTGGTAAAAAAAGAAAAACACCAAGTGTATCTTCTTATCATGGTGATTGTTGCTGTAACATCATCATAGTTATTCACACCCAAATTGTTGACATATGATCCAGAAGTTGTATGACATAATTCAGCAATACTAAAACATTATGTGGCTATAGGAATGCACATAATTATGGGAGAAAAACCAATGAAGTGGAAAAACAGCAGGAAACAACTCAGGAAAACAATGTTTAATTTTTTTCTTAAGCCCTCTGGGGGAATTCTCCAGACAGTTTTGAGAATGATCAATAATGAATGTTGCTGTGAATTTATTTTCCTTGCAAATCTTTATTTAAACAGTATGTAATAGGCTGTAGCCTACCAGTGCTCTGGGCTGTCTGGGTGGGTGGGAAGCCCTGGGGTTTGGGGAGTTGGTTATGACCAGAGAGTATCCTTCTTTGCACAATAAATAGGTCAATCTCAACCTCTGGCTGCTGTGATGGTGGTGTCATTCACTAGTGTGTCATTGTTTTCTGAGTTTTGAGAATCATTGGTCACTAATGAGAGTCAAATAAGTTTGTGAATGATTTGCTTAAAGGATGTCAAACAGATTTGTATTTATCCCTGTCATAATACTGTTCTAAGTTCTTGAGTTCAATTGTTTTCTAGGCAGGCAAGAAAAGAGTTGGTGTTTCACCTAAAAATCTAGAAATCAGGCTGAACTTCAGAAAGGTCCTGTGGACAGTTATTATGGGAATCTAACATTGTGGTATTTGCAGATGATGTGCTTCTTTTACTTTTTGGGGATATGCACATGGGAAGGTTCCACATAGTTGACCTTAACCCTCAACATATGTGCCACATAAAGAAAAAGTGGAGGGAATCTTGGTGTGTGAGGGTTTCACTGTTTCTTACATCAGTTGCCTCTTACAAAGTGCCTGGCAAATTATTTCCAAAGTGTATAGACTGAGACTCCTCTCAGAAGTTAGTGGAACACAATGTCTCTCCCCCCCGCCCCCTTTTTGTTTGCCTAGTAATAAAGCTTGGAGACTGGCTGACCCTATTCTGAAATAGGGAACCTTGGGCTCCATTTTACATCAGTCATCAGGAATGTCTGCAGAAAAGGAAAAACCTTAGCATATTCCCCTCCTGTATCAATATGAGATTCTGAAACACTGTGATTGGGGTAGGGCCTAGCAATCTAAATTATTCACAAGCTCCCTGTGGATTAAGTCATAGGTAATTCTCAGATTACTCTTTTAATTTCTGCAGGGTCTGTAGTGATGTCACCTTTCATTCCTGGTATAGATATATTCCTCTCTGTGTCTCTCTTCTTTTTCTTAGTACATCTGGTGAGAAGTTATGATTTACTGATATTTTCAAAGAACCAGGTTTGGTTCAATTAATTTTCTCATATTGTCTTATTTTTTATTTTACTGATTTTTGAACTTATTTCTTTTCTTCTACTTGACTTGGGTTTTATTTATTCTTCTTTTTCTAGTTCCTTAGAGTAGAGGATTAGGTTATCAATTTCAGACATTTCTTTATATTCTGTACAAACATTTAATGCTGTAAATTTCCCTCTAAGCATTGTTTTAGTTGTATCCCCCAAATTTCATTATGCTGTCTTTTTCATTTTGTTCAGTTCAAAATATTTTCTAATTTTCCTTGGCTATTGTTTAATTTTTAACTCATCTGTGTCTTTAAATTTAGGGCAGCATTCTTTGAGACAGAATATAGTTGGCTGTTGTTTTATTTTTTAAATCCACTTTGACAATCTCTGCCTTCTAATTGGGTGTTTAGACCATTTATGAGTAATGTGATTATTAATACAATTTTGTGTAAACTTACCATGTTGTTTATTGTTTTCTGTTAGTCCCATCTGTTCTTTATTACCTTTCCTCCCTTTTTCTTCCTTAATTTAGAATAATAGAATACGTATTATGGTTCCATTTCATCTCCTTCCTTGACACATTAGCTATTGCTCTTTATTGTTTTCTTTTAGTGGCTGCTTTAGGGTGTACAGTATATATCTGTCACTCATCACAGTCTGCCTTCAGTAATATTATACGATTTTTCATATGGTAAAGAACCTTACAACCATTTCCATTTCTCCCTCTCTTGGCCCTTTTGCTATTGTCATAGTATATTTGACTCCTATGTATGTTATATACACCATGATGTATTCTGTCTTCCCTCCTTCTAGGACTACAATATTAGTCCACTTAAAGTTTTCCTACATAACAATGTTTATTTCTTCAGTCTTTTTATTCTCTTTGCTTCATTTTGGATAGTGCACTTATTTTTCTTCTTTAGTCTAACCTGCTGTTAGTCACCTTGTATATTTTTCATCTCACACATTGTATTTTCCAATTTAAATGTTCAATTTGGGTCTTTAATAAAATGTCTTCCACGTCTCTCCTTACCATACTCATTCATTCTTTTCCTTTATTGAACATATGGAATATATTTATAGTAACTGTTTTAATATCCTTGTATTTAAACTTTGCGAGACAAGGAAGGAGTAGCTTTTTATCTGAGGCTACGGTTGCCACAGTATTGAGGCAATACTCCTCTGAATACTCAACCCAATGTCCTCTGTGTTATGAAGCTTCTCTGCTCTGCCTGTTGTGACGTGAATTGTTTCTAGCCGTATGTGACCTTTCACAATCTTTGCACCTGCCCTTTTCTGGTGGTTTTACCCAAGTTTGGGGTAATTTTCTCACAAAAATGTACTGATCAGTATTGAATTGAAGAATTGATCTCAAAATCTCTCTCTGTGCAGGAGTCTTTTCTCCTGAATTCTTCCCTGTGAATTCTGACTTCCTTGACTTTCTGAAACTCAGAATTTTGTCTTCTTAACTTGGAGGGCTCACTAGGTTCTGTTTGGATTCTTCTTCCTTGTTGCACCATAGGCTGAGCCGCCAGCTCTCTAGGAAGTAACCTCAAGTGGTTGTAGGGATCACCTCATTTGCTTTTATTCACTTTGGGGTTAGTGTCTTATGCTGTCAGTGGTCTGGTGTCTGAAATCCATCATTTTATACAATTTTTCTATTAAAAATTTTTTTAAGGTAGGAGAGTAAAGTCAGTTCTTGTTCCTCCATCATGGTCATAAATGAAAGCTACTTTCACTTTTAAAGATATTTTCAGTGGTTATATAATTCTAGGTTGATAATTATTTTTGGACATTTCCATTTTTTTCCTGTGACCATCATTTTCTATAGAGTTAGCTGTCAGTCTTACTATTGCTCCTTTTAAGGTAATATTTCTTTTTCTTTTCTGGATGCTTTTAAGACTTTTTGTTAATTATGAGGTGTAATTTTCTTTGTATTTATTAAACCTAAGATTTGCGGAGTTTCTTGAATCTTGCCTGGATATCTTTTTATGAGCTGTTGCTGTTATCTTGGCAATTTATTTTCTCAAATTATTCTTGGCCATTATCTTTTCAAATATTGCTCTTGCACCTTATATATTCTTCTCCCTTCACTGTATTCAATTATAGGTATATTAAACATTTTCACTATTCTCTATATGTCCCTTACCTTTTTTCTGTATTTTTCATGCATTTTTCTCTGTGTGCTTCTCTTTTGCTTATTGTTTACTGTTCTACTTCCCAGGTCACTTATTCTCTATTTAGCTATCTTCAATTTGCTACTAAATACTGCTTTTGAGTCTTTAGTATCAGTTATTAAGTTTTTTAGATTTCAAATTTACATTTTATTCTTTAAAAAGTTATTTTAAATAAAGTAATTTTATAGGAACTTTAATAAAAATTTATAATTCTTATAAAAATCTGTTTTAAAGTTCTCTTAGGAGAACTTCATCTTGTCTGTTTCCCTGAACATGCTAACCATAGCTATTTTAAAACCAATGTGCCAAGTTGGCAAACCCAAACTTAGATAGCTTTCATGTCCCTGTGAATGTTCTGCTTGACCAGAAATGTTCTGCTTGGCCAGCCAGTGCCCAAATGCCAAGCCAACTCTGGCATCTGTACTTACTTCTTTGTTCTTTATTAATTTTCTCTTTTCCTCTTCCTTATTCCTCATTCTTTATCCTATAAACACTTCCTGTCCTCTGCCCCATTTTGCAGTTCTCTAGACCCCTGGAGACTTTATATTCATGGAGTGTTAAAATTTGTGTCACCTAAATTGTCTTCTTTAATCCTTTTAAACACAGTTTTAGAATTTGTCTTACATTTATATCATGATTAGACCGGATAGGTTTTATCATGACTAGATTGGGTTTGGGGAAAAAAGGCCACAGAGGTAAAGTGCCATTTTTTAATCACATCGAGTCAAGGCTACTTACTACCAACATGAGTTATCACTGTTGATGGTGAACTTCATCACCTGATGGAGGTAGTGAATCCGATTTTTCCACTGTAATACTGTACTATGCCACCGTCTGCATTTAGGGGATGGGGAATTATGTTCTCTTTCCTTGAGAGTAGAGTTTTTGTGTAAATTATTTGCAATTCCTCTGCACAAGAAGTTTGTCTTTTCTCCCCATTGATTTATTTATTCAGTCATTACTTATATCTATTTTCCACTGTATGAATGTACCACAAATTGTTTACCCATTCATCAATTGAATGACATCTTGTTTGCTTTGAGTTTTTGGTGATTATAAATAAAGCCACTATAAACATTCATGTGCAGGCTCTTGTGTGCATATAGATTTTCAAATAAGTTGGATAGATACCTAGGAGTACAATTGCTGGATTATATGGTAAGACGAGGCTTTGCTTTGTATGAAACTGCTAAACTATTTTCCAAAGCAGCTGTACCATTTTGCATTCCCACTAGCAATGAATGAGAATTTCTGTTGCTTCACATCTTCATCAGCTTTTGGTGTTGTCAGTTATTTTGTTTTATGTTCTTTTTTAGTTATACTTATTTTAATAGGTACCCTAATAAGAGATACCTTGTTTTTGCTTTAATTTGCAATTCCCTAATGATAAATGATGTTGAACATTACTTAATGTACTTGTCACCAGTATATCTTCTTTTGTGAGTCATCTGTTCAAATCTTTTGTCCATTTTAAAATTGAGTTGTTTGTTTTCTTATTGTTGGGGTTCAAGAAATCTTTGTATGTTTTAGATACAATTCCTTTTTCAGATATGTGCTTTGCAAATATTTTCTCCCAGCCTATGGCTCATCTTTCTATTCTCTTAACAGTGTCTTTTACAGAGCAGAAATTTTAAATTGGAATAAGGTCCAACTTACCATTTTTTTTCCATTTTTGGATCATGCTTTTGGTATTGTATTTAATCACTCATTGCCAAATTCAAGGTAAACTAGGTTTTTGCCAATGTTTTCTTCTAGAAGTTTTACAGTTTTTCATTTTTCATTTTGGTCTATGATCCATTTTGGGTTAATTTTAGTGAAAATTCTAAGGTGTGTGTTTAGATTCTCCCCCACCCCTACTTTCTGGTATATGAGCATCCAATTGGTTCAGCACCATTTGTTGAAAAAAAATTTTTTTGTCCATTGAATTGTTTTTGCCTTTTTTTTTTTTTTTGTCAAAGGTCTATCGGCTGTATTTGTGTGAATCTATTTCTGGTCCTTCTAGTCCATTTCATTGATTGATGTATCTATTCCTTCACCAATACCATGCTGTCTTGATTTCTGTAGCTTCCTACTAAGTCTTGAAATCAGGTAACATGAGTTTTCTGACTTTGTTATCATTCAGTATCCTGTTGTCTATTGTAGGCATTTTGCCTTTCTATACAAACTGTAGAATCAGTTTGTCTATATCTACAAAATGGCTTCCTGCAATTTTGATTGGGATTACACTGAATCATGTTGGAAAGAACTGGCATTTTAACAGTATTGAATCTTCCAATTCGTGAACATAAAATGTTCTTCCATTTATTTAGATCTTTGATTTCTTTCATCAACTTTGTGATTTTATACATATAGATCCCAAACATACTTCACTAAATTTATGCCTAAGTATTTCATCTTTTGGATGCTTATTGCAAATGGCATTAAAAAATTCAAATTCCAGTTATTTATTGCCAGTATATAAGGAAGCAATTGACTTTGTGTATTAACTTTGTATCCTGTGTGAAATTCTGAACCCACTTGTTAGTTCCACGAGTTTTTTTTTTTTGGTCAATTCTTTGGAATTTCCTGCATAGATAATCATGTTATTAGTGAACAAACACAGTTTTATTTATTCCTTTTCAATCTTATACATTTTATTTCCTTTTTATTTCTTTCTGCACTAGATAGGACTTTCCAATCAAGGGAAAAGCATCTAGTTTCTTACCTTTAAGGGTGATGTTAGCTGTTTTTTGTAGATGTTCTTTATCACACTGAGAAAGTTCCTGGTTAGCTGAAAGTTTTTATTGTGACTGGATGCTAATAGAATGAATTAGGAAGTATTCTTTCTGCTGCTATTTTCTAGGAGAAAATAGGTATAATTTCTTTTTTAAAAACACCTTTATTGTGGTATAATCCCTGTACAGTAAACTACACATATTTCAGATGTATAATTTAATGAATTTTGAATTTCTACCTTAAATGTTTGGTAGAATTCACCAATGAACCCATCTGGGCCTGAGTTTTTCTTTTTTTCTGAAGGTTGTCAATCATTGATACAATTTCTTTATTCCTCATAAGCCTAGCCATAATATATATTTCTCTATGCATGAGTTTTGGTAATTTATGTCTTTGAAAGAAGTGGTCCATTTCATCTAAGTTATCAAATTTATTGGCATAGATTGATTCACAGTATTTCTTAATTGTTCTTTTACTGTCTATGGATCAGTTGTGATGAGCCCTATTCACTTCTGATATTGGTATTTTTTTATCTTCCCTCTTTTTCCCCTTGTTTAACCTGGCTAAAGGTTTATTAATTCAATTGATTTTTTTTTTTAAAGAACCAGCTTTTGGTTTCATTCCTCTTTTCTTGTATTCATTTTATTGATTTCTACTTTTTTCTTTAATATTTCCTTCCTTCTGCTTGCTTTATGTTTATTTTGTTCTTATTTTTCTGGTTTCTTGATGTAGGAATTTAGATGATTAATTTGAGATTTTTTTTCTAATGTAAGCATTTAATAATACAAATTCCCCTCATAGCATCACTTTAGCTTCTTCTCACAAATTTTGATATTGTCTACTATTATTTTCATTATATTCTATGCATTTGTTATTTTCAATGAGACTTCCTCTTTGACTCATGGGTTATTTAGAAGTGTGTGTGTTGTTTAATTTCCAAATATTTTGAGTTTTTCCATTGTCCTTCTGTTCTTATAGTTTGATTCCTTTATGGTCAGAGAACATAATCTGTATGCCTTCAATTCTTTTACATATGTTGAGGCTTGTTTTATGACACACAGTATGGTTTATCTTGATAACAAAGAGTATGTAAAAGGAACATGTATTCTGCTGTTTTTCTGGGTGGGGGGGGAATGTTCTATAAGTGTCAGTTAGATTATGTCAGCTGATCAGTTCTTCTGTATCCTTGCTAATTTACTGTCCTGTAGTTCTAATTGTCAACAGTGGGGTACTGAAGTCCTAAATATAATTGTGGGCTTATATATTTCTTCTTTCAGCTCTATCAGTTTTAGTTTCGTGTATTTTGATGCTCTGTTGTTTGGTGCATGCACATGTAGGATTGCTAGATCTTCCAGTGAATTGATTCATTTATCATTGTGTTATGTCCCTCTTTGTCCTAAATAATTTTATTTGTGCTGATCTATGTTATTAGTGTATTAGTTATCTGATATTAATGTAGCCACATTTTCTCTCTTCCTTCCTTCCTTCCTCCTTCTCTCCCTTCTTCCTTTTCTCTCCTTGCTTTACTTCTCTCTCTCCCTCCCTTCGCTCTCTCTTTCTTTTTCTTCCTTTCTTTTTTTTTTGTATTCATGATTCTGTGATGTACCTTTTCTTCAGTCTTTCTCCAGGCTGTTACATTCAACCTACCTAGTCATTATGTCATTATGTTTGAAGTGAGTTTCTTGTAGACAGTATATATTTAGGATTTTATTTACTCTGCTAATACCTATTTTTTAACTGTTGTATTTAGACCATTTACATTTTAGTAATTTACATTTACTTTTATTATTGATATATTAAGATTTGAGTATGCTATTTTATTATTTATATCTTCCTCTTTGTTTCTTTTTACTCTCTTTTTTGTTATTTTCCCATGCATTAATTGAGCATTTTTAAAGTTCCATTTAAAAAATTTTATAATGTTATTGAATATATCATTCTGTATAATTTTCTTAATGGTTACTCTAAATCTTACCATATACATAAAGTTTTACCATTTCAAGTGAAGCGTTCCTTTACTCTCCTCACTTTTAAAATGTAATTGCTTAAGGTAATCCCTCTGTATACTGTGAGTAACACATCAGGTGGCATTACAACTTCTGCTTCAGACATAAAGAAACTTATGAAGCAAAGAAGAACCTATTATGTTTACTTCTATTTTTGCCCATTCTACAGTTTTCCTTTCCTTTTTGAAGGTCCCAGTCTTTTTCTGTTATTGTTTTATTTCTGTTTGGAGAGCTTTCTTTAGCCATTCTCAAAGGGCAGGTGTGCTTGCAACAAATTCTCTTAGTTTTCATTTGTCCAAATATATCTTTTTTTCTCCTTCATCTGTGAAGGGTAGTCTTGCCAGATATAGGCTTCAAGGTTGACAGTTCTTTTCTTCCAGCAGTTGAAAATACTGTGCCACTTCCTTCTGGCCTCTACAGTTTTAGATAAGAAATCCACTGTCATTCACATTAGGGTTTCTTTACTGGTAATGTATCATTTTTCTTTGCCTCTTTTAAGGTTATTTTTGTTGTCGTTTGTTTTCAGTATTTTGATTATTATGCATCTTGGTATGGATTTCTTTGGATTTATCTGTATTTGGGATTTGCTCAGCTTCATGAATCTGCAAGTTAATTTTTTTCCACCAAATTTGGGATATTTTTAGCTATTATTTCTTTGAATAGTTTTGCAGTTCCACTGTTGTTCCCTTTTCTTTCTGAAACTCTGACAGTGGGAATGTTAGGTCTTTTGATATCTTCCATCAGATCCCTGAAGCTCAGTTAATTTTTCTCTGTTGTTCTATTTGAATAAATTCTATTGATTTGTCTTCAAGTTCATTGCTTCTTCTGTGTCATCTCCAACTTCGCATTGAGCCCTTCAGTATATTTTGTACTTCTGTCATTGTATTTTTTAGTTCTATACTTTCCTTTTGGTTCTATTTTTTTTTATAAATTCTATTTCTTTGATTACATTTTTGATGTTTTCACTTGTTTCATGAGAACTGCAATCAATTATTGAAGTGTCTTTGTGATGGTCACTCTAAAATCCTTTTCAGATAAATTGGACATCTCATTCATCTTGGTATTGACATCCGTTGATTATTTTTCTTCGTTTAAATTATGGTTTCCCTGATTCCTGGCATGAGGAGGGGATTTAGACTGTATCTTATACATTTTGACTATTTTGTTAGGGGACTCTTGGTCCTATTTACATCTTCTGTTTTAGCATCTGTTTAGGTTAGTGTGCAACCTGGCCTACTTCTATGGGCTTAGGTTCCAAGGACAGTTTAGTTTTCCGAGCTGTTGCAAAGCTGCTCTGATCTGTTTCATTCTTCTGGTACAGTGGGTCTCCCAATCTCTGCAGGCGTCATCTCTGGGGACAGAAGGTGCTTTCCTGGGATACCTGCTGATGCTAGGTGCTGCTGAGAGGAGAGGTGGAAGTTAGTGGGCCTGGATCTCCTTATTCCCCTGGGGAGATACAGGGCTTTGCTGCTCCAATAATGCATATTTATGAAGTGGGAGGAATATTCTGGAATTTCTCTGTTGACACTGAGGACAAATCAGACTATCCTTGTGGACCCTAGTTATAAAGCAAGGGTTGGGACAGCTGTGCTTTGCTGCTGCCGCTCCTGCCTACAGCTCAGACTGTTCTTTGGGGCCCAGGCTGTGAAGCATGGTTGGGATTTCCCACCAGGTTTTTGTTGAGCTTCCCCTTTCCCAGTTTTTTTGGCTTTGTGTGTGTGTGTGTGTGTGTGTGTGTATACATATATGTGTGCCTATAGGCAGTTCCAGGTTGCAGGCTTCTCTGAAACCTAGTCTAGGGGTATATGGAAGATGGAAAGAAAACTGGGGCAACTCACCATGTCATCATTCAAGTTCTGAGATTCTTGGCCATTCTACCCTCTTCTTTCCAGCTTTGGGAGCTCTTTTATCATTGTCTGTTGAATTATTTCCATGGCATTCAGTTGTATTTAAAGGGTGAGAGCAGGGAAAAGTGAGTCTATGCATTCTTGCTCCTGAACTGGAAGTCTGATCTGTATTTTTTATTGAGGTATAATTGACATATAACATGTTAGTTTTGGGTGTACAACATAATGATTTGAAATTTATATATATTAGGCAATGATCACCACAAAAAGTCTAGTAACATCTGTTACTATACAGAGTTAAAAACATTTTTTTCTTATAATGAGAACTTTTAAGATTTACTGTCTTAGTAACTTTCAAATATGCAACACAGTATTATTAACTGTAGTCACCATGCTCTACATTACATCTCTATGGCTTTTTAATTTAATAACTGAAAGCTTATACTTTTCACCCCATTTACCCATTTTGCTCACCCTCCAACCCTTGCCTCTGGTGATCACCAGTCTGTTCTCTTTATCTATGAGCTTGCTTTTTTTTGTTTTAGATTCCTCTTGATAAGTGAGATCATACATTATTCATCTTTCTTTCCCTGGCTTATTTCAGTTAGCATAATACCCTCAAAGTCCATCCATATTGTCATAAATGGTAAGATTTTATTACTTTTGATGACCAAATAATATTCCATTATATATGTGCACACACACACACATATACATACAGCACATTTTCTTTTTCTGTTCATCTATTAGTCAATACTTAGGTTGTTTCCGTATGTTGGCAATGAACACGGGGATGCATATATCTTTTTGAGTCAGTGTTTTTTTTTGTTTGTTTGTTTTTGTTTTGGATAAATACCCCAAAATGGAATTGCTGGATCATATGGCAGTTCTATTTTTAATTTTTTGAGGAACCTCCATATTGTTTTCCATAAAGGCTGTACCAATTTACATTCCCACCAACAGTACACAAGGGTTCCCGTTTGACCAACACTGATAACAGCCATTCTAACAGATGTGAGGTGATATCTCATTGTGGTTTTGATTAGTGATGTTCAGCATTTTTTCATGGACTTGTTGACCATCTGTATGTCTTCTTTGGAAAAATGTCTATTCAGGCCTTCTGACCATTTTTAAAAAATTTAAATATGGTTGACATACCATCTTATGTTAGTTTCAGGTGTACTACATAGTGATTTGCATATGTTATGAAATGATCACCATGATAAGTCTAGTAACCATCTGTCCCCATACAAAGTTATGACAATATTACTGACCGTATTCTTTTTGCTGTACATAACATCCCTGTGGCTTATCTATTTTATAACTGAAGATTTGTACCTCTTAATCCCCTTCACCTATTTTGCCCACCCTAAACCCTGCCCCTCAGGCAACCACCTGTTTGTTCTCTGTGTCTCTGAGTCTCCTTTCATTATGTTTTTTATTTGTTTGTTTTTGTTTCATTTTTTAAGTTCTCTGTATAAGTGAGATTGTGTGGAATTTGTTTTTCTCTGTCTGACTTACTTCTCTTAATCTCCTCTAGATCTATCCATGTTGTTGCAAATGGCAAGATTTCATTTTTTCACATTGGATTGTTTGGGGTTTTTTGCTATTGAGCTGTATGAATTCTTTATGTATTTTGGATATTAATCCCTTATCAGATATATAATTTTCAAGTGTCTTCTCCCATCAGTAGGCTGTATGTTCATTCTTTTGATGGTGTCCTTTACAGAAGCTCTTGAGTTTGGTGTAGTCCCCTTGTTTATTTTTGTTTTTGTTGACTTTGCTTTTGGTGTCAGATCAAAAAAAAAAAATCACCAAGAACGATGTCAAGAAGCTTACTGCCTGTGTTTTCTTTTGGGAGTTTATGGTTTCAGATTTTACATTCAAGTTTTTAATCTATTTGAGTTACTTTTTGTGTATGGGGTGAGACAGTAGTCCAATTTCATTCTTCGATGGGTGGCCATCTGGTTTTCCCAGAACCATTTATTGAAGGGACTGTCCTTTTTCTCTTGTATATTCTTGGCTCCTTTGCCTACATTTTAAGCATCAAAATTAAATAAAAGAACGATCATCTTTTGTCTTTTAATCCAATGGATGTGCCTCTCCATTGGATAAGGAAGTCTTTGGGATCCAAATGGAAGAATCGTTCTCAACTCACAGAAGGTCCTCTTTCCTCCACTTGTCTCCACTAGAGTCTGATCCTTCCTGCTTGCATTTAATGCAGCTACTTTGTAACTTTGCTTTTTGGCTTTTTGCCTGCCTTAACAAGCTTATCTGCTTTATCACTGTCTATCCCTGATGAACCCTCATGTCTGTGATGGGGACCTCTTGTCTCCTGAACTCACTCTGTCCCAGGCCTCAATTGAAGCTCTCTGTGGATGGAAGGCTTCGTATGTGGTTTTGATGATGGTGGGGTGGGTGACAAGAAATGACAGCAGCGAGAAGAGAGTGGCTCAATCCTGCAGCCCTTTGGTTAAGCCACAGTCCCTGTGTTGATAGTTTTTGACAGTAAAATCCACCCTTCTCCGGCAGCTGCTTGGCTCCATGGGCTGCCGTCCAATGTCCAAGTTAAGCTTGGAAGGAACCAAGGTGGCCAGCCCATCTGAAGGAGCTGTGTTTAGGGATGTTTCCTTATTCTTGAGAGCTTGTTTTCAGGAGCTTGCTCTCCACTGTAAGCCACTCCAGGGAGCATTCCAGGGAATACTTTGATGGCCCCACTTCTAGGGGGCAGGACTTCATCTGTTGCATTCCCATATCCCTAGAGATAATGAGTTGCCAGGATTGTCCAGCAGATGAACAGGGGCTGCAGGCCAGGGCACGTGTGTGGTTAGGAGCAGCATACCTGCTCCTGATTTTGTTTTTTCTTTGGCGTTGGGGAAGGGTAATTCCTCAGTGCCTGGATCCCAAAGTGATGGTGAGCACTGAAACCACCCTCCAGACCCAGTCTCTGTGGGGGCATCCAGGACCCACCTGGAGCTGGATCACATTGGCAGTGGGCCGGCCAGACTCTAAGCAGAGTGGTCCTAATTAGGAAGCCGGCAGATTCGAGGAGGGAATAAATTCCAAACTCAAGCACAAGAAGCTAGGAGATGCAGGCTGTGGGAGCTGTGCTGGTGGTGGCTCAGGGTCACAGCCCTGCTGCTAGTAGGTTTCATGTGAAGTGGGAGCTTAGGAGTGGAGATCCATGAGTCTCCACCCACTGCTTCCCTGATCTCCTCTCTCTTTTTTCCTCCCTCATATTCAACAGGCTACTTCAGCCTCAGGACCTTTGTATATATCGTCCCCTCTGGCCTGAACATCCTTTCCCTAGATTGTGGCCTGCTGGCTCCTTCTGGTCCCCTAGGCCAGATCAAATGTCACCTCCTCATGGCGGCTTCCTCTCACCACCTGTCATACCTGTTACTCTCTGTCCCATTGTCCTGCATGATGTTTTATGCAACATGATCTCAAGTCTCAGTCTCTGCCTGCCCCCACTAGAAGGGAAGACTCTGGTTGTCGGGACTCTACATAGCATTCACTCTGTGTCTCCCCAGGAGCCAGACCCATGTCTGGCATTCTTAGTGGAACAAGTGACTGTGCCCACTGGACACCAGGTTATTTATTTTTCCCAAGAAATCGTTTGACACAGCAGGAAAACTGCAGATAAGAATCCCAACCCTGTCAGAAAACAGAAGGATTTGTTTGGGCAAATGAAAGAAAATATATTTTTAAGCTGCATCAACATATGATGAATGCTAACAAGGTATTTTCAAACTAAGAAGCACATAGAAACAGCTTATGTTTCTGGTCAAATGAAGTTGTAATCAAATCGTTATCAAAGCAAGAGAAAAAAAAGAGGAATCAAAATGAGTCAGAAGAGTTTTTTGGGAATGATTCGGCCACTTGACTGACGTGGAGGGGTTTTCCTTGTGAAGTCTTGTTACTTCTTCTGGGAGATGCACTTTCTCAGTGGAAGCAGGGGGAGGTCCCAGCCCACTGGCACTCCAGAGGGACAGTGAAACATCGCCTGCCACTTGCCATGGTCTCACTCTTGGGCCAAAAGAACTTCCACACAGAGGTTTGTCTTCCAGGCTGGGCTTTCCTTTCGAGACCGGCAGAAACAGCTTACCAGCAGAAATGCTTAATGACTGAGCCCGGACTGGGGGAGTCACGCGGCTGCAGCTTTGTTCCCAAGAAGCCAGCCAATTAGCAGTCCTGGTGATTATTTACGTTTCATGCAATATATCACTAAAGCTGTGTTGATGATTTATCATTTATATTATGGTATTGTCAGCATAATTTATTCAGATCATGCTGAGATACCTGCAAAATTAAGTAAAAGAAAAAGAAATGGCACTGAGTCCAAAGATTTCTTAGCTTCTTTCTTCTTTCTCTCTCCCCGCCCCCCGCACCCTCTCTCAAGGAGGATATGTGTTAAGGAAAAGCATGGATCACTTAGCTGTTAAATTGTTCCAGGATCATCTGCATTGAAAGTTTACTTGGTGTTCTTATTTTGGAGGAGAACTTGGGCCTTTCATTTGATTTTCTTCCGTATCATTTGCTTTCAGTCTCCTGTCTCAAAGCCAAAAAAACCCAGAAACAAACAAACAAAAAAAACCCCAAAACCCAAACCCAAAACCAAACAAGTAAATGCGATTGTCTTGAGAGCAAAGTTGTGTGGATTAATATGAGACGGGAGAGGCTTCTCTTCCGATTTATAAAACATCCTTATCTTCTGCCTTATATTCTATTTGTCCCACCCTCTATCAGAATTAGAGATAAAATATTCTGGTTGTTGAAGCCATTAATCATCTAGGCAGTAGAGAAAAGCAGTCACTGAGTTAGAGGCAGGTTTTGGGTGTCAGAGCCCTGGGTTCTAGTCCTGGCTCTGCCCAGCCTGTGTGTGGCACTGGGAGTCACCGAAGCTTCAGAGCTTCTGTTTCCGAAGTCGCGGGCATGGTGTTTCTCCAAGTGTGACCTCCAGCGCCATGCTTATGGGGTCTGCCCCAGCTTGTGGAAGTGGGATGTCTGAGAAGGCACATGGGGTCTTTTTGACAAGTGTCACACGTGATAAATCTGCACACTTGAGTTGGAAAATCATTGGGCTAGAATATGTCTACAGTCCCTTCCAGCTCCAATCTTCCTAGAATGCTAAATACTCTAACTAGATTGTGTGTTTTGCATATTCCTCAAACTTCGCATGAGAAACAAACTTCTGGTGATTGGTTCTTGTTTAAAAAGCTGCATGGGACTCTGAAGTGAATTATTAATGGTAGGAATCATCCTCCGTAATATGAGCCCCTCCCCCACTTGCTACTGATTGACCAATTGTGGTTTTTCTTCAAGTGAGACCCACGGGTGTCTCCCGGCACACCTGGCAGGTGTGTGCAAGGTGAAGGATGATTCTCACAGAGCAGCCACCTCAGTTTCCCGGTGCTGGGCTGGTGATTTGCACCCGGGGCAAATCTGCGGATTGCAGGGGTGATGGTTTGAAACCGCAGGAGTCCCCAAGTTATGATCTTGGTCAAGAATGTTTGCTTCTCTGAGCCTTCTCAAATGCCAAGTCCAGACCGAACCATCTCCCTGGGAAGTGATGCAAGGACTTCTTCTAGTCTCAGGGGAAATAGAAACACACTCGCAGGAAGGTTTCTGCTGGGACAGTAGCTTTACCCTTTTTCAACTGAAATACAGTTGATTTGCAATGTTGTGTTAGTTTCAGGTGTGCAACAAAGTGATTCAGTTATACATATACACGTACATACATTCTTTTTCAGGTTCTTTTCCATTATAGGTTATTACAAGATATTGAATATAGTTCCCTGTGCTAGACAGTGGGTTCTTGTCCAACCTTTAGTCAATGATTTCAGGCAAGTGTGGCATCAGCCTTGGGAGGTGGACCCACTGGCTGCATCGTAAACTGCAGGTGACCTGCAGGCAGAAGCTACCCCAGCCTCTTCCCTCTGACTGCCCCATGGCCCCTGCTCTGAAAGCAGTGTGTACAAATCCCTTTCCCACCTGCTAACTTCCCGCCTTGTGACCAGGCTCAGTTACTTGGCTTTTACCACCAACTGACATCCAAAGCTTGCCATTTAAATCCATCCAGGCCCTCAGCAATGCTGGGTGAGAATATCTTTCCCTACCCAGAGACTCCAAGCTCCAGAGGTCAGGGGCCATGTTTTACCTTCCTCTCCTGCTGGTCCCTGTTGCAAGGGCTTGGCGAAGGCTTGACGATTGTCTGGAACCATGGTTTAGTTGGTCCCTGTTGCTGCTCACTAACTCTCCCCGGTGATGGATAATGGAAAAATGGTGACCATAACTACCAGTGGAAGCCCTGCCTGCATGTAGAGAATACTCTGTTTCCTTTGCTCGTCCCACTCTTCCTCCCTCTTCCTTAAGAATTTACTCCATTTTTTTCCCTTGCGCTCCAGTTACATGACCCTGATGATCAGCTCTGATTCTAACCGATTGAAACGCTAATAGGTCCGGTGATGGGTACTTGACAGTGGAATTTTGGGGATTTGGCATGCAGCGAGCCAAGTTTGTCTCTCTCCAGCCATGGGCATGTGGGCATGTTTGGCAGCCTGGGGGCCCACCTTGGCAGCGAGAGGGAGAGGGAAGCAAGGAGCAGAGGGAGTAGTGATGGGAGGCAGAGGGTCCTTATGCCCAGACCATTTCTGGACTTGGTTCCATGAAGCCCCAGAGCATGTCCTCGATTGATCACTGTTTAAACTCACACTGCCTTGACCCTGGTTTCTTATACTTGCAACAGAGACTCAGAAGGGCAGTGAACTTTCTAGTTAGCAAGCTCTCTCTGTCTCTCTTTTCTTTGAATCTCCAAATTTTAGTGGAACCATCTGAATAGATTTGAGCACTTAAAGTTGCCAGATAGGAGAGAGGTGTCATTTATCCCTTATATTAAAAAAAAGGACCATATAAATGTGTAATTCACTTTATTATGTTGTGGCTTCAGATTCTTTTCTCAGTTCAGTGTTAAATGTCATGATCTCTAAATGAACCCCTTATAATTTCATCTAAATGAACCCCTTATATATTTTCTCTTTTGTCTTCCAGGCAGGGATATGTTTATTTTCTTTTCCCCTTAAAAGTATTTTTGAATTATTACTGACCACTCATATCTGATCAGCTAGAAGAGGAAACATTCTGGAGGTGGGGGGTACACATGCGGATAGCAGGAGGCATTTATGTGCTATTTCCCCCAGCCAACTCATTCACGGTCCAAGAGCTGGACCTACAAAGTCCCAAAGTTCCAGCACCTTGTCCCCACCAGGCAAGCGGAAGGGACCACTTCTGCACTGGCCATGCAGGGGCCACATGCCTCCCATTAGAGAACAGCTGAGGCATTTTTCTTACATCCCTGAAAAAGGTTTGGTCCTAAAATGCTTGAGGGCTAAGGTCTCTAGGAAATGAAATTTTCTAGTTATTTGGAGGATAAACTTCCAAAGCTTTTAGTTTCGACTGTTTGGAAGTACTTTTTAACATCTGCATGCATTTTCCTGCTCAGGTGCACTCCACAAGACTCCACAAGACTCCACAAGAGGGTTGTGTGTCTGTGGACACTGGAACGTTCTTGTTCACAAGTTGGAAGGAAGGTCTCACTAAGACAAGTGGATGTAGGCACAGAAGGAATCACCATTGACCTTTACTACCTAAACCAGAAGTTGACTTTTCGTATGAATCTCAATACCAGCTTTTTAATAAAAAAATGCAGGAAAGGTAATAATTTTTCTTTGGTATGTTTATGAAGTTCATTAACTTTGAACTCCTCTTAGTGATGTGCAGTTAAATGAGATTTTGGAACGTGTATATTACAATGGGTGGGAGCTAGTGTTTGTTTGATTCATGGATGCTCTCTTGGGATTCAGTGGTGTAAAGACTGGTGGTGGTTCTTTTGTAGGCTCTGCGGTGGGCAGGGTGATGTCTGGATGGACATTTTGCTGGAGGTTCATTTGCAGGGGAACCTGGTGCTCTGCAGACCGTGGGGCTAGCTTTCACAGTGGAGGACGGCCCTGCTGGTTTGGGGCCGAGCATCACTTTTTTGTCTCCCTACTCATGGTACCATTTCAATCTGATCACTAGTAGATGTCATGAATTATCTTTAAAGAGTGACCAGGACTCCCCCTACCCACTTCTGAATGTACTGCTGAACCCCTGACATGCAAAGCAATCCATCTAGGCTGACAGCTTGCAGGGACCATCTAGCCCAAGCAGTGAAGGCAATGAAGTGGTTGTGAGGTAGAGGAAGAGAAGGAAAAAATGAGAACCATAGGGGACAATGAAGGGAGGGGCCCCAGAGGGTCTGGGGCTCAGAGACCAGGTAGCTAAGGGAGCCTGGAGAGGAAGAAACATCAAGAGCACGGAATCGCCACTTTGGTCCCAGAAGCTACCTATGAATTCCAGCTGACTCTGGACCTCCCCACTGTCTTATATCCCAGGTTACCTCAAAGGCACATGCGAAGTACAGCACTGGGAAGATACGAAGATGGCTTCCAAAAAGACTCTGTGCCCATAGGAATTTCAGTTTGCAAACACAAAGCCCTGTTTACAGAGAGACAAGCGGTCTCACGAGTCCGCTGCCCAGTTCCTGGGAGATTTGTTCTGTACGCACTTGGGGTCTGAGTTCATTTTCAACGTGACTACCTACACCCTGCGAAAAGGAAAATGCCTCGTGGAACACACGGTGTCTTGGCATGTTGGTATTTCCAAGTCATGGACAAATGGGAAAAGTCTTTTATAAACTAGCATTCTGTTTTTCAGAGCAAACATTTTCAGCTGTGTAAGAATGAGCACTCCTCCTCTTTATAAATGTGAAGTGAGATAATCCACAAATGCATACACCCTCAGCTCCGCTCTGCACACACACAAATGTGCGCACACGTGCACACGCGCACACCCAGATGCATCTGGTTAGTGATTATAACTTGGTCAGGTTGAAACAAAAGCAACAGACGTCTCCCTGTCACCGAGCAGACACCCAGGGCTTGTGCCCGCCCATCAGCCCTGCTAGCAGCAATTACACAGTCCATGGGTGTGATGAGCTGCAAACTAAACATTTGTAAAAAGGCTGTAATTAATGCAATTAGCTATTTACACGATAGCCCATAATGAATCCAAAGGCATCGTTATCGACTATTGAGTAAATAATCTGACATTAAAAAGTCAATGATCTGCAAATGAAAAATTCTCTCCTTTTTTTTTAAAGGAGGAAAGATGAAGGATGGAAAATTAGGGAAAAGAGGAAAACAAGCAAAAAAAAAAAAACCCAGCAAAGATGTCATTGCATAATAGTCCATTATGTCTCCAATTGAGCCGTCACGAACTATCAAAGAAATAATTGCACAATAGACCGTAATGGCTTCATCGCGTCAACATCTTTGCCGTTTGCATATTTTTTTAATCAGTGGAAATTAAGTACAAAAGTGGGTCTTTGGGTTCCCATCCTGCTTTTACCTTGGTGATGGGGGGCGGGGTGGGGTTAGGTTCCCTCCGCCACCTTCAGGGGAGGCAGCGGTCCCTGGGAGTCTCCCAGGTGTGTCTGCTGTGGGCTTGGGTTGTGGGCACTGGAAGGGCACTGGGGGGTGGCTGACATCCATGGTGCTGGGACAGGAGGGTGCACCACAGTGCCTCGCTGGTCACCGCAGCAGGAGCCAGCAGAGCCTTGGTGTTGCCCCAGGACCTGGCATGGACTGACCTCTGACCTTCTGCAGGAGGAACACAGGCTCCTTCTCTCTCGCCCATGCCTGCCTTTCTGGTCCCAGCCATTTGTCCTGCGTGCAGTGAGGCCCGTAAACAAGGCGTTTCTCCCCAGAGAGAAAGCCACCCGCTTAAGTGACTTGACCTCTGAGCCGTTCACTGTTGCTGTGGTCCAGCCTTGATTTTGCTGTGGTCCTTTCCACCCAGGGTTTGATCAGTAGAGCTCAGTGACCTGCTGGGGCTAAAACCAGTGGCACCAACTGAGCCTCCCCTTCCTCCTTCTTCCTTCTCTCTGTGGCCTTTTCTGTGGGCAGGATTGGTTCAGTTTAGCTTCATAGAGCACCCGCCCCGCTGGGGCCCTCCGTAAAGAGCCTTTCCTGTAGTTAGGCGGTCATGGGTCCGTATCTCTCCATCATCTCTCCCCGATCTACACACACACACACACACATACAAACAGGTGTAATTTTAAGTCTTGGCATTCATGTGTAAAGCTGCAGCAGGCAGAGAATTGCAAGGCCAAAGAGGCACCTTGGCACTTGGCGGGAGAGAAAGGTTGGAGGGATGCTGTGTGCACACGGACAGGACACATGGCAGGAATGGGTGGCATCTATCTTGGACTCCTGAGAGAGGCCGAGGGTCACCAGTTGGCCTTCTCTTAGAGTTTGACCCATAGAAGAAATAACATGAGCTGATGTCTGCAGAGAGCTTTGTATTTCTAAAATACACCAGCATGCTTTCCTTGCAGTTGCTTCTCATGACAAAACTCATTGGTAGCAGTAAGTGTCGTAACGGCCATTGTTTGCTTAGCACCTGCCTGCCACTTCACCCTACAGAGCTCAGACATTTGCTCACCACTGTCACCAGCACCTAGAAAATTCCCTGCAGCTCAGTGAGAGTTGAGTAAGTGTTTCCTGAATGGCTAAGTGAATGAACACACCTTGAGATGTAAACCTCTATTTTACAGATAAAGAGTCAAGCTCAGAGAAGTGTATTAACTTGCCCAGAGTTGCACAGCAATTCAGTGGCAGAGCTAGGCTTTGAAATCAGCTAGGTTTTGACATTTTGGTGTCTCTCAAGCCTGGGCCACTCTCCCTCCATTTTATAGAGGAGGCAACAGATTCGGAGCGATTCCAAACCCAAGGACATCCGGTAAAGTTGCAGTGGATCTGTATGGACTTGCTCCCTCCATGTACCCTGACCAGGTTGAGTAGGGGCTACCTCTCTCCTGGGAAAACTGTATCCTCTCCTTATTCCCGTGAGGGCTGATGGGACTGGTTGGTAGGGCAGGGATGGGTCTGAAGTTATTTGCCGAGTGCTGGGTGTATGGAGCTGCCTGGTGTGGCTGGGGACATGAGCAGGACTGAACCGTGCACCTACCTTTTTAGGGAATTTTTTGGCTTTTTAAATGCTTTCCCCCTCATCAACAGGCAAAAATTGCTTGTTTCTCTGCTAGGCCAACACAGCTTCTTTATTTGGGAGATCCTGATTCAGGGTGGAGGGGCGCAGGGGGTGGGCTGTGTGGAGGAGAGGAGGCCTGATGATCCTGCAGGTGAGATGGAGGCAGAGTTGTGCTTTCACCAGCGTGACAGAGATGCAGATGGGGCTCACTCTGAGGAGTAGCCGGCCATGCTGTGCCGCTTGCTCCAGATACAGGTGGACCAAACCTGGTGAGGTGTGGCCAGCTGAGGGACGGCTCTGGGTGATTCTCAGCATTTGTGCACAGGCTCAGGGATGGTCTGGACCATACAATGCTATCTTTGTCCCTATTCACAAACCCAAGGTGGAGAAGGTGAGCCGCGTGGTCCAGGCGCTGGCGTTTTTGAGCGGGGCTGGGAGTTTTTGTACTTTTCTGTTCTGCGGTCCCTTTCGTTCAGCCAGGGCCTATCTCTGCCATCTCTCACTGGCCTGATGGCTTTCAAGCACTATTGCCTGTGCTGTTGATTAAACAAAATGAAGCCGATTGCAGCAGGTGGCTCAGAGTAGACAGGAGTAGGTATTGCTACCAGCACACTGAGAAACCATTTATCAAAGTTTTATCTGATCTGAAGCTCCAGATTTATCTCAGTCACTGCTTACAAGTGGCACCAAGCCAAGCCCTGTCTGAGTGTGTCTGGAGCTGGCTTTGCTTCTCCAAGGAGCAGCGGCCAGTGCGGACGTGGCCTTGAGCAGCCTGGCTAGTGAAGTACACTTGGGAGATTTTGCCCCAAGAGATGGGAACGTGGAGTGATTTGGGAATGAGTGCTTTCTTGGTGAGGCCTGGATAGGCATCCTGCCTGGGTAGAGGCACTTCTGATCAGGGACGGGGGAGCACACAGGTCAACTGTACATGCCAAGGATACCAGGGGCTGGCCACCTGGTGAGATGGTGGTTCTCAGGGGAGGGCTGGTTTTTCTATTTTTGTAAAAAATACCATTGGAATTTTGAGAAGGATTGCATTGAATCTATAGATGACTTTGGATAGTGTGGACATTTTAACAGTATTAATTCTTCTGATCAATGAACATGGGATATCTTTCCTATTGTTTGTGTCTTCTTCAATTTTTTTTTAATCAACATCTTACAGTTTTTAGTGTACAGAATTTTACCACCTTGGTTAAATTTATTTCTAAATATTTTATTGTTTTTCTTGCTATTGTGAATGGGATTATTTTGTTTCTTTTTCAGATGTTTTGTTGTTAGCAAATAGAAACACAACTGATTTCTCTATGTTGATATTGTATTCTGTAACTTTACTAAATTTATTAATTCTAACCGTTTTTTGTTTTTTTTTTTGGTGAAGTCTTTAGGATTTTCTGTATAAAATCATATTATCTGCAAATAAAGACAATTTTACTTTTTCCTTTCCAATTTGGGTGTCTTTTCCTTTTTCTTGCCTCGTTGCTTCCAGTACCATGCTGAATAGGAGTGGTGAGAGTGAATAATTATTATTTCTGATCTTAGAGGAAAAGCTTTACGCTTTCACCACTGAGTGTGTGATTTGGCTTTGCCATATGTGGCCTCATTGTGTCAAGATATGTTTCTTCTATAGCCAATGTGTTGAATGTTTTTATCAAGAAAGATGCTGGTTGTCAAATGCTTTTTTCTGCATCTGATTATCTCATTTTTCTTTCATTCTATGAATGTGTGGTATATAACATTAATCGATTACATGTGTTGACCCGTCCTTTCATCTCACAATTTACATTGCTTTCTATTGTGCATCCATCAACACATTTTCGTAGTGACAACTGTCTTCAATACTTTCTAACTTTTATAGCAGTGTGAGGTGGGTAACGTGCCACCATATCACAGTATTAGAGAGTTTTGAATTCTGATTGTGCACTCACTCTTCTCAGTGTGTTACACATTTTCATATGTTTTCATGTTACTAATTAGCGTCCTTTGATTTCAGCTTGAAGAACTCCTTTCAGCCTTTCTTGTAAGGCATGTTTAGTGGTGGTGAGTTCACTCAACTTCTGTTTATCAGAGACATCTGTGTCTCATCTTCATTTCTGAAGGGCAGTTTTGCTGGGCAGAATTTTCTTGGTTGGCCATTTCTCTCTTTCGGCAGTTTGAATGTATCAACACATGCTCTCCTGGCCTCCAAGTTGTCTGGTGAGGAATCTACTGATAACCTCATGGGGGTTCCTTTGTATGAGATCTTTTCATTTTTTTTTCTCTTGCTGCTTTAGAAATTCTTTGTCTTTGGTTTTAGACAGTTTTTACTATAATGTGTCTCGAAGAAGACACATTTTGGTTTGAGATTTTGAGGAAAGCTATTCGCTTCGTGAACTTGGATATCTGAATCTTTCCACAGGTTTGGGCAGTTCTCAGCCATCATTTCTTTCAATAAGCTTTCTACCCCTTTCTGTCAAAGAGGTACTGTGTTTTTAAAAAAAAAAGTAAATCAAAAGAGTGAGCTTAGTTTAAAAACAAGTTTCGCTTTAATTTCTATAGTTGGGAAGATGCTCAAATAAACTGTCAATTTCAGGTTACCTGGTGAAATACAAGACATTGGGAAGTGGCATCTAATTTTGTAACGGTTTGATGATGCTGAAAAGAACAGGTAAGTCTTCAAAGAGGAAATTTTTCTAAGAATTGTACAAAGAACAGAGCCTTTCCTGTCTGTTGGGGAATGGGTCGCAGGGCCTGTGCCTGTTAGTGGGGAACCACGTTGATCCTGTCCTTGGATTCAGAAGTTGACAAAATTCAGCTTCCCTTTGCAATGAGGTGCGAAGAAGAGGTTCCCTAAGGAGGTAACATGTGAACCAGGCTTTACAGTTTTATTTCTTTTAAGTGGAATGCTTGGTTGATAGATACCCTGCTCACAAACATTATGAGTTCCTCAAACAGTGGTCCTTTCTGTGTGGGTCCCTGACATTCACTAAATACTTGGGAATGAGCTGGTAGAAAGTCATGGGCCCAGAAAGAGCTCAAGCAGACATTATTCTGTTGGTGTCTAGTTTGTGACATCCTCCTGTTCTCATTGATGAAAGTCTCTAAGCCATCCTTCCCTTTACCTCCTCTTGTCTGAATCAGCTGATGCCAGCCCAGACTCAGGGCCTCCAGAGCTGCTTCCCACAGGCAGAGGAGTGCACTCCTTCAGACAGGGGTGTGGGGTGTAGAAGAAGCCTGGTGAATGTGTTTGGGAAGGAGACGTGGCATGGCCTTTAATAGAGAAAAGTGCAAGCTGCCCCCTTGGGAATGTAAAAGGGTCATCCTGTCCAGGATGAAGAGATGGAGGGGAAGACTTTGAGTTATTATAGACTGTAGCCAGCATGTGCACTAGAACATGGAAAAAGTGTTGATTTCTTTGAGCATGGAAGCAACAATACAAAACTCACATTAAGAGGGAGGGTGTAGCTCAGTGGTAGAGTGCATGCCTAGCATGCACAAGGTCCTGGGTTCAATCGCCAGTACCTCCATCAAAATAAATAAACCTAATTACCCACCCTCCCAAAAGAAAAACACAACAACAAAACTCACGTTATATTTCAAAATTTTTTAAGGGTCACCTTAGGTGTCGTTTCTCCCTAAAGATTTTTTGTTTTCATGTTATAGGGTCCTCCATTCTCTGATTCCTTCCTTCCTAAATATATGCCGAGTGCCCAGAAAGTGACAGACACTGGGGATACTCCAGCGAGTGGGGGAGACAGTATCCCAGCCCATGGGGGGCTCTCTTTCTAACAACACCTATGGGGTCAGTGCCAGTGTCCTCACCTGGAAGACACTTGGGTGAGGACACTGAAGCCAGAGATCACGGACACACACGTGGTAGAGTGGAACCAGCTTCTGACCCATAGCTCCCAAACCTTTACTCCAGCAGGTGACCTCCACTGGACCATGCTGGTACATGCTCATTTTTATGGCCCTTGAAATCACTTCTGAGGACTGCCCAGTGAGACTCTGAACTGCCAGAAGGAGCAGCAGGGTGTCCTCTTAATGTGCCTTTTGGGGTGATTAGCCCAGTACCGTATAGCTCTTCGGACGGCCTGAATTGGTTATGACCTGAAGTATTGGGAAAGAGTCCTTCCTTCTGCCTGGCACCAGGCACAACCAATTCTGAGCCCAATTCTGGCCATCAAGCACTGAAGAGAGACAGAGGAGAAGGAGGCATTTTTGCAATGAGTAGGGCCGCATCTGTGGTGGGCCAGGAATGAGTCCAGGCCTGGCCTGACTGCCAGGATGAGAGGGGCACAGTGCCCGGGCCAGGCATGCAGCATCCATGAGTTGTCTGGGATCCAGCACAAGTCACATAAACATCTCACTAAGGGCATCAGGAGGAGGGCCCAGGTAGAGGGGTGGCTGATTCAGGCTGTTCCCCCAAGAGATGCTTTTGAGCTAGACAGTGAAAGAGGGAGAAAGAAGGCTGCCCAGGCATCGGACACAGGGGCAAGCAAGAAGGATGCGAGCGCATGGACCACCCTGGGGGATGGTGTGTCCTATAGTGCAGCCATAGCTCAGGCTTCCTGCAAATGCCTGAATGTCAGCAAGGGCATGTGCTTCCCAGGAGCACAGAGATCTGTGTGCACCCTGGGAGAATGTTTGGACTTTACTCTGTAGGCCATTCACAGCCATTTTGGCAGGGACAGTGACAAGATCCAAGATATGTTTCAGAAAGACCATCCTGCGGGCAGGAGAGATGGGATGGGATTGTAGCAATGGTTGAGAAAATGGCTGAGGACCTGTTGTAGGTCATTTACCTGGAGGACAGATGGAGGGGATGGAAATATTTCACGGGTGATCTGCGGCCGGTTAGGTGGAGAAGAATCAAAAGAGAACTGTGGGCTGCTGGCTGCCCGCTGCCTGGTGGTGAGCTCTGGTGAACACTCAGCTAAGAGGCTCTGAGATTCCAGTGAGAGGTTTGGGCCAGAGATATAATTTTGAGAATTACCAGAGTGTCAGTGCCCTGGAAGCTGTGTGCGTGGATGAGATCAGCTAAGGAGAGTGAAGAGAAGGAGTGTGAGTTAAGAGTAGAAATGTAGGTGACACCCACATTAAGGACTTGGGAAGCAGAGGCCACCAAGGGAGGCTAGAAGATGGAGGGAGAGAGGATGATCTCGGAAGCCAGGGTGGCAGAAATCTTCTAGAAGGAGGAGATCAAAACATGTGATGAAACTCTCACCTTGAAGCTCGAGCCATACTCGAGAATATTCTGTTGTGTTTCATGCTGCGCTCCTCCCTGTAAAACTCAAGGATCTTATTAAACGTCCTCTTGGGCTCCCCCAAATCCATGTGCTTGAGCACTACGGGGGTTGTCCCTCAGTGCCCTGAACGGGATTTCTCTCTGCTGGAAACAGGGGCCACGTCACCTAGTAAAAGACAGCAGTCCCTGAGAAAATGGAATAATCCGCTTGGCTGTGCTTGGAGTCGTCAGGAAAAGAAAGGCAGGGAGTCTGGCTCGCAAGGATGGAACCTACTTTTGGGTACCCCATCCTTTGTTGAAAAAAAATTAATCTGTAAATAGTTTATTAAGGTCGGAAATGCTGCCAGCGACCCTTTCCAAACAGATACAACATCTTTAAGAGATTGCCAAGGTAAATCTTATTGTCTGGGGAAATGACTTCTGCACAGTTATTTCTTTTATTGCTCTGCTGAATGTGACGGCATTACTCAGTTTAATAAATCCTAGTGTATCTCTCAGTCCATGTAGGCTGATATAAATATCTCCAGTTATGTCACATTACCACCTTTGTACAGCTAGACTGGGCCCTGATGACTGGGGTCTGATAAATGCAAAACCTCATTTGGTTTGTGAGTGATTGAGCGCTAACACTGTTTAGATTTCTTAATATACTTGTATTAGCATGAATAAGTAATGAGCATGCCAGGCTTTTTTGAATATTTGATTGTATCTGTGTAATGGATTTGTGTCTCTCTCTTTGTGCTAATGTCATTGTAACTTTGTTGGTGTCATAACTCCGAGCCACGGCAATTGATCTTTATCACCTCATCTTGAGTCAGTCGCCCTCTCCTTACCGAATCGCAGCATGCTTGTGCCTTTCTTCCCTGCATAATCCCGCACGTGGTCTTGTTGAGAAGAGGTGCTGGTCACCGCTCCATCCTCAGGGAATGCCTTTTCCTGCTTCATGTAGAGCAGAGTTTAGATTTTTCAAAAGAGGTAGATGGAGCCAAGGCTTGAAAGTCGACCATGCCCTCATGGAAAACCACCAGATAAGATTCATGTCCAGACCTGACCCCCAGCAAAGCCCTGTCAACCCATTCGTTAGGGTGGGGTTGATGGGTCGACCATGGTACAGGCAGCTTCTGTAAGCTGGAGGCTCTGAGGCAGAGAGGATCCCGATTTAAATATAGAAAGGATGTGCAACATTCATGAAAGCCTGTGCCTGTAATCAGGGCTTCCTTGCCTGATGTGAACAGAACATCAAAACATGGCCTTTGTAGGCAATGGCCAATATTTTATGCTTGTGCGAGTCCTCATCTTATGAAAGATGACTTAACTTGTTGGACCCGCTAGCAGCTGTGTCCCAGTTCATATACTGAGCAAGCCAGTTCACATGTTACCAGCCTGAATCCGTTTGCAGATGTGGCTACCAGGATTGACAGTCCCCCGGGGGGCCCACCACGAATGTCAGTGATTCAGAAGCACCACCTGCTCATGGCGCAGGGAAGGTGGCACAGAGCTAGCGTTTTGAATTGGGGGAGAACCAGGAGCACACTTCCAAGTACAGACACCTGCTCGTATTTCCATTGTCCTCCTCAGTCACTTAGTTAAGTGGAAGCTGTGTCTTAAACCGAATCCATTAGTGATGACGCAGATGTAAAAATGTGTTTGGGGTAGTCCTGTCTTCTACGTCACCCCAGAAATCCAGGTGAAGATGGCACTGTCATGAAATGATAACTACAATGTGTCCATTGAATCTCTGATAAACAAATAAATCATAATTGTTTCCATGGTGATCATTATAATCAACCTGGTTTGAACTTCTAATTGCTTTTCTCTATACTGATGTTTTGGGGTTTTAGACACAGTGTATACGAATTGAATAAATACCATTAGTTTGGTTTTTCATTTTGTTTCTTCTGGAGCAGCGATCCTTCCTCGTCCCAACTCCCAGTACTCTCAGCCTGGCCCTCTCCATTGGCCTCTCTCCTTTCCATCACCCAGGACTCTTCTCTGTGCCCTTGACACCTGCTTTCCTACCTCCTCTTAGCTGCTGAGACCACGGACAGCTTGGGTGCCCAGCGCTGCTGACTCTGTTTTGCAAGGGCACCCGGGCCAGGCTGGTGGCTGGGTCTCAGGATTTCCCCTCCGCTCGCACTCATCTTGCCTGTTCCACAGCACTGGTCTCTAGGGATCAGCCTCCTCTGCTTGAACTCCTCCAGTCTCGGCTTTGGGACCCAGTTTCCTTCTCTTCCTTTCCCAGACTGCCTGAGTCCCCCAGCACCTGCTTTCCTTTCTTCCCTGGGTGCACACCATTTGGACGATCTCACCTGGGAGAATGAGCTGAGCTGTGTCTCCCCAAATTCATATGTTGAAGTCCTAACTCCCCAGTGTCTCAGAATGGGCTCTATTTGGAGAAAGGGCTTGAAAGAGGTAATTAAGTTAAAATGCGGCCATTAGCATGGGCCCTAATCCTATATGATTGGTGTCCTTATAAAAGGAGGGAACCTGGAGGGAAGACCATGTGAGGACAGAGGGGGAAGACGGTCATTTGCAAACCGAGGAGAGAAGCCTCAGGAGAGACCCCAACTGCTGACACCTTGATCTTGAACTTACAGATTCCAGAACTGTGAGAAAAACTGTTGTCTATGCTACTCAATTTGTCTGTTTTGCTGCAGCAGCGCTAGCAGACTAGGACACCTGCCCTCTGAGCTTTCAGGTTCTGCGAGGCATGTGAACTGGCGGTATCTCTCTTGGACTCCTGTCCCGAGTGGGTTGCTGGGCATCTAGGATGTTGAGTAGAGGGGATTTTTACTCCTTTTCAAGACGGGATTAATCGGAGCATGCCAGGAGACAGGAGAAGGAGCCAGTGGGAAGGAGGAGATTGACGTGGCTGGGGTGAGGGGCCATTTGGAGACAAGGAGGAGTGAGAAAGGGGATGGAGCAGAAGGGGAAGAGATCTAGAAAAGGAAGGTGGAAAACGCCTCTTCCTTTAGGATGGCAACTTCTGCTCGGACTGACTATCAGTGATGAAGTGAACATACATAATGTGTTTGGAATTTTCCCAAGTCTTCCACTTTACAGTGGAAATCCAGGTAGAGATGGGACACCTGGACAGAGGCCAGGTGACAGGTCACTGTGGGAAGGTGAAAGACATAAAGCCTCCTGTCTTTGCTCTTTCCAGGAAGGAGGATGAGAGTCTTGAGAAGCACACGGGCAATGTGTGTGGTTGCTGTGGGGATCTGGCTGGGAGATTGACATGACTCAGCTGGAAGGAGGGTCTGGATGGTGGTGTAGGGCATAGATATGCAGAGGGATTGAGTCAGATCTGAGACCTTTCAAAATGCTTTGTAGCCCAAGGTGGGACTTGAGGCAGAAATGAGATGGGGGATGCTTCGGGTCAAGGAAGCACCAGTAAGTCTGGTGCAAGCTGGGGTCCCGGAGGGGGTCTCCCGGATGAGAGTAAGCCAGTTATAAGTTCCCTGATGAATGAAGGGAGTTAATGGGACCCTGATGCAGGGAGGGGCTGAGCCATTGGGGGTCCCAGCGGAGTAAATAAGAAGTAGATCGATCTGGAGGAGGGGCGGAGGTGAACAGTGATGAGACTTCTGTGAGAAAAGAGACAAACTTTCTGAACCGCAGAGAGATAGTATAGAATGACAAAGTCCAAGGGCAAAAATCAGTGCAGGATGAAAGCGAACTTTCTGGCATGGATCACGAGTTCCATGGAAAGGACAGCCAACGGCGGGGACTTAGCAGGGCAATCCCACTTCCCTCAAGTTCTCAAGCAACGCAGGTGATGAGAAGTCCCGGCCTTCCAGGCAGGTGCTCAGTAGACCCCGGACGCTGCTGTTTGGAGCCTGAACGCCGCTTTCCAAAACGTGACAGGGCCTGGAATTCATCCTTTATTTCTCCTTTAAACCACATGGTGAATTTTCTAGTGAACGATTCAAGGATCATTTGAGGCCAATGGGATTCAGTACATGTAGATTTCATTTTTTTAAAAAAAAGCGTATAACGACATGACACAGGTCCCATATTCCAGTGTCATCGTTTCTGCTTCACGTGGGGTAAGGAGACCTTTCCCTGCTGCTTTCATTTTTATCATATAAATGAAGGAGTCACCTTGAATCTTGGTGTCACCCTTTTCTCTTTTTCTAAATAGCCTTTTCCTCTGGTACAGTAGAGGAAACACACACACACATACACATAGCCAGATGCATTCTGGAAATTCCTTTTTTTTTTCTTCTTAAATGGAGGTACGGGGGCTTGAACCCAGGACCTCTTTGCATGCTAAGCACACACTCTTACCACTGAGCTATTCCCTCCCCTCCACCGGATGCATTCTGATTTCCTCTGTTCTGCTGAAATCAGGCCTCTCCCACTCTATGTCACATGATGATGGAGGAAAAAATGTGTTTAAAAAAATCTACTATTTGTGTGTGTGTGTCTTTCTCCGCGAACCAGCAGTAGAGTTGAATGCCTATGGCAAGCCAATTGCTCTGTAGATTTTTGTCCTGATGATTAAACCCTGAATGTGAAAAGCTAAGCGTCTAGAAAGAAGAGTTATCCTCTAGTTTATGTAAAGTCAGCAGTGAAAATAAAAATTGTGGCATGTACGTAGATGTTTATTTGCTTTACCTTATCGTCCTACTGCAGAGCTTTGTCTTCTGCGCCGAAGTTTTTTTTTTTCCTTTCCCAGCGATGACAATGGATTATTTCTGTAAGCAAGTGCTCTATCCATTATTAAATTGATTATTCAAATCTCATTTAAAAAAAAAGAAGCCAGATGGCAATTTTCCATTATTTGTTGCTACTGACAACCACCAACCCTAAACTGAAAGATTTTCCTTTATCTTTCTTTTTTTTTTTTCCCCCTTTCTTTTACTGGCGAAAGAGCCTGCTGCATTTCCATGCAGACCAAACGTAGATCCCATATTGGAAACAAATAGCCAATTACCGAACAAGATTGTCGGTATTGATTATTTTAGAATCATCTTCGCATTGACAGAGCTGTTGTTCTTTTGATGGTTCCATAATTAACTTATCTATATTCAGGCACAATAACTTGGTTCCCTGTAGTCACTCGGATGTGAGCATTATTGTTGTTATTTAGTTGTCATGACAGCAAGAAACATGTTTTTACATGTCCAGCATCCTGGTTATTTTAAGATCCTAATAAGTATGCCTTGCTAATGAATCAGAATAATGGTGAGCCTGCAAAATAATGATTTTTAAAATTCTAACGGAGGCTGAAAATCTAAACGTGAGATAATTGCTTGCACTTGTGATAATCATGAGGCATGGTCCTTTCCCTGTGCTCACTCACGTGCGCGCTCACACACGTGACCTCTTCCTCTCCTCCTTGTAAATGCGTGTGTACATTTCTGTTCTGGAGTTAGCAGGCTTTGTGGCAATGAAACTTCCACTGGCGTACCTTTCAAAGGGTATCTGTCAGATCATCTCATGGCTGGAGCCATGCTCGGCATGTTTGTACTCTTAGAAACCTACTGTGGGAATCCATCTCCAACTTCTTGTGCAGCTGACTTTTTTTAAATTAAAAAAAAATTGTTTTTTTCTTAACAGAGACACTGGGGATTGAACCCAGGACCTCATGCGTGCCAAGCAGGCTTTCTACCCCCACCCAGTAGCTAATTTTGAACACTTTTTAAATGTGTGTGTGCATCAGTTCACCTGTTTAGATGTCTTCTGCCAGTGTACAAGTGGGATGTGTTTTAAGTAGCTGAAACTAGAAAGATCATACTCTCATTGAGTGGATTCTTGCAGGTCAACATAGTTTCCTTTCCATGACTCCTGCTTCACCCCATCTTTTGGGTCAGTTGATCCTGCCAGGAGAAAGGGCATTCTAGTTAACATAAGAGACTTGCCTTCAGGATGAAATATATGGACACGAAAGTCTTTGGAGGCATCCTTGGAAGGTTAAAACCGTGACCCCTATAAGTTCTAAGGGGAGTTTTGAAACTTTCCGATGAACAGTCAGCTAATTCCCTTGGCCTGGGGAGGCACCTCGTAAACATTTTGGCCGCTGGAGCTAAATTCAAATTCCAGCCAAAAGAACTAGAAAATGCTGTCCCCTTCTGCCTTCATAAAATTGCGATTGTTTTGTCTTTTGGAGACTGCCTGGTTGTTAGGAGAGGGCCGGGGAGGGAGATGGGCTGCCTCCTTTCCTAGTGGTTTCTGGAGAACGCCCAAATAATTTAATAGTTAATAACCAGTTCCATACTGAATATACCCCATGGGCTACTTCCCTCCACTCTCCAAAAGTGAAATACTTCTTTAGCATCAAGAAACACTTCCTGGTAGAAGGATTGTTTACACATTGTTCACCAGAAACACACTTTGGCTCTGCATTTCAGAATGTCTATGCCGGCAATTGTGAGAGACAAAATTTAAACGTATAAATGCTGTAATGGTAAAAATGCGCTAGCATACACGTTAAGTTTCTAATCAAACATTGCAAAAATGCATTAATCAGTATTTCATAGTTCATTACAGTCTGACTAATTTTGAAATCCCTCATGTAAATTGATTAAATGTCTTCTGGAGGCAGATAAATGGGCTTTTGTTTTAAGCAACCTTTACTGAGAAAACAATAATTCTCTGTGACTCAATTCTTTTACGTTTGTGACTAGGTTAGCTCTAGACGATCTAGAATTTTCTTGTTTGCTGCTGGACCGACAAGCCCATTGGAACATATTCTTTGGGCCAGAGTGTTTAGTGAGTGTCACTTTGTGCTCAAGATTGTGTTTAGTGCTGAGACAGAGGTGAGGGAAGCAAGAGACATGATTTTTTTCTCTTATGGAGAGAAATGACTCCTCTATGTGCACAAGTAAAAGCTAAGATTACACACACATAAGACTGGAGTGTGGAGCATAGCCTGTAAGCTTTCTTTACAAAAATATAAACCAACTCTGGATAGCTTTTAGAAAAAAGGCAGGGTGGTTATTGATTGGCAGGATTCTGGAGTTGTTGTCATGTTAAATTATGGAGAGGGTAGGGGCATCTGGAATCAGAGACTCAAAATTCGCAGGACTTTCCGTCTGAATCTCCCCTACCCGTTTTCCCGAGTGTCAGCCTCCTCTCAAGTCTGGCACCGGCCTCCCTCCCCAGGTCGTTCCGAGCTTGCCTTCCCAGGGGAAAGATGCTTTCCCCACCAGCTCCAGTTAGAAACTCCTCAAGGTTGACTCTGATTGGTTCAGCTGATCACTTGGACCAATCACTGTGGCCTCCAGAAAGATTCTGATTGGCTCACCTGATTCACTTGGACCAATCACTGTGAGCTCCCGCAGACTGTGATTAGCTTAGCTGGGTCTTTTCCCGGTAACCTCAGACAGCAGGGCTTGGAGAGTAAGTGCCAACTCCCTGGGCCATAAGGGCAGCAGTGGGAGTTAGATATGCTACTTGAAGAGGGGGACTTGGTCATGTAACTATGAAGGGGACTTTTGGGCAGGGAGGGGGAGAGCAATGGGAAATGTACAGAGGTGGTCTGAGCATACCCATTTGGGGAGTGGTGGAAAGATCTGTCCCAGGAAGATAATGCATTTGAGGACATTAAGAGATAGGTGACAGGACTGTGTGAGGACAAATCTGGCTGGACTTGGAAGTCTTTCAGAAAGCTTGTTCTTGAGTGGCCAGAAAATAGGGAGATATTGGCTCTTCCAGAGCAGAGGATCAGAAAGGGAATCGAGGCCAATTAGATGGATGGAGGTAAGAGATGAGGTCTGCTGGAGGCTGACACTGGGACCTGGGAATGAAGGGAATACAGACTGGTCCAGGGGTGGCAGCATGATGAAAAAAAGATGGTGGATCCAGTGGCTGCCTCTGGGGAAGAGACAGCAGAGCTGGGCAGAAGACCAGGAGGGCGGGGATTGAGTTTGAGACCTTTGAAGAATGGGATATTTGAGAAGGAGATATATTTTGTGGGATACAGTGATGAACAGTAACTATAATGATAGCACACACACACTGAGGATTTTTATGTTCCAGGCGCTGTTCTAAGTGTTTACATGCATTAACTCATTTACTCGGCCTGATTGGGCAGATAGTATCATCACCCCCATTTTGCAGGTAATGAAAATAGGGCGTGTGCAGAAGCCAGGCAGTCACACAGGTGTGAAGCAGTGGGGCCAGCTCCCGAGCCCCACAGTCGGGCTCCACGGTCTTCTCAGAATGGGTTCAGTTTTTGCCAGGTTGAGCTGCAGGGGATGCTGGCCCATCCCACTCATCGTGGTCAGCAGGGAGGGGTTGGAAGAAGTTGAGGGGAGATGGGAGAATGGGTCAGAAGAATGAACACAATTTGGGACTCAGTGGGATTGTGTCATGAAAAGTCCAAAAGGATTCTAAGTCTCAGACTTGGAGAGCTGAGAAAAGACACCCAGATTCATGGGCGCTGACTTACGTCCCCCCAAATGTGGCTCGTTCAAGTGAAAGCCTTTGTCCGGTCTTGCTTTTTGACAAAAGGACATGTAAGAAGTGATGCCCAATGTAGAACCTGGATCCCCAGGTCAGTGGGCTGAATACTTTGAGGTGGTAACAGACAGACTTTGGGGGAATTATTTTTATTTTAACACGTATCAGAAGACTTGGAACTAGCGCATGAAAATCAAGAATTTGATAGGGTTTGTTGCTTAGAATGGGGTGGATTTTTTTTTCAGTGAGGCAACTTTTTTTCAAAAGTAAATTTTAGAACAGATGGTATGCAGCTATGACAAAAATTGCCAAGATGGATTGAGAATGATGGTTCGGGGCCAAGGTGAGATTTCCACTGTCCTGGCCCCAGAGAGCATATCCCATCCAGCCTCTGTTTGTAATCAGACGCTCACCTTCTCACTTGTACAATTCTTTCCCTTCTGGTGGCCACGGCTGAGTCCTCACCCCGGAGAACACCCCTACATCCATCCTTTCATGCTTGCTTTCCTACCGTCTGCACTGCTTCTGTCTTTTCTCCTTATAAGAATCCTACCTGTCACTTCTGTATCCTGTGGCTTTCTTCACATTTTCCAAGGGTAGCAAATGCAGGTGCCTACCAGGGCCTCTCAGGTCACATCCGTGAATGAAGCGGGCTGGCTGTCCGACTACAGTGTGGGGCAAGGATTCTGGGGACCTTGGGAGGGGATTCCTCACCAAAGGCAGGCAAGTGTAATCTACAAAAGGACTGGCTCTCCAGGGAGAATGCCAAATCAGGCTAGATTTGCTTTTCAAGCTGCTCTTTGCCATCTCTATCATATGTTGGTGGGGTGCATGCTGAATGTCAGGCGCAGGTGACCCAGGGGGTGCATTTGCATGGTGGAATGTGGGCATACACTCTGTAAAAGTGTGCAGATTTTGTGGACGTGGGCACCCGGGCCCTGGGAGCACAGTGTGGACAAGCTCTGCCCCCTCCTCCGTGAAGCCTTCCCTGATTGCCATTCTCTCCCTCTGTGTTGGAGCTGGTTTTCTGCTCCTCTCCGCACCCAGGCCCAAATGAGGAGGACCCTGGGGAATGATAGCATCTGAGCTAGTAGGAAAAGTCTCCAGGGGAATTTACAGTGACCAGTCACATGCTGAGACAGAGGGGCTCTCCCAGCTTGGAGGTCTCATACAGTGCGCCATCGGCTGGCCGGCCTGTGATGACTGGAAATAACTGTTTTCCTGCGCCTTGTCTCCCCTGCCTGTGGAGATGCTCCCACTCGGTAGCTTAATTCATTCACCTGCCATGTCCCTGGAACGCAGCCATCCTGGGCCAGGTGTTGGATGGGGTGAAGACCTCAGAGCCCCAGGGCACAGAGCTTGAGCCTGGCGGGGGGAGCAGGGGTCCACCGGCGTGGATGATGAAGAGAGAGATAATAGATGCCTGTCCCCAGTGCGGGACGTGCCAGGGAGAGCTCAGAGTAGAAAGGGGGAACAAGAGAGGAAGGGGGAGGCGGAGATCTTCCCGGAAGAGGCCTTCCCCCTTCCCAGCAGATAGGACTGTCCTCAGAGATCTGGGGAGAGAAACACTTGGGGGTTCAGTGACCTCAAGCCTACGTTCCAGGCACTCCTACAACATGCAATTGGAATGCGTGTCTGAAACGGGAATTCTAATTATGAAATACAGTGTCAGATGTTCTCTTTAACATATTATCCTTAATAAGGCATCTTTTTTCAGCTGACAGTCTGGCAGGAGATGGTCTTCGAAGGCCCTCGAGGATCTTAAATGGTTCTGCTAGTCAGATAAAACAAAAAAACAAAAACAAAAGCCAGTTTGAAAAAAGCAAGGCAAACTGTTTCTTAAACTGACTGATTTTGTGCCTGAGTTTTCACCTTTTTGGGTTGACGTTAGTGAGGTTTTGATGGATTTTTTCTTCTTTCGGTTGTCATGACTGATCTCTTCAGGATTCGTCGTGAGGCTCAAGTGACTGGAGGCGAGGGAAGCGGCAGCCCTTCGGTGACTTTTGTTCTCATCACCCGGACTGAGTGATGCCCTGGGTACAGGCAGGACACACCAGCTCTGCAGGGGGCTTGGGGAAGGGATCTGTTTCCTTTGAACAAATCACAGGGAATCCTGGAGCTGGAATTTGCCCACAAAATGACCTCTGATTTTTTTGTTTATTTTATGTTTATTTCTCTTTCAGATTCATTTGAGTAGAAAAGCTCTGTGTAGAGAACAGCATGTCCCTGGTTTACTTTATTTCTTTTTTCTTTCTTCCTTCAACTTTTCTGTCAGATCTCTTCATTGCCAAGTTCTGAGTCTATGGAAAAATTGATCCTGTCCTCTGTGTGTCGTTAATAAAATGATGATTTAAATTTTGTCCCCGGAGATGTTATGACGGAGAAACCGCCGATATTCAGTGAAGCCCTTTCATCCTGCTTCTATTTGGGTAATTAGCTCCTCACTGTTATCTGATGGAGGAACAAGAAGCAGAGGTGAGGCTTTTGTTTTTAATGATGTTGGGAATTTGTTTACCTGGATGCTTCCTCCACGAGCAATGAGTCAGCCCTGGCACGCCTGCCTTCCACATTTAAAATATTAATAAATCTCGGGTGCCAAGTTGCTCTGTCTGCGCGTCTAACATTTCCCTTATCCTGCCATCTAAGGGAGGCTTTCATGCCATGCTTTAGTGCCAGGAGCATCTTCCGGCATAAATGGTAGCCTCAGCAGAAAGGACGCCTCTCCGGTCTTGACAAATCGATAGCTCCGAACCTGTCAGGCCTCCCTCTCCCTCGGCCCCACAGTCAGCTTCAACGCCACGGAGGCCATGTTCACACCCATGCTTCCCCATGGGCTTATTTAATAAAGGAGACTTTGGATGAGTTAGCTCCAGGGACTCACGTCCAGGTACGGTTGTATCAAGTGCATCATTATGTTTGCAGGTGGGAATCAAACACGTGTGCGAGGATGGTGTAGGGGTGGGGCAGGCTGAGGGGAGAGGCCGGACTTCGTCCTCCTGGGGTGACGTGAGGAAGCGTGGACCAAAGAGGATAGATATCCCAGGGGCACAGGCCTCAGAGCATGGAGGATAGAAGGATGCTGGGCAAGGCTGCTGTCCAGAGAACCACGTGCCCCAGCCTTCTTAGCCAGGAGGGAATGAAGGCCTCATCGCCCAGCACCTGCTCTGACTGTGGCCCTCTCCTTTTGTTGGGCTGTCAGACCCGTCTAAAGGACGGGGCCTTGCTTGGGAGGTCGTGATGAAGTGTAAAGTGAGTCCTGACCCTGTGTGGGTATTTCAGCTTTCTGTGCTAAAGGAACACGCGGCTCTGGCCCCAGCAAAGGGCAGATGGGTGCATTCTGGGGTACGGCGTACGGTGAGCCTTTGTTATTTTGCCCATTCAGCCCCCAGTGTCCTTGCAACTTTTTGGGGGGTCATGATACTCCAATTTCCTTTTAGAAAAGCACTCTTTCCCCTTGCCCCATTGTGGACAGCCTTAAGTAGGCCTGTCAATCAAAGTGCCCTGCCATCCCACCCTGGCTAGGGGTGAGCGTGTGGCCCCAGCCTAGCCAGTCACGTTCTCTCTCTTGGGTGTTGGAATCTTGAGCAAGTAAGGCAAGAACAGAGACAAAAAGACTGGCACAGATTATTTCCAGGGGCCATGCTTGGACAGAAGCATGGATTAACCCCCGATCAAAGCCTCCAGATTTTATTTTTTTAACGGAAGTACTGGGGATTGAACCCAGGACCTCGTGCATGCTAAGCACGCATGCGCTCTACCACTGAGCTCTGCCCTCCCCTCCAAGCCCTCCGATTTGCCTCAGTTCTGCCCTCAGCAGAGCCTGGTTTCCCAGCCTGCCTTTTCGATTCTGGAGCCTGGAGCCGCCCCACTGCGTTCTAGGACATTCCTCTCCCGTTTAAGAGTGCCTTCCAGTTGCTTCAGACCAACCCTAACCAATACAGGTAGTCTAAAGGCCTGTGGCAGGACTTCAGGGAATATAACTTTTTATTGGGCGGGGGGGCTGTTCTTATGAATCAGTCTCCACACAGCAAAGGCTTCCGGTGGTGGAGGACAGCCAGTTACAGGGATTGGAAAATGCGTGTTAAGTTGTGCCCGGGATCATTTTGCATCTGCTGATAGTAAATATTACAATAATGATAGGTAGTAATTTGACTTCTTACTGCGTAGTGAACTTTGTCCTAGGGATGTGATATGAATAATATTTTAACTCTGACAAAACCTTATGTGGCCGGCAGGGTAAGCTTCATCCTACTTTATAGAGGAGAAAATTGAGACCCAGGTGGGAAGTAATTTGGCCGAGGTCACCCTAGAAGTGGTGGAGCTGGGACTTGAACCCAGGTGGGCTCTCTCCAAGGCTCTTGATCTCCCGCTTTCTTCTGCTCTGAGTCTCAAGTTCGTCTCTATGTCTAATCCAGTGGTTCTCAACCAGGGGCGATTCTGTTCCCCGCAGGGTGTTTCTCAACACCTGCAGACATGTTGGTTCTCACACCAGGAGAGGGGGCTGCTCCCTGCATCTTGTGGGCGGGGGCCAGGGAGGCTGCAGAGCATCCTCCAACCCACAGGACAGCCCCTGACAACGAAGATTTTCCAGCCCCCAAATGTCAGTCGTGTTAAGGCTGAGAGCGCCTTCCTGCAGACAGTTTGAACCGACAAAAGCTGCGATGCCTGGGCCAGAAATCAAGGCAGGTGAAACCCAAGAGGGGAAGAACTTTTTGCCTTTGTAATCACTTGTCTCTGTCTGTCTTGTTTTTCTTTCCTTTTCCTTTTTTTTTCCTTCCTGCCTTTTTGAGAAAACCCCAGCAGTCTCCTCCTCCCTTTTTCCGCCCCTTTCCTTTAGCTGTTGGCCACTTTAGAAATGTTTTTGCTGGCTTGGAGTCATCCAGCCATTGCTTATTAATAATTTCCCCTTGGCATCTGCTGCCGCCTTCGTGTTAATGGCTCAGATGGGAGGGAGGCCCACCGCGGGGAGGACCCCATCACGTCAGGCGCCTGCTGGTCCAAGGGGTTAACACCATTTTTGCTGCCCAGAAAGAGTCCTAACTAAGTGGAAGGGAGCTGAGTGCTTGAGGATCACACCACAGGGCTAAAGGCACCGAAGGAGCCGTTATGATCTATCAGATAAATAAATATGCTTTTCCGAAATTGTCCAAAGCTTTATTTATAGAAGGGGCCCAAATGGCTTGGAAGGAATCTGCTTAAAAAGCTCTTAGCCCTTCTGGCAATCCTCATGGAGTCGAGTGAAACACTTTATGGTTGTTTTCTTTGCCTTAATGATGGGGAGGAAAGCTAAGATGTCCCCATCCGCAGCAGGGCAGGGGTGGGGAGAGGGAGCGTGAGGAGGAAGCCTTGTCTCCTCCTGGGAGATGAGGAGGAGGATGGCCCCAGGTTCTCCCCAGCCTGTGACATCTTCCCACCCTAGGCCACAGCACATGCGCTGTAGGAGAGGTGGGCACCTGCTGCCCGCAGGGAACTGCCCTCCATTGCCTTGGAGGGAGCACACAGCCTATTGGCCAGGGGTTGCTTTGGCCACCAGTGGACTCTAGTTGGCCAGCTCATGCTTAAAACTGCGTGTTGGGGAGGTTGCCAACCCCAGGAGATTTCACACAAAAATCTTAATTTCTGGCTCTCATTTTTGTTAATCAAAGGGAACATTTGGCAGCACTGGTCCCACCTAACAGTGTAGCAACAGCTGCCCACTTTAGTCCCTCCACTGACCGGTGTCCTCACCCAACCCCCTGCACTGAACTCCCCGACTGGCCATGCAAGGATCCAAGTCTGTAGCCTGTGTCCTAGAGAAGCAGGATTTGCTTTAGTTACCGTTTGAGAGTAGTTAAGGGACAAAACCAGAAAAAAATGAGGGAGGGGAGGAGGGCTCAGGAAATTCTGGAGCTAGGTTGGGAGGTGATGCTGGAAATGACAGAGAGCCACCAGGGAGGGAAGGGAGCTGGTCCCTGAGTCTGTGTTCAGGAGGATAGGAGGGGAGAAAGAAGGGCTCTGGGTGGAGGTAGTGGGGCCAGGAAGGGACAGACTTGAGGACAAAAGTGAGAAGGTGGGGATGAGCTTGCGTGGTGTGGGGAGAGGAGGACAGACCAGACTGGAGGGTTCACTGGGAAAGGAAGAGGAGTCTGGGCTGGAAGCGAGGAGCAGTGTGTTGACCTAGTGGTCCAGGCCATGTGTCCCATAGTCACATGCCCATCTGTGTGTGTGATTTCGTTGAGGGGCCAGATTGGAGCAGGAAGGTTGGGTGCAGTGCGTACCAGACGTCCCACCAGACCTCCTCAGCGAGTCCGCTGCTCTTGTCTTTTCCTCATCAGTCCTGCACACCTCAGCCCGAGACTGAGAGCCCAGGGCTCTGAACCCTGATGAACTGAAGCGCTGGAGCAGGGTGGCACAGGAGACGAATGACACAGACCACATGAGCAGGGGAAGCCCTTGCTTGGTCTCGAGGCCCTGAAGCCCTGGTGGCCCCAAGCGAGGGTGGTTTGGGGACAAGGCTTCAGCCCTCTAACCCTGGGTCTCCTGGGCCTCTGATTCCCACTCTTCATGGCCGTCTTCCTCTTTCTCTTCTTGGGCTGAGGAAAGACTTAAGGTGCTGTGATTCCTGCTGCTGAGTTGTTGATTCAAAGCCAAGGGTTCCAGGCGAAGAGATTCCTGTCTGCTGGCTTTACCTGCCCAGGAATGGCTGATGGAAACTTCCAGTAAGAGACCATGAGGCTGCTCCCACTGACTCAATTACAACCCCAGTCTTAATCTGCCATATATCATCATGTATCAGTTTAGAAGCTGAGTTATGTTTCTTTGTGTAGACATCAGTGTACGAACTGAAGTACTGGGCACCACCTGAATGTGGTCTTGTGGGATCTCCCGTGGAGAGCCAGACCCTCCAGACCCCAGGAGTTCAAGGCCAGCAAGGATATGTTCCTTCTTCCATGTCTTCTTTTTTTTCCTTCTTTCATCTTTTTTTTTTTTTAAATTGGAGTACATTTGCTGTACAACATTATATAAGTTATATCTGTGCAATGTAGACATTCACAACTTTAAAGGTTATAAAATATTGGCTATTTTTCCTGCATTGTATAATATATACTTGTAGCTTATTTTATACGTGATAATTTTTTATGTCTTAATCCTCTACCCCTATTTTGCCCCCCCCCCCAACACTGGTCACCATTAGTTTGTTCTCTGTAACTGTGAGTCTGCTGCTTTTTTGTTATGGTCACTAGTTTGTTGAATTTTTTGGATTCCACATTTAAGTGATATCATCCAATATCTGTCTTCCCCTGACTTATTTCACTGAGCGTAATGCCCTCCAAGTCTGTCTATGTTGCTGCAGATGGCAAAATTTTGGCTTTTTTATGGCTGAGCAGTGTATTTCATTTTATATATATATGTGTGTGTGTATATATATATATATCCATTTATTTCTTGAGAGACACTCAGGTTGCTTCTGTGTCTTGGCATTGGTAAATAATGCTACTGTGAACACAGGGATGCATGCATCTTTGTGAATTAGTGTTTTGGGTTTTTTTTTTTTCAGATGTATACCCAGGAGTGGAATTGCTGGGTCATATGGTAGTTCTATTTTTAGTTTTTTGAGAAACCTCCACATACTGTTTTCCACAGTGGCGGCACCAACTTACAGTCCCACCAACAGTGTACGAGGGTTCCCTTTTCTCCACATCTCAGCCAGCATTTGTTGTTTGTGTTCTTTTTGATGGTCGCCATTCTGACAGGTGTGAGGTGGTACCTCATGGTGGTTTTGATTTGTGTTTCCTTGATGATTGGTGATGTTGAGCATCTTTCCTCATGCCTGTTGGCCATCTGCACTTCCTCTTTGGAAAAATGTCTGTTCAGTTCCTCTGCCCAATTTTTAATCAGGTTTGTTTTTTTTTTTTAATGTTGAGTTGTATGAGCCATGCATATATGTTAGATATGAATTCTTTATCGGTCGTATCATTTACAAATACTTTCTGCCATTCAGTTTGTCTTCTTGTCCTTGGAAAAGATCTATGTCTCATGTAACCACTTTCTTTCTTTTCTTCTTCTTGTTTTTTTAAATTAGCCAAACCACATGTGTGAGTCTTCTTGGAAACAGTCCTTTCCTTGGCAGACTTTGTATTTATAAAATTCCCATAAGTGTGGGAACCCAGGGGAGGGCACTCTGGAATCAATCTGGAGAGGCAGAGGGGGAGCTTTGTTTCCCTGATGGTCTGTGCCACAGAACAGAGCTCGGTGTGATAAAAAGACCTCGCGTGAACTGAGATCGGGTGGGAAATGGTCCAAGAGAGACTCGCCGACTTGCAGAACTGTTCACGGTGGTGGGAAAACTCAGCCCCAGAACCCACCGGGCCTCGGAGGTGCAGTCAGTCCATCTAGCACAGGCACAGGCTGAGCGTGGAGTCTCACGTTTGAGGCTATGAGAAGTACATTTCTAATTTCAGAGACAATTTTTGACTAGGGGAATATAAATTGCATGTTCCAGGATTTGAACAGATTAAAAACATTAAAAAAAATGTTCTTCTGCTCCTATTGTATTTTTACTTTACTGTTGGCACTTTCTCCTTTGACTTGCTAACGGGAATGTCTTTTTTCTTGGTACTGCTATTACCTCTTCCTGCTACTTTCCAGGTCACTAATTTTTCTGCTTAGAGTTCATTCTGTTTAGACCGATATGCTGTCTCTTTTAATGAGGTTATTTCTGGGTTATTAGCCTTCCTGTTATGTGATACCTTATGTGGAGGCCCTAATTGATGTAAATCAAAAACAGCTTGCAGAAAAAAAAAATCAAAGTCATTCTTCAGATATTTGGTGGATCTTGGGGCGTCTCGGGATTTCAGGATTTAAAACTACTTTGTCAACAAGGGGTTACGTGTAGCTAATCACACAAAGAACATCCTTTCTCATTCATAAATGAGCGGGTTCAAAGAAGTGGAAATGGAAGGAGCGCATTGGCATTTTGGTTTGCTGAATAAGCTTTAGCCAGAAATTAGACTGAAAAGTATTGAGTGGGAGGGGTTTAATTGCACAGTCCAATAACCTTGCCAACATATTTTTATTAAGGCATTCTTACATAAACCATTAAGCTTTAGGTTAATTTTTTACAGATATTTTCTGGCCGTACTTAACGAAGAGAGGGTAAAATGAAGCAAAAGAAAGCATTTTCCTGGAACTCTCAGAATGCTGCACGTGGGAGGGATTTCCATGGCTCCTCGATTGTCACAGGGGCCTGTTGGTACGTTCACATTAGCAAGAGGAGGTTTGCTATTTTCTCATTTTGCTCCTGGACATTAGCTCTGTCATGGGAGATTCTGACGTGCAGGCATATTATTTTTATCTCGAAAGAAAGAAAAATATGGTTTGCTCTCTTTTTTCCTTAAGGTCTTGTTCATTCATTATGTTCCCTGCCTGTCTCAGAGAGGAATTGCTCTCTGTCTGGAAAGGTGTGGCCAGCACGGGGCTCTCCAGGGGAGCACCTGGAGAAGACATCTCCTGGGAGCATGGGGCGGGGGCCGGGTGGGGGGGTCTCTATGGTAGCAGAATTGGATGGCAAGGTCGGGGCGGGGTATCCCCCAGAGGCTACACCCACACAGGGGGGTCTGCTGCAGCAGAAGGTGTAGGAGGGATGGAAGCAGAGCCCCTGGATGTAAAGCCCACTCTGTCCCTTAATCACCACGTGATACCAGGGAAGGGCCTTCCCTGGTTATCAAAGCATCAGAAACTCAAAGGTGAAGTGACCTGACCCAACTTTCGAGATACCCGAAGTCCTCTGGAGTCACCACCTCCTTAGCTCTCCTGAGACACACACACGGCCCTGGTTGTCACAGCCATCATATCCCCTGCCTAGGTTTGTTTGGGGCAATCCTTGACTGTGAATAAAAGTAACGTGTAAGCTGCCAGACAACATATAAAATGTTTGCTATGGGGTCTGGGTGGTGACAGTCAGGGCAGTCTTAGGAGGGTCCAGGAGGACATTGTAGCTCAGTTTCAGTGGACCAAAGGGTGTTTCATACAAGGAATAGGTATTGATTTGTAACTTTTAAAGAGAATCTCCATTTTATAAGCCAGCGGTCTCTTCCTGTGGCTGCCCTGGCCCTGTGACTCCAAGGCTCGATGCCCATCATGTTGTGTTCCTGGCAGAGGAAGATGCTGGTGGCCTGAGGAGTCCAGAGATTCTGCCAGAGCATCACTCAGCCCTGGGTCCTCCATCTTCTCAGCCCCAAAGCTCTTTTGGCTCCCAGGATGCCAGGATAGAGGGTGCCGGGCTCTGGTTTCCTACAGGGCCCCTGGCTCCCTCTCACCTCCTTCCCTCAACCCCCTGCGCCTCTGTTTTCTTCCATTTAAGCTGTTATATCATGTCCTCAGTCCTCTCATTTGAATGTTCTTTTTTACTGACCTGAGATGGGTTTCATTTCTGTGCCTGGATGCTGTCTCCATTCCACAGAGTCGTTGCTGCGGGCAGGCACCTGACTTGGGTATGTGGAGGTAGATCTGGCCCCCTCAGAGGGGATGGTTGGCTCTGAGTTACTGAAATATGTTCATACATTAAAATTGCAGAGGACCGACTTGATATTCAGAAACTTAATATTAGCCATAGGGGTACCTAATAGTCAAACGCAGCTGCTGTTAAGGGTGACCAGTGTTTGTCTCCTGCATTCTCACACATCACCTCCACCAGGCAGAACACCACCAAAGACTAGGTGTTCACATTCTGGGTTGGCGGTTGTGCTTTTTTGTCTGTACCCCAACTCGTTTCTTCTGGACTCCCAAAGCCATGCCATTGCGTGCTTGGATGGCCACCCAGGTTCCCTGTGAATTGCGCTTTGCTTTGGTAACGTAAGACCCTCCAAGCTCCAGCTGGCCTTTGAGGCAGTGATGTTAGGCATGGATTCTGGATGGGACATGCTGCAGTCATGAGGTGAGAAACCAGGACAAGATTGTTTAATGCTAGGGTTTCCAAAATCTTTGCCATTTTCTCTCCCTGACTGAGGTTTGAACATTGTGTCAGTCTCCATTGAGGTGGCAGGTGCTGTGTGATGAACAAAACCAAGTTTCTCATTTTGTCTCTATTTCCCCAGATCTTGGCCATTGGGTATTTGGTGCCAGTTTTGGTGATTTCATAAACTATGAAAGTATAATTAGGAAGGAAACACACACACGGATGTATCCACCAGATGGACCTCAGGGGTCAAGGGGAATGGGGAAGGCATCTTTGGAGTGAGACGTTGAAACTGGAGACTGAGGTTTAAGGGTGGGCTGAGCAAAGATGGGGCGAGAAAGTATTTCATGCCAGAGGAACAGCATGCATCAAAACCCTGAGGCAGGAGAGGACGGAAGATGCCTCAGACCACAAAGGAGCCCAGTGGTGACAAAAGAGAGAGTGAGGGAGCCAGCACTAGCCGAGACTGTAAACCTGGATCAGGATGCAGACCAGGTGGCCATATTAGGTTTCGGTGACACATGAAAGATGTATTTTTCAAGATGAATTCAGCAGTATTGAAGGCACTCAAAAATATGAAAAAAAAATACAACTCACATCAACCGTGCTCAGCACCTCTCTGCCTGCAGGTCAGCTCTCTGCCCTCCTCCACCTGACCTGTGCCCTGAGACTCGTTCCTCTGGGCCTCCTTCTGGCTTCCTGTTGGGTTCAGAGAATGGAGGAAGCGATGAGTGAGGGTGTGTTTATGCCTCTGGTTTCTTCCTGACAGCCAGGTTCTTCCTGGATTCAGGTTTCTGGAACTGCTCCCCTGCCCTTGTCTCTTTAGCCCAGCTGGTGGGAAAAACCCTGAGGACCCTACAGTATCCCAGCACCCAGACCACACCTTTGTACACGGTCCCTCAATTTACCCAGTCCAGTGTGCCCGCTGTCTCCTGAAGATACCCACCAACTGGCTTAAGAAATCAGTGTATTTGTGTCTCTCCTCCTAAAACCCTCTTCTAATCTCTCAGGAGGAACCTCTGCAGCTGACGTGGCATTCTCATTCCTCTGCTGGGTTTACATTGGTCCGTTATGTACAGCAGCCGTTGTCAACACTCTGCCCACATCCCCTTACCCTTCCCATTTCTGTGCAGTCGCGATTAACTCCCAGTCTCCAGCAGTAGCATTTTATGTTTTGCCTCAGACGTTGGCCATCAGAGTCTACTTTGTCCCCATTGTGGCTGGCCAGAGCTACTGGGGAATTAATGCCTCTTCCCAGCAGCCCTCAAACAAAGAAGGAGAGGAGTTGGTGTATAAATACTCCAACTCCCCCGCCGCGCTTGCTGAGGTATCCTGGGGCATGAGTTTCTCTGTAAGATTAAGCTCCAGTTACCCATGATGGTAGCTAGCTTAATACTGCACCCCTTATTGGCTGCCTTTCCTTCCCGCTTACATTCCCCTCTCTCCTTCTGGTGTTTGCTAGAATCAGCTCCCAATAAACTGTCTGTACTTAAGTGCTTATTTCACATTCCCTTTTGTGGAAACCATGATCGCATGTATGTGTCTCTAAGTCAGTACAGTAGTGTGAAATTGATATCACACTGGCTGAAATTTTCTATATCTTGTTTCTGTTCTCCGTCATGTTTGTCGGGTTCCTCTACAATGGTGTCTGCTTCTACAATTCATTCATTTTCACTGCCTCATAGTATTCCATGAACAGTCATTCTCCTTTGATGAGCCTATAAACTTTTTTTTTGCTATTATAAGCAATACTTCTATATATATATTTATTGAAGTATAGTTGATTTACAATGTTGTGTTAGTTTCAAGTATACAACAAGGTGATTCAGATATATATTATTATATATAGTCTTTTTATTATATATGTATCTAAAAGTTTTGCTTGGCTAAAAACCTAGGAGTAGGATTGTTGGGTTATGGGGTATGCAAGTTTTCAAATTTCATTGTTTTGCAGAGTGGTTGTATTAAATTATATGCTCTCTAGCAGCAGATGGTGATTCCTGTCACTCTGTTTCCTGCCAACACTTGACATTGTCAGACTTCGCAATACCTTCCTGTCTATGGGGAGGAAATTGGTGGATCATTATAGTTTAAAATTGCATTTCCCTGATTAATAAGAGGTAGAGCCTCTTTTTCTCATTTTATGGGTCACTTTTGTGAATGGCTAGTTTATAATTTTGATTTCCTCTCTTTGATTTTTTAAAAAAATAATTACATATCCCAGATATAATTATTTGTTGACTGGGTATGCTGCAAAGATCTTTGCCAGTCTATGGCTTATCTCCTCACTCTTTTATGGTGTCTTTGAATAGCCTTATATCTATTAGAGAAAACTGAATTTTTAGTTAACCTTCCCACCAAGAAAACTCCCAGCCATCCAGTTTCACCTGTGAGCTCTGCCAAGCATTTAAGGAAGAAATAATACCAAGTCTACACAAACTCCTGCAGAAAATGGAAGAGAATTCTCCCGATCTCATTCTAAAGACCAAAATAACCCAGATGCTAAAAATCAAAGGCAGTGTAAGAAAGTTACAGTCCAATATAAGGTTCTTAAAGTTTTATTTTAGCAAGTCAAATTCATGAGAAAAACATTAATATATCATGAGGAGAGAGTTAGGAGATAGCTGGGGGTGGGGGGAGTTGAGGGAGGGACTTTTGTAGTGGGAGACTTAATTTTGTCTAAACACTCAATAGGCAGGAACCAGCACCTGCAGAGGCAATAATGAGTTACAGTCTTCTCTAGGTCAGAATTTCTCAACTCTCGTTGTGCATTTAAATTAATATTCTGGAGGGCTTTGAAAAAATGCTCATGCCTCAGCTATTACCCTGATCCCTCCAAACCTCCCTTTTTGAGTGAGGCTGGGGTGTATTTTTTAAAAATAAAAGCTCACCAGGTGCTTTATGTGCAGCCATGGTTAAGAACCAGTTCCTGGAAGATGGGGCTGGGATCCCAAGCACAGGTGAAGCCATTAATCTTAGGTGTGAAGAAAGCCATTGACTCTAACAGGGAGGAAGGAAAGAAGATGGAAATATTTACAGGTATGTTTGAGAGTTTGATGGGGCAACGTCAAGGTGGATTCTCTTGGTTGATCTATAGTTTTATGAGCCTTCACCCAAAGTGACTCTATAATCCTAGATTCACCAACCAAAGATCGTTAGACAAGGAGAATGAGGGAGAATGAGTGTGATGGGCTTACTCAGGGTTGCACAGTGGTTGAATTGGGACAGGTAACTGGATCTTCTGCATCCTGTGACACCATGACATCACCTGTCTAAAGGGACCTAATATCCCCAACTCAATCTGATAAGCAGCTGGATTTGGGTTGAGTTTGGGAAGGAGGCAGTTACAAGTGTGTTTGTCAATCTCTGGAATTCTCTCTGTTAGCAAACTCCCGTGTGTTGGACCTTAATTCACTTCAAAGTAGCAAGGATTGATGAAGGCTAACAGATCCTCAGGAGACAAATCATGGCTGTAAATACACAAAGGACTTACTTGAGAGAATATAATGATTTCTTCTTATCATTATCTGTTCAGATTGGTTTTACCAGGAAATTAATAATTTGCATTCAGCTCATTCTAGATTTTGGGGGTAGTGCAACTTCTGGGTCTTAGCTAGATTGTTGTGTGCAACCTACATGTTGTCTTTTAACACTAAGGGATGACATTTTCACTGAAGTTCCAACACAAGCAGAGCATCATTGGTTGCATTTTACTTTTCTTGCTTAACAGTTTAGAAATGGACTTCTCCAGTCTTTTAAAATCATCGATTAGCATGACTGGAGAACTTGTTTCGAAGAGAAACTTGATGTTACTGATCCAAACTCAAATATGACTTTCCAGCTCCCTTTCACTCCAAGAACTTTTCATTTGTTTTCATAGTCAGGAAGATGGATGGGGTCTAGGGAACTGTGTAACCTCAGACCTGAAGGTAGTGAGTTTCCTGAGACATTTATAACTCTCTGCTCAGAGATTTCTCGGCCCAGGGGGACCATGGAGTTTGAGACGCCAAAGAGGATTTTGACTGGGCTTGGGGGAAAGACAGGAGGAACTTTTGCTGACCAAATATATTGAACAATATTAGCATTTGCTGTTTCAAGTGTATGAACCAGCTAGCACTTACAGACAGAACAAAATCAAAATTTAATGAAAACTTAATAAACTTTCAAACCAGAGAAGTCTCTAAACTATTCAGAAAGAGGTATTTGAACTGCTGTATCTGCCTGCCTGTGACAGAGAAGTGGTACTGCCATTCACCTGGGAACTATCTTCAGTAATAAATTTGGGTGAGATTCCATCTTGTTTTCTTATCTGTTCTTTTTATATGGTGCATTGCTGCAGGTGCTGGAGAATACAGCTGGAGGAAAAAAAATGCATGTGAAGCTGTATTAGCCTGGAGTTTGCCATTTCATTCTTTCGGCAGGTTAGCTGATGCAAAATGAGATTGTGGGGTCTTGAGGGGGGCTTCATTCTGAGGATTGCCACTAATGAGCGAGAGTTTGCAGAAAAGAGAAGATTATCAGTTAAGATTTTTAAAATTTTATTATTCACATAGAGTGAAATGCTTAGATCTTAAATGTGAAGTTTGATCTGTTTTTTAAAATGTGCATATCCACATCCATATGAAAATATAGAGCATTCACACACTCCAGAGAGTTCCTTCAGGACCCTACCCAGTAAATTCTTGCTGCCTCTCTTTAGAGACAACTATAGTTCTGATTTCTGTCACCAGAGATTCATTGATCTGTTTTATATAAGTAGAATTACACAGGATGGATTCTTTTTCTTGGGAAAAAAATGCTTTTTGAGATTCTTCCATATCGTTGCATGTGTTAATAATTTATTTTATTGCTGAGAGTATACCACTGTATGACAATACCACAATTCACTTCTCTGTTCTATTGTTGGTGGACATTTGGTCTTCCTTCCTCCCTTGTTCTTCTTCTTTCTCTCTCTCTCTTTTCTTCTTTTCTTTCTCTTCTCTCTCTCTCCTTTTTTTGCTGCTATTAACATTCTTATGCAAGTCTTTTTGTGGATATACATTTTAATTTCTCTTAGATAAATAGCAAGGAGTGGAATTTTGGGTCATAAGGTAGGTATATGTGTAATTTTATAAGAAATTGCCAAACTAGTTTCCAAAGTAGCTTTACCACTTTACCATCATCAGTGTTTAAGAGTTTCAGGTGCTCCGCATCCTCGGCAAGGTTTGATGTGGTCATTCTTTTTGAATTTCAACCATTGAAAAGTTTGAAGTGGTATCTCATTAGGGTTTTAGTTTGCACATCCCTGATGATGAATAATGTTGAGCCCTTTGGTGCACACTGGCCATTCATATATCTTTCTTTGTGAAATGTATGTTCAAGTCTTTTGCCCAATAGTACTGGGGTCTTATTATTGCATTGTAGGATTTTTTTTTGCATATTCTAAATACAAATCATTTGCCACATTTCTCCTTGTCTTTAGCTTGCGTATTCATTAATTTATCAGTATCTATTGATGAGCAGAAGTTTTCAATTTTAATAGAGTTATGTTTATTTCCTTTATTTTATATTTGATGCTTTTGGCTTTTCAGTAAGAAATCTTTGCCTGCCCTAAGATCATGAAGTTATTCTCCTGTCTTTTCTAATAGGAACTTTGTAGTTTTAGCTTTAGGTTTCATCTACAGTTTTCACTGAATTATTGTCAATGTTGTGAGTAGGAGTCAAAGGTCATCTTTTTCTCATACAGATACTGGTATGTTTCAAAACTTTTGGTTGAAAAGACTATTATTACCCTGTTGGAATACCTTGATGCCTTTGTCAAATATCTATTTATTATAGATGTGGATCTATTTCTAGACTCTAGACTCTGTTCCATTGCTCCTTTTGCCGTTTCTTACACAAAAAGCACAGTTTTATTATTACCTCATAACAAGTCTTTAAAGACTTGTTTTTCTTACTTAAAATTGCTTTGGCTCCATTAGATGAATTTTTAAAAATAATTTTCAGAATGAGCTCTTTAATTTGGCTTCTTGGATTTTGTTTGGTATGAAATTGAATGTAAAGATCAATTTGGGAAGAATCAACATCTTGAAAGTATTTAGAATTTCAGGTCAAAAAGTAGGTACAGTACTTCCTTTTTTTAGGTTTTAAAAATTTTCTGACATTGGTTATATAGGTAGTTTTAGGGTAGATTTCTTGCAAATCTTTTGATAAACTTATCTCAAGCATTATATGTCTTTTGAGTGCAATTTTTAAATTATATAATACATTTTTGTTGTTGCTAATATGTAGCAATACAATTGTATTTTGTATATTCACCTTGTATATTGTGTCATCACCAGATTCATTTGTTCAAGTAGTATTTTGAGGGGTACTTCCCTTAGGATTATCTCCATAACGTCATCTGTGAATATGGATACTGTTACTACCTCTTTCCCAATGGTCATGCCTTTTCCTTTTTCCTTTGCCTTATTGGATTGGCTAGGATTTCTAGTATAACGAGCGCAGATATCCTTGCCTTCTTCCTAATCTTATTTGGAAATATATGAGTTGTTCACCACTAAGTAAGTTTTTAGCTGTATGTTTTTTGATAGAACCTAGAACTGTGTTTCAGACTGAAGAAGTTTACTGCTATTTCTATTTTGCTGAAAAGGGGTGATGTTGAATTTTATCAGAGGTTTTTGCTTTGAATCTGTTATGCTGATCATATGATAGTCCTACTTATTGTTTAATGTGGTGAAATACAATCGGTTTTCAGATGTTAAACCAGCCCTGCATTTTGGGATAATCTCACTTGTTTGAGGTGTATTTTATTTTTACATACTGTTGGATTGAATTTTTTAATTACTTTGTATAGGATTTTATCATTTATGTTAATGAGGGATATTTGTCTATACTGTTCTTTCTTGCAATGTCCTTCTCTGATTTTGATATGAGGATCATGTTGATTTTATAATATAAGAAATATTCCTTCCCTCCTCTACTTTTGAAAGAGTTTGTGAGAATTCAGTATTACTTACTCTGTAAATATTTGAGAGAACACACTAGTAAAGCCATCTGATTTTGCATCTTTTTTTGTGTGTGTGTGGGAAGGTTTTTAATGGTGAATATAATTTCTTTAACAGATATAGAACTAATTATATTTTTACTTTTCTTGGATAATCTTGGATAATTAATCATGTCAAATAATTTTTCCATTTGATCCAAATCTTCAAATTTTTTAGCATAATATCTGTGCATTATCCTTTAATGTCTGTAGGAGCTGTGATATTGTCACCTCTTTTATTTCTGGTATTGATAATTTGTGTTTGCATTTTTTCATTGATCAGTTTTTTCTGGGAGTTTAGAGTTTTATGTGTCATTTCAACGAAATGATCTATTTTACTGATTTCCCTTCATATCATTATTATTTTCTTACCACTATTTAATTTTGCTTTAATTTGTTCTTTTTCTAGACTTTTCAATCGGAAATTAAATCTTTGATTTTAAACGTTTTCACCTTTCTAATATAATCAATTAATGCTGTCAGATTACCTCAAGTGCTGCTTTAGCTGTATCCCACACATTTAAAAACACTGTTTTATTATTATCTCATTTAAAATGTTTTATAATTCACATTGTGATTTCTTCTTTGATCTAAGACATATGTAGAAGATTTGATTTAATTTCTAAACACTGTAGCTTAAAAATACTTTACATTTGTTAATTTTTATTTAATTCTAATAATTTAATTCTATTATAGTTAGATTACATGTATACATATATATTCTGTATTTCAATGTATAATATTGTCTTCTTTAATCTCTAAACAGGTGGTCTATTTTGGTGCATTTTCCGTGTGCATTTTATTGTTGGAATACTGTTTTATGCAGCTCAGTTAGGTTAAATTGGTTGTTAATTTTAAAAAATTCCTTTTTCTTTTTTTGGTCTACCTGTTCTGTCTACTACTGGAGAGAGAAGTCTTCAGTTATAATTCCAAATTTGTCTGCTTCTCTCACCAGTTTGTCTATTTTTGCTTCATGTATTTTGTGCACATTCACTCAGGGTATCTTCTTGATGCATTGACCCTTTGAAAGTAGGAAATATTTCTTTTTAATCTTTGGAATATTTCTCCCTTGAAATCATCTTTGTATGATTATAACATAGCTGCATCACCTTTCTCATTCTTATTGTTTATACACCTTTCTTTCATCATTTTACATTAACATGTCTGCATTTTTATTTTTGAAGAGTGTTTCTTGTAGACAGCATATACTCTGACTTAATGTTTTAGTCTATCATTGATAGCATTTGGCATTATTATTGATATTGTTGGGTTCAAGTCTACCCGTATATTGGTTTTCTGTTTTCTTATTGTTCCTTTTTTTCTACTCTTAGACTAACTGAAAACTTTTAGTATTTCACTTTTTATCCTTTATTTTTTATGTCTAAACCTCTTAGTTGGTTTTAGTAGTTAGTATATGTCCAGTATTCACCCCGCCATCCTTCCTGCTACTGTTGACATGCATTACATGTCTACATGGACTGAAACTCCACAGTACAGTGTTAGGTTCCTTCTTCCCATCACCAAATGTTGTTTCAAGAAATAAACAAATGAGAAAAATGTATTTTATATTTAACCTGCGTATCTGCCATTTCTGGGGCTCTTTATTCGTACAGGCTGAGGTTTCCATCTTGTAGCAGTTCTATTAGTGTATGAGTTACTCACTCAGGTAACACATATAAAAAAATCTGGAATGATACAGAGAAGATTAACATGGCCACTGCGTAAGGATCACATGCAAATTCATGAAGTGTTCCATATATTTTACAAAGGATTAAAAGCAATTCAAAGAAGGAACGGTAGCCTTTTCAACAAATGGAGCTGGAGAGAGGGAACATCTATAGGCAAGAAAATGAAACTCAAACTAAACCTCACACCTTATATAAAAATTAACTCAAACTTGATTATGAACTTCAAATTAAAACATAAAACTATAAAACCTTTAGGAAAAAAAAAAGACTTTGGCATCTAGAGCTAGGCAAAGAGTCCTTAGACTTGACACCAAAAACACAAACTATAAAAGAAAAAATTGATAAGTTGGACTTCATCGAAGTTAAAAATGTTTTGGTGAAGAAGATGAAAGACAAACAATAAACTGGGTAGAGATATTTGCAAACCACTTATTCAACAAAGGACTAGTATCTAGAATATATAAAGAACACTCAAAACTCAATAGTTAAAACAAACACTCAAATTAGAAAATGTTCAAAAGACACAAATAGACTTTTCAATGAAGATGATATGCAGATGGCAAATAAGCACATGAAAGGATGTTTAACATTATGAGTCATCAGGGAAATGCAAATTAAAACCATAATGAGATATTACTACATATAGAGTAGTGACAATATAAGCAGTGACGTTACCAAATGCTGGCAAGTATGCAGAGACACTGGATTACTAATACTTTGTTGATGGGCAGGTAAGATCATACAGATCTTGAAAACAGTTTGGCAGTTTCTTGTAAAACTAAATGTGAAATTGCCATACGAACTGCAAATTGTACTCTTGGGTGTTTATCCCAGAGAAATTAAAACTATGTTCACACAAGCACCTGCATGTGAATGTTTATAGTGGCCTTGTTCATAATAACCCCAAACTAGAAGTAGCCCAGATGTGTTCAGCTGGTGAACGGTTAGCCTGTAGTACATATACACAAAAAAATGTTATTCAGCAATAAAAATAAGAAAACCATTGATACACGCAGAAGCTTGGATGGACCGTTAAGGAATAATTCTGAGTTAGAAAAAATCTAACCTTCAGATGTTACATCCTATGTGATATTTTATGTAATGTTCTTCAAATGATAAAATGTTGTAAATGCAGGAGTTAGGGACAAGGGAAGGAAGATGGTGTGATTGTAAAAGGGCAGTATGAGGAATTCTTGTCATGATGGAACTGTTCTGTATCTCCACTGTGGTGGTAGATATGTGAACCTATACATGTTAGTAAATTGTATGGAACTGAATATACATACATACACAAATGAACACAGGTAAGACTGGGGACAGCTGAATGAGATCAGTGGATTGCATCGGTGTCACTGTCTACATTGTGATGTTACACTATGGTTTTGCAAGATGTTACACTGGTGAAAACTAGGAACAGGGTACGTGGGATCGCTCTGTATTATTTCTTTCAATTGATGTGAAATGTGTAATTAGGTAATATAATCTATAATCTATAATTATCTTCAATTTTAAAATAGAGTGAGCATTTTTATAGTTTTAAGTGCACTGACAGATTTTACTCCAAGAACGCATAATAATTCATTATTCTACTCATCTTATAAAATGAACTAGGTAACCAGCACCCTCACTATAATGGCTTTAACAATTCTTGGCCTGTACCAATAGGACAGGAAATTCTATGCAACCAACATTAGGTGGGATAAAGAGAGTTGCTGCTTTTTAATTATTTTTAAAATTTTTTGGGGAAGGTAATTAGGTATATTTATTTATTTTTAATGAAGGTACTGGGGATTGAGCCCAGGACCTCATGCATGCTAGGCACACACTCTACCAAGCACTCTACACTTCCCGCCAAGGGTTGTTTTATTCTGATAAAAAATTCACCTCACTAGAAATATAAAAAAATTATGTAATTCTTATACAATTAATTAGTTCTTAATTCCCTTGTACAACGTAGCACAGACATGTATCAAGTAAAAACCCATGAAAATAACATGACATTCTCCTCTCAGAAATTAACAGATCAGGCAGATAATAACAGTAGAGAAAAATTAAACCACCACCACCAAGGTTGATTCTATATCCAAATAATGTACATATATTTGTAACTAGATATTTGCATCAAACAAAAATACACACTTTTCAAACATCCATGGTATATTGAGAATTAAACACAACATATGGCTCAAAAAACCCAAAAAGATAGAAATAATTCAAGCCAAATTATTAGACCAAAATATAGTAAAAGTAGGAAAAAGAAAATGTTAGACAAAATTAAAATTAAATTAAATTTAAATTAAAATAAATTGAATTAAATTTTTATCTAATTGCAATTTAAAAATGCCTTCCTAAATATTTGTGTGCTAAAGAGGTAATCAAAGCTGAACTTGTGCATCATTTACAAACACTAAACGTTAGAAATAAATGAGTCATTCAGTTAAAGAGACTAGAAAATGAAAAAAAAAAATGGTGGATGCAAAAATGGCCACAAATTCCTCCTGTCCTGGCATCCAGGCTCTTAGATGGTGCCCTCCCACGCTGACTCCGGTCTGGGCCATGGGGACAGTGGAAAACGTGCTACAGGCAGAGACTTGAAATGCACAGTTGGTCTCACTCTCTTACTGTTGACCACCATGTTAGGAAGCCAGGGCTTGACTGCTGTGTAATGAGAGCCATGTGCCCCAGTCACTCTTATCACCCTGGCCAACGGCCTGCCAGCTGCCAGAAATATGACCCAGGACATCTTAGAACTTCCAGCCACCAGCCTACTTGCCACGAGTGAGCCAAGCAGTGATTAGCTGAGTCAGTCTGGACCAGAAGAACCACCCAGCCAGCCCACAGTAGCGTGAGCTAAGTGAAACGTGGTTGTTTTTAAGCCACTAAGTTTTGGGGTGGCTTGTAACCCACCAAAAGCCGTGGCATAAAAACATAAGGTTAAGAAAAAGAGGCAATTGTCACACAGTCACCAGTTTTGTCACTGTTCTTCCATCATCATGCTAATGAAGTACCATGTAAATAAGTGGTCTTTAATAATATGTACAGGGCTGTGGAATTCTAAGGTGTCCAGAGTCAGACTGGGAGTGGGGAACACCCCTAGCAAACATGTGCAGAAGAACCCAGAATCAGCTGCAGATGGGCTTGCAGAGCCGGCTGGCTTAGTCTCAAGCCATCTGAATGAAAAGTCAGAGATGTCTGTAGGGGGCCCGTTCTTCCACAGGTGTTCCTCAACATCGTAAACAAGACGGAAGGGACAAGCTACATCTGTCTGTTTGCAGTAAAAGAAAGAAGAAAAAAAAACCCTTAAGGACAGACAAGATGGTGCAAAGGCACCACATCTGTCGCAGTGGGACCAGTGGCCGTCGGCAGTTTTTATTCGGCTCTGTTTGTGCAGCTGAGAGGGGAGCCTGGTGGGAGGTTGTCACACTTGCTTTCTGAGTGCCTGCAGCCCTCGGACACTTAGAGACACGTCTGGTCCTGCAGGATCTGGAGGTAGGCTGTTCCTTTCTGAGAGGGCTGGTGACCTCTCCCTGCCTGTGATGATCACTGCCTCCAGGCCACTGTCATCCTTCCCTTCATGTCATGCACGTGCTCATGAGATGGGTAGAGGCCCCCGAAATCTGAAAAGATGATGATACGTGCAAAATTCAAAATAAAAATTTTTCTTTTCCCAAAATGACAATTTAACCATCAGTTGAAATTAACACGTCTTCCTTCTTGATTTTCGAGTTCTGGAAGTTCCGAATATGTTCACTGAAGCTGTGCTTTCCTTCGAGTTTGGGCACCAGGTCAAGGTTCCCTCTGCCTGCTCGGCCAAGCAGCCCTGCATGACCCAGGCATCTGTAATGGAAGCTCCAGGGTTTGGGACCTCGGCCTGCTTCATTTTCATATTTTCCCTAGTCCCAGAAGAGGTCTGGAAACCATAATCTTCAAGTTGCTCATTCATAGTAACTCACTGGTCAGGAGATCCAATTCCACAAGGTGTCTAGAGAGTCCTCGAAATGGTCAGTCTCTTTTTGAAGATCTTTAAAGAATCCAAAGATCTGTGTTTGTGCATCTCTGTGTCCTGGGCACTGAGAGGGATGACTCACGTGGTGACACGCTGAATTTGCTGATTTTTAGTGTTTTGAATCTTGTATTGACTTTGAGTTAAAAGACTTAGAAATTAGGATGGGTAATTGTAAAAATGAAAGAAAGACAGAGAAAGAGAAAGAAAAAGAAAGGAAAGAAAGAAGGAAAGAAAGAGAAAGAAAGAAGGAAAAAAGGAAGAGAAAGAAAGAAAAGAAAAGACTGTAAGCAAACAAATAAATAAAAATCTAGAACTTCATGGGGCAGGTTGTGGGGGCACATGGTGCTGCCACCTCGCCAGGGATGGGTGTGTGTTTCCTCACTCAGACCAGGAAAAGCACATCTCCCCTTTGCAAACCTTGGTTCTTCTGCTTCCAAGCTTTGTTGTCAAGTCTGGATATTGGCTTCTTCTCACCATTTCTCCAACAGCTTCCAACCAACCAAATGGCTCTTGGGGGTCTGGTAAATCATCCACTCATCTGCCCAGCTTCCATCTGTCCCTTACATTCTGCATTTTCATCAGTGGCTGTCTGCAGCCTGGGATAGACCAGGCTGCCACCAGCACAGGAAGCTTGAAGGATGCTTGTCCTAAACCGCGGTGTTTGGGAACGCTGGCTTTGTCAACGTGGTCCCTGTTGGCACATCTGACCACGAGAAGAAGAGAGAGAGCGCCTCCCCTTCCCTTTGGGTTGAATTTATATTTGTTCTATGAGACGGCAAAAGTCCAGACCCATGATGTCTATCTAAGAATCTAGCCATATCAAAAGAAAACCTTTGCTCTATAAACGAGATTAGCTATCTCCCAATTTCGGTGTATAAATCGGCTCTCCATTTAGACTTCCTCCTCTGCAGTACTCCTTCATTACAGACCATCACTGCATCAGGACAACATTGGAAAAAAGAAAAGCAACACAAGAAAATACTTAATTTCATTAATCTGTTTAGCAATACCAATATAATGAGGCATAATATTGATTTTCTTACTTAGGATTTAAAATCTCTACTTCTTTCCACAGAATTAAATGCTTCAAGCTGATATTCTACCTCTTTACAGTCGCATCTTTAATTTAGTTGTTATAATTAGGCATTAACGGGTGTCAGTAGGGTAGCCAGTTAGAGACCATTCTGTTCTGCTTGTCTTGATTATCACAGTTTAGATGTAAAGTAAATTAGAATGAAAGACTATACAGTCCAATTACAGATAAAAGCAGCAAACTGCACTGTTGTAATTAGATGCCAGGACTATTTTTCTTAGATTTTGTATCTCTTGAGGGCCCTTCTTGTAGCTACTTGGCTGAAGTCACTGCTGAAAGATTTTAGAATGGATCTGAGGTGTTGCCGCCATATTGTCTCTTGCAAAACGTGAACTTCTGACTGGGCTTTCTTCCTGGGAACCCTTCTCAGCCGGAGCCCGAGAGGACTTACTCGAGTGTTTCTTCCCTGGGGTCAGGGGTCTGCATGCATCCCCGCTTTCGCTGCCCGGGAAGCTCAGGGAGTTGGTGCAAAGGTCAGTTTCTTTGTGAATCTCTCCGGCTGTTCCTCCCCTTGTCTTCCTACCCTTCCTCCTTTTCCCCTCCTTCTGTTCCTCCCTGATGCCAAATCTTGGGTGTTGTGCTGCCTTTGGGTCCAGAATGGTGGTCAAAACCTTGCTTTTAAGCCTGGTGTGGAATTTTCTAGAAGTGAGCATATGCTAGGTGGTGCCTTCCTGTAGGTGTTGCTTATTTTTGAAAACTGACCACGGACAGCCTGACATAGCCACTGAAGGGTACCTCAGAGGGAGCATGGCTCATTCATTCATCTCACATTTACTGACTTCCCACCCTGCCACCCTGGATGTTGGGCTCCCAGACACACCTGCTGGGGTGGGGGTTCAAGGCCTGGTGAAGGTGAGGCAGCCAATAATTGATGATGAGGGTATGGCATAAAGAGCTGAATGGGCTGGAAGAGGGGCAGGGCAGGGACACCCATCCCGTGTGAGAGGTGAGAACCCCCCCATCCCTTAGGCTGTGATACCTGACTTGTTTGTTTTGAAGGATGAAAGGGAACTAGTTAGGTGGGTGGAGAAGGAGCAGGGAGGGAGTTCCAAAAGGACTACCATGTTTAAGGCACGGAGGTGGTCTCAGATGGCTGGAGGTTGGTGGGAAGTGAAGCTGCACAAGGTGGGCAGGGCCAGGCCATGAAGGCTCTTGTGAGCTATGCTAAAGGAGGTGACTCAGGATCTCTGTCACAGGAAAAAGTCCACAGGGACCTCCCTGCCCTGGAATAGACTCCCCAGTTCTCTACTGAAGTCTGGGCACAGACTGGCATCTCTGAGCTCCATTTCCATGTGGTTATTTTGAATCTACCCCTGGGCTCCCAATGAAAAGAGCCCATACCCCAGACCTCAGTGTGTGAGGCTGTTAGAGGGACCCATACTGCATGGATAGGATATATATGCTCAGCACATGGCGTATTGGGAGCCAGCAGGGATGGGAAGAGTAAGGACATCGTTTCATGGCAGGGACATAAATGGTTACTGAGGACCCAGATGGTACTCCTTGTGAGGACATCCAAACCCAGCACCAAAAAACGCTTCTTACTCCTGAGGGACTTCTGGGTTCCAGGCCTGGTGGTGAAATTTCCAGCAGTCAGACCCACCCAGGATGTGATGGGCTGAGGACCAGTGAGCTTCGTTGTCACTGGACACGTTTTGAGACAGGCTAGATGACCTTTACTCAGGACCCAAGTTGTAAAGGGAGGATGTGGCCTAGAAGGGCTTCTGCTGGACCTCCTTTCTTACCACATGGATGCTCAGCATCCCTGGATGCATGTGCAGAAGTCACAGCTGTTTCAATCCACTGAGCATTGACTGCAAGCTGAAGGGTACCGGCATCCCTTGCACATGTGTGCATGAAAGAAGTCTAATTTTCATCCTCTTGGCAATTCATATATCCTCATATTTCTTGGTGTATATTGTAAAGTAGTCCTCCACTAGAGTGAGCTGGCTGCCCTGCACTGTCCCCAGGCTGGACCTGCAGTAAAGCATGGTTTTCTCAAAGCACCTCCCCAGCCATTCGAACTCCCTGTTTTCTCACTATGAAAGTCACTGGCATGTCTCCATACCATTTTGGGCTGGAAACACTTCCACTCAGGTGATGCCAGCAGCGAATCCATGATACACGTGTCTAAGTCATGCAATGTCAAGTACTCATCAAATGAGAAGAAAAACGTCGGAATAGTTCGAATCGTGTGACCTCACCACCAATTAGACGGATTGTGCTCTGGGGGCGTGGGCTTGGGTGGGAGTCTTGTCTTCCTTTATGTAAGTTGCAGGTCCGTATGTTTCCAGGCACACTATTGAGTGGATTCCAGGGTTTAAAGAGTCGTGATTTTATGCAGTATGGCCCATAAACATAAACCAAGTACTTGAGCTGGTCATCTCCTACATAGGCAGAATCTGTGCCCCAAATTGAAGACTATGCTTGAGAGATGATGTCACTTTCTAACTTGGCTCTTAACAATGGATTTCAAGGGTAATTTGACTATACAGGATTGTAGCTGTGGGTAGTGAGCTTGGGACTCAAATTCTACAGCATAAGTAATTCCACCTTTGTGAACTTCAATGCACAAGGGATCTGGGTCATCATGAGTCTGACCTCTGTGGAAACATCCGTCAGTTTTGCATGGCCTGTGTACTGGTTTCATCAAATGCTTATCCTCCACGCTAAGATGACACTTCCGAGGAAAACACCACCATGCTATCCAATCATGCTCTCCCTGGGAGATGTTTTTAAAGTGAGCTGATCCCATCTAGAAGAGAAGGATTGAGCTGGACAGGGTCCCACCATGAGCTCGCAGGGCACTAGGATGCGCTAAGTCTTCTAACTTCTAGGTCCCACTCTGTGCCCACTAAGGAGGCATTTAGCCACCTGAGCTGGTGCTGTGAAAAGCTACAACTCGACTCTTCAGTGCTGGTGTGCATGTGCACGTGCCGTGTGCACACACAGAGACACACACACACACACACACACACACACACACACACACACAGGGGATATCTAACAAAACCAAAACCAAAGAGGACACCTTCTTCCCTGCAAGGATTCTTAGAAAGACCACTGTTAATTTAGGAAGATTCCTTTTTTTTTTTCCCATGATGAATTAATTTCCTTGAGATCATTTAAGGTGTGATCCAAGCATATATTTTCTTTTGCGACCAAACGGATCTGACCTCTTACTAATTTTGCCTACAATTAGTTTGGTGTAATTACCGCCACTTACAATTTAGTCTGCTTTCACTAAAAAAAATTATTGTTCGCCGGGTCATAAAACTCTTTAAAAATTGCTTAATGAAAAATGGAGCCTTGGGAATGTTGCACAAGATAAGCCCAGTCATCAAATCCAGGACTTCCTGTGTGCAGGAGGCAGTAGTTTGTGCCAGAGGCTCTTTGGCACAGTGTGTGTATGTATGTGTATGTGTGTGTGTGTGTGTGTGTGTGTGTGTGTGTTTGTGTGTGTGTATGTGCATGTGTGGTGCAGCAGCATTTGGAAGAGAAGCCCCTTTTACAGGTGCCCTCTTCAGCCCTGGGTGTGTGTGGGTGTAGCCTGGCAGGGCCTGAGATGCCAACTTAAAACAGAGGATACTCAGGAGGCTCTGTCTCTATCTCCTACATTTCTCCTGCTGGACAGACCTAATCAGAATAAAGAAAGAATCAGGGAGAGGTCTAGAAGAACAAACACTAGCCTTCAAGCCAGTGTCAACATTCACAGGTAGATGCTGGCTGAGCTAGGTCCACTCTGCCACGTCCACAGCCCAGAAGGCTCATTTCCCTATGACAAGCCTCCTCCTGTAAGCCATCCTTGATTACTCACTCTTAGTTATCTCAGAGGGACTCAGCACCTCCTCCTGGCCCAGTCTTCTCTTTCCTCTCATTCCTGGACCGGGGAAGAGTGAAACCAACAATCCTTGAATTCTCTCCAACAATAATGCATGTCTTTGAAGTGTGATGAATGCCCTAGCCAACTTTGCTCTGATGTCCTGGGCATGCACACATGTGTTCTCATGTCCTGGGTGTGCATATCTGTGCCAGTACAGTCTTGCAGTATTCTCCCAAATTAGGACAGAGCAAGGGGTAGAGAGTGAGAAGACCCTAAGGATGAAGACAACATGTGTAAGGAGAATAAGGAGAATGAGGGTTCAGTCTATAGTGCTGCCTGGACGGTCAGTCACTGCAGGGTCTTCAGAACTAGATGTCTGAGCATGTGGCTGACGGAGACTAACTCTCCCTGAGACTGAACCTGCAGCTCCTGCCCCCAGATATCAGAGCTGCTTCCCAGCTCTGCTTAGTCAGCTGAGAATGGACATTGTCTGCATAGAAGATGAGAGATGGAGTAAGGTGAGTGCAGAATGGAAGGTGAGACTCCAGTGAGCCCCTGTGTCCAAGACCATGAGTCCTGGCAGGATTTGGATGCTGGGCATTTGGGAAAACAGCTTTCCTCAATGCACCATTACATATTCCCAACAAACATCAGTGTTACTTGGAAGGAGATTAAAGTCGCATGAGATACGGTTCCCAAAGTATGCTGTAGGTTCCCAGTCTGGTTGGCCTCTGAGCGTAAATCCAGCAAAGATCTAAAGATCATGCAAGTACCCTTCTCAAAGGGCCTCAGCATCACATTCAAAATAGAATCCCAACTCCTTGCAGACCCCATGAGGCCACTGTCATCTGAGACTTCCTGCCCCCACTAGGCTCACCTGCCCACCTCTGGGCAGCCATGCCAGCCACCCATTGAAGGAGCCCAGATGGCCCTCTGCCTGGAGGCTCCCCCTAAACCTCTTCATGATGCTGTTCCAAAAGGGGATTCTCGGAGAAGCCACCCTGCTCACCCTCTGCCTTCCCCATCTCTCCCTGGACCCTCACCTGCCTTCATTTTCATCATGGCGTCTGGGGCCAGGGCTCAGATGCCACTTACCAGCTCCATGATCCTCACCAAGCCACCAAACCTCCCTGTGCCTCAATCTCTTCATCTGAAATGAGAGGTGATAATATTGCTTGGTAGTATGGGTATGAAGATTCAACAAGGCAACACCCGTAAAGAAAGGGCTTAGAATGGCATTCGGCAGAGAAGAAGCACTCTGAAGTGCTGGCCATTATCATTTGCATGATTATATTGATATAATCTTTAATTACATAATTTGAATAGTATACCTTCAATATATAATAATAATTTATCAGTAGTCTTTTCCCTGGTGAACCAATGCAGGAACCTACCTGTAATTCAGCCTGGGGACCGAACCACAGGGTCCCAACATGCATTCCATGTCCTGCCGACTAAATGACACAGAATTATGTGTGAGTGCTTAACATTTTCTTTTTGTAGATGGATGACCCACAACTCCTGCAGTACTTTTTAAAGGTAAGATATATTTGGCAAAAGTAACCAACAAAAGTCTGCCTAACTTAAGTCAAGAAACCCTTGCCTGACTGGCCCCAGATTGTTCCAAAATTCTGGGTGAAATATAATTTTACTTGCTTTCAAATTCACAAGGGCATTATGAAAGGACAATTTACCAGTCCACAGAGCTGGGACTTCATGCCTGGTGCCCAGGATGCTACAGAGCCCTGGCACTTGAGTGTGGGTCATGATAAATGGACCTCTTTTGTTTATGCAACTTAAGGCTTGGTGTTCTCTCCCAGGTAGGAGAGTGCCTTCCAAATTGTCTTTAGGAAAAAAAAAAAAGTTCTTTAGATGCAGTGTTCACTTCTCTTAAGGGAACAGCATTTTTTGTTAAGTGGAATTTGTTTCCAGAAATTAGTGCTGAGATTTTGTTAAAACGGACTTCAATATTCTGTTTTAATCCTTATGTAAACTGCTCATTCAGAAAGAATATGTATACAAGATCTTGTGGTAGCTCACAGCGAAAAAAAAATGTGACAATGAATATATGTATGTTCATGTATAATGGAAAAATTGTGCTCTACACTGGAATTTGACACAACATTGTAAAATGACTGTAACTCAATAAAAAAAAATGTTTAAAAAAAAAAAAGAAAAAATATGTTTTCTCCCTCCACCCACCCCTTCCCCCGCTGGTAACCATAAGTTTGTTTTCTGTGTTGTGAGTCTGTTTGTTTTGTAAATAAATTCTTTTGTGTCTTTTCTTTTTTTTTTTAAATTCCACATGTAAGTGATACCATATTGCAAACACCAACTACTATATATAAAATAAACAACAAGCTCCTACAGTATAGCACAGGGAGCTACATTCAATACCTTGTAATAGCCTAAAATGGAAAAGAATATGAAAAGGAATGTATATATGTGCATAACTGTATGCTGCACACCAGAAATGAACACAACTTTGTAAACCGACTCTACTTCAATTAAAAAAAGAAAATATGTTTTATGAAATGAGACATGCATGAATCAAAGGATGTGATAAACTGAGTTAGTGATTCAGCATTCATCAAGAAGTGAGCTGTGTGGGATTTTGAAGCATCATGTACCTTCTCTGTGTTTAGAAACAAAATCAAGAGATCTCAGCAGTACTCCGTTGGCTTGGGCGGGCTGGAAGGGGGAAGCCAAGTCCTGGGTTTACCTCCAGAAATTCCTGACTCATCCACTGGAACCCAGCTGGCAACAAATAAGTCCTTGGTCAGACACTTCTGGGTGTCCAGTGTGTTTTCAAAAAGAGAGTCCTAAGTGTCTTCCAGCGAATATTTCTGGACCACCTTCCCAGTGCCCAGGGCTGCTGTGCTGGGCCCAGGGACACAGCACTCTCCTGCACTGAGCCCATTCCCAGGTGGGTGGACGGCCAGTAAACGCACAAAGGATGTAAGGTTGCACGTGACAGGAGCCATGAGGGAAACGAAGACAGATGGGGGCCCAGGGAGTGATGGGGAGAGGCAGGGAGGCCTCCCTGAGAATCCCCTAGAGAGACAGAGTCATGAAGAGGTTTGGGGGGCCCTCCAGGCAGAGGGTGTCTGGGCTCCCTTGAGGGGTGGCTGGAGTGAGATGAGCTGGGCAGAGATGGGTGGATGAACTCAGAGGACAGGAAGGCTCGGACCACAGGGGCCTTACGGGGTCTGTAAGGATTTCATTTTGAATGTGATGGGAAGTCCTTGGAACAGGATATTAACATGCTCTTCAGATCTTTGCTAGATTTAAATTCACAGGCCATGCAGGTTGGGAGCCTACAGCATACTTTGGAGAACACTCCTGCAAATGGGGGCCAGGCAGGCAGGGGCATCAGGAACGGGAAGGGGGTGTGAAGCCACAGGGAGAGGGGGGCAACGGCAGACACAGGCAGTGGCCCGGGCAGCCTCTCTGCAGAGGGCGGGCCCATAGAGAGTGAGCATGTGGGCACACATGTGGCACCAAACGAGGCCTTCATCGGGTCATTATGGGCATTTATGCATCTGAAATATATATTTTAAAAATTTCTTGTTGTTGTTTGAATGGTAGGTAATTAGGTATATATACATATATATATTTAAGTTAGTTTTAATGGAGGTACTGGGGTTTGAACCCAGGACCTCGTGCAGGCTAAGCATGCGCTTTACCACTGAGCTATACCGTCGCTCCCTCTAACTATTCATCTGCTATTTTTTCAGCCTGTCCCCGGACAGCAAACTCACAGGCTCAATTTCTTGCGCTAAGCAAGGAGTCTAGAAATCCTGCGCTGCCCAAGCCCACTGGGTGGCTGAGACATCTGGACTTGCCCTTGTGGTTCTCCCTTCTCCTCGTGGGCAGGGAACACGTATCCACAAGTCTAGCTAAAGGTATCTGCCTGTTGAAATCTGTGAGTTTTCACAGGCATCCTACAGGGAAATGGGCATCAGGGAAGCGTGGCTGTGGGTGAGTAACACACCCTTTGGCTTATCCACCTTGAGATGCCTTCCAATCTTTTCTCTTTACCCGGGGAGCCAGGTTGGCTGAGAGCAGGAGCAGGAGTGGAAGGGGGCCCTGCCCTTGGCTCTGCCCTGTGTGCCCTTATCAGTAGTGCTGTGCCCTGGTGCCAGGCGGCCCCTGGATTCTGAAAACATCAGTGACTGGCACTTTTCCTGTTCCTTGGCCTTTAGCAGAGGCCAACCACCGAGGGGGTGCTGATTGGAGGCCTCCGGACGCCCTGCGTCCCTGTTATTACGGCATACCTAAAAGTAGTAAATAAAAGGAGCAAACGAAATAAAAACACAAAATGAAAAAATAATTAAAACAATAACTATTCCATTCATTCTGAGCACATCATCCAAGATTGCATTAGAAAAAAACTACAATAAAAACATGCTTTTAATCTGATAGTAAAAAATCCCAATAAAATAAAAATGAGCTCCATTAATGAAAATAATGGCTCTTACCCCAGCCAGTTAAAATGCTGAGCTTATGTGTTTTGGGGTTTGGGGGAGCTGAGGACTGTTTTTTTTTTTCCCCACAGCTGGTGATAGATTTGCTTTTGTTACATACTGGAGATGGCCCCAGCTAATTAGTATTGCTTAATATGGAATCTTACCTTTTGTATGAAGCCCAAAGAAATTGTGTAGGAAGACAACCGGTTCCTGGGGAAATGGGTAAAAGAAGTGTGCTCTATTTAAGATTTGGACTTCAGGAAGGAACTCAAATATGTAGCTGTGTGTGTGTGTGTCTTTCTCTTTTGCCCTCTCTTCTTCTTTCTCTCTTAACCTCCCTCTCTCTGCCCTCCTCCTCATTACTTCAATTTGCTTTTGCTCCTTTTAGGGGAGTGATTTTAATTTTCTTGCGCATGACAGGTAAGCCCCACCTCAGACTCTTTTTAGGTGAAATGGAGGTATAAATAGATAAGTCCACAATAATAGGAGACCTCAGCAAGACCCTTTCCTTGTAGAAAAATTGAGTGGCTTTTCTCAGGACTTCCTCCCGCACCGAGCATCCCTGCATCCGTGGATTGGTGCATCCATGTATCCGTATGTCCGTGCATCCGAGCATCCGTGCATCTGCCGTCCTGAATGGCCTTTCTCACAGTGGCCTTCTCCTGGGCTCTTTCCCTGTTTCTTTCTAGCATGTACTGCTGACTATAATTTGTGATTGCTTGTATGTTTACTTGGCTCATTCTGAATCCGTCAACTGTAGCTACAAAAGGAGAAATGACACCACTCACCATCCACGTCTTGACCTCTAAAGACGTCGCTGAGAGCTGACCTCACCAAACTCGAGGACGAAACTCGTTCAAAGAAACTCTCCGTCTATTTAATCAACTCCTCTGCTGCCCTCCCAGGGCCCTGATGCTACAACTACAAGTACTTATTTGTTCAAATGAATATTAACATTGTAATTTAGTACCTAATTATGCTTCTCTAGTCATAACTGGAAATGTGGTATTAAAATTCTTACATGCACTTTGGCTATCAGCATGTACCTTTGTCAATATTCTGGAATTGCTGGAGATTTCTTTAATGTACAATCTTTGTGCTCATCTCTCTCCCTGTCGCCGATCCTCCCTCGTCTCTACAGATTTACTCTCCGCTGTTGCAGGCTGTGTTGAGCACTGCGGTCTTGCTTGAATAAAATAGGACGTCTAGAGTTCAGCTCCTTCCTAAAGAACACGTGCATAGATGTTTTTCAAATGGCTTCATCTTTTGTCTGATAATAGTACCAGCCCCAGAGCATAAGATTTTAGGACTCCGTCACCAGGAAAACCCACCAGACGTCCCGTGTCATGCCTACCACACAATAAGTGCTCAATAAAGTTTGCTTAATTAATGCTTCTTGTCTTGTCTCCTGTTTCTAGGCCAGTAGCCCTCAGTTCTGGCTGCACCTAAGAAGACATGTATCTTAAAAAAAAAAATCCTCATCCTGGTCTCTTGTTAGAACAATGAAATCAGTGCTTCTACGAATGGGGCTTCCAGATGGTTCCAACAGGCAGAGAGATCCCTGCTCCAGGCAGAGTCAACAGACATATGTTTTAAAGAGCCACTGTGCCCTCTCTGACCAGTTCCAGTGGATAGCAGCCATTTGCCAATGATCGAAAACTTAATTTCTGCTTGGAACTGTTTGGTATACTTATTAGCCATATCTGAAAGTGTGGTGGAGGAAGGGATGAAGGCTTGATACTGGTAAAAATACTTTTGAGAAGAGGTCGATTTATTAAAAAAAAAAAAAAGACTGTCCTAATAGGAATTATTTGTATTTAAAATGTATCTGTTGCTCTAATCTCCAAGTGTTTTGTGCAAGTTCTCCCATAAGGCAAATCTCCCCCTGTTGGCAGGACTGGGTGTCCATTTACCAGGATGCAGATGGCTCATAACCAACAACCCTGCTGATGAGAATATCATCCAGGGCTTCTGTTTTGAAAACATCTATTTGCAATTGGGAGAAAAAAAAGAAACACAGCAACTGCTATGTCTAAGTCACCCTCTAAGAAAACATGCACTTTTTTCTGACAACTATATCATGTTTAGAGATAGAGTTACTGAGCAAAGAGGACCCTTGTCCTGGAGGATCATGGGGTAGCGTGAGGGTAGCACAGACCTCCTGTGGGCAGACTCCCTGCCTTACCAAGAATCTACACCCGTGTCCTTGGATGCCCTAGACATCCCTACCACCATGGCAGAGGGGAATTCCCAAAGCTCTGAATGTAGCCTAGTTATCCTCGGATAGTCAGGAAAACTTCACTAGGTCGATTGGGTTAAGTCATCCAACATGTGAGTCTTTGCACAATTTGAGTTCATTCTGCCCAGGGCCATGCATCAGGAACAGCTTTCTTTCTTTCTCTCCATTCTGTATACCTTTTCTTGCCTTATTGCAGTGGCTGCAACTTCTGGTTCTTAATTGAATGAGGGGTGAGGATAGACATTCCTGTCTTTGTTTCTTGTCTTAGAGGGAAAGTATTCTATCTTTCTCCATAAATATGGTGTTAAACTGTAGGTTTTTGTGGATTCTCTTTATAAAGTTGAGGAAGTGCCTCCCTGTTTCTACTTTGTGAGAGTTTCTTTTTTTCCAACATGAATGGGTGTTAAATTTATCAGATGCCTTATTTACATTAATTGATATGATCATATTTTTTTTTCTTTAGCATTTTGATATGGTAGAGTACATTGATCACTTTTTGAGTGTTGAACCATCTTGCACATCTGAAATAAATCCAACTTGATCATGTGTCTAATTCTTCCTTTTATAATGCTGGGCTCATTTGCTAATATTTCGTGGAAGATTTTGTGCTTGGAGTCGTAAGAAATGATGCTCTGTAATTGTCTTACTTTGTATTGTATTTGTGTGGTTCTAGTATCAAGGCCAATAAAATGAGTTTGGAGATACTTTTTCTCTTCTATTTTGTGGAAAAGATTGTATGAAATTTTAGTAATTCTTCTTTATATAATTTGGTAGAATTTTCCAGTGAAACTAACCATTTATTTTTTAGAAAATTTGCAATGACAAATTCAATCTGTTTAATGGTTATAGGATTAATTGGGTTATCTATTTCATCTTGGTTTTGATGGTCTGTGGTTTTTAAAGAATTGGTCCATTTCTTCTAAGTTGCTAAATTTATGAGCATAAATTGTTCATAATATTCCATTCTTTTTTTTATTGAAGAATAGTCGATTTATAATTAATTTCTGGTGTACAGCATAGGGATTCAGTTTTATATATGTGTATATGCATATATTCCTTTTCATAGTCTTTTTCATTATAGGCTATCACATGGTATTAACTACAGTTCCCTGTGCTGTACAGTAGGACCTTGTTGTTTATCTATTTTATGTATGGTAGTTAGTATCTACAAATCCTGAACTCCCACTTTATCTCTCCACCTTCCTCCCTGGTAAAAATATGTTTGTTTTCTATGTCTGCGAGTCTGTTACTGTTTTGTAGATAAGTTCATTTGTGTCATTTTTAAAAATTGCAAATATAAGTGATGTAATGTGGTGTTTTTCTTCTCTTTCTGGCTTACTTCACTTAGTATGACGATCTCCAGGTCCATCCATGTTGTTGCAAATGGCATTATTTTATTCTTTTTTAAGGTTGTGTAGTATTTCATTGTGTATATACACAGTATTCCATTCTTATTTCTTTAATGGCTGTGGGACTTGTTGTGATATCCCATTTCATTCCTTGCGGATTTGTGTCTTCTCTTTTTTTATCTTGGTCAGTCTTAATAGAGGCTTATTATTAAAACAATTTTTTTTAAAGAACCAGATTTTTGTTGTATTGATTTTTTCCCTACTGTTTTCCTGTCTTCAATTTCATTGATTTCTGCTCGGATTTGATTATTTCCTCCTTTTTGCTTGCTTTGTGTTTACTTAGCTCTTGCTTTTCTGCTTTCTTGAGGTGACAATTTAAATGACTGATTTGAAATGTTTCCTCTTTTCTAATGTAACTAGTGCTATAAATTTCTCTCTCAGCACTGTTTTAGCTGCATATCACATGTTTTAGTATGGTATATTTTAATTTTAATTCAATTGTGTGTATTTTAAATTTCTGTTGAGATTTCATCTCTGACCCATGGAATATTCAGAAGTGTGTTTAATTTCCAAGTGTGGGGTCGGGGGAGAATTTTATTGACTCTTTGAAATGGAAAATTGTCTGGTTGGTTTCCTAGCAGGTAATACGATCTGAGCTTTCGAAGGTTTTATATACCTTTGAGAAATCTAGGTTAATATAGGAATACCTCTCAGAGAAACTTAAGGAAAACATCTGCTTCCTGGACTTCTTTGACAGCTCTTAATAAGGAGCACTGGTAATACTTATTTGGTCATTCATTTGTTTATAGCATTCCTCGTCTTATTTCCCAGATCACGCTACTCCATACTCATATGCAGGATCTTCCTGGGCTCATGGTTTATAAATGCCTTCACTCACCATGTTGTCTCTCCCATTCTGAATCCTGCCCTGTTAGCATGAATTGCTGAAAACAGATCTTCTCATAGGGTCTGGGTAAGTTATGAGATTGTGGTGGTACTTGGCCAGTGACTTGGATATGTAACTATTTGAGCTACATTCACAACCCAAACACAGACGAGTATTAAGTGAGATTATGGTTACACCGTTCTTTACTGAAAGTGGTTTCTTTTAGCTTTGGGTATTTAGATAATTGCCTGTTTTTCATTTTATGGGATGATGACAATGTTTGGCTGATGAGGAGGATGAAAGTGTTCTGAGACTCTAAGCTCGTGCCTGGCTCATATCTACTATCTGTCCATCCATCGGCCTATTGATTTTTCTGTTTCTCTGTTCTTGGTCATCACACTTGCCAAGCTCATTATCATATCAGGATCTTTGCATATGCTGTTCCTCTTTCTGGAAAGCTCTTCCCCTGACTTTCTATGTGGCTGTCTCCTTCTTGCCACCTCTTCAACAGAGTCTTTCCTAACCACTGTACTTAGAGGAATTCCCTCTTAGTCACCATGACATCATCTTATTTTATTTCCTTTAAGACACTTTTCACTCTTTGTAATTATCTTACTTATTTTTATTCAGTTATTTATTTTCAATCTTCCTTGCTATAAATGTTTCAGGAGGGCAGAGATCTTATTTATCTTATTTTCCACTCTATTCCTAGTACCTAGACCAATATCCAGACAGCTGACAATCTACACATACAATTATTTATCAATTACATAGATATTTATTCTTTTCTATTTTTCTGTTCTACTTTTTCTGACAATATCAGATAGTAGTTAAGAGTGAAGACTCTGCAGCCAGACTGCTTGCTTTTAATTCTGTGTATGCAAACTTGGAAATAATATGCAATGACCTTGGGCAAGTTATTTATCATTTCTGTGCCTCAGTTGCCTCATGAAAGGAAAATGGTATGAATAGTGTGAAATGAGAATAGTATGTACTTACAGAATTGTCCTTGTCAGGAGGATGAAACAAATTAGTGGGGGGAAAAAAGCTAAATGCCTAAAATAGCACCTGACAACTAACTCTATGCATTTAAAAATAACAGTAAAAATAACTGCAAAATAATACCCAAGGGCCATTTTTGGAAAATGAGATGAAAAATAATATATACAACAACAACAAAAGAAAACAGTTCCTACGTTGAAAATTTAAGTGCAGTGAATACTTCTGAGGGATTTTCTTTCTTGTTTTTTGACTTTTTAAAAATTGAAATATGGTCAGTTTACAATGTTATGTTAGTTTCTGGTGTATGGCATAGCGATTCAGTTATATAATACACACACACAGACACACACACACTCCTTTCCATATTCTTTTTCATTATAGGTTATTTTCAAACTCTAGCTAAGCACTCATGAAGAACAGAAGCCACTGGACTTCACTGCATCATTAACTGGCTTGGTGATCTTGAGCTGGTTCAGAACCTTCTCTGAGTTTGGACTAGATAATCCCTAGGGAGCACCCAGCTTTAATTTTTGGAATATCCACTTTCCAGGATGCAAGTGGTGGTAGACAGCCTGCTGCCTTGTTCCTGTCTCCAGGCTGGCTGTGTGTAGGAAGGAGAATTTGAGCTGTCCTGGAACCCCTTGCTTGGGGACAGGGCATCCGCTTCTACCTGGGGCCTCTCAAAAGCAAGCTGTCCCAAATCTTTTTTTTTTTTTTTTTTTTTTTTTTGCAGACAAACACAGCATGGAAAGTGGCCTCAGCATTTTGACAGTCCAGCCCCAAAGCACACTTTCAAGTCTTGGATGCCAGCCTTTTGGGAGTCACCCTACAGGGGCGACCTTTGTTGTGATGAGTGAGTTGGGGCAAAAGGCACTCCCACATGCACACACAAGGCATTAATGATAATAATTAATAAGCCACTGGCAATGATACCCAGTGATGTGTAAGGTCAGGACCACAAGCGCTGTCAGTTAATGGTGGCACTGGAGAGTGGCTGAGTGGCAGACCCGGGAGTGAGTACCACCTAGCGCAGAGTTAATCACCCCCTCAGAGCAGGGATGTCGCTCACTCTTGCCAGGCCCCGCGCGCAGTATGGTGAAGCCAGTCAGTTTCCCCGGATGGATGGGGAGGCGGGAATCATCTGATAGTAAAGCATCTGATGACGAGCTGGCTTCCTGCGCAGCGCCGCTGGCTCAGCCCCAGCTCATGGAACTGAGCCTCGAAGAGCCCGCGTCCTGTGCAGCACGCATGCGCTCACGGGAGAGCGGACCCCTTAGTTGGAGGAATGCCCACCTGGGCAAGGAGAAGCCTCCTTGTTGCCCTTGATGGCGCAGAGGGGGTCATCAGTGCTTCCCCTGCAGGGATCGCCAGGGCGAAGAGGGAGACAGAGGCGGAAGCTGCTGAAGGTGTGGTCCAGCCCTCAGACTCCTGGCTCCATGTCAAGAGCCCTGAATTCTGGTCCAGACTCCTCCCCCTGCTCCTCCCGAGACCTTAGAAACATAATCTCACTGTCGTGGGATGCTACTGCCAAGCATTAACTCATTTGTTTTACTAACAGTCCCAGCAGTCTCCTCCATCCCCCACTTCCCCACTGGTCCTTCACCACTCCTGCCCCCGACGTATGCACCCAGAACAGAAATTCAAAGGCACACACAGGCAGTTAATTTCTTTTCAGCCTTTAAGCTTACAAGGGCCAATATTTTGGTCTGCAGATAAGTGTAGAAGAGTACCTGCTGGGCCAGCCCCCCAGTTCTCACCCCGGAGGAGTGGAGGGGACCGCTTTCCCTGGGCTGAGCGAGAGAGCCCTGAGGGAGACACAGGGCATCCATCCCCTTCTCTCGGGCAGAGCGGAACCTCGAGGGGGCCTGGGAGATGTGAGAGCAGAGGATCCCTGGGCCTTGCTTCCTATGCAGGATCTGTAAAGCGGAAGGCCCAACGAGGCCCTGCACCCTGGCCAGGGTTCGCTGCAGTGGAGCAGGTCTGGTTGCAAGGTGATTTCAGCAGAGGGACGGACCCCAAGCGTCCTGCCATTCCCAGGGCTATGGGAGCAGCCACCTTGCAGAGCCGCTAGGAGGGCTCAGTGAGTGGGATGCAGAGACTGGCTGCTCCGAGGGGTAAGTGAGGTCTTACCCTACTGCTGAAACTCACTTCTGTTTCTGCCCCAGGGGACAAAGGTGCTTTACCCCACTGGCCAGGCTTGTTCAGAGACTCCAATAGAATGAATCATCATCACTGTGTAGAACTTACAGGAAAGCAACTGAGGACTTCCTTTCAGCTCCACGGGAAAGTTAGCTTCTTTAGATAAAGGGAGCTCACTGTTAATCGAGGCCAATTGTCCAGTCTCAAGGGAAGAGGCTGGAGCAGGAGCGGAAGAAGTTGGACTCAAGCCCCCATTGAAGCCTGAATTTCTAAGGCTCTATGACCACAGGGTCAGTGGTAGATTTAGGGGGATCTGGCTGTGATCTGCAGCATCAGGCAGTATCGTCCCTCCCTCCCTGGCTTGCAGGATTTGGAACGTCTGCGGGGACAGGTGTGTCTACTCCTGGGCGTGGTAGCAGCGGTGGCTTACTTTGGCTTTTGACTTTTTGATACACGGTTTTTAATTTATATGAAGTGGAACCTATCATATTTGCCTCAGGATTTTGTCATTGTTGTTCTGGTGGTGGTGGCAGTGATTTTCCATGTGTTCTGAGAAACCGTAGATGGGTACCGGAAGTGAAGGCGTGGCTTCTACCACAGTTGACTCACAAATCTGCTCTAATGTTGTTTATTATATGGGTTATGTCTTCTGCAGATTTTCTCTTCATGACTCTTCCTTTTTTTTTTTTTTCAGATTGGCTTGTTTGTCTTTTTCTAATTAGTTTCCATGAGTTTTTGTATGGTATGGAAATTACCCTTATTACAAATATTATCTCCTAGCTGTATTATTTGTACGTTCACTTGTATTTTGCCAAACAGATGTTTTATATTTGTGTAAGTTCAGCTCTAACTCCTTTTACTTTTTTAATAAAACATGAACAAGAATATTTTATTTATTTTAGTAAAAATACCAAGTAAAATATAAGAAAAAAATAAGAATAATTTTCCCTTCTTATTTACTAATTCGGAAGGCTATTTAACCCTTGGATCTTGTGACCCATCTTTTGATTTTCTTATAAAGTGTCTTTGTTTTATTTGAGTCTTTCATCTCATTGCATTTTATTTTTTGTCTATGGTTATGGGATAAAAGTCTTTTAAAATTTTGCTTCACATGGATAACCAGGTTTTCCAGCATTATTAATTAAGTGGTCCACTGAATAAAACACCCTTTGTTAAATACAAACTTCACGTAGATGGGGATCAAGCTCTGGACTTTCAGTTAATTGCCATGAATCTATTTGTTTATTCATATGTCAATATTCATTTGATTTTTATTATAATGGCTTTTGGGAAGATTCTAGCAAGTCCTAAAGTAAGTCTCCTCTCACTTTTTTTCTCCCATGTTTTTGGAGCAAGTTTTAGGCATATTCTTCTACATGAATTCAAGAATTATGTTAATCTGTTGGAATTCTAGTTGGAATTGCATTAAATTATTGATTAATTTTAGAAGAATTGCTATATCTGTATATAAATATCTTCTCTTCCAAGAGCATGGTACACTTTTCTAGACATTTGGCTTTGTTTTATTCTTTTTATTACAAGTTAAAATTTTTGTCTTATGTGTCCTGTGACTTTACTGACTTTATCCTTTTGTGTTTTGTCATTGTTGTATTGAATACAGAATGATTTTTACCTAATTCTGTTCCAAGAGCTTAGTACTAAGTAAAATAGCTATTGATTTTTACACATTTAGCTTATATGTAGTTACCTGACAACTGTCTTGCACTACTTCTAGTGGGTTTTTTCTTCTTACTGAAATATTGTGAGTTGTCTAGATATACAGTCAGCAAAAACATAAATTTGTGTGTGTATTTCAGCGTTCATAGCAAATATTTTAACTTTTTGTTTTGCATTTTCTAGACCTGCCCAATCCAGTATGATATCCATTGGCCACATCTGGCTATTAGTATTTAAATTAAATAAAACTAAAATTCAGCTCCTCAGTCATACTAGCTACATTTTGATTGCTCAGTTGTCACATGTGACCAATGGCTATCATATTGGATAGCACAGAATAGAGAGTATTTCCATCACTGCAGAAGTTTCTGTTGGCTAGCACTACGCTAGAACATTCAAGAGAAATGTATATTAATAATAGTTACAGTGGTGAGTTCTGTATAATTCTTGATTTTAATTAAATGTTTTCTTGTTTTTCTACTACAAGCAATTCAATAGAAGTCAAGGAAATGCAACCTAGATGAATGATGAGGTTTTATATTAAAAAAAATAAAAGAAAAGGTCTATTATCAACTAATCTAGCAGGCATGAGGGAAAAGGATACTCTCATAGCTGCTGGTGAAAATGTGAAGTGTTACAACTTTTTGGGAAGGCAGCCTGACAACATTTCAAAGTATCCATGCTATTCAGCCCTGTGATTATCCTCCTGTAAAATGACCCCTTAGAAATGAAAGGGCTAATACAGAAGGATGGACAGGTGGACAAAGGTGTTCATTGCAGTGTTATTTGCACTGGTCAGAAATTGAAAACAGGGCAAATTTTGCCAACCAGAATGGCTAAAGAAAGTGGGGATATGACTTCACCGTGGCATAGCATGCAGCCATTAAAAGGAACTTGGAGCTATATTCCCTGACTTGGAGGAACTGCCATGAGTTGTTATTGAGTAGGAAAAGTCAAATGCAGAAAAGAAGGTATGACTTATCATTTTTGTAACTCAAACAGTGAAAAATGCACCAAAGAGTAAATGTAGATGAACAGACATAAACATGTCAATAGGGTTATAGAGAGTTCTCTGCATAAGTGTGTTTAGAATTACATGAGTATGGAGAAACTTGTAGGTTGTGAACATGGGTTACCTGACACAGCAGATGTGGAGTGTGGTGCTGTGAGGAGGTGAGGGAGGGAGGGGCATAAATGGTAGTAGTATTTATGCAAAGACTATATGCATAGATGTGTATGAGTTAAAAAAAATCTATAAACGAAGAGATGAATTCAAGGGCTAATAATAATGGTCATTTCAAGGTTGTGTGACTTCAAGTGACTCCTACTTTTTTTGTGTGATTTTATATATTGTTGAATTCTATACAGGGAGCAAGTAAGGCAAGTTACAAAAAACAAAACTCTTTTATTGTGGAACCCTCCCCCCAAATGCTTAGTACAATGTCTGGCATGTCACTATATGCAGAGAAACAACAATAAAAAACCCAGAGATTGAGAAGAATTGTATTTTTGACATCATTTTTGAAATTGACCTACATTCCAAAGTTAGGCAAATATTTACTTTATTACCTGACATTAAAAAATTACATATATCACATTATTTAATCCAGTTAATTCTAGCAGTTTTTTTAAAAAAAAATTAAGCCCATCTTTTTCCTTCTCAGATGCAAAGATGAAAATCTCTTTAATATATAATTTAAACAATATATTAGTTTTTGAAGATTAAGCAAATAGAATTTAACATTACTTTGGTTTTGAATTACACTCTCTTTTCTGAGACGTTCTTATAAAGTTTCCTTCTCCTTTCTTCAAAACCTGCCTATTGCCCACAACAAAATAAATGCACACGTACATTCACACACACACAATTCAGATTGAAAATTACTAGTCGAAGGTGTGGAGTAAAAGAAATTTCCCCTCGTTATTTTTTTCTTCAACATCCTCTGGCATTACCAGCAACTTATTTTTCTAGATAAATTTAAAAATTATTTTGTCAAAGTTCATATCTCTCCCCCCAAAAATCTGTTAGAATTTTGTTTAGGATTGCATAAATCCAATGCATTAATTTGGAAAGAATTAGCATCTTGGAAATGTTCTGTCTTCTTACCAAAAAACCTAAGGTTTTCATTTTTCCTTAAAAAAAACTTACGAGTTTTCTTCACATATTTCTTTTAAGACTCCTCTTTAAAATTCAGGTTTATTGAGTGTACTTTACATACAGCAAAATGCACCTTTTTAGGTGAACAGTCCTGCAGCGTTTGACAAATGTATGCAGTAGTGTAACCACCATTGCAATCAAAATGAAGAATATTTACATCACTGTGTAAAAGGCCCTCATTTCCCTTATTGTCACCCCTTCTCCTCTCTCTAGTCCCTGACTTTTTGTTTTTCCCCTCGAATGTCATATAAATGGAATCCTACAGTGCATTTGCTGATGACTCCTTGATTATCCCTGTAGTTTGGCTGAAGCAAACCCCGTATCCCTGGCTCAGTCACAGGTGGGGGGGTCCAAGGATGAGCACTAGATGCCAGCTGGGCCAGTGAGACTCAAGCCTTGGGCTTCTGTCGCAACTAGTATAGAAGCTCAGCTCCCTTTCTGTGGGGCTGCTGAGCTCCTGGAAGACGAGCGTAGAGCTGCTGTGGGCCATCTTGCAGGGAGGTGGGAAGAGGCTGCTCGTGAACAAAGCCAAGGATCCGAGAAAGAAGGTTTCCTCGATCCAACCAGGCCTGAAGATGCAGTGCTGAATTTATCAGTTACCTGAGCAAACATAATAGCTTGCCAAGTTTCGTTTTTCTTTCTATGCCAGTCAGAGTAAGTTTTCTTGACAGAAAGAGTCCTAATGAGGTTCCACATAGAAGTATTTTTTGAAACCTACTATGAGCAAAGTCATAAAACATAAATTACCTGCAACCTGCATCAGTTTCAAAGCAAGTACACCAGAAGCAGGACTCTGATGGAACATAAATGCAGATACATTAAGAAGTTTTTAAATATACATATATTTTAGTCTAATGTTCTGAATGTGTCTATATAGTTTGAATTCACCAGACAATTTCCCATACCCAGTTTCTTTATCTGACCCATTGCTTCCATTCTCAGTGGACTCAGACTTTTAATTTTCTCTAAGGAGAAGAGGGGAGAAGTGGAGGGGAGACTTTTAATTTTCTCTAAGGAGAAGAGGGGAGAAGTGGAGGGGACACTGCTATTTTGAGTAAGTCCCCAAGCCCAGGTCACTACTCACCTAAGTTGATCATTTATTCTGCCATTAATACATCAACTTCTATGAAATTTAGGTGGTGTAGTTTCTCTTCTTATACACATGGGTAGTGAAGAAATAAAACTGTCTTTATTTGCAGATGACACAATTTTCTAGACAGAAAGTTCTAAGGAATCTACAAAGAAGCTAGTAGAAATAATAACTGAGTTTAACAAGGGCCAAGATACAATATGAGTACACAAAATATCAACTGTGTTTTTATATTAGCAACAAATAGTTGGAAATTAAAAATTTAAAATGCCACCTAGAGTTGTATTAATAATATCAAATACACATAAAGGTAAATTTATCAAGTTACATGCAAGACCAATAAACAGAAAACTACAAAACATTGCTGAGAAAAGTTAAAGAAGACCTAATAAAAAAGACAGATATACCATCTTCATGGACTCATTATTGTTAAGATGTCATTTGAGTTACAGATTCAATATAGACCCAAACAAAATTCTAGCATACTTTTTTTTAGTGAATAGAAACAAAGTGATTCTAAAGTGATTCTTTAAAAGCAAAGAGCATAGGATAGCAAAAACAGTTTTATGAAGAACAAGTGTGGAAATCTCACAACACCTAATTTCAAGGCATAATATAAAGCATCAGTGATCATAACAGTGTAATTGGCATAGGAATAGATGTATAGATCAATGAAACAGAACAGTGTATCCAGATATAGACCCAGCCCTATATGGTCAGTTGATTCTTTTATTAATTTTTTTTATTGAAGTACAATCAGTTATAATGTGTCAATTTCTGGTGTATGGCACAATGTCCAGGGTCAGCTGATTCTTGTCAAAGGGACCAAGGTGATTTATGGGAACAGGATAGTCTCTTAACAAATGATGATGAAACAGTTGGATATCCATATGGAAAACAGTCACAACCCTTAAATTAATTTGAAATTGATTGTATTATATTCATAATACACATACAAAAGTTCCCTTTTAACCTAATAACAATAACCAATTAAAAAAAATCAAGAATCTAAATATCCAGGGCAAATTTTAAGAAGACAGCGGAACAAGGAGATTGCCTGCACTCTCTTTAAACTGGATTAGGGTTCAGTGGAATCCTAATCAAAGTGTGGAAGGAATTGTATTCAGGAGGGAGGTGAGAAACAAAATGTTTCTAAAGTTTACCTGGAAGAAATTAGACCAACTAACAACAGTTAAAAAATTAAAACCAAAGAATAATTGGAGGAAGGGAAACTAGTTCTGCCAGAGAAAGTGTATCACAATATTAAACTTAATGTTAGTGTCACATTAAACTGACTTGACGCTGAAACCAAAACAAATCTACAAATCTAAAAAGCAGACTCAAGAGATCCAAAATAGTTTTGTTAGAAGATCTTAATATTTGAGGACTATTCTCCAAATGATACTGGGGTAGATGGAAAGCTCCGTAAGAGAAATAAGCAGATTTTATCCTTGCTTCATATCCCAAATAAATAAAAAGATTGAAAAGTTACCATTAAATAAAAATCAAACTATAGCAAACTAAAGGAAAATAGCAGTACATATTAAAATAATCTCTTGGCTGGGAAATGACTTAACACTATGGAAGAAATATCATAGTGGGCCAATGGATCTGGCTATTCTGGGGTTTAAACATTTTATCTGTAGGTGAGGTCACAAAGTGAACTCATAACTGGGGAAATGTTTTCTACAAAGATAACAAGCAAAGTGTTTTTACCCTACATACATGATGAATTCATATACATAAATTAAAAAAAAATCAAGGGGCTCAAAAGAAAAATATATACAAGGGCCACATAGAGAGAGTTGAATCATAAGAGAGTAAAGATAAAATGGCAAATGAGCATATAAAAGTAGCAAGCTCATAAGTACATTTTAGGGATAGTAATTAAAGCAATAGCATGATACCATTTGAAGCCATCAAAGGCATAGATTTCTCAGAACTGCAATTCCCAGCACCAGCAAGGGTACAAGACAGAAACTGGAGTTGGTGGAAGAGTTAAATTGTTGCATCTGTTAAGAAGACAGATTAACAATACTCATCAACAAGCTTTTAGAATGTTCCTATTTTTGATTTAGTAAATTTACTTTTAAAAATAAAATTCTTAATTTTGAAACGTACCAAATTGCCTCATAAAAATAACATAAAATACTGGACAGAGGTTCCCACAGCATTCATAATATTATATACGGAGAGAAAGAACTGAATTCTAATTATATGTAGGGAATGGTGAATCAGTACCTTCACATTCACACTCTGTCATATTATGCAGGCATCCCAATTGTTTCCAAGGAGGATTGAAAGTCATGGGACATTGTATGACAGAATGGTAAACAAATTGAGAAAAATATTTACAACACCCGTTTACTGTGCATACTATGCAAAGAGTATCTGAAAATTAAAAAAAAAAAAAAGACAAATGGCCTAATTAAAAACATGTCAAAAGTTATCAAGAGGCAATTCCCAGATAAGGAAATCCAGTGATCAATGAACTTATAAGAACATATTCACCTCTAGGAACTGGGAAGTAAAAATTCAAGTGAAAATGAAATACCGTGTGTTACCCATCAGGCTGACAAAAATATGCAAATGATAGTGTTAAGTGCTGGCAGAGATGCAAGGATCTAGGCACCCCATATATTGCTAGTGGGAATGGGACTTGCTTCAGCCTTTTGGAAAAGTAATCTTGGAGTAGCTATTAAAATTAAAATATGCATATCCTTTGACCCAGCAATTCCATTTTATAGCTCTGTCTTATAGAAATAAAAGCATTTTTTTTAAAGGAAGGCGGGGAAAAGGCATCTTCTAAATGTCCATTAATAGAGAAATGATTGGATATATTGTGTGTGTCAGAATTATCTAATACTATGCAGTTATGGGAAATACACAGTTGTATCTGTTTTTCTCAAAGGGATACCATGATAATTCACTGAGAAGAAGATGAGTTATAGAAAAACAAAAATGTATTATATATATGTAGAGTAAAAATCTATTTTTATTAAATCTTTCTTTTGTTTTCTTTTTAACGTTTGTTTTTTTCTTTTAACTTTTGCTAAGTTGATTCCTTCCCTCCTTCATCCCTCCCTCCCTCTCTCCCTTTCTCCCATCCTTTCTTCTTTCCTTCCTTCCTCCCTCCCTTCCTCCCTCCTTCCTCCCTTCCTCCCTCCTTCCCTCCCCCCTCTTCCTTCCTTCCTTCCTTCCTTCTTCTTCTCTCTCTTTCTTTCATACTTCCTTCTCTATCTTTCCAATGTCCATGATGTCTTATGGACAAAATCCAGTGATGGAAGAAATGATACATGCTCTTAGCATTGGTTTTTCTCTGAGGTTGGAGTGGAGGGAAGGAGACAGGTTGTTAATTATGTTTTTTTTGTGTCTCTGTTTTTCATCACTGGCTACAGAGAACACAAGGTGATTTTGTAATTTTGGAAAAGAGATCTAATAAAAGAGAGTCTATGACAGGATTCTGCTCTGAACTCTATTTTTGTTTTGTTTTGTTTTCTTTTGGTTGGTGTGTTTGTTTTAGATACAGGTAAAAAAGATAAAAAGGAAAAGCTCCAAAAGGTTAAGAGTTTGCCTCTGATGAATAGAGGTATGTTGATGAGATTTGCTCGTTTATACTATAATGTGCTTTCCAAAGTTAAATGAAGTAAGTAACTACAACATTTAAAAGGGGTGTATTAGTGACGTCATTTTGCCCATCCTTTTTCATTCAAAGGAGGTGTAGATTTTGCTTTTTCAGAGGTATCTCAAGGGGTGAACTGCTACACCCAGTTCCCCAAGTAGTCTGGAGAGGGCATTGCTTCCCTGGTTTCTGGGACCTGAGGAAAGTGCACTTGCAGGGGAGCGGGGGTGGCTGTCATCACAGAGGAGCCCAGTTCCAGCCCAGCTCCCAGGGGCGTGCCAGAGCCCTCGTCCTGCATCCACGGTCCTTGTGTGTCGTCATGCCAGGAGGTGACCCTGCAGGACTTGGTCATAGGAAGGAGAAGGGGCCTTTTCAGAGGAAGCAAGCCAGTGAGTCAGGATGGTGGGGAGTTTAAAGGGAGAGCCGCATGGAGGAACCTTGGTGCTGTGTGGGTTTGAGCCGGAGTCTGTCCTGTGGGGGCTGAGTGGGGCCGGAAACTTCTGGAGAGATCCTACTTTGGGGACCTTCCATTCTGGGCACGGATGAGTATCTCTTCCAACCCTGGCAATAACGTGGGGAAGGAGACAGTAAATAAGCAATGGGCAAAATTAAAGCCAGTAATGAGCTGTGTGAATATTGTGGTGTGATGATGTTGGAGACACATTTATTTGGGAGCACTGCATGTTCTGGGAAAACATAATGGCAGTGTGGTTGGTGTCCTCATTTTCCTCTGCTGAGTTTCCGCCTATTGGCCCTGGAGGCTGGCAGCGCCCGCACCTGTGCCCAGATGCTTTTAAAACCTTGGCCGGGAGAGGCAGGCCCATAACAGAGGGAGGCCAGAGCTTCACGGCCTTCCCCCTGAGAAGGCACTGCAGCTCTGGACCACCAGGGCCAGGAAGCGAAGCGAGGTTGACCAGAAGGCTGCCTGTCACAACGCTGTCACCCCACATCCTGCAGGGGGATGCTTGTCCTGAAACGTCACCCCAAGGGGAGATCATGCACATGGGAGTGCCTCGTGAGTCTGTGCTGAAGAAAGGACTGGAGCCCTTTTTGAATCGGCTGCACCCCTCTAGAGAGCTTCTCCTCACTTGCGCTTTAACCCAGAATTGCTTCTTCCACTGGCCTCTAGAAATGCCTTTTAAGTCTCAGTGTCCTGAGACAGAGAGGGAACAGGAGGCTGAGCTGTAAGGGGAGGACTGGAAAACTGAGACAAAGGGGCCTGGTCAAGATGAGAAACTGTCTAGAGGTTCTGATTGTCAGGAGCCAGTTTTTTTGGGGGGGGGATCCTTAGAGCCCACCCACCCTATGCAGGTCCTGGGGAGTCAAGGAGAAAGTGTTGCATGGATTTGCATACCGTGGAATCCCAAACCTCCATCGCTATCTTACTAAGAAGGAGGTGAGGTCAAGGCACCATTCTGCAGACTACTTAGAGATGGACAGAGGGGTTTATTAAAGCAAAAATGACTGCATCCTCAGATTGGCTCTTCCTTCCTCTGGGTGGACAAAGAACCTGGCTGAGCAGGGGTTCTGTGGCTGGCATCTTGTGTCTTTCCTCCTATGAGCAGGGGCACTTTCAACCCCGTCTGCTGCTTCCAAAGTTACTGCAAGGAAATACTTTCTCTCCTGGAAGTTTTCAGCTAGATCTCTCTAAAACTGGATCACGGGTGGGATCCTGATCAACTTGCAGAAATACTCTACAGCTGGTCCTATTTCTTCAGTGCATGTATATTTACAAATTAAAATGTGCATACTTGGCAAAGAAGAAATAATTGACATCACGCAGTGCATTCGTAATTTACGTATGTACTCATAATCTGTCCTCTCCATGTACACATACAAAGGTATGCTATATTTTAAGTAGTTCTCAACAGCAGTTTTGACTCAGCGTGATCTTTGACCATGTACTGGGTTTGGACCTTTAGGTGTGATGGGATTCTGTTGTAGCTAGGAAACTCTAGAAATCCTCTGAGCCACTGTTTCCTTGTAAGAATGGGAAAAGCAAAGCCCACAGAGGGGAAGGAGTTTGTGCAAGATTAGGAGACAAAGCCCAGGGTGACTGCTGTGGGTGCACCTTCCACCGGTTTCTTTCCATCCTCGATGTTCTTGCTGCCTCCCCAGATCCCCGTGGAACTCTTCCCAACTGAGGAGCAAGCTGCTGCCTCTGGTCATGGCCCTGATTCACATAGCCCAGAGCTGAGCAACTGCTCAGCACACAGTCTGTTCCTCTGCCCTAGTCATGTCTCCTAGGCCTTTCAGAGGCCACGTTCCAGAAGCTAACTTCTGGCAGAGTGCGTGCATGTGTGCGCACGCACGCGCATGTGCACACGGATGCTCGCAAGTGATCTAGATGTGCTGGCATGGGCCCATCCCCCACGGGGCTGGGGGCATGAGCAGGTCTGTGGACGCCCGCAGTACAGTGGCCCACAGAGAGACACTTCACACACACCGCAGGCAACATCCTATGGGTCTGAGCTGTGGGAGAGAATATCTGGCCTGTTGGCTGGAAACTGAGATGGTAATTGACATCAAGAGGGAAGTGGCTCTTTTAAGACAAATGCTTCCAGATGCCAGGATCACTGGGTCCATGTTACTACCCAGATGGGTCTGGGTGGGAGCCAGGAAAGTAACAGCAGTTGATAAAATCAGAAAGGCAGTTAATCATAAAGTAGCTAGCTGGGGCAGATTCTTGGAAGGTTGGGCTTACTCAAGGATGGCCTCACAGTGCAAGGGGTATGTCAGGACCTCAGAGAATCAAGGAATGCCACTATCTCTCCAGTGGCAGTCAGTGCAAGCTTGGAGCGCTGTGATGTTTGTTTGTTACTGCCAGCAGGAAACTGCTCCCAGCTAGGGCCCAACCATGTGGCTTTGGACAGCCTCTGACAGACTCAGATTTTCTATGGAGATTACAGCTGATGGCCTGCTTCCTGGTCGCTGGGAAGCCTTCATGGGCGGGGACTGTTGACACGCCTGTTTCCAGATCCAGCTGGAACCAGTCGAGGTAAATGAAAAGCAGGGAAACTAAGTGGAATTAAATCTCTGGGAACCTCAAAGGAGCCTTCTGCTTGGCATGTGATTTGGGGCATTTAAATATTTTAACGATTTGGGCAGATGATCTCACATTCGAGGATGCTCTTCTGACACCACCATGTTAGGAGGGCAATAAACCAACAGTGTTGTTTTCAGGCGAGTCACAGTTGATTCTGTATGCTCCGAGTGGAACCTGAAAAGTGTTCTGGAGTGATGAGCCATCCAGGTGGCTCTCATCTCTCACGTGGACGACCTCAGTAGCCTCCCAAAAGGGTTCCCTGCTTCAATCTTGCCAACACAGTGGCCAGAGTGGTGGTTAAATATGGAAATCAGATCATGTCAGTGCCCCGACTAAACCCCTCTAATGCCTTTCCATTGAAATTAGAATAAAATCCAAATTCTTTGTTTCCTACAAGGCCTATGTGAAGTGGCCCTGCCTACTTTTCTGGTCTCATCTGCTGTCCTCTGTGGCTACACTGGACTCCTTCCCATTCCTCAAAATTGACCTGTTTCAGGATATTTGCACTTGCCCCTCTCTGTGCCTGAAATGTTCTTCCCGGGTTTAACCATGGTTATCACCTTCTTGCAGTCAGCCATCAGCTCAAATGTCACCTCTTCAAAGAAGTTAATTGAAACAGCCCCATCCTAGTTTTCTTTTCTGTTGCCCTATGTTAGTCTCTTCAAAGAATTGGTCACTTTCTGACATTATCATGATGATGCTTTAACTTGTTTCCTGTGGGGCTTCTCCCACTAGAATACAGGCTCCCCAGGAGCGAGACTTTGTCTGTCTTGTTCACTGCGATATCCCCAGCATCTAGAGTGGTTCTTAGCCAAAGACAGCTCCATAGAAATATGATGGGTGGATGATGAATGGGCAGACATATGGATGGATAGATGGATGGATGAGTGAATGGGTAGATAAATGGATAAATAGGTAGATGGGTGGATGGTTGAGTGAGTGGGTGGTTGGATGGATGGATGGATGGATGAATAGATGAATAGGTGAATGGGTGGATGGGTGGATGGATGAACAGGTGAATAGATGGATGGGCAGATGATGAGTGAATGGGTGGATGGATGAGTGGGTGGTTGGATGGATGGATGGATGGGTGGGTGGGCCTTTGTGACCCAGGAAAAGTTCAGGGTTTCCGGTTGGATGCCATTGCAACAGGACTCCTTGAGAGGGTCAAACATACTGACAAAAGATCAAGTCAGAGCCATTCTATCATTAATGCTTTTCTAATTCACAGAAGGCTTGTTTCTTCAAATGTTGCCTACACAAACGACTAGCTGTTGGAAACTCATGAGTTATTTTCTTGGGGATGTTTTCCTCCTCTTTTGTTCAACAACAATTTAGAAATAAAATCTGGATGAGCAAACATTAATAATGAACCTTCTCTTCCCAATGTAACATTGCAATAGTGGCTGCCAAATTTTTTTCACCAGATCATCTTCTGTTGGTGAGCAGACCACTAACTCGAAGGAAACATTTTGTTACTCAACTAAAAAATGGACTCTCATGAGAAAGAATTCCTCATTGGAAACAGTGTATTTCATGATGAAATGCCACCGAGGGCTGAACAAGGACTAAATGTGCTTGTAAATTATTTACTTTAGCAATTTTCAGGCAAGATAGATAGCTACAAATAACAATACCAATTATTATGGGGAATGGTTTCCTTTTTAGTAACATTTATTCTTTGTTGATAATAAACCTAATAAAAAGCTCTTCGAGGAACGTTTAGAAGTGTATAAAGGAGATTACTGTACTCACCCTCTAACCCCACCACTCACTCTGAGATAAATATTCTAGCTGACTTTCCTTTCTGTCAATTTTCTGTCTACATATATGTAAACATATATGTATATATTGCATGGTTTTAATTCTCCTCTACATACACTTTCTTGCTTTTTTAAATCACTTAAATGACATTCCATATATTTTCCCAGGTCATTTAAAAACTCTTGGTGAACATTATTCAATTGCTCTGTAACATTTAATAGTATAGACCAGCATTGTTTAAGAGACATACAATGTGAGCCACATTATAATATGTACCTTAAAAATTTCTAGGAACTACAACAAACAAGTAAAAAAAAAGCAGGTAAAATTAATTTTAATCATACATTTTATTTACTCTTATAGACAGATAAAATTTTATCATTTCGACATCTAGTTAATGTAAAAATTGTTGAGATATTTTACATTTTTTGAACTAAGTCTTTGAAATCCACGTGTATTTTACATATCGATTTAGATCAGCCATATTCCAAGTGTTTAGTGGCCACATATGGTGAATGGCTACCATATTCACCAGCACAGGACTAGTCTATTGAAAATTAGTATTATGATTGGTTATAAGTAGTGGAAGGGATTTTATACTAATTCCCATATTCTAACTTAAAAGGCTATCTTCCAAGAATAAAAGCAGCCTGAAATTAGAGTTCCAGTTATCTCCCATCAGGTCTCAAGGTGATTAATTCAGTTTGATAGCTACAAGATATAGCCTCAATTCTTCAAAATGCTAAATGAAGTGGAAAGATGTTGAAAACAATGTTTTTCAGATTATGCGTTTGATACCACTTTGCCTCTTTTCAAAGATGATTTCCTAGGCTCTAATGGAAGCTGATGTCTCCTAGTATATTAAGATCATATTCAATACAAGGCAAATGAATTGAATTAAGTTGGATGGTATTGATTATTATCAGTTCGACTTCAGCTCTGGGTCTGTCTGCTCTCTTCAGCGGAATACTGGGTCCTCTGGGGGAGCTCACAAACACCACAGCCCCTCCTCCCTTCCCTTCTCATTTTGGAATAAAATGATTATCATTGGGTGCAGCAGTGGGGCTGTACCATTGCCGACCCAGTTTTAAAGTTTATTTCTGAACTGAAGGAACTTGAGAAGAACCTAATGGATGCAACTTGTTCTCAAGTGGTGTTTCACCGTAGAAGTGTTTTGATTGGGTGTATGAATGAAGCCTCATGAAGGAGGGAGGAGAGGGACGAGGAGGGACTATCCTGAGGCAGTTATGAGCTCTGGTTGTGAGATATCCCAGAGCCCATCTGAGCACATGGAGACCTGGTGGCTTGTGCCAACATGGAACCATCCAGAAACCCTCACTGGCTGCCTTCCACGTGTCATGTTTGGGCCTTGGGGACGCAACAGTGAAACCGATGATGTGTCTGTCTTGAAGGTGATCCAGTGAGGGAGATGGACCAGCAAGCCCCAAGCTACAGCATATCTCCATCTGAGAGATGAGCCTGGAATGCTGTGGGTGGCACGTCCACTAGGTCGCTCAGCCCAGCCTTTAGAAAGCCATTAAGAATGGCTTTCTGGAGGACAGGACAGACCAGCCGTGTGACCTTAGGCAGGTCCCTCCTCCCTGTGTCTCTGTGAAATCAGTGTAATAAAATTACGTGCCATATTGGGCTCTTAGGAGGAGAAAACGAGATAATTCCTATTAAAGACCGAACATGATTTGCCACTCAAAGCAGTCGGCCACAGAGGACTGGCTGCCATTACTATTACTGCTGTTGTTGTTTTATTAGAAGATGGATAGATAGTCAGGGACCGCATGATAAAGCATAGACGGTGGGTGACGGGGAGACGTTGAAAGCAGGGGAGAGGTGCGTGCAGATTGGCAGTTGACAGTTGCTCTGGTGTAGGGGCTGCAGCCCTGCCTTGCAGCAGGGGCTTCGGGCTGCCATCCAGGTGGCAGTGGCATCTTGGGGATTCGACTTAGGGCTGTATTTTCATAACATGCTTTTACTAGATTGCTAGTTCTGATGAGTAAAAAACAGCATTTTAAAAAGATGCATTTATTTTCATTGAGCATTTTCTTTTTCTTCATCCTTTCTTCTCCTTGTCATCATCACGGTCATCATAGGGTGTGTCCTGGAAAAATGAAGGCACGTCAGGGAGAGATGGGTGCTCCCACTGTTCTGCCCGCTGCGTGGGCGATGGAGGGTGTGTGAGTGTGTGTCGGGGGAGCTGGAAACAAAACCCAAATGATAATATAAGGTAGCCTTGACCACCCCCCCATGAAGGTCCCGGCAACTCGACCCTAATTGTGGCTCCATATTTACACAGCCTCCTCCTTCTCCTTTATCTCAGTCATCAAAAGTTTAAGGAGATTTAAAAACCACTGGGGTGTTATGCATAAAATACAGCCTCAGGTCACTGATGGAATTCATGCCCAGGTTCCGCCAAGGCAGGGCTGGAGCCCACCCCTCCAGGGTGTCTGGGCTGTCACTCTCCCCATTCGTCTTCTTGATTGTAAAAATTAAACACATGCACAGGAGGGCTTGGGAGCCAGAGTTATAGGGGATATAAAGTGCCTGACAGCGTATAAACTTGGCCGTCCCGCCGTGGAACACCCAGTCATGTGATGCCGAGAGGGGGTCCTGGAGATGGAGGAGCAACAGGCAAACTGCAGAGGGAAGAGGAGGCGGAGAGTCTGCTGGTTGTGCGGGGGCTGCTGCTGGTCCCGGAGTTTGCGGGAGTTGGGCTGGTCCCCGTGACCGTTTCCCTTGCTGGAGGTAGCAGAGAAGGGGGCCGAAGCTACATCTGCGGGAACAGGTGCCTAAGCAGCTGTGGGGGAATAAGGGTGGGGGACACCCACATTCCCCGTCCCGTGAATGCAGAGTGACAACCGTCAGTCGCTTTGCTAAGTGCAGCCCCTGTAGGTTTCAGGGGAGATGTGGAGAAATTGCCAACCAGTGGTGAAATCTCAGGCTGTAGATACCTGCAGAGGAGAGGCAAAAATTTACATTTGAAGCAGGAAATTCGAGCCTCTGGGGGCTTCTTCTCACCAGAGATCGGGTGGGCTTCTCAGCTTCAGGGTAGCCCAGAAGGCCATGGTCACCTGATCCAGAGGCCTTGAGCAAGGGCTTAGAGCATTGTCTGCTGGGGGCTGGTTCCCCCGACCCCCCTGTCCTGGGACAGTCCCCAGTGCTTCTCCAGATGTCCTGGAGAGCAAAGTCACAGATCCCTCAGTGCGCCCCGGAGAATGTGTGTGGCCCGAGACTACCCGGGGCCCCCCGGTCAGTGCGTGTGCGTGTGCGTGTGCGTGTGCGTGTGTGTATATGAGACAGAGAGAGAGAGAGCGAGCGTGCACGCCTATGAGGACGAGTGGACGGGCATCAGGGGACAGCATGAGGTATCGGGCAGAACCTGCAGGTACCATGAGGATTAATACATACACTTATCATTTGTTGCTTTTGATGTTTCTAGAAGACCTACTGTGTTCCTGCATTGTGCACACCAGGCTGAGTCCCAGCCTCACTGAGCTCACAGAGGGACACCGACCAAACAATCACACAGTTATTTAATCTGCAATTGTGGTAGATTGTTCTGTGCGCTATCAAGTGTGCACCGCCGACCTCCCCTGGTGCCTTCTTTGTTTTGAAACTTGCCTGCGCATCTTTCACGGAGGCACAGGGACTTCACTGTGGGAAAGCCAAGGGAGAGGACATCTGCTGTCTCTATTTTTTTTTTTTTTTAATGGATTTAGCTCTGGTGCTGATGAAGCCAGTGGGCACCTCTGAATTCCAGCATCATTGCTTCTTCTGCTCCTTTTCCGGATATTTATTTTGAGGTGTAACATTCATGCTGAAAAGTGCACTGATTATAAGGGCCTGGCTCAACAAACGGAACACACCTCTATTACCAGCATCTGGATTAGGAACTAGGACACAAGGAAAGGTCGGCATGCCTCCCCAGCCGGCTGCCTCCCAGGGCATCCCGTCCTGACTCGCATGCTCGTGGGTCAGCCTTGCTCTTTAACAGACTCTGCGTCTGTTGTTTTTCCTCAGCCTTGTGTCGGGAGATTCACCCATCGTGTGTGGGCTCTGCTGGTGTCTGAAGTGTCTTTCCATGAAGTCTGACCAAACTGGGAAAGGTGGAGATGACCGTGGCATGTCGGGGATACAGGCCCTGATGGTGACCAGCAGGTGTGCCATCTCCCCATGCTCTGGCCCCCTTGGGCTCTGCCACCATCTAGGAAGGAACACAGGTCCCTTAGGACACCAGGAACCTGGAAGAGTCATTTCTTTGGACACAGAATTGGCATTTCCCATCCCCTCCCACTGCTGGGGAAGGACAATTAAAAGCCTAACTTGGGAACGAATTGCTTTGTGAGTGGGGTTGATAATAACAACACTCACTTCAGACGGTGGCAGTGAGGGTTAAACGTGAAGGCGGCCGTGAGAGCTGCCAGCATTTTTGGGACAAGCACCAACTTGAGGATGTGGGTCAGGAATTTTTCCCCTTTCTTCATGCATAAGGAAACAGAAACCTAGAGAGAGAAGCAACTTATGTGATGTCACTTAAGGAGTCTTCTAATGAGGACCTTCGGGCATCACAAAGGGAGATGGACAAGGTGAATTGTTATGACGATGCTGTGTGGAAGCTGAGTGCCCATCGTGTTCAAAGGATGTTGGCATCCTTTATTTCAGAGGCCCCTGTGGCAATCCTACAGCATCAGATGCACAGGGAGGGCTGGCTTCCTTATTCCCATGAAGTCCCATTTCATAAATCAGGTAACTTGAGGCCCTGGAAGATCACACAGCTCCCCCAGTGGCCCACTGTGTCTAGACCCTGGCTGTTCTGACTCCTGATCCACCTGCCCCTGCATCTTTCTTCTCAGAATCCCTCCAGCTTGCAGTGGAGGGGACTTGGGAGGTACTCACTAACACATCGTCTCTTTGAGCAAAAACCCCTAGACTGAACCCTGGCATGTTTTAAAGCTATGCTCTTATACCCTGATTCTCAGCAGCTCCAGAATTTTCTCATCCTCAGTGGGCGACTCTCTGCCAGTTAGCTTTTGATGAATCCATGTATTTAATAGAATGTTTCGATAATGCTTTTGAAATGGAAAAAATAATGCTCACGTGTAGAAGGAATAAACAAATTAACATACTGGTTAAGTTGCTCTAGTCAGGGGGTGGATATAGCTCAGTGGTAGAGCACATGCTTAGCATGCACGAGGTCCTAGGTTCAATCCCCAGTACCTCCATTAAAAAACAAATAAATCTAATTACCTCACACCACCCAAAAAAAAACCCCAAAAAGAATTTTAAAAATACTATTTTAAAAAGTTGCTCTAGTTAATTTTTTTGAGCTTCCTGGCAGCCAGAGTGAAAAAAGGGCCTGATGTTAGCAAGAAGCACAGCTCTCTTCCAGGGTTCCTTGAGCATAAAGTTTTTATCTGTGGTTGTCTCCCCCTGGGTGCTTGCGTAAAATTTAAGACTGGGGATGATGACTTGGCTCCCAGGAATCTCTCTGGAGAGGACTGGGAGTTGGTGAGCATGGGTAGCTGTGGGTGGACAGGTTAGACTCCGTGGGGGGAAAGCTGACCCAGGCATGAGAAGGCCCTAGCAGTGGTTATCTCCATGACCGTCATGGTCATTCCTCAGGGTGGTGATGTCCTAAACCAGGTGCCCTGAGCCAGGGAATTATCAGAATTACCTGGGAATTGCTTGTTTCTAAAACATACATCCCTTGGCCCCACTCCAGCTGTCCTGACTGTGACCCTGGAGCTAGAAGGTTTAAATATCAGGTGTCAGAAACCATGCATTTATAACTACCCGTTACCTCCTCCAAGGCAGCAGGTAGAGCAGATGAAGAAGCTATAGGAGCATGTCGAGTGACTTGTCTGTGCTCTCGGGGTGAGAGGGAGAGGGGGCAGAAGTTAAGCCTAGTCCTCCCAGCCCCCATCCATTCCTTCACCTAGTTTCCCGGGAGAGGGCCTGACTCAGCATCCCCCAGGTACGCAGGTGGAGTAGGACGGGGTTGCTGGGTAGGCAGGTGGCAGTTGACAGTGGGGACTCGCCAACCTCATGAAGAAAGATGTTTCTTTTGAAAGTGTTGGTTCTCATTTATGAAGAGTCTATTTCACGGTAGTCTGGGGTGCAGTAACGTGAGTAGCTAAATGTTACTGAATGCTTGATAAAAGCCAGGAAGTGTTCTATTGAAGTCTCAGGTCCAGGAATCATCCCAGCAGCCTCTGGGGTATTTACGATTGTTATATTCCCTTTACAGATGGGGAAACTTAAGGCAGAGAAGTTGAACTTAGTTGATCAAGACCAAATCGCTGGAGGGTGGGGGGAGGAGGATAGAATCCGAATTTGAACACAGGCTCTCGCACCGGCACTGTGACCGCTGCCCTCCGCGGACCCGAGTCGGGGGTGGGGGAGGGCTTGCCCACCAAATGATGCTCCGATGTTTTCCCATTTTTATTTGCTAACTTGGCTACAAGCAATTGCAATGTTTATGCTGCCCCAGGTCATATAGTTCCAGGATGTATGTTTTTATAGTTTCTGTAGCTGATTTCATGTATTCTCCAGTTTCATTTCCCATTATGTTTCTGAATGGTACAAATGATTATTTTTTTCCTGTGGCAGCCTTGGGCTGTAGAATCGGAACGTGGATGCGATCTGATATAGTAAAGCGAGGTGCCTACTTCCATCCATGTGCCTTCCCTGCCCCACTCTCCGTTACGCTTGGGACGGCCATTCATACTTTAGTATGAATTGCAAGACAGTGGGGCTAGGTCTGCAGTAGGTAAAGGTCCAGTGCACATGAAAGCAGCTCTGGGGTGGGAGTGGTGTATGTGGGAACCAGCGGAATCCCTGAGTTGCTCTTTCTCAGACAGGATTCTTCTGTTTGCCCATTAATAGAGTTCTCTCCAAACACCCCATCTGGAAGCACTGCCCGCACCTCATCTGAGCACAGAGGCAAAGATGTGTTGACTGCAGCCAAAACCCTGGCTCAGGGGATGCTTTTCCCCAAACCAGTAAGAAAAAGAGACCACAGCTGCTATTTCCCTGGACGGGGGTAGGAGAGAAAGAAAAAGAAAATGAAAATGAAGCCTCGCTCTTTTAGCAGAAGACAGCGAGGCTCCCCTGGTCGTTGGAGCAAATGCTGATTTCCTTCTAAGGGTCTGGTTGTGCAACGTGGGAGGCCAAGGAGGGGGGGCGGGCTGTGTTTTCATTTTCATGTTTGTTTTGTTCTGGAAGAGAAAGCGGGTCCGGTCGGGGCCTGGATCCTTGTCCCATGTCTCCTGCAGGAGAAGGACACACATACATCATAGAGGAAGGCGAGCAAGTGGGTCATCTGTCTTGGGGGTGGGGGACTGACTGTGCACATGCCCAGGAAAAGGTCAGGAACCTGTGGCTATTAATTAATCCAGCCGGCCACGCAGCCTTCCATGTTGATTAGGGAAAGGCACGACATTTGGCCAGAATGATGGGTTTTAAAGATTGAAGTCTTAATAAGAGGACAGTATATGCTTACTGTTTTGTGAGAATCAAATGTTCTCTGGTAAGGCTTTTGGGAGCAGGTGCGGTGGATAACACAGGTTAACGCTCCTTTTGTCACCCTCTTGTTTTATTCCTGTTAAACCCGGTCCTCCTGCCCCACCTACCTTGAGCTCCCACAGAGCTCCGACAAACCTGCTCGTTTGTTGCATGGCTGGGAGCCCTAGGGTTGCTCTGCAGGTTACGAGAGCACAGCTTCTAATGCTCAATTCAACCACTTTAGTGTATGTGGAACTGCTACAATGTGCCGGTCTTAGTGGGGGCCCAGCTGGAAAAAAGGCAGTCCCTGTCCAGCAATGGCTCGTAGGACAGGGGACCTGCTGACACCCAGCTCTGGAGCTCAGCCAGTGAGGACCGCCCTTCTCCATAAGCCCTGGGGAGACCACTGAGACTTCCATTGCACAGATTACCAAGAACCCATCTCTTGGCTCTGGGCTGCATCCTCCTTCCCACCTGTCCATCCCTGCTCTGGGTTCTGCAGAAGAGCTTCCACTTGGAGATCATCTCAGATAACCCTATGCCCCCTCCCTTATCCACCCTGACACACATCCCTGAATTGACACCTGCAAATATTTGTGTCTGGAAGGCTTGGACTGAGGATGATTTAGATTACAGGAACACAAATGACGTCATATCCCCAGTTGTGTATCCGCTTTGTAAAAGCCCTCAGCTGTTGCCACGGCTGCAGATGATGTTCCCCATCATCAACTTACAGCTCCTCGAAGCCTCAACGGTCCCCCGAGAACCAGGAGCCCAAAGGGGGCGCACATGCTCCGGGGGAATCCCAAGGTGATTTTAAGCAGAAGAGAGCATCCTTTATTGAAACAGCTGTGTATTTAATTTCAGTGTTACCATCTCTCCGTGGCAAGTGATGCTCATTTTACTTTTATGGCAGTCACATAACTTTCCCTTAAAAAACGATTTTTGTAAAAGTGAGTCATTTTAAAGGAGAACTATTAAGTAGGCAGCAGACGAGCCTGGCAGGGATGTGCCAGCCCTGGGACTGACATGGGGTCCTCTTCCTGGTAGAGCTGGCAGCTCTGGGTCCTGCAGCTGGGTCCTTCCTAAGTGCATCCCGCAGCTTTGGGAAGTCACTCGGGTTTGTGGATCTCCATTTCCTCATCTGGTGAGTAAGAATGACTGTGTCATCCTTCCACACCACCTGAAAATAATGGATGGTTGTGATAAAGTGCAAAATAATAATTGTATTATTGTTGTTGTTATTTATGTTAGTATTTATTCAAAGACAACGAACACGAGGTGAGCTCCCACTCGATACCAGCCCCTTGCTAAGTACTAAGCAGAGATCACTCACGTAATCCTCCCCCAGCCAGTGTGAGACCCACATTACCCACTTTCCAAAAACAGGGCCTTTCAAGTTAAGAAGTCAAGGATTCTCATGCTCCCCATACCAAGATGGCAAAGAACAAACAATGAAAAGACAAATATTCTCTAAATCTGTCTACAGAATGAATTAAGTTTACATTTTGAAATGCTGATTTGGTCCCGAATTTAACTGTCTCCTGTTTTTATGGCGCTTGTAGAGAGAATAAAAATATCTGTCCAGCAAAGTATCTTTAGCCCATGCCCTGCTTTCGAGCGTCCAAAAGACAGAAGAATTCAGGAACTTGGCCTTTATGAGACAGTTAGAAAAAACAGTGGAAGTATACCACATATATGTTAATGGTGGTTGGTCCTGCACAATAGGGCTGGAGCTGTATTTTCTTTTCTCTTTCCTCTCTCCTTTTTTTCTTTTTTTTTGAAGACTTTCTACTTTACTACAAAGGTCTACAATATGCACGTTAAAATCAGTAAACACACAAGGAAATTTCAACATACAGCCTAAGTTATAAATTTGCTGAAACTCTCTCTCTGGGGTCTGAGAGGCCAAAATTATCTTCTTACTACTGCTAAGACTATATTGCCTTTTCATTTTGTGCCTGTGGTGGGTAAAACCGCTGATGCCTTGGCTTGAATTGAAGGAGCAGCACCAAGCAGCCCTCGTGTTCCCACCGCCACATGTGTGCAGAAAGAGCAGAAGCCTCTCTCATGTGGGATGCAATGGAATATTACTCAGCCTTCATAAGGAGCCGTTCTGACACGTGGGACCTCATGGATGAACCTTGAAGACTTTATGTTAAGTGAAATAAGTCAGTCACAAAGAGGACAAATACTGTATGATTCCAATTATAGAAACCACTCAGAACAGTCAAATTAGTAGAGGCAGAGAGCCGAAGTGTGCTTGCCAGGCACTGAGGAGACTCGGGGAATGAGGGGTTATGGTTTCCTGGGTATAGAGTTTCAGTTTTGCAAACTGAGAAGAATTGTGGAGATCGATGGTGGTGATGGCCGCTCAACAATGTGAACTGCACATTTGCACATTTAAAAATGGTCAAGATGGTCAATTGTGCATTATGGGTAGTTTACCACAATAAAAAATAAAGATGAATATTTATGTGTGGTCAAATGTGATATTTAAGAGATTCTGAATTAAAAAAAAAAAAAGAATGTCCTTGAAGAAGCAGTGAAAGTGATTTCGTTAAATCTCCATCTTGGAGTGCAAGCCCTTTATTTAAATGGTCTCTGATGGAACTGGGCACCCGGAGCCATTTGGCCCCAGGTTGAAGCCCATGGCTCCCTCCAGGGGTAGCAGCCGTGCGTCTCAGGGCTTGGGAGCTGGACAAGCTGCTGCTTTTTCATGGAGCTCCATTTTCACTTGGAAGAACAACTGGTAGACAAACTCCGGTTATTCAAACTTGACTATTTGGCAGGCATTCTCTGGAAAATGAACAAATGAATCCCGGCACTTGCAGGAAAATAACTGACGGTATTTGTTGCCAATGATCAAATTCAAGCTTTCGAGGATTTTGAAATACTTGTATCAGCCACCATGAGCTTGACAACTTTCCAATACTTAAAAGAGATCCTAATGAACGTGGCAGTAATTTTCTTTTAAGATTGGACAATGAATCGTGTCAACATTGGAAGATCCACGTAGCTCACTGAATTGATCTTATTCAAGTGACCAATGCTTGTCTTTACCAAATCACGCCAGGGTAAAAGAACCATTCAAATGACAAGATGGCCCCGTGGATCTTAATGTAACGGGAGACAAAAAGTTCATCGATTTCCAGATTCCCCATGGTGTCTAACCTTAAAGAAACTACCAGCTACTGTGTTTTGGTGTAGTATCAAAGAAGGATATCCACGATCATGTGAAAGGGCTATTAACATACACCTCCCTTTTCCAACCGCATCTCTGTGCGAGATCAGATTTTCTTCATAGACATGAACAGAAATAACATATTGCAACAGACTGACTGTGGAAGCCGATATGGGAATTCAGCTGTCTTTTATTAAGCCAATCACAAAAGATGCCTGCAAAAATGTACAGTGACACCACTCTTGTCACCAATTTTTTGAACATATTGTAATTTTTTTTCCAACAACATTCTAGATATGTTAGTATATAAGAGGCTTACTGTTCTTTTTTAAATAGAATATTAAGTGACTACTTACAATTTTTCTGAGTTCGAATTTCTAATGACCCACTTAAACAAAAGCACTAGGGTCTTCAGGAACTTTCTGAATGTCTACCTTTTCTTTAAAAAATTTTATTGAGTTATAGTCAGTTTACCATGTTGTGTCAATTTCCAGTGTAGAGCACAATTTTTCAGTCATACATGAATATACGTATATTCATTGCCACATTCTTTTTCACCATGACCTACCACAAGCTCTTGTATATATTTCCCTGTGCTAGACAGTATAAACTTGTTTATCTATTTTATATATGTATCTGTCAGTATCTACAAATTTCGAACTCCCAGTCTACCTTCTTAAGAGCTCTGAGACCAAGACGTTGGAGACCCACTGGTCTCAAGCAGCCATTGTCAATCTCTCCTGCATGTTAAAATCCCCGGGAGCTTTATAAGGATTCCCACCTCCAGTTCCACCCAAGCCGATTAAACGAGAATCTTTGGTGACTGGGCTCAAGCACGGGCATTTTACAAAGCTTCCACCAAGATGGTATTACGCAGTCATGGCTTAGAATTAGGTCTAGAAGTCGTGCCATGCAGCTGCCCCTGGTTCCCATGGAGAGGATGGAGCACATCTGGATGAGATCCGGTGCCCACCCTGGAGAGCTGACTCCTGATTGGGTCCACGTTCTGTACTGAGTTAGTAAGGGACTCTATGGAAGGCAGGTGCACTATCCAAATTTAAGTAGGAGGCACTGTCTCATCATGATACCTCTTTCTTCTACTTCAAATTAGCAGTCGAGATGCATGTGCAACATGATGTGCTGTTTGTCTTCTGTGTATCATTAGTCCTCGTCCTGGATGTTCGCTTGAAAACTGATTGAAGCTTGGAACCCCCGATGCCCCAGGCACAATTAGAGACAAAGGCTGGCTGTGGGGACTAGTTAGCTGAATTGAATTTAGAGATTTTTTTTCATTTTTTATTGAAGTGTAGTGATTTACAATGTTAGTTGCAGGTGTACAGCAAAGGGATCCAGTTATACATATACATACATCTATATCTTCTTTCCAGATTCTTCTCCATTATATGTTATTACAAGAAATTGAATATAGTTCTCTGTGCTCTACAGTAGGTCCTTGTTGCTTATTTTATAGACGGTAATGTGTGCTTGTTAATCCCCAACCCCTAATTTCTCACTCCCCGCCTCTTCCCCTTTGGTAACCATAGTTTGTTTTCTAGGTCCGTGAGTCTGTTTTAGGTTTGTAAATAGAATTTGTATTTTAAGGTTCCACCTATAAGCGATATCATATGGTATAGAAGTCTTGAGGTTCTCTGAACTGGGAAGAACTCTTGGGATGTGCAGTACATCTATCTGAGCGCTTGCTCTTGGCCTGAGGTTACAGCTGCTTTTTCTTTTCTCTCGGTCACCTTAGTGCCACATGGTATTCTGGATCATTGGCCTAAAGCCTCAGAAATGAGAGGGCAAAGAAAAGGTTGACCTGTTTCTTTCTGAGTCCTAAGAGCAACCCCATTTGATTCTGACCACCTATCAGCTGGGGTGACTTCATCTAGCTTGAGAGGTCCCGTCATTCTGTCTCCTGCCACCAGAGGTAACACCTTTTGGAAAGCTGGGTGGATGCTCATTGGTCCACAGGCCATTCTTCCTTCAAAGTGGGATTTGGGTGGAGGTCTTTCTCTACATCTCTCACATGGTCATCCTGGGCTTCTCTCCTCTCCATCTTGTTCCCTGATATGGAGACCCTCATCTAACCTTTTAATTGAACACGGATGATGGACTTGGGGTTGCTAAGTGCAAGGCCACCTCCCCGCCACCTCTAGAGATGGACTTCCCCTGGCTTCATCTTTTCTGTCACGGTCACCATCCCTGACATCCCGGTCATCTCAGTAACGGGGGGCAGGTTGGGTGCACCTGC